>NC_054597.1:32191327-32835077 GCF_004785595.1 Juglans microcarpa x Juglans regia
CCTCTAAAATCCACATATCAAACACCTCAAGGCAGATTATCAATATAATCACTCTAAATAGATCACCAAACAACAACAAATTTGAACAAATCACCAAAGTAGATTTGATTTTCATCTTATCAAATCATCAAATCTTATTATAGATTAAACCTAAGAGACATTTGATTTGAGAGACCCACAACATTTGGGGGAGAGGGGAGGTGAGATTCAGACCTTCGAATGAGAGAAGAGAGAGGGAGGAGAAAGAGAGATCGACACGGGGGAGAAGGAGAGAAAGAGGGGGAGAAAAGAGATTGGGGAAGAGGATAAAATTACTCAGGAATTACCTACATTCAATTTTATTCTTCATTTTGTTAGAACCCTCGTGTCATGTATGTGTTTATTGGTGGGTGTAAAACAAGTATTCTCACCTCATCCGGTTGCTAGCACAAACTTTATAGATTTCACAAGTTCGAACTTTTTCACGTGTTTCTTGGTTAAAAAAATTTAACCTTCAAATCTTTATACCTACAAACTATATGGACCTAGGTACCTCCTAGTACGCATAGTTTATATGAGTAATACTTGGTACAAGTCTCAAATAGATAAGACTCATACAAGTCATTTATAAAAAAAAAGGTTCCACTAATAAAGAATAGTCTTTTTTACACTTTTTTTTAGGTAGGGTTCACTTTTTTACAAAGGCATATATGAGGTTTGTTTATTCTTCTACAAATAATTTCTTGTTAGGATTCTTCCACACTGCTTCAACAAGTTAGTGCATAATTTGCAGCCAAGATTGTCAAGAAACTTGCAAGCATAATGCAATGAAATATGACTAAAAAAAAAAAAAAACACAAGAATTACGTGGTTCGATCAAAATGATCTATATCCACGATAGGAACAGTCAAGAGCCTTCTTTATTATTGATAAAAAAAAAAAAAAACCAACTTTGAGATTACAAGTACACTTCACTCAAATTCTCTCTCACTTTCATGAAGTTTTCACACTTTCTTGCACTCTCTTTTTCTCTCTTGTTTTTTCTCATCAATTATAATTTGAATGCATACAACAATCCTCCCCTTTTATAGCCTACACAATTTTAATGAGAATATAGCTGCATCTTGCATGTGCCTCCTCTGTTCCACATCAGCAAAAGTAGTTATACTCGAGACTTCCACATGTGCTGCCAACCTCTCCTCTCATTTAACATGTGCAATATTATAAAATGGTTGGCATCTTCGTAACATTCTCCACCTTGGCAATCATTTAGATCTCACAAGTTGCCTCCTTCCTCTTGATTGTTCTCACAAGTTCATCCCCAAAAGGGGATTAACAGTTTCCTATATTAATCAAGTTCAGACACTGATTGTTGGCAGGGATTTAGTCATCATTATCAATGGATTTTCTTCAGTTAGGATTTTTTCTACTCCAATCTCCCAGCTGCTATGGTGTCCCTTACAAAGTGTAGCCTTATATCTATATGTTTTGATCTCTCATGAAATACTTGATTTTTGGCAAGATGAATTGTACTTTGATTATCACAGTAGACTGTGATGTTTCCTTTATACATGTCTAGTTCGTGAGATATATCCTTCAACCATATAGCCTCCTTTATTGCCTCAGTCATTGCAATGTATTCTACCTCAATTATTGATAAGGCAACTACTGGCTGTAGGTTTGTCTTCCAACTGATGGCTCCTCCAAAAGCTGTAAACATAAAGCCAGTTAATGATTTTCTTGTATCCACATTTCCTGCATAGTTTGAGTCAACAAAGCCTTCAAGCTCATTTCCCAATTGCACTCTTCCACCAAACTTCAGTCCTAAATACCTTGTACCAAAGAGATATTGGAATACCTCCTTGATAGCATGCCAGTGTAGTTTTTCTGGATTACTTATAAACCTACTGACTATGCTAACAACATATGTCAGATATGGTCTAGAGCAGACCATAGCATACATGATGCTTCCCACCATGCTAACATATGAAATTTTAGACATGAATTCCTTATCTTCCTCAGTTTCCGTTGCTTGAGTGACTGACAGTTTGAAGTGCTGCCCCATAGGTGTGTTGACTGGTTTAAATTGATTCATACCAAACCTGATTACAACCTTTGAAATATATGATTTTTGGGATAGGTATAATAGTCATTTCTTCCTTTCTCTTCCTATCTCCATTCCTAGTATTCTCTTAGCAGGGCCTAATTCCTTCATCTTAAATTTTGATTTGAGCATGCATTTGACTTAATCAATCTGCTTTTAATCCTTACAAGCAATGAGCATGTCATCTACATACAACAGTAGATATATCATGAATTTTTCCATTTCCTTGTAATACACACAACTGTCATAATAGCTTCTTTTGAAGCCATTTCCAATCATGTGAGAGTCAAATCTTTTATATCATTGCCTTAGGGACCGTTTAAGTCCATACAGTGATTTCTTGAGTAAACATACTTGGCCTCTGTTGGCTTCATTTATAAACCCTTCGGGTGGTTGTATATATATAACTTCATCAAGTTCTCCATGCAAGAAGATTGTCTTTACATCCAGTTGTTCCAACTGCATGTCATGGTAGGCAGCAAATGATAGCAACAGTCGAATTGAGCTATGTTTAACCACATGTGAGAATATTTCATTGTAATCTACCCCTTCTCTCTGTGTAAACCCTTTTGCTACCAATCTTGCTTTATACCTTGGAACCTCAACCCCTGGTATGCCTTCCTTTCGTTTATAGATCCATTTGGACCCAATCAGTTTTTGTTTCTTTGGCTTAGGAACCAATTCCCATGTCTTGTTCTTGTTTAGAGACTCCATTTTCTCTTGCATAGCAAACATCCAATTCTCAGCTTCCTTACTAGCCATGGCTTTCTTATATGACCTTGGCTCCATGTCAATTATGTCCTCAACAATAATCAAAGTAAATGCTGTCAGTTTTGCTTGACCATATATCTGAGATGGCTTTATAATCTCTTTTGTATGTCTCTTACCAGATTATATGAGCTTGCTCCACCTTGATTTTTGTCCTCTGGGCTTGTATCCTTAGTTTTTCTCACTTGATTGTCTTGGTGACAAGGTGAGCTTGCTAATTGCTCCACCTCAAGTTGTAAATTATCTGTGGTAAACTCCTGTGTTTGACTGTGATTTTGAATTTTCTGTGTTCTAGCCATTTGTAGTTTATTGAATGTCACATCTCTGCTGATTGTGCATTTCTGTTTCCCAGGTTCATCAATCCATAGTTTGTATCTTTCAACTCCATTAGGATACCTCACAAAAATGCACTTAAGTGCTCGAGGTTCTAGCTTATCAATTTTTGTATATGCATATGCTACACATCCAAAAGTCCTTAAGTGGTCATACCTAGCTAGTTTTTCAGACCACATTTCCTACGGTGTTTTAAAATCTTTAGCTGAGGAGGGACTTCTATTTATTAGATGTACTGCTATGGCAGCAGCCTCAACCCAAAATGTTTTTGGTAATCTTGAGGTTGACAGCATGATACACCTTACCCTTTCTAAAATGGTTTTGTTCATACGCTCAGCTAACCCATTTTATTGTGGGGTTTCTCTCACTATTTTGTGCCTAGCCATGCCCTCCCTCTGACAGAAAGTGTTGAACTGATTTGATAAGTATTCCAGACCATTGTCTGTTCTTAATGTTTTAACCTTTCTGCCAACCTGGTTTTCTACAATGTTTTCCGTTCTTTGAATTTAGCAAATGTATCACTCTTTGTTTTCAAGATGTAAAGCCATACCTTCCTCAAGTAGTCATCAATGATGGATAGGAAGTATCTTTCCCCACCATGTGAAGGGACCCTTGCGGGTCCCCATAAATCTGAGTGGATGTAGTCCAAGGTTTCCTTAGTTTGGTGTGTTGCAGTTTTGAAACTAACTTTTGTAGCCTTTCCAAAGATGCAATGTTCACAGAATGGTAGTTCTCCAAGTTTATCTTTTCCTAACAAACCTTGTTTTTGTAGTTCTTGTAGCCCTTCTGACTGATGTGTCCAAGCCTCATGTGCCGTAGATTAACCTTGTCTTCCATTGTGCTTTGAACATGTGATGCCTCACCAATAACTGTCTTCCCCACCAAGGTATACAACTCATTTTTAATTACTCCCTTCATCACTATCAGAGAACCCTTGGCAACCTTTAGAGTTCTAGATTCTGACTTGAAAGTGCAACTAGATTGGTCGAGCATTCCCAGAGAAATAAGATTTATTTTCAGCTTCGGTATGTATCTTACTTCCCTTAGTAATCTTTCCAAACCATCAAACATTTTTAACCTTATTGTCCCAATCCCTAGAATCGTATAGGACTTGTTGTTTCCAAGAATTACATGTCCTCCATCCATCTCTGTGAAGGTCTCATACCATGATCTCGAGGGGCACATGTGGAATGAGCATCCTGAATTTAGGATCCATTCATTTCTTGAATCCACATCTGAGACATTCAAGACCTCAACACTATCATAGCCATCCAGAACCATTGCTGCATTACCTTCCTCCTTTCTTTTATTTCCTAAGTTTTGTTTCTTCTCAAGATAGTCCCTCTTGATATGTCCCTCCTAATGGCAGATGAAGCATTTCAATTGCTTTCCTCTTGACTTGGATCTTCCCTTATTATTCTTCCTTTTGTGATTGTATTTTTCTGGTCTACCCTTTGCTACCAAACCTTCTCCAGTTTCTGTTTTTGTTTCTGCCTTATTTTGCAATTCTCTAGAGTGCAAAATAGATTGCATGTCATCTAATGTCAAACTTTCTCTACGATACATCATGGTTTCCTTAAGATTAGCATATAAGGCATCCAAAAACAGAATGGCTTAATCCTCATCCTTTATATTTATGTCTATGTTTGTAAGACACAAGATTATCTTGTTAAACTCATCAAGATGTTCTTCCATAGACATACCTGGAGTCATTTTGAAGGTCTAGAGTCTTGTCTTCTTGTGAAGTAGATTTGCCAAGGATTTTGTCATGTATAGATTTTCCAATTTAAGCCAAACTGCAGCTGCTGTTTCTTCATTTGCAACTTCCCTTAATACTTTATCATTAAGAGAAAGAATAATTGTACTGTGAGCTTTCTGTAACACCTCAGATTTCTCCTTATTTGATAAAGAACTTAAGTTGATCTTTTCACCAAGAAGTGCATCCTAAAGACCCTGTTGAACCATAAGAGTCTTTATCTTATTTTCCACAACCCAAAGTCAATCTTTCCCGTAAACTTCTCGACATCAAACTTGGCAGTTCCCATCAACCTTGCTCTTGATACCATTTGTTAGGATTCTTCCACACTGCTTCAACAAGTTAGTGCAAAATTTGCAGCCAAGATAGTCAAGAAACTTGCAGGCTTAATGCAATGAAATAAAATTAAAATAAAAAAATAACAAGAATTACGTGGTTCAATCAAAATGATCTACATCTACGGCAGGATCAGTTAAGAGCCTTCTTTATTGTTGATCCAAAAACCAACTTTGAGATTACAAGTACACTTCACTCAAAGTCTCACTCACCTTCTTGAAGTTTTCACGCTTTCTTGCACTCTCTTTTTCTCTCCTAATATTTTCTCATAAATTATAATTTGAATGCATACAACAGTCCTCTCCTTTATAGCCTACACAATTCTAATGAGAATATAGCTGCAGCTTGCATGTGCCTCCTCTATTCCACATCAGCAAAAGTAATTGTACTCGAGACTTCTACATGTGCTGCCAACCTCTCCTCTCATTTAACATGTGCAATATTATAAAATGGTTGACATCTTCATAACATTTATCTATATATAAATACATACAAAAATATTGTACTTTTTTTTTATACAATGAAATGAAGAGTTTCGAACTTAAATTTTTTATTTACAAAATCGGATCATATCATCTGACCATCAAGCTATTGGCACAAAAATACTGCAATTGATCAGACAGATTTCTCAAGTAGTCCCTTAATATTTCAACCTGCTGAATTAGAAATGAGTACACGAGAATTTCCCATGTATTTATTCTCTTATTCCATATATATAAACGACTGACCGCCCTATAAGGTTTTTCAATTGATCTTTAAGTCAAATCCTAGCCTTGATATCGACAACTTTGATTTGACAGCTAGAAAAAAAATAGTAATCTTTGAGTGGAATATCATTGGAGGAATGCTCCAAATTCAGATCTTAAAATAGTGTATCGAATGATTTTCTTTTTAGTGATTAAAGAAATATTTTTTAATAATATTGTAAATTTTTTTATTTTTTTAAAATATTTATGATGATTAAAAAAATATATAAAAAAAATAAAATGTGCTGTTCGAAAAGTGTATTGGGGACTTTCTTTGAAGAAGTGTAGTGCTGCTGATATCATTTCTTCCCTTATATTTTCTAAGTACCCGTGCACAAATCCATATAAAGTAAGTTATGAATAATGTGTAGGCTTAATATGCTAACACCCTCGTGCGAAACAAGTTGAAACGAAGCAAATTAATGAGCATGCATGCATGTGACAACAATTATTTACTTTTCTTCTGCGAAGAGGACAAAAAAAAAAAAAAAAAAAAAGAGTCACTTTTCTTCTCCATATTAATTTTCATCTGAATTTTGTTACTTTCTTTCTTAATTACCTTTATATTCTCTACAACTGAAAATCATACGACTAGCATATATCAAAACTAGATGGTTCTGATCTTGATAATCATAATATTCAATGCATATATAATATATATATATATTATCCATTCGTATGGCATTTCGCCATGGACTAGCTAGCTAGCTAGGTTTCAAAGAACGAACTTGATTGTCAATGAAGACATTCCAAAAGAACCAGGTGGAAACAAAGAAATCCGTCTCTATTTCCTTATATATGCTAGCTACAGTTGTTGACCATAAAATTGATTTGCTTGGAGCTGGTAGCTAGCTAGCTAGCTCGTTGATGAACTATCTGAAGCCCTTGAAAGGTTCAATTAAGAGGAAGATCACGTACAAATAATTAATTTACTTCAGGGAATTGATGATCAAGTCAGAATGAGTTGAGTTTTTTTTTTTTTTTTTTGAATGCAGAATATTGAAGGTAATACAGAGGGGTAGGCAAGGCGGTAGGCGACAGAAAGCACAACCTGAAAGCCTAAAAACGCTCAAGAAAGAAAGATGCTACCCCTATACCAGTTTGTAGTACTGGACAGAAGATAGGAAGACCGAGGATGGGTCATGTCACTACTCAACATAACATGCCACGAACATAAATCCCTGCTGCTACTGTCTTTAATAGAAGGAAAAATATTTGCTAACAATATTTTATACAACATATTATATAATAATATATTAAATAAAAAATATTTTTATAAAACATCTTATAAAAATAATATAATTTTATAAAAATATTTATCTTTTATAACATTGTAGTACAATATATTATATAATTTATTATGTATATATCATTACTCTAATATAAATTATAATAATAATAAGAAAAAAACCCACTTCTCCCACCCCACCTTCACTCTCTCTATCTCCCTCACTCATGACTGATCTGATATTCTTATCACTCTACTCTCAGTACTCACGCTCTGCTTGCTTTCTCAGCGTCGCCTTAGCCTCTGCTTCTGGGGGACTTTCCCCCGCCTCGCCGATATTATCTCTCCCACCCACCATTTCCCACTAAAAGATCAAGACATTCTCTCATTCTCTCTCTCTCTCTCTCTCTCTCTCTCTAGCTAGCTCAAGCTTAGGGCTATAGCTGCCTTGAGATTATCATCTTTATATGCGTTTTCAGTGCCATTTGTTTTCAAGGCGGAAAAGTAGAAGCGAGAAGAACGCCTGAAAAAAGACAGATTTTGCATGAACAACAAAGCTAGCTTAAGTATCTGATATTATTATTTCCATCGGCTCAAAAGGAGGGGTCTCAAATTAGCAAGGAATAGCCGACAAAAGAGAGAAGAAAAGGGAGGGGTCTCGAGGAGAAAGAAAGAGATCAAAGCATTGCCTGTTCAAAGGACGTCGTACAAGCAAGAAAGACCAAGATAGGGAGGAAAAAGAGGGGCCGACTGTGAAAAGCTTCAAGGGCTCTTGGCAAATTATCCATCCGGTTTCATCAGCGGCCACATCTATCATCATCCATATCAATACTAGAATAGCAGTAGTTTGAAGAAAGAAAAGGTTTGACTGAAGAGATATCGAGGCCACACACCACTTGAATAAGGACTAGCTAGCACTCTTCCTCTATTTTCTTTCCCTTTAATTTCATTTTTTTTTTTTTTTTATGTTACATGTTGAACTCCCAAGACAGAAGAGAATAAGAATTAGAGGAGGAGGAGAAGGTCCATCATCCCAAGATCTCCCTTCAGTCAGAGTCAGACTACTCTTATTCTCATTCCCATCTGATCTCCTTTTCATCAAATTCTTTTTTTATTTTTTATTTTTTACCATTTTCTTACAACCCTTTTTTTTTCTTCTCTTCCCATATTTGTATGAGCATTTGTTTCAACTATTTGCTTCTTTTACCCCTCCCATATACGATAAAAAATCGTGTATGGTATCATGAGTTTGTTCATTCCAAGGTCTTCCATCAAACCCTTTCTTAAAGGTCTCATATCTTTAAAGCAAAAATGGAGTAAAATATGCATAGTTCTATGAAATTCAAGCAAGATCTACTTCCAACTTTTCATCGGAAAGGGTGAAATATATATATAACCTTTCTTATTCACGAGATCCAACCCCTCAGCCCCACCATACGAGTACCACTCAAAACCCACCTTTCTTCCTTTTCCCATGACTGGTTCCTGATCTCTCTCCAAACCTCACCATCCACGAAAGTAGTACTCAACCGGCCCCCTCTCTCTCTCCCTTTCCCCGATCACCTCTCTCCCTCTCTGTAAACCTACTTTCTCTCTCAAGGTAAAACCTTATATTCCGCTGGTTTAGGGTTTCTTTCTAATTGGTGAGAGGAATGGAAATATAGCCTGATAGATGTGTAGAATATCTTATTCAAGGGATCAGCTGTGTTTATTGCGCGCTTGATTTATGCAGTTTGACCACATACTAGCCTTCATTTACAGCCAGATCTCTTGAACTGCCCCCAAAAAAATCAAAAACATTTCATTTTGATTCCTTTTGAAAGAAAAAAAAATTAGGAAGAAAATCATTCGATCCTCTATTTCTATTAACTAACTCTATTTTAATCGGAAGTAATTTCTATTTCATATATAGCTGGGTCGTCACCTTACGCTTAATCATTTTGTACTATATTTTTAGATAGAATTAGTCTTCATTATTTATTTATTTTTAACTTTCACATGGTTTAAGATTTGAACTTTGGTTGGGGATGCTTGACCCTTTTAGACTTAGCAATTACAGTGGCACCGCCATCGTGTCATAGACTATGAATTATTTTCTGCACTCGTGTAGGATTGTTTTCAATCTTTTATTGTTAAACTAAAATAGTTTGGATAATTTCTTCTACTTAGTATATCAATTCATTTACTAGTTTTCCCTGTTTGTTTCTTCTTCCCGGCCAAGATTAAAATGCAGCTGATCAACATGTTTCACTTCGTGATAAACTTAAAGCACGTTGTGTTTGTTGACCTTTTCTGTTTACCATGGAAATTAATATTTTCATAAATAAAAATCACTTCTTTCTTGTTTATTTTTCCTATTTTACATAAATTTTAGCTAGCTAGCTAGCAACATCTCTTTCTCATAATACCGACGATGTCAATAATGCTGGATGTTGTTCGATTTTCAGGGGAGAAAGTAAAAGATGGCATCATCATCGAATTCCCCATGTGCAGCGTGCAAGTTTCTGCGGCGCAAATGCCAGCCGGAGTGCGTTTTCGCACCATATTTCCCACCGGACCAACCCCAGAAATTTGCAAACGTGCACAAGGTGTTTGGTGCAAGCAACGTGACTAAGCTTCTGAACGAGTTGCACCCGCACCAGCGAGAGGACGCCGTGAATTCTCTCGCCTATGAGGCCGACATGCGTCTCCGAGACCCCGTCTATGGCTGCGTCGGAGTCATCTCTCTCCTCCAACACCAACTCCGCCAGCTCCAGATGGACCTCAGCTGCGCCAAATCTGAACTCTCCAAATACCAAAACTTGGGAATCACAAGCCACGGTCTCATAGCAGCCGCCGCCGCCGCAGCCACTGCCACCAACCACAACCACCAGCAGAACTTGGGGATCAATCTGATTGGCGCCGGCCGCGACCACCATCATTACCATCACCAGTTCTTCCCAAGGGATCATATTCATCAGCAGCAGATGATCAGGAGCTTCGATTCAGGAAACAACTATGATGCAAGCCTTTTGGCCATGAATGTCTCGGCGAGCATAGGACAACTGAGTCAGTTTCAGCAAACTAGGGCTGCTGCTGGGGACGACCGCCGCACAATTGATCCTTCTTAGGGTTTCTTCCCATCCATGGATCAGAAACTTGCCCAAACCCATAAATGGTACATGTCCAGACTCTTACGATAAACATGACAATCGATGCTTTGATTATTATTATTGTTATTATTGTTATAATTATTAACTATTTTACTGCTGTGGGAATGTCATGATTAAGTTATTGGGTGACCTCCTGATGATCATTTTTATGCAGATTGTAAGCCAGAAAATTATTAGGGACTGGGTTTTACTTGTAATATTTTAATTATCAAAATTAGTTGCCCCAAAATACTCCAAATGGATGCTTGCTAATTAAATAATTTATTATTTAAAATATTTCTGTTGAAGCTAGCAAAGCTTGAAAAACAATAACATGTATTTGTAATGATCATGTATTAGATCAGATCAATTCTTCTTAATTCTGATGATATTATGATACAACATGGGATCCACCCCTCCAATAAAAAATAATGCTACTATTAAAAAAAGTAGGATTTATTATTAAAAATTTATTTATTTTTTCACGAGAGTTATGTATTTATTTATTTATTTTTTTTAAAATGACTACTTACAAACTTACGATTGTAACTATCAATTCTCCTCAAAATAAATAGTTATAAAAACAGAAAAAGAATGCAGACACAAATCCCAGTACTGTTGCGGTGTTGACCAAAAAGCCCTAGCTAGCAACCAAAGTAATATATATATATATATATATATATATTCACTACAAGAAAATTATTTATTTTTAGTCAGTTAATTTTAACGAAATGACTATTTACAGTCAAAATGAGTCTATTTTAATTACAAATGATCTTTTCGTCGTAATTAAATGGCTATAAAAGTTTATTTTTCTTGTAATGATTATATATGTAGAAATGAATAATTAAGGAAATATTGGCTCTGAAAAAATATATATATGTTATATATATATATATATATGATTCTCGCATGACTATAGTTTATAGCCCACAGAGTTGACACTGTGTGGTTCAGTGTCCTGACGCCAGAGTCTACAGACTTTTTATCTTATGATACAGCCAACAATGCGCACGGTTGCGTCACATATATATTATACTCAGTACCAGTACTACCATTTGAGTCATACATGATGTCTCCCACAATTGAAACTCCATCTGCATGCATATCCCATTAATTTATGCATTAGAAATACTTTAATTAATTAACTGATCATGATCAACATGCTGTACTAGCTAGTACTAGTTATTGACTGAACTGATCTGAAGGATTCAGGATTAATTGAAAGACAATTAATTTAGAAGAGATCAGAAATTAGAGAGTGTCTGGGATCATTTTATCTCAATCATCGATAATGATCATACCATAGGCAATATCTTTTGGCTGCATATATATATATATATATATGAATTTATATATATATGCCACTAATATTAATTAGTCTATATATATATACATATGTGTGTGTGTGTGTTTTATGACCTAAATATGATGATGATAAACTAGTGTTTTGTCATGTAGGTGTTAGTAGCCAGCTAGCTTGCCAAAAATGTACTTGAGCAGCTTCCAGTTTCACTGTAATTCCCAATAGTTGATCGTGGGGTTTTGCTCTTAAAAAGTGTCATGCATGCATTGCGGGCAGGCATGGTAGTCTGTTTAATTTGTTCCTACTCCTTTGAACTTTTCTAATCCTGAACAGTCCAATTATACATAGACAGCTAGCTATATCATATATATACACATGACCAGCTTTGCATGCATCTGGCGCTAGCTTGTGCCAGTACCATGATTAAAGATATATATGTGTGTGTATATATATATATATATATATATATAGCCACATTATTTTATTATATATATTCTGCCCATCTTCTATCCTCATGATTAAGATCAAAATGATCAATTTGAATTTCCTTATGAAATTTTCCTCAGCTAGCTAGCTAATGCATGTATGATCATGATCTAACCCTAATATTTCCAATTAAGATATCACTCAATATTGCTCGACAACATCTCGGCATGCACCAGTACCCGGCCGATTGATAGTGTAGCACCCAATTACATATATGGTCAGGTAATAGATTAGAATTCCACGTGTTTGGGGATTAATCAATACACACACAGATATGATCCTTGTGTGACATGAGTTTTGCTTCTCTATCAATTATATAATTCTCCTCTCAATGGACGATCGATGTGCCACTCATGACTCTCTTATATATATATATATATATATATATGTAATTACACATATATATACCTTTCAATGGACGATCGATTACACCTATATATACCTCTTTCTTTAATTTTATTAATTTGATTTTTTATATGTCGACGTATATAATTTTAAATTTGCATGTTAATTTTACTGAAATAATTGCAGATATGGAGATGAAAAGAAAAATCAATTAGATTAATAAAATTAATTCTGAATGAGTTTGTTGACATTTGTGATTCGATCGAAACAAGAGGATGATGGTAAATGCCTTTATTTATTTATTTTTATGTATACAACATTATTCTCATGTGTAGCGCATAATTAAGAATATTCGCTTATATATATATATAATAAATATATAAAGTAGTAGTACTCTTACTGTTGACGCTTATTTTGAAGGAAACACATGAGTACCACATGTCATCACGAAACTCTAAAAAATAATATATATATATACATCATTTGTAAATATGATTAGGGGTGTAAATTTAAACCAGTAAACCGGACCGGTTGGTCCGGTCCAGTCCGGAACCGGTTCCTATATTTTGAAAATCG
Source organism: Juglans microcarpa x Juglans regia (assembly GCF_004785595.1). Lineage (NCBI taxonomy): Eukaryota > Viridiplantae > Streptophyta > Magnoliopsida > Fagales > Juglandaceae > Juglans > Juglans microcarpa x Juglans regia. The sequence goes on from NC_054597.1 coordinate 32,204,422, forward strand.
GCTGGAATCGATCCGGTTTCGGTTCCATAATTTCCGGAACCGGACCGGTTGAAAAAAAAATATAAAAATTAATTTTATATATTATACAAAATATTATATATATAAGTTTTATATATAATATATAATTATATATTAAATTTTTATATATAATTATATATCATATATGAAATAATTTCATATTATAATTTATAAATAATAATATGAAATGTTAATCTTAAATATGAATATTTATAATTTGTTTGATTATATGTTATTAATATAATTATATATACGATAATGTTATTATAATTTATAAAATAAAAGTTTAATCTTAAAGATAAAAATTTAATGATCATATGCTTTAAACATAAAAAATATATATTAAATTATTAATAACATTTTATCATAAAAGGTAACACTTTATTATATATTTTTATATTTTAAAAAAACCGAAAAACCGGACGGGACCGGACCGGAGATACCGGTTTAGGAGGGTAATTGGGGCGTAATCGGTTTTGAAAAATGTAAAATCGGTACATACCGGTTCGGTCTTAAATTTTATCCAAAACCTGACCGGTTACACCCTTAAATATGATCATGATTTATATGGCCTGTTATAATTACACATGACTAATTGGAAAATTTAGAACTTGATCCGTTACATGTCTTTGAACTTTCATGCGCCAAAGGGGATCGGAGTTCTTCATTTTTTTCTTCAAAAAAGCCAATTTATACAGATATAGCATCCATGGGTGATTATTAATTATGAAACACATGCTATAAGAAAAAAAAAGCATTTATGAAGGATTATTTGCGACGATAAAGATTATTTATAAAAAAAAATAGATTCATTTTAACAGAAAATAATTATTTTTATTGAAAATAACTGGTCAGAAATAAACAATTTTCTTGGTACGTACGTACAACGTCCATGAAATCGAAGTACTTACCTCATGTTGAAGTTTCCTTCTTTTAGCAACCAACAGATCATAGAATTCCACACACAGGGAGAGAGATGATATATGCCATCAGAATTAATACTACTTCCTCGACCAATAGGTTAGATAAAGAAAATACCCATTTTTCAATACTAAAGCATCATATGATCATTTGTGAAGTTTTCGTGCATGTGAAAGTAGTTTTAGGGTGTAGAAATTAGGTCACGCTTGTTTGGATCAAATATGCATGGCAGTTTTCACGCTTTTTAATAGAGAACGATTCAAAATAATTATATTGAATAGATTATTACTATGAAGAAGATATATCAGTCATGTGAGGTAAATCTAATTAACAATATTCACAGGCTAAAGTTCATCTCAATTGGTAAAACACACTCGGCTCTATATATATATAGGGTACGTAAAAGTGTGCTTATATATTATAATAACTTTTTAAAGATTTATCCCAATAAATATATATATTTTAATTTTGAGTTTAGTAATTTGTTACATTATTAATTTCTTGTAACGATGCTACTAAGGCCCCGTTTGGATAGTGAAATTATCTCATTATTACAATTTTTCTAAATTTTCATACAAAATATAATAAATAATTCAACTTTTTCAAATTTTAAAATAATAATAATATTAAAAAATAATATTCTAATAATATTTTATTCAACTCATCTAAAATCTTTTTATTTCATCTCAGTGTCTAAACGAGGCCTAAATCTTGCGTAAGTGACCTAGGAAAGAGTGGATTATAACGTCATTATGGTCCATATATGGTAGACCTACTTGATCAATTCCTTTATGATTTTGATGCATTATTTCGAGTCCTGCATGCATGCATATATGCCTTGCAAGAGTTGAGTATCTGTTTTGTAATTATCAACGCACGCCTATTATCTCATGAGTGATTGGACAGATGCAGCAAGAGGAATGAAACTAAATATATATTTGCAATTAATATATAAAATGCCTTGGGATTCATTTCTCGTGATATATTAAATTCTTGAGTTGAATTAGTTTGAATATCACGAAGATCACTCATGTTAAGCAAAAGGAATTTCCCAAACAAAACAGAAGACAATGGAATAAAGACAAAACAGATACTGCATGGGTGAGAGGTGGGTGGGGAAATTTAACTTGGCAAGCCTTCGGCCACGGTTCCACCACCCTCAAAACTCTCTCTCTCTCTCACTCTCTCTGTGCCAGAAGTATGAAAGGCCGTTGCAGAGGAAATGTCAAGAACATTGAATGCTCTCAGTGTAATGCCCAAAAAACTCAAAATCCAATGCGAAGAAATAGCACAGAAAAGATGGGAAATGAAATCAGAAGGCAATTGCCTTCGAGTTGGTGGTAATTAATGGTCAACATATACATGATCTCAATCTTAAAGTTCAAACCTCAATCGACTAGCTCATTCAAAATAAATTAAAATTAAAGAACGTACTCCATCGATCAGAATATAATATATTTGCAATTGCTCCACAATGATGACGTACTTGTGCAATGATGACTTTGCCTTTAAATGCACTTGACAGGAGTGCCTGATCTCTCTCTCTCTCTCATATTCATCAACCGTCAGGCTAGTAGTACTGCTAGCTAGCTACAGCTGACGCATGCATGCATGTGTGACTCATGTATGCCCGCATATATGCATGCCCATATGCAAATTAACATGATCCTCTGCTCGCATGTCTGCATGATATATATGATCAGTATTACTATATCCTAATTAAGAATGAGGATGCTATGTTATTGAGAGGATATACTCGATTATATATGATGCCTAGCTATGGAAAGCATGCATGTTATCTTTTGAGGCTAAAGGCCGGCACGGCTTCCACTTCATCAAATTAACGTACGAGATTGGTATATTTGTTTGGTTGACACTTTTAGCGTACATGTCAAATATATTCTAATTGTCATGATCCAAATTCAGCTCTTTTTGGAAAATCTGAGGGAAAGAATACATGATGCATTGAAAGAAAAGGAAATAAGAAATTAGAGAAATTGATACAATTAATTAAACAAATTAATTAATACTCAATTAATATAATTTATTGCAAAATTCAATAAGAATTATATTCATTGATCGATCTAGTGCAAACAGCTCGACTTGGTACTGCAATATTAATTAACTTGCTAGCTACTATATTTTCATTGAGCTTGTATATATTTAAGTACATTGGTCCGTTTTTGGGTGTAGTACGTACTTGCTTTAATTAATTTGTGATCTCTTCAAAGACGAAAGTTAATTAGTTGCATGGATATAATATGCATGCATGCTCCGTTTTGAGGGAATTAGGTAATTAGTAATTTAATACTCAGAGATTAATGTAACTTAATTATTAGTAATTTCAATATGCATGCATGCTAGCTCCGTTTTAAGGGAATCAGGTAATTAATTAGTGAGTCTCTCAAATAAAGTCGGACCATCATGTGTTATATACTCTCGTTTTAAATTTGTTCTATATCTTTATAGTTTTTTCAAAATAATACAGTTTAACTTATGCCAAAAAAAAAAAAAAAAAAGGAAGAAAAAAACAATTCAAAATAATACATGAGTTCCGGAATTTCATTTCCATCTTTAATATTAAGACAGCAGCTTGGACTATGTATCCTCTCTCCCTCTCTCTTTCTCAAAATAATACAGTTAAAAGCTGTGATCACTTGCAATTGATTCAGCTTAAACCCATGCATGCTAGCTTATTAATTCATTCTATATATATATATATATATATTTATATATTCTCTCATGCCTATATAGAAATATATTCGCGCGCCCTACCAAACTTCCAAGAATCTGGTGCCGTATAGCAGTTCATTTTCTTATACAACTCATGATCAAGTACTCAACAACCCCCCCCCCCCCCCCCCCCCCCCCCCCCCCCCCCCCCCCCCCCCCCCCCCAACAACCCACTTAAAGAAAAATGCATGTCTTCTTTTAAATGTACATACATCGAATAATAGAGGAAATTACACATGCAAGTATGCATCAAGAACACATATTAATACCAAAGTATGGTAATGAAACCATTTCCGTAAGAGGATATAGGAGTAGTCCCCCACAAATGATATGCAAATGATTCTTAGTGCGTGCGTACTGCGTTTGTATGTATCTATATATATATATATATAGAGAGAGAGAGAGAGAGAGAGAGAGAGAGAGAGATTAAATTCATGCATGAGATAACAATTTTTTTATACTGATTTATATATATATATATATATATATATATATATATATATATATATATATGAGCGCGCGTACACACACACACATGCATGGTCTTTGCCATGGATTTGTTGGTATTGGCATTAGCCAAAGCTGCAACAACCCAAGCAAAAGCTAGTAATTAAACCCTCTAGGGGATTTCCTCGATCAATGCTTAATTTAAAGATCTGCTAGTTTTTTTCCTTATATATGCGTCTTCATTTTCCTAGCTAGTCTTTATATCTAGATTAATTTCTTTTGTATGATTTCTTTCCTGATCATCAAACTAACCTTATTTGTAGGTACATGATTGGGATATTCTAGGTACACGTACGTGCGAGCATCTTTTAGCCGAATTAAAAAAAAAAAAAAAACTACAATAAATCTGTCAACCTCGGCCAATTAATACAGTCAAGCACTATATATTATATATATATATATATATATATATATATATGCATACTTGAATGCATATCGTTTAGCCAGCTTAAAATTAGAACTAACCACATATATTACTTTTATATGGAAGAAGATCTAAGATTAATGTCTTATTTTGAAAACAAAACGTGTTTCTTTTGTTTGGTATACATAGAATACCAAATAGTTACTAATTCATGGATAAGGAAAAAGATCATTATAAAATTTGCACCCAAAAGGAAATATATAGTACTTAAATAATACCATCCTTAGCAAGCATTAGATTTCCATTTTAAGGCATGCATGCATTTATCTCCATTGCCATCATTTTATTCAGAGACATCTATAAGTACATATATATTACACAAATTCGGCTCAAATTGGTACGTAATGACCACCTAGTACCCTAGGTACATGAATCGGCCTTGAAGAGTAGTACTTCTTATCTCTTTTGAGAAAATAATTCAATGAATCTCCAAAAAGATCAAACAAGTTGGACCAGCTTATAAGGATTGAAATGGGAAACCATGATCATGATCCCCATATCTAATTTTGCATACTTTTATATAATTTGGACTTTGAAATGAATCTGTGATCAGTAGACGTCCCTAAGTGATCTTTTTGGTGTGTGCAAGAGAGAGGGAAAGTAGCTAGGGTACTAGCTAGCTAGTGTGGTAGCTTGAGAACAATGATATATAAAAGAAATGAAATGATAGTTGCAGTAGTGAGTACGTAAATGCTGTGTAATCATTTTGAAAAAAATGAATAAATACGAGACTCATATGAAAAAAAAAAATTAATTTTTTAATAATAGTCCACTCTTTTTCAAAATAACTGCACGTCACTTACACATTCCACGACTACATGGAACATTACTCATATAAGAATCATGTGGATAAAATTATTTTAAACTTTTTATTAATAATTTTAAGATCTCAAATAAAAAATAAATAAATACGTGAAATAAATTTGATAAAAACAGTACTTTTAAACAATAGAATCAATTCATTTCATGTATTTTATTTTTTTTTTTTGGTTGGAGGGAGACTGGTTTGTTTGAAGCGTGGGATGAGGTGAAAGATGGGGGGGGGGGGGATATCCCGACAAAAGCACGCCTTACGGAGCCAAAGGATTAGTAAAAGCGAAAGGTTTAAGGCATTTATTTCGGGATGTCCCTCTGCTTAGTACCACCACCCCCCATCCTCACTAGTCCCCTCACAATCCCAATACATGCGTAATATTTACTACTCAATATTGGAGCAGCATTCGGCATTTAATGGACAGTGCCAACACCAAGAGACTACTCTCTCTCTCTCTCTCTCTCTCATCTTTTCCTTCTCTCTGTTTCCCTGCCAATTGGTATGAATTTATGAACATGAGCATGACTTGACTAATCCTCAGTCACCACAATCAGGGGCAGGTCCCTCAACTATTTATTTTCTTTCTTTCTATTCCCCATTCTAGGAAGTTGGCATTACACGCTTTCCTATGGTTGTTTAAAGTAGACAAAAACAAATACACAGAGAGAGAGAGAGCAAGAACATTTTCCTTACTTCTGAGCAGCATCTATTGCGCCTCTCTCTCTCTCTCTCTCTCTCCCCCTTTCTACCTGCCTTATTTACGTGCTTTTTGTTCCCCCACCCCCCCAAAAAAAAAAAAATTCCCACCTTTTTCTTCAAAGAAATCCAAGTCAAAATACCCCCTGTAACTCACCCTAGCTTGGTCAAGTAAAAACTAAAACCTCACACCACAAAATACTTGGGCTATTTAATTAACGATGCCGCCATTATGTTCTATTCACTGTGGTGTAAATGTAAATTCCTATGTTGACTGGTTTAACCGATTTCCAAATTAAGTAAGGCGACCGGATATAGATTATAAAAAAAAAAAAAAAAAAAAGGGAGGAATATATATAACAAGAACAGTGATAATAGATTTTTTCATGTTCATGTTTTTGCCTTCTCAAAGGTCAAGGTCAAGCTTTTGTTTGATTGGCTGCAATGCTAGAAATGTCCACCAAATTTCACGTGAAATGTTCGTGTCATAAGAGATTTTGCGTGCACCACTGCAGACAGAGCCTAGGCCTTGAATTATGTGATTATATTATGTAAGAGATGGGGTTACGCACGCTTGTTTCGAGGACTGATACCTAAGCTTACCACGAATATGATCAATATTATTGTTAAATTTAGCCAAGTACTTGCTAATGTGTCTTTATATATCTTGTATTGGAGAACTGGGTTGGAATTCTATTAAAGAATTTTGCAATGTATATAGGGAAACATCTTAATCACCAAATGATATGGGCTCATTAGACCATTATGTATGCTTTCATAAATAAGAAAGGATGAAAAGATGACAATTAATTAGAGTGACGAATGACATATCTCTCAAGGGTTGTTTATGGCATCGTGATATTACTCAAAGCCTACCTAGTATTAGGTAGTGTTGGACTGAACAAGCCACCATTGGGATTTGGTACTCGAGCCAGCCAATGATTCTTAGCTGTTCTTTTTGGATAATCAGCCACTTTGGGACTGGAACACGATCCAGATTTTGTGCCATCAGATCATCGCATTTGTAGGGAATTATCCAATAAAGAAGCGGGCCGGTATCAAAGTTCAAATTGTTCATCTTATCTGAAAATAGAACATCCTCTGAACCAAGAAGATGTCAAGCTGAGCTCATAAGTATCCTTACATTTTAAACCCCAAAAAACTCAAGAGAAGTAAATCATCCGTTCAAACATGCAAAACAAACTCATGTCATGAGGAGACCTGTTCTGTTGGGTTGGGTACAATAATCGTCTCTCAGTTTTTCTTCATACGTTTGCTTTAGTTGAGTAAAAATATATCTAAAAATATGTTTCACAGTGCACAAAAAAAGAAGATAATACACGGGGTATGCGAATGGTCATTTTAAACAAGATTAAATGAATATGAAAGAATCAAGAGCCCAGATTAACAATTTTATAAGTCCAGCTTCTTCGAGACAACCTTCAACACAGCTCATCCCAGTTGTCTGAAAGAACAGAATAGAGGCCTCGTGCCGTTTTGCCAGACAAACTTCACAGCTTTAGATCTTAGCTAGCCACTAACAATGAAAATGAGTTTGGCAATGTCCTCTACTAGATCCAACATATGCCAACAAAACGTAGAAGCCAACCATCTTGTACATATATTTACCGCAAACAACTCAATGCCATGCATTGTCCAATTGTTGTCCATATGACATAAACTTCCCTTCCAATTAGAACAAGATGTTAGAGCTTCCCTTCCACACCAGAACATCCTCTGGCTCTGACAACTCTTAACCAAATAAAGCTTCCCCTAAAAGCCCTCACATTTGCCATGTTCTTGTAATATTTTCAGTAAAGATGTCTCACTATGTACTTTATTTGATACATTTCAACTTCACAATAACTAGGGAAAACACTGAGCTGCAAACTCTTGGGCTGCTAACAATTTTTTTTAGTCCGTACAGCCTCAATTCGAACCGTATCATCTATTTTATTTGGACATAATCTCCTCCCGCACATCTTCAGTCCCCCATCTTCTCTCACTTGTTGAAATTCTCTGAAAAGTTCTTGATTCCTCTGCATTCCATTCACATAATATTCTTTCCACTTTCTTGTTTACTTCGAGGAAAATCTCTCAAAAACTCTTAATTCCTATCTATACTATATACATATTCTTTCAACTGAGGATCGGAACGTGATTTTGCTGTATCAAAGTCCCCAAATACTCATCAAGTTTCACATCTCCTTCAACTAAATAACGTTCACATCCATGGAGGAAAGGGAGGGAAGGACCCATTGGACAATCAAGCGTCAGATCTAGAAGCTGTGAAGGACGAAAGAAGACCTGCAGCTTGGACAGGTAAAATGTCTCCAAAACTCGACATGGCAGCAGCTGATCTATCCTTGAATATGCCCACTTGCCCATCTGTAAGTATGGATCCCAATTTCAATGTGCTCTCTCCGAATCTGCTTCCAACCTGACCATTACGAGGAAAATATTTTAAGCCTCAATTCCGTAAAATGCAAACACAAATGTATGACAAAATGTTTAAGCCATATTTTCATAAAAGATAAGGCCATTAATCATGCTATATATGTCTTCACTCTAGAAAAACAATCTACAGAATCCCTCGCATGATTCCCATCTCGATTTGACTTATTAAAGTAGACACCCAAATCAATCCCAATGTACTGCTATAACATTCAATAATCCAACACCCAAACCGGATGGCAGGTTATTAGGTGAAGAGGCCCAACTTGGAGATCAAACCAGTGTGCACTAATGTTGATATGATCCCGCGTGTCTGATGTGTATTTGGAAAGAGGGAGAAATAAGAGTAGCTTTAGAGATTGTGCAAAGGGGATGATGGACCTGAATTCATTATTTCTTAATTGTTTGATTACAAAATGAGCAAATAGTTTTTGCTGCCACCTATATATTTCATCAGCATATTGCATCTCATTGAATAGCACGCAACATCCTAAACTGCAACGTTTTATACGTAAGAGAGGACCATCAGGTAGGATTTGCAAATAGCAGAAATCCAGTCATATTCTACATAAATAGTCAACCAATCCCATTCTCACCGGAATACCTTTTATTTTATAGTTTTTCAATGATATACGGCAGTCTTACCTGCATGAAAGACTTCAGTAATGGCGCTGCTACCCCAAAACTGGAGTTATCATCCAAATCCATCTTTCGTGAAAGCTCACCATTTGCATAAGCTTTCCAGGACGTTCTTGAAGAGATATCATCTGAAGTTGTTGAAATAGATGTCTTAGTTGTGCCTCTTGAAGACAATGCTGGAGCACTGCATAGCCAATGACTCAGGAGTAAGAAAATGTTACAGAGTATTTAAAGCTGTCCATAATTTATTTTGAATGGGGTTGAAAATAAATATATAAACAAATAAGTCGTATGACTCAAGCAAGGATATACAAGATTGGTTTCAGATGCTCAGCCTGGTTTGGCAGATGTCATTAAATTTTTATTTTATTTTTATTAGCAGCAGGTGTTTGGGAACAACGTCCCGACAAATTCCGAGGATGCACAAATTCCGAGGATGCCCCTAACCCCCCCAGTCCAATGGCCCCTAGAGATTGTTTGCACCCAATAGGATTTGAACTTTAGACCTGGGGGGAGCATACCCCCAAACCCAAGGCCTGTACCACTTGAGCCAACCCTTAGGGGTTTGTTAAAATAAAATAATATTTTTTTGATAAGTTTGTTAAAATAAAATAATATATATTGATTCATGAAGACAGACATGAACTTATGCACACTTGCATATAATATGATAACTTATGAAAAGAAAGCAGAACACCAACCTGATTGGGAGATATTTGAAGCGAGGAACTGTAGAACATCTCATAATATTGGACTCCGAATTATTAGGCAGCTTCTGAACAGTATCTGTGTACATTCGATTAAGTTGCACAAAGAATCCAAAGAGGACAGCATGCCGCAGGTATGATTGCCTCTCATTCTCCCAGAGATATGGTTCATACCTTAAATGAGTTGAAACAAATCAGAAAGCACTACCAAGTCAAAAGAGGTGAACATTTAAAGTAAAAAATGACTAAAAGATATACTATATAATGAAAATCTTTTCATGAGTATATAATGAATTAACTAATAAGAATACCATGAAAAAAGCCTCCAGGTGTTTTCAGACAAAGATCTACCTCTAGATGGTTCTGCCAAGGAATTGTTTTGCTGTGTACTACATAAGCATACTATTCTATCTATCCTTGGCAAGACTAGTCATAATCTACTAATTGTGAGTGAAAGACAGAGAACTACTTATCAAGTTGTAATTATTTGTAAAACTTCAAAATTTTCACAATGCAACCCAAAGAGAACGATGATGTTTTCCCTCTTCTGAAATCCACAGTAAAATAATCTTGACAGATCATACTTTAGTCAAACCTCAAATCAAGAAACTCAACAAACCATTAAAGTTTGAGTATCAAGAAACGCAAGTGTTAAATATCTTGTTGGGTACATTGGCCGACAGTCTGGATAATTGTTTCATTTTTACTTTGCATCAAATAGGTTTCTTCTAACATTCCAGGCACTCGACTTTTTTTCACAATCATAAGCCATTAATGTCAATCCAATCTTTTTCCACCATGCTCGACAGTTGGACCTTCAAATTTAACCATGACTTTTCAACTGACAGATCTGACAGCTCCCAGGTGAATATGTATATTCCTTTGAGGATACCATGTGGGACAAAGACACAAGCAATACAACTCCCATCTCTAATCCTAACTTTGAAGATGGCATTTTTTAAAATCCCAACATCTAAAATGAGCGCAGAAGAATAAAAACTCAAACTTTTTCTCTTAACCAGAACGTAACTTACGTAAGCCAGTCTATAGGATCCAATCTTTGTGAAAGACGACTTATTAATCCATTGATACGCTCTCTGATGACTGACTTCTTCTGGCCTTGATCTTGCTTCCGCCCGAAAGGCAACTTTGGCTTCATACTAGTAGACAATTCTTCACTCAAGCTGGAATCGCCCCCAGAAAGAACATCAGCAGCAAACCTCAAGTCCACTAAAATCTGCAAAACACCTTTTTCTGACAGTTGAGATCCACCAGCCTCTCTAGCAGAAAGAAATTCCCCGTAAATATCCATGACCTACATGGAAACAATGCTATTAATATACGAACAAAAGGAACTCAGGGATGCAGTTGGACTCCCAGAATATTAAAAGATCTTACAACATAATGAGCAACCGCTGCCAAAAACGTTAAAAATAGGAAGAAAAATAATTGACATTTTATAGAAGGAAACAGCTTGCAGGGTATTCAGTCTAATGAGAGAACTTATTCAGTTTGGTTAGGCACTTGACTAAAAGACTTTACAGTATGAAAAGATCAATAATTATTTTATGAGAACATAAGTGTACTTTGATTTCAGATTATCGAACAAGTTTATTTAATGAAACAGTTTTTTTTTTGAAGAAACAGCCCCCTTTAATTGATGTAGGACCACCCACGTGAATCTATCAAAAGCAAGACGTCGGCTGACAGCTGCTGATCACAACCTCCTCTCTTTCTTTTCTCTTTTAACTTGTAGACAGTATCCATATCAAGTGAATCTATCAAGGGTAGCTCCTCTATGCATTTTCTACATGGGAAGGAAAAATAACAAAATGCAATCCTCCAGACTGTACATCTTATAAAACTGAATACAAAAATGACCAGCAGGGTTCCCAATCAATCTCATGGCCAGGCCGCGAGTTTTTCCAGCCAGAAACAAAACGTGCAAGAGCCCAGCCAAAGAGTTGTGAAACTTTTTCCAAAGATTATCTACAAAGTGGATGAAACGGGAAATGGCTCCAAGATAAAGTCCTGACACGAGGTAGGGTGTGGAAATCAACCTCTTAAAGAGACCTTTCCAGTGTTGTTCATTACTTGCACAGGTTAAGGATTATTCAGTGGTAGAGAATTTGCCGATTTCAAATGGCTCCAATCAATGGGAAGTGGACTTTGTTAGAGTTGCACAAGATTGGGAGATGGATCATTTCTAATCGTGCTATGCAAGGTTGTGCACGACTTGGGAATAAGATTGCCCAACAAGATGTGCTGGGCCCCATCTAAGAAAAGGGTATTTGAAGTAAAATCGTTTAACCATGCATTCTCACCCCCACGAGAGTTCCTCCTTCCCAAGGAAGAATGATTTGAGGAGTAACTTCCCTTGAGAGAGGCTTTCTTTGCTTGAGTGGCAGCATTAGGGAAAATCGTTACATAGGATAATTTGAGGAAGCAGTAGGTTGTATTGATAAATTAATGTTGTATGTATAAAAGAACATGAGGTGAATCTTTTTAAGTGTTGGAAGGGTCAGTTTGGCAACCAACAAAAGTGAGAATTAGACAGAAAATGATCCTAATTGCCTAATGTAATGGCAGAGTGCATATAGAGGGAGAGAAATGATCAAGGCTTCAAGAATTGTGAGAAGACCATGGAGGAGCTTATGGATTTCTTTTATACATCCCTTTACCATTGGATGGCAGCATACATATGTTTCCACCTCTAGGGGAGGTTTGAATAGTGAGTTGAGATGAGAGATGAGATAAGTTGAGATGAAAGTTGAATAAAATATTATTAGAATATTATCTTTTAATATTATTATTGTTTTGGAATATGAAAAGTTGAATTGTTTATTATATTTTGTGTGAGAATTTAAGAAAATTGTAATGATCATATGAGATGAGTTGGGATACCTTTTGTATCCAAACCGGGCCTTAGTTTTTAGGATCTTTTACACCCACCTACTTGTTCTAACTAGTGTATCTACCGTATCCTCCTTGTGAGCTTGAGTAACACCTTTTTGCTCATTAATATTATTATCTTATAAAAAAACCTACATTCTAAGATCAATTTCCTACAACTAGTTTTTTTGGAAACCGCCACCAGCCTTGCTGGTTAGTGACCTCTCACCAACGTCACAGACAAACATGGGCCCCGGCGACTTCCCTGAGGGTCGGCCGGCATCGGTCCAAAGGAGTGAGAAAATACTACGAAGCGTGAAAACCCTAAGGAACCAGATTTGCCGCCACCCACCCATGCCGGCGAGACACACCGCACTGTCGTCACAGATGCCGACGGACCTCGGCCACTTCGCTAAGGGCCGTCCGGCGTCGGTCCAACCTCCGGCATCCTAGATATCGTTGTATTGTCTCTCAGAGTACTCCGGCGATCCTCCTGAAAGCTCCGTTGGTCGTGCCATCGACTCTGAAGGCTCCGACGAGTACTCCGGCATCTCCTATGAGCACGATTTGCAGCTGGAAAGACAACTCTCCAGTGCTTGCAGTGAGCACGACCTGGAGTCCAGACAACTGTGCAGTGCTTGCGGCTCCCAACGGTTTTTTGATTTGTCTCTAAGATGATGAATAGTTGTTGAAGAAAGGGAGTGGGCCAGTATGGGTTCTTCTATGGAGTTGATCATAGAATCTAAATCCTTTACACTGGTGAAGGAGGGGAGCATATTGGCCATTACTGAAAGGAGTCGAAGGGTGATATCTAAGTTGGTTCTGGGTTCGACAACAGTACAGTGGCTGGCCAAGGCCATAGAAGCGTGCACTAAGGATAAGAAACAAGATTTTTTCTCCACTGTTAGGGAAGGTCGACGCAGTTTCACAGTGCATCGCTGCTCAAATGCTCGCGAACGTTATATGGTGGTGGAGAAGTATGGTGGTGGGGGAAGAGGAATTTTATTTTCATTCCTAAAAAGGGGGGCAGTGGCTGGAGAAGGATGGGGGAGGTGCTACGTCATTTTTCCTTCGGCAAGAGAGGGAGTGACGGCTTGGAAGGACAAGGTGCTACAGGTGGTGTGGCAGGGAGGGAGAACTTGGAGGTGCATAAAGACCCAAGTACATCTTCAGTGGCGAGGCAATCCTATGCGGCAGCTCTAAAGACAGGACATGCTTCGGGGGTTCAGAGTGTGGGGGGTCTACCAATCACGCCTCAGGACCAGCTTGTCGAGATGCACAATTCTCTAAAGGAGATGGAAACCCAACTTGTCGAGTTAAAGGCAGCGATAACTTTCTTGTCTACGAAAATAGACCGACTTTCAACTGGAGGCAATAGGGTGGTAAGAAACATGATAGGCACGAATCCTTTAAACTTAGAAAAATGAAAACAAAAGATCGGATTCGGCTCTATCCCTATAACTAGATACAAGAGAGTATGGCGGATCAAAAGGAAATCTGGGTTATTTAAAGCGGGGTCTACATTGGGTATTGGCATAGAGACATCAGTAATAGAATGTCATTTGCCTTGTGTAACACAGGATAGATCGATAGTCGGTATTACACCCTTGGTCCCTGAAGAAACTATGGCTCCCTCGTCAGAGTTGAAGGAAAAGGGTGCACTACCGAGGTCTGAATGAGATGTAGAATCCGCTATCACCCCAAAGGTGAAGGGACTTGCTATCACCCAAGAATCTCCAATGGGGATCCCGATAACATTGGAGAGAACCAATGGAGTTACTAGAGAACCAATGGGTTTGATGTTGGTGCCTTGTGTAGAGGAATGTCTAGAGTTGGGAGTGCAGTTTGATGGGGATATTGTGGCACCCCTGGTCTCTCTTCCTCCAATAACGGATTGGATTCTGCCAAAAGTTACTGAGATTCAGCAGTTCGTGGGAATTTCACATGGAGGATGTGAAGACCAATTTAACGAATTAATTACTGCGATCGAGGCAAGCCGCACACTTGAAACCAAATCAAGCTTCAAGAAAAGCAGGGAGTTACAATGTCTTTTTTCGACAATCAACTATGACGCTAAGGGTGGTAGTTCAACTAGAGGGAAGTCTAAATGGAGGGCATTGTGAAGACGAGAATCAAGGCATTGGGTTGGTGTTCGGGTAGAGTTTTAGTTTTACGGGAAACAAGGGATTGGGGTCGGGTCTGATGTACTTTGGGTTGGTTTTTTTTATGGGCTTTTTGGGTCATTAGGGGCTTGTTGGGTCATTTTGGGCAATGTGTTTTCTTGTATACATTCAGTGTACTTGGTTTCTCCTTTTGATATATACAATATTTTTACTAATAAAAAAAAAATTCCTACAACTAAATCATTGACAAGAAAACAAACAGGAACGTGCATGCTATGAAATCACGGTTGTGGTCCACAAATACTTATGCTTTCCCTTATAAGATCAAATTCAAAAGACACCTAACAGTCCTGGGCTCCCGTAGAAAATCTGTAGATCCAATATAATTCCTCAATTAAAGAAGGACCTCAAATCAGTTCTTCTCTACCTGTGCTTTCAGGACGTGGATGTTTGTTGTAAAGGAAACTTTTTTAAAAAAAAAATAATTATTTTTATTTAAAACTCTCACTTATGGTAGAGGAAAACCATGACAACAACCTTCATTGCACCCAAAAAAAAAACTTTTAAAAAAAGATCCAAATCTATCACTTACAACGTATTACAGACAATCCTATCCTATCCAATCTCAACAGGCCTGTTATCTCCTTTGGGGCCCGCTCAAAATCCATCGAATTTCCTTTAGCTCCTTTTTTAGCAAGAAAATCAGCTACTTGATTTATTTCTCTATATGTGTCTAACTACTATGTTCAACTCCTTTGTAGAGTTAGCAATTCCCTCCTAGTCTTCTTGCACAGCCCAATGAACATCACCCTGTCCATTCCACCAGTTAACCAACACTTGGGAATCAGTTTCAGCCTCGACATTAGACTGCATCAACATATTACATATTCGCAGACCATCAAGCAAAGCCTTAGGGGATGTTTGGTAACAAATATCATCCCATCTCATTTTCTTCCCAAACATCACTCAAACACAAATACTTTCACTAATCATTACAACATTCCGAAACTTTCAAACAATTCAACTTTTTCAAATCCCAAAACAAAAATTATATTAAAAAATTATATTCTAACAATATTTTAACTTTATAATATTTTTAATTCAACTTTTTCTCTCCTTTCTCAAAATCCAAAAAATACTTAACACAAACCATCTTACTACTATTCACAAACCAACTTACTACTATTCACAAAATTCTCATCTCATCACATTCTCCAAGCCTCCCCCAAGTCTAGGCCATTGTGTCGGTACCATTTCCATAATAAGCCATAAAACCAGCCAAGATTCCCCCTCTAAAATCCCGAACTACCCCTCCACCTCCACATTCACCAGGATTCCCCAAACTACACCCATCAATGTTCAACTTCACATTGTAATGTAAGGGAAACTGAAACTGTTAAAAACTTCAGTGTCATCACCCTTCTATAACAGCGGTTCCTTTGTCAATTTTCTTTAACCTGTCTCCTTTTTAATTGGCAATCGGATGGTGCTCAATGGAAAACTTAGTGCACTTGTATTGTCCCAATCAGATGAAATAGGTGGTTACATAGTGCATCTAATCACAGTGGCTTCTCATATGGTGTTCAATGGAAAACTTAAGGTATTGGAATTAGCATCCCTTTAACAGACAGCTAAAAAGTAAAATTAATTTTTTAGACATGTGGAGAGTCATCATGCATGCATTCAAATGCATCATTTTTAATAGGCAAATTCATTAAAATTGAATAAGTATGTTAATCAAATGCAGAGTTCAGCCACTGAATCACTATAGTCAGAGCCCAATTCTAAAAACAACACAATCTCTTGAAGATAACACTTCAGAGCTTCAATTACACCGTGTTTAGAGGAAGGAAATCCCTTTAGTACCCATCACATACATCAAGGAATATATTTACCAAAGCTTACCAATAAATAAAGGAACATATTTACCAATAGCTATTATGTGCACGTTAGTGCATTAGCTACATCATTAATAAAAATAAAATAAAATAACCGTAAATAATAGTGAAATGAACCACAATTCTCTTCAACAATGATAAAGCTCAAACATTTACAGATGGTGACAACAAAAAATAAGATATTCCAAAATAACAGCAAAGAAAAATCAAGCAAAATATCCAGCAATTTGCATACCTTTTCCAATAATCTTAATGCAAATTTTTGCAGAATCATTTTGTCAAGTACATGACCTCCAATACGATGAACTTCTTCACATGCTCGGAATAAAAACGAAATAATATAAAGAGAAGGCATGGATGGAAGAGATATTTTCATCTCTGATTGGCCCTCATCAGCCTGTTCTTGCTTGACTACCGTTTCTTCCCAGCCCTGACAAAAAAAATCAAAAGATGATTCAGCTTGGTTTACAAATTACCAAATATACATTGTAAATCGCAAACAACATTGCATAGAAACACTTAACTCGTTTTGCATATAGAGTACAAGCACTGATAGACCCATGGTAGCCCTTTTTTGTTTCTGTGGGGAGTGTGTGTACAATCACTTTTTATTGTATTTTTTTGCACAAGTTTATATATAAATTTTTTTCATCACCTTTTTAAAAAAAGCAGTATCATCAAAGGTATTCCTTTTTTAGGCTAAAACTAGCATATAATGATTAGCTGAGCTCCAAGTTGATCCAAAGCCATTTCAAAATCATTTAATCAAAAACAATTGCATTTAACTGGTGTTGATTCCAATTGCTCCATAACTTATGGACAAGTTGATCCGACATCTGATTCACATTGATTCCCATCTCATGTCTATTACTCTCTCCTTCCAATTTAAATATATTGCTTTCCTTATTGGGATGTCTCAAAATACACATCCACTTCCTAGAAGTTGAAATACTTCAACATTTTTGGGATGTCTCAAAATAAATACCCACTTCCTAGAAGTAGAAATACTTCAACATTTTCCTAAATGTTATATTCTACTCTGAATAAAAAGGCAAACGAGATTCTTATTAAAAGTCATGCCACCTATAATGTAAAGTAAATGACATTTTATGAATATCACCAATCTGTACCTTTTTTATTAATAATACTGTCATTCAAAACCAAGATAAATTGATTAGGACAAGGGAAGTAATTCGAGTTAGCGTGGAGGCGCTCTTGGCTTGTTGGACAAATCTAGGAGGTATTCCACAAATCAAGGCCGTGTAGATGATGGTTCCTATTTGTATTCTATGGTGCTTATGGCAGGAGTGAAATGACAGGATGTTCGAAGACAAGGAGCGATCATTTGAGGATCTTAGATCTTTTTTTGTTAGAACGTTATTCCTATGGGCCATAGCTATAGATTTTAATGGTTTAGACCTTCATGATTTTCTTGTTTACTTTTCTCCATGTTTCCTCTTGTATACCATATTGTGTACTTGAGTTATGCCTATTCTATTAATACAATCATTTACTTATAAAAAAAAAAGAAAAAAAAAAGGAGTAATTAAAAAAAGGGTAAGCAAACCACCATATTTTACTCCTCATTACTCCAAGCTCACTCCTTCAATATGTACTAGAGGTTGAAACTAGGTTTAATCGGCCTTATATTCTGAAGCAACTCTTTCTCAATGTCTAAAAAGTTTCCCTTTCTTGAATAATTATTAAATTCTAGTCAGTTTGGACTCAAACCAGTTTATAGCATAATCTTAAGCTTCTGGTCTATCTAAAGATGTTTCATTATTACTTATCAAAAACAATGTTCCATTATTCATTTTTTTCAACAAAGACAAAATGGAGTATTGTGATACCTCATATGATAAGGAAATGGTAAGTGGTGTATGGGATCCCAAATTGTTTAGGAATGAGAAATTCTTGCTATTTATAATGTTCCAATGGGACTCCAATTGTATCATTGACTAGTCCTTTTGGAGTATAAGTCATGTGACTTGGACCTTCTATTGGGGCATTACAAGTGCTGATTTGACTACTATTTTATGTTTTACCGGTATCGATCCCAAAAAAATAAATTGGAGTTTACTCCCTCAAATCTTACTGCACAATTCACAGTATTTTAACAGGCTAAACAATTATAATCAGATCCTAAGAACAAGCTTACTAGAATGAATCATTTTATCCTTATCTACCCCAACCCCAAATGTAATGATAACATGAACTACTAAACCTTCCTTTTTTTTTAAGCACTCAAATCTCTCATTTATAAAAATCAAGATTTCTACGATGTTGTATGTGCAAAAAAAGTGGTGAGACTGTGGATCATCTTCTGTTGCATTATGAGGTTGCTAGAGCGTTATGGGAAGATGTCAAGCTAGCCTGGGTTATGCTTGCTATGGTGGTCAAGCTTTTGGCCAATTGGACGAACCTGGGCGGTATTCCACAAATCACAGTTGTGTGGAAGATGGTTCATATTTGTATTCTTTGGTCCCTATGGCAGGAACGAAATGATTGGACATTTGAAGACAATGAGCGTTCTTTGGATGAGATTAGATTGCTTTTTGTTAGAACTTTATTGGGCCAAAGCTGTAGATTTCAATGGACTCGATTTTCATGATTTTCTAGCTTCCATTTCTTCTTCCTAAATACGTGTTACTTCTTGTATACCCCATTGTGTACTTAGGTTATGCCTATTCTTATTAATACAATCATTTACTTATAAAAAAACCTCTGATGACAATTATATACATTCTTTTTTGTGTATTTAAGACCACAAATGCATGCTGAAAAGGCCAAAAGTATGGGGAAGGAAAGGGCATAAAATATGATGACAGAAGGAAAAAAAAAAAAAAAAGATAGACAAAGAAGACAAAGTTGTCCACAAATATCGCATACCCTCAAAGGAGTTGTTGATGATAATGCATCGTCTTGTCCAAGATACCGAGAAACAATAGTTGAAAGCTCATCCGATAGCCATAATATCCATAAATTGTGTGCTCGAATGCAAAGATCTCGTGTAAGCCTATTGAATTCTTCAAGTTTTGGGCTTGCAGTTTCACTGGCTCCAAGCAATGCTGCAGTGGCTAATGAAGTTCTTCTTTTAGTGCCAATGGGTGTTTGTCTTCCCAGGCTATCGAATACAGGAGAATCAGCAGTCACTCTGGATTGTTGTCTCAACAAGGAAGGTAACTTGTCGAAAACCACGGACACAACAGTTTCATTTACCCAAAACCTTGGAGAACCAAGTATCACTGGGATGTGTTTTGAGTGGTTCTGGAATGCAAACAGCAGTCGCCCAATGAAAAGAGATCTCTCAACTATTATAGCTGGCGGAAGAGGTTGACCTTCCTTGTTGGCATTTTCCATGGCCCCATATAAATTGTCAAGCTCACTCCTTAATTGAACCAATATGGTGGACATGCTCTCATAACACTTGTTTTGTAGATATGGTGCCAGATCCCTTAACCTTAGAGCTGCCTTTGGAGATTCTAAGAAGCTGAGCAGGTCCTCGAGAATGCTCTGACAACGGCTGTCCACTGCATCTCTGATTCGACTAACTTGGGGACCAAAATAGGCATTCAGACAAGTCTGGAAATCGTTCTCTTCTGATGGTGCTTTAAAACCAGAAAGCACACCAACCTTCTTAGCATTAGATTCAATAAACCAAACCCCACCACCCGTAGAAGGTCTGTTCAAGTACCCCTGGAAATCAATTTGTCCACCAGAATAATTCTCCCCAATGGCACGAGTCGATTCCACCACATTCACAACCCTCGTCAGATCCTCAAACCCAATGTCCATAATCATTTTCATCCTCCTCACAAAAGCATCCTCGAAGATCTGATCCCACAGATCAGATTCATCCTCCAAAACAAGCTCTCTTATCCTAGTCCAAGGCAACTCAATCTCCGAACCAAAAACGCTCTTCAACCACTCCAAACTCCCTGCCAACACTGTCTTACTCTCCACGGTCTCCCTTATGGACTTCTCGGCCAAAGCAAGCTCTTGTCCAGAACCAATGGAATCAATCAAATACCTCCCATTGATCTTATTGACAAGTTCTCGCCCACATTCCCTTAACCACAGAGAACAGGCCCTCGCAATATACTCCTTATCAAGCATGACCATGACCGACTCCAATTTATCCCTAAACAACTGCCAAAGCCGGACCTCCTCATCCGGATTCGGAATCCCTCCGAATAACTGAGATGCGGGAGGCGAACCCAATACGACTTTATAAAACGACGGCATATCATTCAACACTCGCAAGAACAACTCACCCACTTGGCCCACAGTGATCTGAATTATACTCAAAACCTCGCAAAACACGGAAACTACGTCGTCGCAAATAGCATTGTGATTGTGAGCACACGTACCTAGTGTCTGCGAAATCCACGACTTCCTGGTGTCCAGAAAGAGCAACAGAACCTGCTTTGGGTCCAGCTCGTCGATCACTGCCACGCCGGCCAACGCATCGGCGTAGGCCGAGATTGGAAGGCCGCGTTGTTCGAGCAACCGGTCTCGACCCCGCTGCGAGATCTGAGCCTTGAAGCTCTCCACGATCTGCCATTGGTGCTGAAGCAGAGGGAAACTCGACAGGATCGATAGCTCTCCACGATCCTCGTTGTTCATTAGTCTGTCATGCACGTGCTTGGCACGTGAGTACCGTGCGGCGGCTTCCAGAAACATGGACTCATCGAGGCAGCCCCAGATGTTTTCGGGTGTGTCGACGAGGTACTTGACCCGGCAGGCGATCCCGTAGGTCCGCGCTCGGGTCAAATTAGGATTGGAGTTGAACTTGGGAGTCTCGGAAGAGAGGGAACGGATCGCATTGTTGATGGAGGAGAGATTGGAAGCGATAGACTGAGAGTAATTCTTCATGAGAACGATGGAATCTGCGGAGTCGATGAGGTCCCGGTAACGGGTGCCGACGAGCTGCCGGAGCTCCTCCTGCTTGAGCTGGATCTGTGCCCGGGTCGAAGCCTCCACATTTCGGATCTCCGACACGGGCTTGGAACGGAAGAGCGATACGGCTTCGGATTCGGCTGAGGGCATGGTAACGGAACTGGAGAGACTATCTTCAATTCCAACAATTCATTCATACAAGTTTTCGCTCTGTATCGGTCGATTTCAGTTCAGATCTGGAGCGAGGGATTTGATCGGATATTTGGAAATTTGAATAATGTTCTTATAATTTCTAGGGAAATTAGAAGTCCGGGGAGGTTTTCGGAGCTGGGGGAGAGGGGGTTAGTGAAGGGTAACGATGGTGGAGTCTGGTGTTGGACCTGGTAAAACGTAATCGCTGCTACCCAGAAGAATTGGGCCTAATAGAGCCTTTTTAACAGAGCCGATGAAAGCAGCCAAGCCCAGGTCCATAATATAAGATACAAGTCCAATTCCTTCTCAAAAAGATTTTAAGGCTCATTTGGATACAGAGGTGGGATAAAACCATCTCATCTCATCTCACCTCATTTAATTTCAATTAATAATCTTATTATTATTCACAACATATTTCAACTCATCTCATTTCATCTCACTATCTAAACAGGCTGATGGATTTTATCCACATTATCATCCATTAATGGTGAAATTATTTTTATTGATCTAGTACAAGCGAAATCCATAAGTCTACTACATTGATTTCACCTATATTTAAATCATCATTCACGATTTTTAATTCCACCTCCCTTTCATTCTTAAAAGGAGATTATGTGGCTAAAATTCACTTTTCAATAGAAGTAATCCTCGAGAAAAGCTCAAAAAAAAATTATAGTGGAGGTGAGCTTGTTCGAGTGCGAGAATGATGTGACATGGGAGCCATTGTTGTAGAGGTTATCAATCGATGGATGGTGGGCAGATTGCTCAACACCAGGAAGTCTACAAAACTAGCTTCATCGATGAGAACTACAAGTTGAGCCAAAAGCTCTTTGCATATGACAATTATGGACTCTGATTTAATTATTCATGAGTAATAAATTTTAAATACTTAGTTGCACCAATATTTCATTTGTCACATTCTCCTTTACAAATGCTATTATAGCCCCCACTCCCATTTTTTTTTTTATAGAAAATACTATAGAAACAATTAAATTTCTCAATCTCCAATTTCTCCCTCCTACCCTTTTTACTTGACAACAAATTTAAAAACAACAAGAAAACAAGAACTTTCTCAATCTTTAGATCCCTCTCCATTCATCCTTTTTTAACTTTTATTTTCTCCATCTTATATATTCATCAGCTATTGGGGCCTCAGAAAAGAAGAAGAACAAGTACATAGACTTGGGATGCATTTTTGTTAGTATTGAGGCCTTAAAATGGATACTGGGGTCCTTTGTGGTGGCTTTCTATATCATTGTAGTGCTTGTGCATCATCGACATTGAAAAAATGAAGGTTTGGAAAGGTGAAAAAGTTTTTTTGTATTGCATTGCAAAAATGTTACATAAGACTCTTTTTATATGCACAAAGAACAAAAGTCAGAAAAAAGGAAATACAAATATTTAACTAACTTCTCTACTATTAACTAATTACACTAACTACAATTTCTACAATTAAAACTCCCCCTAAGATGGAGAGTAAATGTTGATGATACCCATCTTGCGCAATAAGACAGAGAAAGAATTATATGCTAAGGGCTTAGTAAGTAAGTTAACAAGTTGATGAGCAGATAGAACATGTAAAGTGCGAACGAGCCCAGCTTGAAATTGGTCACAAACGACTAACAAGATGACAGTCGAGTTCAATATGCTTCGTACGTTCGTGGAAGACGGGATTTGTTGCAATATGGAGTGCATCTTTTTTGTCACATAAGAGCAATGTAGCTTTTGAGTGTAGAGTACAAAGATTTTGAAACAAATGTCGAATCCATGTTAATTCACAAACAACAGTAGCCACGAAACGATACTCTGCTTCGATGAAAATAAATGCTAGATTTTGTAGGAAAGAACAAGCCCCATCCAGGAGTGGGCTTGATATATGGAAGAACATGATGGGTTGCATGCAGATGAAGTTCACGAGGAGCTTCCAAATACTGATTAAGTGCATGTACAAAGAATGTAATATCTAGACGTGTGAGTGTCAAGTATAGCAATCGACTTATTAATCTTCTGCATATGGATGGATCAAGAAGTAGAGAGCCTTCAAATTTAGTAAGTTTTAAATGTTGTTCCATAGGAGAAGAAACAAGTTTTAGCACCCAAAAATCCAGTGTCCAAAATGTCCAATGTATATTACCTTTAACATAAGGAAATACCTTTTGCTGAGTGAGCCACTTCTAACCCAAGGAAAAATTTCTAATGACCAAGATCTTTTAGTTGGAACTCACCATGCAGTAAGGTTTTGAATACAAAAATAAAATTTTCATTGTTGCTAGGGTTCAACATATCATCAACATACACTAACAATGCAATGAAAGAGTCTCCTTGTGATCTTGTAAAGAGAGAATAATCGAATTTTAATTAAACAAAACAATGTTTGATGAGGAAAGAAGAAAACTTAGAAAAATATTGTCTAGATGCTTATTATAAGCCATATAATGACTTTAGCAATTTGCATACTCGAGACTCCCCCTTAGGACTAAATCCAAGTGGCAAAGTTATGTACACTTTCTTAGTGAACTCTCCATGTAAAAAGGAATTATTAACATCCAACTGAATTAAAAACCAACCGTGAATACTAGCTAATGAAAGTAAGCATCTAAATGTTACCATTTTAGTAACTAGTGAAAAAGTTTACTAATAATCTAAACCCTCTAGTTGTATGTTCCCTTTTACAACTAATCAAATTTTGTATCTTTCAATGACCCCATCAGATTTATACTTGATACGGTAAATCCATTTACATCCTATGGCAATCTTACCAGCAAGTAGATGAATTAACACTCAAATGTTATTTTTCTCGAATGTTGATCTTTCAGCAACACTCGAGACTCCCCCTTAGGACTAAATCCAAGTGGCAAAGTTATGTACACTTTCTTAGTGAACTCACCATGTAAAAAGGAATTATTAACATCTAACTGAATTAAAAACCAACCGTGCATACTAGCTACTGAAAGTAAGCATCTAAATGTTACCATTTTAGTAACTAGTGAAAAAGTTTCCTAATAATCTAAACCCTCTAGTTGTGTGTTCCCTTTTACAACTAATCAAATTTTGTATCTTTCAATGACCCCATCAAATTTATACTTGATACGGTAAATCCATTTACATCCTATGGCAATCTTACCAGCAGGTAGATGAATTAACACTCAAATGTTATTTTTCTCGAATGTTGATCTTTCAGCAACCATAGCCTCGCGCCAATGAGGGAGTTTTATGGCTTGGTGGAATAATTTAAGTTCAAAATGAGTTGAAATAGCGGAAGCAAAATTTTTATGAGTGGAGGACAGTTTAGACTAAGAGAGGTGATGAGAGATATCATAGGGCTTACTTGGACCATTTATCTGAGAAGACTGAGTAGGCATAGGCATTGAAGAAAAGACCAAGTGACAATGATAGTGATGCAAGTAACCAGAAATTTTTCAAGGTCGAGACAATTTTCTAATTGTAGGTATGAGGTCAGTGGAAGTTACAGAGGTTTGGAGGATGGAATATCAGTAGAATGGATTTATGTTTGAATATTGGTGGGTTTAGTGTTTGATAAAGATGATTCATGGAGACCATGATTAGAAATAATATGAGGTAAAACAGCACCAGGAGATTAAGTAGAATAAGATGATTGGATCTGAGAAAGAATGAAATGGGAAGATGTGTTCAAGGAAATGAACATCACAAGATACAAAAGGTATCAAAATTCAAAGGTATCTAAATCAAGAAGTTGCAACCTTTGACACCGAAAGGATAACCAATAAAAGCACAACGTCTTGCTCGAGGATCAAACATGGAAAGATAAGAATTCAATGTTGATGCAAAACAAAAGCAATAAACACACGTAAATGATTAAAAGAAGGTGTTTGGCTGAAGAGGAGTTTATAAGGAGTCTTATGATTTAATAGATGATCGGTAATTTGTTAATAAAATAGGCAGCTGGTAATACATTGTCTCCCCAATAGGATAGAGGTAAGTTAGACTGAAATCTAAGAGCACGAACAATGTTATGTAAGTGTTGGTGTTTGCTTGCATTTCACAATAAAATTTTGTTGAAGGGTTTATACACAACTGGTTTGGTGAATAACTCCCTTAGATACATAGAAATTAGAATTCAATCATGGTAAACTCAACACCATTATCAATACGAAAAATTTTAATTTTTGTAGTAAACTAAGTTTCTACCATGCCAAAAAAAGAATGAACTGAGAAGCGAGTGTTGGGTTTAGATTTCATTCAAAATTTCCTACAAACTCGTGAGTAATCATCAACAAATATTAGAAAGTATCGATATCCTTCAGCAGTGGGACATGAAAATGGTCCCCAAATGTCTAAATGAATCATATGAAAATGAGATTCTGAAGTATGAGAACTTTGTGGAAATGGTAAACATTTTTGCTTGGATATAGGACACACAGTACATGGTTGAATTTTATTACGTGTAGAAATAATAGTAGTTTTTTTTTAAGAAAAGGACGAGACCCTAATTTTATTGATAAAACGTCACTTATGATGGATGAATACCTTATACCAAAAAAAACAAGTTGATTGCAACATTTAAAATTCCAAAACCAGGCTCGTAAGAAAAAAGAAAAACAATACTATAAACGAAACAAAAATGAAAATATAAGAAGAAGCTAAAAATGTCAGAATTAATGCCGGAAGTTGGCAATACCTGCAAGGTCGAAAGCAAAAAGTCCAACCATATATTTGGGAAGCTCAATAATAGAAGAGAAACTTACAGTGTTGCCCAAAGCTCCATGGTTAGTGAAACTATCTGCTAAAGTATTCCCTTCTCTGTAAACATGACCAATGCTAAAAGAAAAAAATAATTTAAATGTAAGATATCATCCCAAAGATCAGCATATTTCTAGGGGGATGCAAATTCTTATTAAACCAATTCACCACAAGTAGGGAATCAGTTTCCACAAGAAGGTCATGAACACTCAATTGATAGCACAAAGTAAGCCCAATTTTTGAAGCAAACAACTCTGCAAAAGTGTCATACCAAAATAGTAAGAAAAACTAGGAACAAAAGAGAAATCATGGGATCAAAGAACCCCCCACCATAGCAAACCTAGATTATCTTCAGAGGCACCATCGATGTTGAGCTTGACACATCCTCGAGGAGGGGCTAACCAACGAACAAGGATAGGTTTTTTTATCCGGATGGTGGTTGGGGGAATGTGTAGGTGATGAAGGACATAAATATTAGTAGAGGGTACAAGAGAATAAGACTTAATGAGAGAATTAAGGTCTCTTAACTATTTATTGATTTTATGAATAATAGTGGCAACAGGGGTAAAAAAGTCCTCAAAACGAGATTTAGTTCTAACAAGTAAAAGTTCCCAAAAGGGAAGGAAGAAGGTGAGCGAGTAAATGGAGATGATCTGAACCTCTAAAGGAGGACCACCGATGAGTGGCATTAAGTTTCCAACTGTGATTGATTGTGTTTGTGTAGCCAAAGATAGTACAGAAATGTTGGCAAACCTCTTTGGAAAGCTTACAATTGGAGAAGATTAGAGGTATTACCATACCCATATGTGCAATCATTGCATTTAGAAGCCATATATATCCCACAATGTTGGATCCTATCATCAAAAGGAATGCCATTGAACCACAACTTCCAAAGAAAAATAGAAATCTTAACAAGGATGGCTTTATTCCAATTGATGGGGCTAAAGAAAACGTATGATAGTGTTGTCTATGAAAATTCCAGACAAATTTGGAGGAGAATATTTCATCTTTGTTGTGCTTCCAAATACAGATATCAAGGCCTTTTTTTTTTTCTTTTATCAGGAAGAGATTGACCTCATTTACAAGGGGGTGGCCACCGAGGTTGTGGATCAAATTAAGGTTCCAACCATTTTGAGAACAAACATCTTTGATTTGTAAAGAGAGGCTAGAAATAATGAAACCTTTTTGAATAAGAGAATCATTGCCTGCCCAATTTTCATGCTAGAAATTAATAGAGCCATCATGAATATTCCATTGGCTCTCGTTATGAATGATGGGAAGAGATTTGCAAATGGCTTTCCAAGAGCGAGAGTGGTAGGCTTTGGCTGAAATAAGATCCAAGGAGGGACCAACATTCATGTGTTTTTGGTAAAGAAAAGTAGTCCAATGAGAGTTCAAGTTAACAAATCTCCAAGCCAATTTACAATGAAGAGCATCAACAATGTCATGTAAATTTCTAATACCAAGACCACCTTCCGATAAAGGACGACAAATGTGATTCTAAGAAATCCAATATTTCTCATTATTACCATCAATGTCACCTTAGAAGAAATTAGCAAAGACTTTGGGAATGGATTCAATGACTTTTTTGGGAGGGTTGAGGACCGAAAGGATATGAATAGGAATAGAGAAGAGAGCACATATTTAATTAAGGTAAGTTTGCTGCATTTAGAAAAGAGGCGACCATTTCAGCCAGCTATCTTTTTACAAATTTTAAGAAGGATAGAATCATAAGCGAAGGAAGGAATTTTCTCATAGGAAAGGGGAGCACCAAGGTAAGTGGTAGGAAAGTTTCCTTCATTAAAATTGGTAGCAGAAGCAATAATGTATCTTCTAGATGTGGTGAGTTTGTTATGAACTACGAAGACACTTTTGGAATAGTTGATCTTTTGTCCAAAGGAGTCTTCGTAAATAGTAAGGAATTTCATAAAGGTGGAAAGACTGTTTTTATAACCATTGGTGAAAATTAAAAGGTCATCTACAAAAAGGATATGAGAAATGGGAGTGCAACCCCTAGGGACTGCATAAGGAGCGACATGACCTTCAATCATAAGATGGTCAAGACCTCTACTTAGGGGTTCTTCACTTAGAATAAAAAAAAAAAAAAAAGGATAATGAG
The DNA here is from genome assembly GCF_004785595.1 of Juglans microcarpa x Juglans regia. Lineage (NCBI taxonomy): Eukaryota > Viridiplantae > Streptophyta > Magnoliopsida > Fagales > Juglandaceae > Juglans > Juglans microcarpa x Juglans regia. The sequence continues at coordinate 32,233,180 of NC_054597.1, forward strand.
TCTCCTTGTCGAACGCCTTTACTAGAAGTGAAATAATCTGAATGAGTACCATTTAAGCAAATAAAGAAGGTAGGGTAAGAAAAATATTTCTGAAATAAAGAGACAACGCATTCATTAAAACCAAAGGAACGGAGTACACGGGAAAGGTAAATCCAGTTATCCTGTCAAAGGATTTAGTAATGTCAACTTTGAGCATAATATTATTGCTTGATGTTTCTAGCAAGAATATGAGTAAGTTCTTGAGCCAAATAAATACTATCAATAATGACTCTCCCTTCGACAAAAGCATTGTGGTGAGCTGAAATAAGCTTGAGTAAGAAGGTGGTAAGACGAGAAGCCAGAATTTTAGAAAAAAATCTTATAAGACACTTGACAAAGACTAATGGGTCTAAAATCAGAAAAAGTTGAGGGATCGTCTTTCTTAGGGATTAAACAAATGAAAGTGTGCTTCAAGGAATAAGGCAAAGGCTCACCTTGGAAAAAGATCAGTAATCGTCTCAAAGAGGTCTGAATGGATAATAGACCAAAAAGAGATGTAAAAGGAATAAGAGAAACCATTCAGACCAAGAGTTGAGTCTAAAGAGATGTTATAGAGAACTTGTTTTACTTCTTCTAATGAATGAAGTTTGAGCATCAAAGTATTATCATGATCAGAAATCAAGTTAGGTATTAAATCAAACAAAAAGGTGGAAGAGTGAGTCAGAGAAACAACTAAGTGATTGTTAAATAAATCCATAACAGTTGAGTGAATTATCTTATGCTCAGAGGAGGAAGAACCATTGGGGAGAGTAAGGGAGGTAATGTAAGTTTTTTTCCTCTTGTGAGTAACTGGATTGTCATTCACAAGCTGTTGAGGCTTGTTGACCTTGACCGATAGTTTTCTACATTCACTAGCGTCATGTACTTGGATTTTACATTGCTTGCAATAACGAGGATATATCTCGTACTCAATACGTTGCCAAAATCCCTCATCTTTGACACCAATCCAGAGAACATTTTCTTTAGGAGCTAATAAGTTCATTTCTATACAAATACGGACAAATGAAGGACGAGTGTGTGTAAGAGTGGATAAATCAGTAGCAAGAAATTTTCCAAGGGGATGAGCAATAGCCTTAAGATAGGATGTGACATAGAAATTCAAAGGCAATAGGAGAAGTCTTACACATACTGAAGTAATAGGTGATTCCTCATTTGGTGAAAAATCCAAAGACCATTTGAATTATCTAAACAGTGCTCCTTCCATGATGTGTGTATCTCGAGTCCAAGTTTTGGTCAGGTCTTTAGCTAATTGTAATTTTATCAATACATGTCTCGAATCAATAAGCCCCATGATCCATGATCGAAGGATGAGGAAGATTTCATTTTCTAGAGATGTGATTTCGAATGGCATCCATTTGAGGTCTACCTTTAGATAATTTCTCTATCAATGCATATTGAAGTGTAGCTTCTGACCGTTGAACCTCAAGCGGTGTGAAGAATATTACGAGTTGCCATTTTTTGTTTGGGCTTGCTTCAACAGTAAAGCGATGTTGAATATTGGGATTAAGGTGAGCTCTAATCGATTAGATTCACCCATAATGACCGCATAAGACTTGGATGATGTTTCATGGTTCTTAGGAACATTTTAGTTCTTAGGTGATTTAAGGTTAATAGGTGGGTTCTCCATTTAAGAAGAAAAAAAATGGATTACAAGAAGCAGAGGGATTGAAATCGTGGAGAATAGATGTGAAAACTGGAAACAAAAACAAAACTAAAGTGAAAAGTCAAGAGAGAGTAGGGGGTTAACCTCCCGACCCTTCAGAGAGCAAAACGGTAGAATAGTCATCTCAACCGCATACCTTTAATCAGAAAATCATCTTGACCCTTCAGAAAGCAAAAGGTATGAGCAAAAAGATATGATAGTCATGCAAGTAACCAAGAATTTTTTGAGGTCAAGATGATTTTCTGCTTTTCATATGGTGATGTATTAGCAGTTGAAGATAACACTTGATTGGCAACTACAACTTTCTGCTTGGTGCGAAAAGCAGGAGGAAATCTATATATGGAGTTGGTAGCTAGGGGTGACAATATGTGACATAACCTGTGAATCCAACACGAACACAACACGAAATTAGTAAGTTTGGGTTTGATGTTAACAGGTTCGGATCAAAACAGGTTAACCCGTTAAGACATGATTTATAAACGGGTCAACCCGCTTAACACAAAATCAAGCTATTTTGACCCATTTAGAATTTATTTCAAATTATAAATTTATTATTATTAAAGTTGTAATATTGATATTTCTTTGTATGCTTATGTTTGTATTGTTTTTATTGTTGGGATTGTAATTTTAGATCTATACTCATATTTGTTGTTGGATGATTTACAATAGTGGTTTTATTATATGTTAAAATTTGAAAAATATTTATATATATTTTTTAAGATATTGTGGTTATTACTAAATATAGATTTTAACTTTTATGTAAAATTATGTTAATCAGGTCAAATGAGTTATGCGTTTTAGTTCAATAAAACCTTCAAAATAAGTCCCAAAATTCTCTGAGTAAGAATCAGTGGATCATTACTTATTCAATGAATATATATAATGAATCAAAATAGTACATCCCAATAGAGGGCGGCCATACTTGTTTAATTTATCTCTCTCAACTTAGATTCCATGAGGCGGGCCTTGGAAAGTTTTAGAATAAGGTTCAACCAATTTATATGAAACAAACGAGTTTAAATGAATCGTATCATGTTAACATATTTCTAATTATTAAACGGGTCAAAATTGGTGACATGACACGACTCGTTATCTAAATGGGTTGGGTTAGGATTTGAAAGTTTGACACATATAGCTTAACATGTTGGGTTTGGATTGACCTATATAGTCCAATATTCATGACTTGCCAAGATCCAAAAACACGATTTGTCACCCCTATTGGTAGCATTTGTTAACAACGTGTCTAAGAACTCCACAATGAGAGCAAATAGGCTTTTCCTTCTTTGTGTAAGACTTGGTAGAACGAGATGTATCAGCCTTTGCTAAGAGAGCAATAGGTCCAGTAGAAGATAAATTAGAGGATCATATTTCTCTTTGACTCTCTTCTTGCAGCACAAGCGAGAAAACCTTGTTGATAATTGGTATTTGATCCATCAACAAGATTTGACCACGGACATGAGAGAAACTATCATTTAATTCCATCATAAATTAAAGAACGCATTGTTGTTGTTGGTAGGAAATCAAGGTGCTTAAAGCTCCACAAGTACAGTTCAAGAATGGATAGTAGTTTTGAAGTTCATCCCAATGGGCCTTTCAGACGAGTGTAATACACACTCACAGACAGTTGGTCTTGGGATAAAGAAGAAATGGCTTGTTGTAGATGAAAAATTCATGGTCCATTACGTTTTCTGAAACACTCTTTCAAATCATGCCTCATTTCATATTCAGAACTAGCATAAATCACGCTAGAAGCAATTTCTTTGGAAATAGAGTTCAAGATCCAGGAAAGAATTTTCAAGCAGTGAACAAAGTATTTTCTGAACCAGAAGGTTGTGAAATGGTTCCATTAACGAATCCAACTTTATTCTTGGTTGTTAACGCCATCATCATTTAGCGACTCCAGGTGTGATAATTATCACCTGTTAGGGGCTGTGTAATGAGGATGAATCCAGGATTGTCACCATGGTGGAGATAATAAGGGCTAGAAATGTCTTCTATAACAATGGCAGTGGCAACTTCTCTATCGTTAACTAATTACATTAATTACAATTTCTACGGTTAATAGTCGCCAAGTCCTTGCCCAAGCATAAGTCCAACCCTCCGCCTCCTGACAGCTACTCTGCTGCTCTCCCCAAAGCCCTCCTCTTCTTGAATGCCCAACAATGCAAGTTATTAGTTCTTTTTCTCTATATGCATGGCTTCAAGGTTATTTTGTTGTTATAACAGTGCATGTACATTTTACATATCTATGAAAAGCAGGGGCCTGATTCATCAGCTTAACTTGTGTGATCCATTGGCTTCATGATCCATAAATCCTATCCCTTGCATGTAGGAGTTCTAATTTGAATGTCTTTAATGAAGCTCCAATCTTGGTATCAACGTGCATATGTCATGATCTTAACTTCCTGAATGAGCGTTTGGCTTTGGTATATATATGCAGGAATTGGGTAAAATTTGGGCAAGTTTGACCCTCTTATGCAGCCGAGCAAACATACATTTTAATATTTGTTTAGAACCCTCTCCACCCCCACCCCCTTGGAAGCCATGATCTGCAGATGCAATAATCTCACTGTGGTGTGGGTTTTTGTTTCCTTGTCCCTTCAATTTTTGTTTTTCAGCTTTCTCTGTGTACAAAAACATCTCTTATGTGATTCCCAGCAGATTTATAAATACAAACATCCCTAGACATTTTCAATTTTTATTTATATTATTAGACATTTTCATTTGTATATCGTATTTCATACTTGACCATGGCCATGCTATACTCTCTTTCCGAGAGGTTTTTTTTTTTTTTTTTAAACTGATAAATATTTCAAGAAAACATGTGGGTGGGTATGAATTACAAAGGTAAAACAAGTTATTGTTTTCATCAATCAAGGTGCATTCTTGGGCTTTGCCACCAACTTACAATGAATCTTGGATTTTTTTTAGCTGAAATTATGAAATTGCTACCAGATTTTCTGATCACGAGCTTTTCGTTATTCTAAGAATAAGAGATATGCCCTGTATTACTATTGACGATAGCAGGAGCCTGGCTCTTCAGGAGCAACTCTGCCTGGTCCAGCCACAGGAGCAGCTGCCACTCCTCTTTGATTCAGTAAACACCTGAAATGTGCCAACCTTCCAGTAACTTTTCTCGGATCCCTAGCTAGCTTGTCATAAGGCGTCCAAAGTCGCTCTTCATTCAAAGGGGACAAAACAAGAAAGAAGATATATATCAGTGGAAAAAATTAGTAAAACTAGTTAATCTAACAAATACCCATATAGATGCCACTTTAGTAGCTGCTCAAATTCTTACAACACAAATCATGAAGATAGCATATGGTTATACCGGCTTCAGATGGATTCCTGATGGTTTTACTTAATGTGAAAGGGACAACTTCACCTCCAATGATGCTTAAGAACAAAAGAATGACTAATATTTTCTTGGTGAATGAAGAAGCTAACATTAAAAAAACTCTCAATGTCCTTGGCATCTATGAAAGCTTATACACTTGAGAGACAGTCATAATGCCAAGAAGATTACCAGTATCTTGAGACTTGAGTCTCCAGTATCTCTTTCATAGATTTATGGGTGGAAAAACATAACATACCAGGAATTTAATTTGACAGTGAAAAAATAATACTTACCTGCAGCTGCTGCAGCTCGTGGCCATATGGTTTGTTCAATATCTGACCCATCAATGTGTTCACCCCACATGCATACCTCACCACCTATAACTAGTTCCTGCTGCTTGGGGTTTGTGATATTAGTGAGTGGCTCGTTCATATAGAACTGCTGCCATGTGACATCTAGGTGATCCAAGTACCACTTGTCCTGGTTGCTTACAATGCACCTTAAACCAGATGCAACCACTTTCTGAGCAACACCACCTCCAAGCCTAACAGGAAAAATGAAAATTGTAGGCGAGAAATCAGCCCCATCAGAAATCTCACTGTCAGAATATATAAAGAAAAGGCAACATTTATGGATTCTAATTTGAAGCCAAAATATGAAATCATGCTAGCAGATGTGTTATCCTTATTTCATAATTTTTTTTTTTTTTCTAAACATCCTTATTTCATAATTATTACAGGAAATTTTTTGCCCAATATGCATCTCTATATTTTAACATGTTGCAAATTAATAGTAAAAAGGAACGATTCCTGATCACAATGCATGCATTTAATTATTATCTTCCAGGAAAAAAAAAAGTAATTCAAGATCAGCAATCTTGTGAATTTCTTCAGATGAAAATGGGCATTATGACCAAAAATCCATGAGCAGAGGTAAATGATGCAGGGGCCTCCAACTTTAGATCATGCAATTAAGGACATACCAGTTGTGCACCACAGTCTTTCTGCTCAATTTATTGCCAAAATTGTTAAAAGTCTCTTCCCTGTAATTTTTCATGGGTGAATAAGATTAAAAGGTCACAAAACTACCGGTATAACCTCATGCATAAAATCGTACCAGTTAATAATTTCATATCCATGGGACAAAGCTATGTTCTGTGCACGCAACACAAAATACTGATAAGCTTGAGATTCGTTCATACTATGCTTAGTTAACCTGCACATAAGAGTTATCATGAGCATCATAGGCTATCTCTAAAATGTTTCTGGGTAATAAACGTTGAGCAAGTATAGTTTCCATGTCCTTCTTGAGACAATGCAGTAAAATAGACCATAATCAGAGAATATGCTAATCAAAATTTAACATGTTAAAAATTCCTCCCAATGGTAGCAGCAAGATGATAATTTTTGGGAATGAAGAATTAATTGTATGGGGTTGACTAAACCCAATGAATGGACTATTCCAGAAAAAAGCTTCCTCTGCTTAGTGCAAAAGCAAAAGCCGAAATAGAGTAATGCTAGATACAGTCATGGGTTGTGCAAACACTGCACACTCCTTTTGAAAAAGAGTCGGGTCTACCATTAAAAAATTATTTTTTTCATATGGGTCCCATATTAACTCACTGTACTTGCACACTTTATGACTGCAAATATCATTTCTCTTTATGTAATACAAACACGATGATATGTGAGTTCTTGAAAATCTAAGATACAATGTGGTGGGGATATGCTAATTAACTAACATATTAAAATATTTTAAACATATATTATGCTATTTCTTAGGTTAAGAGATAAATAACGATCATCAAGAATCATAAAATGTATGAATGATGAAAACTAATTAGAAGCTATGAACAGCAAATAAACGTAATAAAATTATTTATATCTAATATTCATATAGAGAAGATTTTAAAGGTGTCGAACTTTCTAAAACACTAGATCTTGCACTATATACTTGAGAGTCTTTTTTTCATAAGGAATTTTGACTTTTGCCACCAAAAGCATGAGTCATGTCCCAGCTGTATTCTACCATGTCCCAAACTGTATCCGTGAGAAAAAAAATATATCTTTGATGGATGCAAATTTGATATGAATTCCACCATGTCAGTATCAGATAAAGGTTATATACCATAGCAGTGGCTATTTTGAAGCATCCATGCTTCCTATTCAACCATTTATGAGGCCGATATGACGCAATATATTAACTAAACTGTAGGTACGCCAGAGGACAAAGACTGGAAGAGAGCTGAGTCCCAGAACCCTCTATATCCCATAACAATGGGCAGCTAAAACTTGTTATCAATGTGGAAAATTTATGGATTTCCCAAGCCTTATAAATTTAACTTGAAGCAGAAAGGAAAGCCCTTTCTTAGGCGTTTAAGGCTTACACCATGAAGTAGGATCACTCTCTACAGTAAATGTAGTACATGTGGGAACTATGCAGGGAACTCTCTGCACCTGTGTGATCAATTTACTCCAAGTAGAAAGTATATGACATTTTCTGGAGAAGGGGAGAGAGATAGAGAGAGAGAGAGAGAGAGAGAGAATAGATGTTACAAATTAAGATGTTACCATTTCCTTACATGAGGAGTCAATATCCAGCAACCTGAAATGAAATATGTAATTATGTGTCAATAAATTATCACCATCAAATTATCAAGTTTAGGACTATCTAAAATCAGATAATGAGTGGTGACCAGCATATAGATATGGATACAAAAGATCTGTATCGTAAGATTAATTTGAACATATGCAAGCAACGTCTGAGTCAACACATATTGCTGAACCAAAGGATACTGAATTCTTAGGATCATAAGATTGGGAGAGAATATAAACATTGCCCCACACGCATTTTTTTTAAAGCTAATCTCTACATATAAACATTACATGCATATATATTGAGCTCTATGAATCAAGCTTATAATAAGAGAGCCCTTCAAACCACTTTAGCTCCACAAAGAATAGTTTTAAGAGGGAATTCGACAGGATATAAAATTCTAGCAACTCTTGGCACTTAAAGGCTTTGAATTAAAATATAATCCTATCATGAAAGATGATGAAGAAGATTGATTCTCTAAGAAAACAATCGCCAACATAATTTTACTTGGTTAGAGGATAATAGAAACAAAATTGAAAGTCAACAGTTTATTGATACTTACTTGTATCAACCTCATCACCTCCCAAGTGAACAAATCTAAACTTAAAAACCTTACTGAAATCTGCAAGATAAAATATTTTTTTTAAAAAAAAAAAAAAAAAAACACTAATTATTTCCCTTTTCATTTTGACAATAGTATACGTGCTTTCAGACATCAAAGGTACCATTTTGTTAATGAGGAGGATGGTACCTTGTTATCAAGAAAAAACTGTGACATTACCTGATAGAATTCCATCTATTACTTTAAAGGTGAATTCATTGCTGACATCAAGTGGCTGCTGACAATTCTTTGACGGCCACAGAGAAGGATAGCCAATCCCCCTAAAGATTTAAACTATAAGCACCAAGACAACTTTGTGCAACGTCATTACAAAAGCATTAATCTCTAGACTTTGAGGGACCACAATGTGTATAAATAACCAAGAACATAAAACAGAAGGAAAGAATAGTATAAAGTTGTGAAGATCTCAAATAAGTAACCCAATTAGATAGTACAGTGAGAGCAGCATAGACGCTAGCACTCCTCTTGACCTGAAAATCACAAATCCTTGCATTTTTAAGGAAAGTTCTACCTGTCCTGATATCCCTCTGAGTAGGGAAAGATTTGCCGTCTCTTTTTATGAGTCAGAACACCAGCACCTTTAAAATGGGGTCTTTATTTTCCCAGTTATCCAAATGCTTTGAAGTAGTGTAAGCTTAGATTTTTTTTTCCAGTTCTTGCAATTATGCTCTCAGATTACTTGTCATGGTTTATATATTTACTTACCGGGAATAAAATCAACTTCAAAACCTAACTTATAGGGTTGCCTTCAACAAAATAAAGCAGTTATTAGGCTAAGTTAAACAGAAAAGACAAGTATTAGGGCTAAACAATCTTGTTAAGAAGTATGTTAGAGAGACAATCAAACTTTTCTAGCTGCAGGTAGCAGATCTATGTCCAATAGTTACATTAGGCCATGGTAACGGTCTATGAAACTTAGTATGTGCAAAGTTTGAAGTGAAATAAGGTCTAGTGGCTTTTTTGATAAGTTCACAAGATGTTCAATCTTCCTAGAATAATGTAAAGGAAAAACAATTAAAAAACAAGCAACTACAATGAGCAATAATGGTTAGAGAGCAACAGAATTCAAATTCAACAACATAAGAGATAGTTGCAAAAGAATGCTGATCAAAGGAAAAGAGTGATGGCCCGTTGCATGCATAGCAAGTAATAGTGGATTTGAGTCAATGCACTGAGTAATTATCAGGGATCAATAAATTTGGCAAGGGAGTTTTTTTTTTTTTTATTCTCTTTTTCTACATTGAAGAAGAAAGTAACGAGAAAGGAAAGAGATCATAGTTACCATGAGAGAGCATGTCCTGGAACATCAATTTCGGCCAATACATTAATCCCTCGTCTTTGAGCATAGCTGTGTTATTAACAATTCATGTATTAGATGAAATAAATTATAGAAGATAGATCAATATTCAGACGATGTAGTCCAGGTGAAAGTTTCTTGCGTCACAATTTCTGCAGCATCGGCAAATGTATATCGTTCTGAAATTGAATATGCACCATCCCACAGTTTTGGATATGAAGGTATCTCCAAAGGGAAAGACTGTGTATCTACAATGTGCCAGTGCAACACATTCTGCATGAAAGTGGGCAAGACAGGTAGCATATGGATAAGTTTGTCAAATCTGTTGTTTGCATTAAAGTAATTAGTTATTTGTACCAATCAAAGCGCAGAGTGTATGGGAAGTAAAACTTAACTCTAGGTCCACCAAACTCTCCACGACAAATTACATTAATTGAAGACTTTTTATTTTTTATTTTTTCTAGGACTGATTTATTCATATATTTTCCTACATATCTCTACATTGATTGAAGCAGACCACAAAATAAGCACATAATTGAAGAAACACAGAATAGTCTTATCCCTTGAAAACCCCTCTTACCCCTTGTCACTGTGGCATTCCCTTGCGTTCTGTATATAAGAGTCACCTACCTATTCTCTTCTAGCTTTTTAATGATAACAGCCCAGAAGGCTGGTGACAATATTCGATATCCATTTTACTGGTTATTACAAGTTTTAACACTACTAGCCCTCAGTAAAGTAGTCAATGGTCTCATCCACCCAAATGAGAAACACGAAAATTTAAGCCAACAGTTCTCAAGCTTTCTACCCCAAATAATTGGGTTCCACATTGGACGGGTGAAGCTTATAGTAGTCATTATCTGCTCTAAAACGAAATATATCAAACAAATTCTAAATTATGCTATCTACCCAATCAAAGATCCAAGAACAATTGCCGCAATATGCTGTGATATGGAACTACATGAAATCTTGATGTTAGAATTGTGCTCGTAAGCACAGTTAGGAAATATAAACTGAAAAACCATTGGGCAACAAGTTATAGAGTGCATACCAGTTTTGAATAGGCCATCGAGTCAATAACTTTCTTTATTACTGGCAATGGCAAATAGTGTCGTGATGTATCTGCAGCAATAAACAAAAAGGAAGAATCGGATCCACTTATATCATGCTCTGAATAATCATCTTCTTTTGCCATGGTAACTCACAGCAGTTATGGAGCCCAGTAAGTTGACAAAAGACCAACAGCGAACAAAGTGAGGCTAACTTGAAACTGAATATTTATGAATCAATGCCAGTGGTTTTTGGAACAAAAGGCATCCCCTAACCGCCGTGAAAAAGGGGTGGATGGTTAGATCTAGGGTTGAATCTCATAATGGTATCTTAGATGAATTTCTCTTGCCATGTTTTTAGCCTCCCTATCAATACTTCTGTTAATACTATATGCACAAATAGCATTAAGTGCATGTATATACAGGTGACTCCAGGCTCATACATTTGCTCCTGTCACTCCACTCTGATTAGTTATGAAAAAGAAAAACCATCAGCTAATTAGTAGTTTGTACACTAAAAACTAAATAGATGAATTGGGAAAAAATGGAAATTGTATAACACTTGATATGAAATTATTTGAACTAAACATTTAATCTCTACAATTTACAGGATACAATTTAAGTCAAAAAGTGTTAAATATGTACATTATAATCTAAAAGGAGAAAATAAAAAATAGAGATTAAAGATTTTTAAATAAGAAGATTATGTTCTCAAACAAGGAAAAAAGAAAGAAAATAGAACACATCAACAATCAGCAGTAAACTGACAATTCAAGGAGTACAAGAAAGGCATCTTACCTATCAAAAGCCCTCGATAAGAGAATCTTGGCTTATCAATAACAGTCCATGGGACCCTAGGAACTTGAATTACCTCCAATGTAAAGTTAAAATGACATAATTGGCTGAATGTCTGCCATTTTTATATCAAAGCAAACACATCAAATTTTTACATGTGGTCAATAAACTCTTAGAACAACATCTTTTATTAAATGATAACACATAACCTGAAGCCCATGTAAAGCTCCATAAATAGTCTGTGCCTGCAGCATTTTGTAATACAATTGAACTAATCAGAAAATCATCAGCTGATCAAAAGGTACAGACATACGGTATGCTGCTTATTTATAATATACTAAACTGGCATTCATATGACATCAAGTACACGATGTTTCTGAGTAGCACGCATTGACAATGAAATCATGGTTTTTTGGTCATATCACTTAAGGCTACCAAGCACAAACAACATATTGCCATGTTAGACAGCAACACCTATTATGCTGTCCCACTGCAATTCACCCCTTGGTTGTATCTATCAGTGGCCAATTCATAGACTACCACACAAGGATCCATAAAGTAGCCAGGGTTATCTTTAATCAAGTCTATAGAATGTGGAACTTATAGTCATGACTAGCAGATTCTACAGAATGTATTGGCTAATTTTTTTAATGGAAAAAATTTGTGCAAAAACTGTCCAAAATGCAAATAGGTGGCCAATATATGCACTATGCTTGAAGTTCTTTGAAAAAAACTTACTCTCGTTAGTTTTTCATGGTTTGTTGTCCACCCACCTGATAAATTTTTTTAAGACATACTTTTTTCATGGTTTATTGTCCACCCACCTGATAAATTTGTTTAAGACATACTTTTGTAATTCATTAAATGTGTCAACATCACGGGAAACTTCTAACCATAGACAAGCTGAGGAAGTGTGACTGTTTTATAATGGATTGGTGCTTCATGTGCAAAAGGAATGGCGAATTGATGGACCATCTACTTCTTCATTGTGATGTAGCAAAGGCTATATGGGATTTCAGAAGGCTATATGATGTGAAATCTTTGTAAGGCTGGACATTACTTGGGTGATGCCAAAGAGGGTGGTGGACCTTTTGGCTTGTTTGTGCGGAATATGAGGAAACCGTCAAGTAGCAGATGTTTGGAAGATGGTGCCCCTATGTCTTATGTGGTGTATATAGAATGAGAGGAATGGAAGATGTTTGAAAATAGAGAAAGCTCATTGGGAGGGATTAGAGACTTATTTTTCCAATTTTTGTTACTTTGGGCTAAGGCTATTGTATTAGAGGGGGTTAATTTTAATGACTTCTATGCTTCTGTTTTTGTTTGTAGCCTGTAATTAGGTATTTCTTTCTTGTATACCACCTATGTACTTGGGCTATACCTAATTATGAGGATCAATAAATTTTCTTACTTATCAAAAAAAAAAAAAAATTAAATGTGTCAACATATCAACGTATTAGCTCAATGGAAAACAAGTTATATGGGTAAAATGAATACTTCTGACTTTTCGGTTGAAATCTATCCGCAAGTATGTTATCGGATAATAAATGGAATACTTACAAAGGATGATGGAGTTACTTATTTTTTAAACCCCCCTAGTCACCGTCCTTAATACATACGTCAAGCTAATTCTCAATTATTATTGTCGACAAAAAAGTATATCTAAAATGAAACTTTAATTGATGCGAACAAGCAGAAAAAGAAGAGGTTGCACTCACTTCCAGATGCGCATAAACAGGCGTCCCAGAATCCGGAACTGATAACTTATATGACTCATCGATACCATATTGTAACTGCACAGCAAGGAAGATCTTTCAATAATAAAGTACTGGGTTTGTTTGTACAAACGAACAAAAAGCATCTCTTGGATGGAAATGTCCCCATATCAAATACGCTTGGAGCATTTTAAATAATAGAGACAGGTAAACCAAAATTAAATGAAGTTGCGCAAATCGAGAAGAACTCTGGATCTAAAAGAAAACTCTTCACACAAATCATCATAACAAATTAGCCGTGGTCTCTTAATCATAACAAAAAGAGAATTATCTTAGTGCTTAATCACGCTGCTTACTGGAATTTAATTTAAAAATCATGCCCATGCTCACATATGGGGAAAAAAAGCATTATCCGGTACCAAATGCCAGTTCAAGAACAATGGACACAAGTTACCGAAAAAAAAAAAAAACAAACCCACATCTACAGAAATCCCAAGCATACAGCCAACTCCAAATCATGAAAAGAAATACCACCTCATCATCCGCTGTCAAAACAACCACGTGCAGACCCTGAAGCAGAACCGAAGTATCTATACCAGAAAAATTAGCATCGATAACATGAGCAACTTGGATCACATCGAGTAACCTTGAGAACCCGTCCTTCAAAATCCCAGAAGCATCATTATACTTGCTTCCCTCAGTCTTGAGCTCAAAATCCTTACTGACGTAGAGACTCCGATGTTCCCCGTGGCTCACCGACTTGGGCATTGGCCATATGTTGAGCCTATCCACACTAACCGCATCTATTGCAAGCACTAAAATCGACACCAATACCAAAAACACAAACACTTTCTTCCCCATCGCAAATCTCTCCAGCTCCTATAAAAACCCACCGAAAGGCTGCAAAGGAAGCTAATAAGATCAGTGGTAGAGAAATAGTAGGTAGCTAGCTTACCTACCTAATAGGAGGTGAAAGAAGTTGGAGAATGTGGACTGAGTGGCCTCGGGTGACTAATCTCTAAAGATGAACGAATAAAGCAATATGTTTGGCTGAAGAGGAAGAATGTAGAATTTGGTAATTCTCCATTGTTGCCATTAACTCGGTAATGTCTGTTAGTAAGCATCCGTGATCCATATATGCGCATGTGTAAAGCCGGCCGAGACACAGTGGAGGATGGAGCGCGTGCGCTACTTTTTAATTTTTTCCGTCTTAACCCATCTCTTCGTGTTTTCATTAAATTAACGAACTTAACGTGTAGAGTTTTCAATCAGGACCGTGAGTTGAAGTGGGTCCCTCTCTATGACGAATATGGGCTGTCGGTAAGCCATGGGCAGTGTCTCTCTATCTGCTTCCAAATCCCCGCTGTCCATCGGAGTTTTTTTAAACGACAAAAGTAGATCGGTTGTATTCTCCGTCGGGCCTCAATTTTTTCTTTTTTTTCACATTTAAAAAATCGTGTTCTCTAAGTATGATAAGATTTAATTTATAAAATTTAAAATTTTTCTTTTAAATCTAATTATATTATATAAAAATTTTATTAAGTGTGTTCTATACACCGAATAATATAATTTAAAAAAAATGTATTAATTATCATTGTTTTAATCGTTAAATATTTTTTAATACAATATCAAGTAATTCTCATAATTGATCCACACTTTATAATGGGTATAATTATTTAAAATGGTAACAATTTATAATGGATGCAATTGCACCATTCAGCTTTCTTGCAAAAAACCAACAGAGATATCTATTTAATTATATAAAAGTCAAGTTTTAATATCTGACTTAGCATTTAAACCGCATTAATCGGCATTTACCCCACTCACAAACATCAACCATAATGAAAGTAAACCGCCAAAATCATTTATTTGCACTTAGAGATAAGCATTCCAACTGTTACAACCATTTATTGTTTCCATAAAAAATTGTGTTAATTTTCTCGTAACGTTTTGGCAAAAACTTGAACTATCACAACGACATTTCGACCAAAACTCAAAGCATCGCAACGTTTCATGCTTCACTAATACAAAATGGACCCAATTTTTGAATTTTCAAACCACGGCAACAAAATTCAGTGTTGTCAGAAGCCATGCCGACAACACTGTGAAATCAAAACTAATAAAATATATAACTATTCAGAACTTGCATTCCTTCAAGTCCTCAAAATACAGTCTCTATTTCCAAAAATCAAAACACAGACCTCAGAAACTTAGAGGGCATTGAAACAAAACTCACTCACGAAGGCCATTGACTCCCACCATCACAACCACACGGAACGCCATCGACTCTCATTTGCAATTGCGAAACGCCATCATCTCCCACATTCGCCATCGTAAGCCACGCAAATTCTCTCTCTCTCTCTCTCTCTCTCTCTCTCTCTCTCTCTTCTGGGATGCCAATAACTTGATTTCTGAATTCTTCTAGCCGAACGATTTCTGGATTATAGGAGATTGTTATCTTCGCTAGCGATTGGCTGTCCAGGTTCTCTCGATAAGAACATGTTGATTCCTCTATCTTTTCTCCACCGTTCTTGAGCCTAAAGAATGCTAAATTATTTTATGCTACACAGAAGCCTTTATCGTTGTAGCCTCAGTCAAACCACCAATTTCGTCGCATTCTCTACTTCCTCTTGGTGAGTCTGTCGCATTGCTTTTCAGAATATGTTTTTACCTCTCGATGAGATATGCAGATAAAAGCATCCCTCTTCTTCGTGATATAAAAGCAAAGGAAAAATCTATTCATAGTCCAGTTTACTGATCACACGCCACATGAAACCCATGTGGCAAACCGAGTCCACTTCTTCCTCCGGTCCATCTCAACTCTCCCTCCTGGAAAACAGATTTCCCTCTCTCGACCACTCACACAGAAATCAAATGACTCTCGAGGGTTGTCCAGGGAGCTAACCTATATGGTTGTCCAGACAGCAGCAACGAGTGGAACCTAGTTGGAGAAAGAGAAAACCCATCTCTCAATAGCCCAAGCAAGCAATATCAAAGGGATCAAGTATGGAAGTAAAGGCTTCTCTACTATAAGACGGCTCAGAAAAACCACTGCCTCATCAAAATTGAATGCTCTCATTTTTTCTCCTAGTACTCATCTGTGCAAAAACGCAATTCAACAAACTAATCTCCAACTTAAATTTCCCTCATATATATAACTTTATTTCAAGGTTAAGGATATACAACTTTATTCTATGGTTATTGGGTACGTAACTTTTTTCCATTTTCATGGGAATGGGAATAATTCAAAGGCCAAAAATAGAACTTCCCATAAAAAATATTTAGTTCCTGGGAAGTGAAATGAGTCATTTTGTCAGTTGAAAAAGCCTAAACGATGAAAAAAGTTGATAGGGAGAAACACGTGAAGAGGAATCAAGATAAACGATTTATCAAAGAAAAGAACAGAGAGAAACACTGTAGAGAAGATGAAAAGTCTACAGTCAGCGTGGCTAGAATCTCTTTGTCGGTCCCAGACGATGGCAAAGGTGAAGAGGCTATTGGCAGAGGAAGAAAGTGGAGGTAGACGTGAAGAGGCCGCTAGCGGAAGAAGAACACGGGGAGGAAAAAAATTCAAAAATTAATAATTTGGGTATTTCTCTTTAAATGCACATTTTACTTGTGAACCCAAAAAAAAAAAAAAAAAAAAAAAGAAAAAAAAGAAAACCCACATCGCACTTCGTGTGAAAAAATATGCAAATGTGCAGAAGTGCTCAAAAGAAAAAAGGATCCTCTGTAAAGCAAAAACGCATAAAAGCATAAAGCAAATCTGACTTGCTTTAACTTCTTTATGGGCAATCCTCTGTAAAGTATAAAAGACTTGCTTTTACTTTATGGCTAAATTACGTTCCTTTTTTTAAAGTGAATACTTTATTCTTTTAAAGACCATATTATTTATTATCTTGAATTCAAAATCATGACAAAAATTGATTGCTTATAAGATTTGGGCTTGATTTCACTTAAATTTGTTTTAGTTTGGATTACTGTAGTAAATTGCAAAGATTTGATTTAAGTATTCTGCTACTTATTTTAATAGATTTAGATAAAATATAACTATTCACTAAGTTATAATTCGAAAATAAGATATATTAAGAATATTTAAATAATATTATTATTAGTTCTATATAAAAAACTCAAAATTTTTTAAATTATTTTCTACAATATATTCAGTTTGTTACACATTCTTTGCATTATGCAATTATTACCGATCCCTTCAACATCCCATAAACTACTAAATTAGTTCAGAAAAACATCCCTTCTTCTAGCGCTTGATGATTGGTTGGGCCACGTGTATGCAATATGCTTGGTTATAATATATTTGACTATATTATAATTTTTTGTAGTGAAAGTAATTATTCAATGATTAAGCTATACATTATATTTCACTATACAAATGGTATAGAAAACACGAAAGTAATGCAAATAACGAAACGTTGATGGATATAGTACATGGTTGGTAGAATTATTATAGTGATAATACTCATAAGAATATATCTAGCAAGATCAAGATGAAAATTAATAGTTTATGGTGGTTTTAATAGTTTTAAGTTCGTGACTATTTCTATTATTCAGTAAAATTAAAAATAAAAAATGCTAGACTAACACATCGTACAAGACAAATGATTATAAATGATATAAAAAGTGGAGGAAGAATGTGTCATGATGGTGAACAAAATAGTGACAGTATAAGTGATGACATAGTTGTGCAATATAGAAGACGAACGATAATGGATGAGATAGGAAGTGCAATGTGTATTGATGGTAAATAAAGCAGAGATAGTACAACAGACGAATATCTAAATATATATCTATAAAATCTAGCATAAATAACGGGGAAAATTCTTATTGCAGTCCCCGAATATAATGAGGAAAATTCTTATTGCAGTCCCCATTCGAGATCTGCAATACAGTCCTTTAATGAAACATTGCGTTTCATGTAAGGAAAAGAACGAGCGAGCCCCAGACCCCTTCATTGCCCAGATGAAAGCCAGACCCCTTCATCTCGCAGACCCCTTCATCGCCCCAGACCCCTTCATCGAGCAGACCAAGCCCATCGCGCAGTGCCATCGTCGTGCCCAAGCCCATCGACGTCGCCATCGCCGTCGCCGTGGCCATCTCCGTCTACATCGCACAGCGCCATCGCCGTGGCCATCTCCATCTTGGTGAGGGATTTCCTTCTCTGCGATTTGAGCGGCAGTTGGTGAGGGATTTTCTCTGTGATTTAAAATATTTCATTCTCTGTGATTCGCTTGAGCGTGAATCTTGAATTGGTTTTGGTAGTTTGTAAATTTGTGTTAAGATCTTTACTTGTTTGTATAAAATATTTCTAGTTCTAGAAATGCACTCTACGTGTTTGTTCAAATTTGTGAATGGGTTCCATATGATAATTTATGCTTGAAGTGTATGTGTTTTTCACTTGCAGACTTGTTGAAGTGTAAGTGTATATCTTTTTTCATTAAAATGTCTGCTATTAAGAGCAGAAAATGAGAATCACTTGCAGACTTGCCAATAAATTGACAATCAACCCCGAGGTAGTTAGGCATACATGGAACATCACCCCTATTATATTTGCACATGGTTCTTCTGTTGCATTAAGATGACCATTAAGCTCACCAAAACAAGATAGTGAACCAAATAACCACGCATTACTTTAATGCTATCATTTACCAACTGTGTAAGTAATTTGCAAAAGGCTCTCTTATGAAAATGTGTGCTTGATTTTCAATCTCAAGCATGATACCCACTATCATTTACTTAACATTAGGTGTTGCACCTGCACGCATGATAACCACAAGATATTATTTAACTGCAGTCTATCATATGTCTTTCATTGTTATTGGTTTTTACCTTGTTTTTGGAACTTTGGGAACTTTAAGGAAGAATGTACTAGCTACCCAAACTTTGGGAACTTGGTTTCTACTAACTTTTATCCATTTTCTTTCTTGCTTTTGCTGGACTAGTAATTACTAAGAGATCATTATCTAATGTAGGCATAACACATTTCCAGCATAACACAGTTTCAAAAACTATTTCTATTTTTGATACGCAATGTCTTCATCGTATTCTTCATCTTCTTGGAATCATATTCTAAAATGTCTATGCGGAGAGATGGCACGTTTAAAATTATCGAGAACAACAAAAAATCCAAGCCAACCTTTTTATTCTTGTCCAAATTACAATAGAGAGGTAACACTTAAAAAATTTGTTAGTGCAACCTTTTTCAGATATTATTGTATTAATTGTAATTTCTCACACTAATTAGATGTTTGTTGCAGGGAATGTCATACTGCGAGTACTTTTTATGGACGGATATTGAAGTAGAAAATGAAGGAAAAGTTGTGTACGAAAGAGAACGTCGCCTCCAAAAAAGAGAGGAAGAACTCCAAAAATGGGAGGAATAACTCCAAACGAGGGAGAAAGAGCTCCAACGTGCAAGGGTACAGATGCATAAATCGAAGATGACATCCAAAATGATCAAGATGAGCTTCAGGGTGTAATGAAAGATATTAACCATACAAGCATACGACCCTACGTGTATTGGAGACTTGCAATTCTAATATTTTGTTATTGGATAGGATCAAGAACAGTTACAAATTAGTAGCAATGTATATCAAACTGTGTAATATTATTAAGTAAGTTGTAATAGATAGGTTTACAACCTTTATCAATATTGTAATATTCAAACCCATCAGACTTGTGAATATTATGAATGGTTATGAGAAGTATTTTTCTTGCACTATATTTCATGTATTTTGTTCTACATTGAATAAAACCATGAGATTATAACTTTGAACCAACACTTTAATATAAGCATCCAACACTTTGATTAATCCTCATTCCGAACAATAATAACATATCTCATACCCATAACATTTCAACCAAGTGAAATGGTATAAATATCCAATGTTACATCAATACACCAAGTTTACAAGAATACAAAGTAGATTTATATAGCTGAAGTTATGAACTTTTCTCAACATAACAGTCTACAGCGTCTTCAAATCTCAAATACTTTGATGGGGCAGCAGTCTACCATGTCTTTCATCAATCATCGAGAGGGCCAAGACATGCAAAGTTCACATGCAAGTAGTTTGAAATATTTTGTAAAACATCATGCAAAACTCAACATTATTTGTTCAAAATATAGACAAAAATGAATATTATTTAACATTTACCTGAGAAATAACGCTTTGTTGTGTGTCAGACAGCTGCAAAACAACAGCTTCTGGTGTGTCGTGCAGTATTACCAATTCTGTGGGGTTTAATACGTCTTCCATCTGTGATGGAGGCTACATTTGAATACATAAACAAATGACATAACTTATTCATAAATTTGTTAAAACTATATAAAAATCACATTATTTAAATCTTTCATACATTCTTTCTTTGTCGCTTGCCACCAGCCTTTTTATTTTTGGTTTGTAACTTCTCTATTGTAGGTTGTCTCCTCTTTGATGGGGGCCTGCCTTTGCCTCTGACAACATGAGGGCTCAACACTTTCTTCGAACTTCCAGTTTCGGCATCAATGGAAGCATGAGTGCTTGCAACTGTGGTCTGGGGCTTCGATTTAGTGTAAATTCCATTCATTGCCTTTAGCTTCTGTGTCATGTCTAGAGAATTATCTTCGTTTTCACATGCATTTGTAGCTACTTGGTAACATAATTTTATCAAACCAGAGTACAGACTAGCAGCTGGTTTACCACTCAAGTCATCGTAACTGCTTCGAATGAGACCATATCTACGTTTAATGTCATTTCTCCACCTCTCCATAATGTACTTTTCCGGCAACACTTAGACATCCCTTGAAGCAAAAATTGAAAGAATGTGCCTACATATAATCCATCTCATCTCAAATAGTCCACACATGCCTTTTGCCTCACACTCATCTTCATTGAAGTACGCCTGCAAAGTTAACTTCCTGATGCTGTCTTCAACTACCCTTTGGTCATTAACTTGATACGTGGTAATTGCCCCTACTGTTTTTATGACAACACAATAAAAGTAGATAATCCCCATTACTTATGACTGCACTTCCTTAAATTTAGAATTCGTATACACAACTTGAAATTTTTTCTCCACGAGTAAATGAGATATACAAGGGATTGTGCAATTGAATGAGTGGAAATTCGTTGCCATCTCATTCTCTACTTTCTTCCTCAATGCATTGTCGAATTGATCAACGAATCTTTCAACGTAGTCCCTAAATGTACATATCCATAAAAAAAGGCATTCATGCTCTCACTCCTCTGAGTTGTGCTCATCCCAGCCCCAAATGTATTTTTCAGGTATACGGGAACCCACTACATTCGCTCACTATAGAGACTTTGAAGCCATGCATTTTTTTTCAAATTGTAAGTGTCAATAAACACCTCTCAAGACTTCTCAAACTCGTCAGAAGTCTGAGAATCATAAACACATCTCTGCAATACACTTTTCAACCTACACTTAAATTCAACATGTGAGCCCAATTTCTCTGGCAGTTTTCTCATTATGTGCCACAAATGGTATCTATGCAGGGTATTTGGAAAGACTATTACAATAGCATTTTTCATGGTTTTGTCTTGATCAATGATGATAGCTTTTGGCGCCCTCCCATCCATACATTTCAACCAAGTGTCAAATAACCAAACAAATGTTTCAGTATTTTCACTCGATATCAAACCTGCTCCCAAAAGTATTGACTGTCCATGTGGTTAACACCAACAAACGGAGCAAATGGCATACCATATCTATTTGTTAGGTATGTTGTATCAAATGTCACAACATCCCAAAATAATCATATGCTGCTCTGCTGCGTGCACGGCCCAAAAGATATTTTTTAATCGACTCTCATCATCCAAATCCATCGATGAGTAAAACTCATAATTCTTATACTGCATCCTCTAAAAATAACCACGAAGTGCATCAGCACCTCATTTGCCAAGTCTAAGGTATCGAGCCTTGTCTATATAATTCCTTGCATCTTTTTCAATAAATGAAAGTTTCTCAAAACCACCAACCTCGACAACCAATGCGTTAAAACTTTTGGCCATAGCTATGTCTGCCTTGTCGTTAATATCTAACTGCCTCTTCACGGAATCATCAATTGCGCGATTACATCTAAAAAATCCTGTCTTTTGTGGACTTAACCTATGGTTATGTGCATTGTAGACAGTAGTTATAAGTAAGACACCATTAGCTAAAACTACATTAATTCTCGCCTTACAATCATTATTCGTTGTCGGACGTGGTTTATAAATGTTGGTAATACGTTTCCTTGCCTTACCACCACTAGCACACCCAAGTGTTACATATTTAACACTCTCATCATCTTCCTTTTTACTTCTTTGGGTCATCATGCTGAATCCAGCCTGTCTCCTATATTGCTTGTAGTAGTAAATGAGTTCTTTTTCAGTTTTAAAAAGCATACTCGGCGTTGGCTCTGAAACCCCATCATCATCATCATTTCCTGGTGTTGGTTCTGAAACCCCATCATCATCATTTCCCAACGTTGGATCTAAAACCCCATCATCATCATTTCCTGGCGTTTGCTCTAAAACCACATCATCATCATTTCCTGGCGTTTGCTCTAAAACCACATCATCATCATCATTCCTCAGCACTACAACATGATTATCAATCACTACCTCACCATCTCTCACATTTGGGGTATCCATATAATTACTGCTTTCTGAAAAAAATTGTGGTCGCCTAGTAGATGTGCATTCTTCCCCTTTCTCCATCAAGAACAATCTTCATTTATTTAAAGCACAACATGAAAGTAAAAATATATATATATATATTTAAAACACAACAAATTAACAAACCTGACAACCAAGAATAGAAAACAATTGAAGCAAAAGTTAATAAATGCTAGAAACAAACTTCAAAAGTATGATTATGTTTCTAACATAGGCAATATATGTTAGTAGAAGATAATTAAAAACAATAAAATCATGTATACTGTTTTATTTATTTATTTATAACTAGAAATAATCTAGTTAAATCTTTGACTGATTATTGTTTATATGTTGTTTTTGCCTATTATGGAATCATGTATACACTAATCTCATATGAAAAAAAATACCCCTTCTGGTTTTTTTGCTGGATACAGATCTATTGGGACTCACAAACACATTAATGAAGTGTAAGTTGCATGTAGATAGTAGTATTTATCCAACAAGCAGCGTGAATACCACTCATAAACACATTAATATGATTTCATTGTTTCATGCTTTATGCAGCGGAAACTCAAAAACCAGATACTATGTAATAATATGATAATACACCCATGGGTCATAGTCGGTGTTTGCAAACTGAAATAATTGAGGGAAAGAGTGCACAGCTCAGAGGACTGTGCTTTCCCCAGACTCAGCCGACACATGGACTGTGCTTTCCCCAGACTCAGCCAACACATGTTACATATCTTTGTGCAGCAGGACTAGCTAAAATATGAAATCAGTGTGTGGATAATCCAGAGTGCAAACTAGCTAAGTTTCTCTACCAACCCATGATGTATGTAAATAAATAAGTGTAGATCAAGGTTCTCTACCAAGGAGGTCATCGGCAGTCGATGGTGGGTTGAGAGTGATCGTCTATGGTGGAGGAGAGAGCCGTTGGGTCGAGGGGCACTCACGGCGCAAAGGGAAACGTATGCCTGGTTGATTTGAATTTGGAAAAAAATTTGCTTTAGATTTAAGTTGTAGAGAATGAAGGGTAATTTTGTCAATTCATACTTTAAGCTGAGGATAAAATGGTCATTTCATGTACTACTCAAATAACAGTCTGCGCGTTGTGCTGTTATAGGCCCGTGTAATTGATCCACAAGTTCTCGTGATCGATTTGCAAATTTCAAATCACGTTATCAAAAGTCAATCCCTTCGATGAAGAGCCAACTATGTAATCATTGCTTTAGAATGTTACCGAGTCATTGGGCAAAGGTAGAACCTTTACTGTAAATTAATGAAATCCTAATGCTATTATTATAATTATAATGTGCAGGCAAATTAAATATTTATAAAAGAAATGTTATAAAGAAGTTAGACATTTTTACATAATTAATATATATGATTTGTCATTTTTATTATTTTATTTAAATATATATATTTAAATATTAAGATAAAAAGATAAAAATGACAAATAACATATTAATTAAACATAAATATATAATAAAGCTTTAACAACTCTGATTCGCATGTTAGGCCTAGTTTATTTTCAGAGCTTATCTCAACTCATCTCATCTCATCTAATGATTATAATTTTCTTAAATTTTCACGTAAAATAAAATAAATAATTTAATTTTTTTAAATTTCAAAACAAAAATAATATTAAAAGAATATATTATAATAATATTTTATTTAACTTTTAATTTTAATATCAAATCAACTCATCTCGTCTCGTCTCATCTAATTTATGAAAACAAATATTCTGTATTTATTTATTTAATTTCAGAGAATATAGTAATGAAAACCGTATCAAAACCTTGATACTCACTAAATGTCTCCGTCAAACCATATCTCTTCATGAAAAAAGCCCCTAAGTATGGGAAAAGCTTATTTGCCCACCTAGTATGACCGATGATCAAAATTTTTTTTATTTAGCGATTAAAAAAGTAATTTTAAATATATTAGTGTATTTTTTTATTTTTTAAAAATATTAAAAAAATATGAAAAGAAAAAAAAAAAAAAAAAATGGGGCAGAGTAGCCTCACCCTTCAAGTATTTGTGAACTTTCTTTCTTTAAAAAAAGAAATAAATAAATAAACGTACATGTAAACGTGCTTATGAAATGTTTTTAATGCCTATAAGTAATATTTATTCTTTAATTTGTAAGCATAGGGGGGAAAAGAAAATAATAAGCCTACAAGTCCCATTCTCAAAGCTATCTCATTTCCTCTTGAAATAATTTGAGAACTGACCAATTAGATAATGTAAAACTGCAGACCCAGGCCAAGCTCGTGGAACACTTTTTTAGTCATGACTTTAAAAAAAATTAAAAAAAAATTAGAATTGTTGACCAAGATTCATAAGCTCAGAGCGAAGAGATAACATGCATGTTAACAAGACATATCATATATATGGATTCCCTTGTGAAATAATTTGAGAACTAACCAAGATAAATGCAAACACGGACCAAGCTCGTGGAACACTTTTTATTCATGATTTTAAACAAATTAAAAAAAAAAAAATCATTTTAAAATTGTAGACCGATCATAGATTCATAAGCTCAGAGCAAAGACATAACATGCATGTTAAGAAATATCATAAGGATATACACATATATATAAAATGATAGGTACACCTACAAAGTATACCTATCATTTGTAACGAATTATGTTTTTTTTTATTAACATTTGTGTTTGTTTATTTTTTAATATTATATTTTTTAGTTTTAGTATTTTTTTAAATACACAAAAAATACTTTAAAAAAGAACACAATACACTAGTCGGTACCCAATTCAATACCGACTGTTGATGGGAGTAGCACTAAAAATCCTAATATGTGTATGTGTATGTGTATGATGCATGCGCATGGATTTTGGTGTTAACCAATAAATAACCAACAAACTCGATCAAACATCATCCAAAGTGTAAGACTATATACAAAAATCCAACTCATTAGCCTCAAGCAAATAGTTATTCTATTTGCAAGTCGGTATGTAAAATACATGTCATGTAATTCGTGTTCATGAGTCATGTTCATGTCGTGATAAGTTATTGACATTTGACACTATGGATCAACCCAAATACAACCCGTGACTCGTTAAGTAACACGATCCATTTAAATAATGGGTGACACAATATGACTCGTTTTGATCCGTTTAATAATTAATTAGAAATTGATCAACGCAATACGACTTGTTTCAACCCATTTTATGTATATGGGTTGAATTGACCTGTATAACTCATTTAATATCTCAAAAAATAAACAATAAGGCTACCTATTAACAAAAATATCAATATTTTTCAGATTTTAACCTATAAGAAAACCAATGTTACAAATTCAACAATAACAAATATAAGTATAGGTCCAAAATTACAATCTCAACAACAAAAATATAAGTATATTGAGAAATATCAATATTACAATCCAACAATAATAAAACTGTAATTTTGACATAAAATTAAACAGATTATTGCAAGTTGATTTCAAGTTAAGCAGGTTAACCCGTTTATTAATTATGTCTTAATGGGTCAACCTATTTTAACCCCAACTCATTTATATCAAACTCAAACCCACTAATTCATATCGTGTTAGGTTTACGGGTCGTGTCATATATTGTCATCCCTAATAAGCAATTTGTTTGATGCGTTATCTATACCGGCTAGTAAATAGGGTTTTGTTTTTGGCAAAATAGAGTCTAATGATTCATGACACCCTAATTGACAATTCCAGTTTCAACCTCGCATTTTAGCTAAAGATTTCGGATCAAGGTCCTGAACTCCTTTATGTCATAAAATTCCTTCCCGATGCAAAAGACATAGAATTTGGAAGTTGTATTTTTCTATTGTAAATAAAAGATCATATAATTATAAGCAAAATACTTCAATTTTAGTTTATATATAGATATATGCATACATATATATTAGTAAAGATTCCACGTGCAAAGCATGTCTACCCGGTTGAAAATGGTGTAATTGAGCAATATGTCAGTCAAACTGAGCTTGTTTGGTGATCTAGAACTAGGGTTATTTTCTTGCGATGCTCGAAATTTTTGAGCAGTGTGTTTGTCGAATTAGATTTGCTTAGTGATTTTAAGCAATGATTATTTTATTGCAATGCTCGAAACTTTCAAGCAATGTGTTAGTTAGACTTGCCTTGCTTGGTGATCCTGAACAAGGGTTGAATTCTTGCACTACTTGATATTACCAACTAGTATGTCTGTCGAACTAGACTTGCTTGGTGATCCTGATCAAGAGTTATTTTCTACTGATATTTGGGATTACGAATTCATGTGTCTGTGGTTTTCCTAACCAAGGTTTAGATTTTCTTGCAATGTTTGGAATTATTAAGTAATGTGTCTGTCGGACTGGACTTGTTTGGTGATCCCGATCAAGATTTATTTTCTTGCGATACTCGAAATTTTTTAGCAATACATTAATCAGGTTTGTCTTGCTCAGTGATCCTAGGATAAATTCTTGCGCAATGTGTTGGTCGGATTGTGCAAGATACGTATGACCAGGTGAAAGTGTTATTGTGTTTTTTATATAGAAAAATAAAATCTTTAAAATACATATAAATTTGAACTAATCTTTAAGAATGAGACTCATGGAGGAAAAATAATAATTGTTAATATAATATTGAACTAAATAATTCGAAAATGTTTTAGAGTTTTGTCAATTGTAAAAAATAATTATTAAATCGGTAGTAGCAAATGTAGCAAACCTAATATAGATATGTGAATCAAAACATGGTTTACATATACAACTATTGTAAAGTTTAGTGTTTGTTAGCTGCGGGTATGTATTTGTTTCACACATGATCAGACTATTAAGAAGATAGTTAACTTGTTTTATGGAGATGAATTTGTTTTGTTCATAAAATTGATCTTCCCAACTCATGTATTGTTTTCTTTTATTGCAATACTTATACCTAGGTCTACATTATTTGTATAAATGAAGATGATTTGAAAAATTGTGTGTGGATATTAAAGTGAGTTGAGTTGAGTTGTGATGATAAAATATTGTTAGAATATTATTTTTTAATATTATTATTATTTTGAAATTTAAAAAAATTGAATTGTTTATTATATTTTATATTGAAATTTGAAAAAGTTGTAATGATGAATTGAGATAAGTTAAGGTGAGTTTGGTAACCAAACGCACCCTGAATGTTTTGAACTAAAGTAACGAAAATTTAAAATAGAAAGACACAAAAATATGAATTTAGTTTGACATTCTTTAATATGCTAACCCTTGTCATCGGACCACGTTTTCGTGGATGTTAGGATAAAAATTTATTAGATGGTCTTATTTCTAAATAACTCGTACTATACGGTGTTATTCCTAAAAATAATCGCTTATGAACCTAATCCGAAGAATGTCATAGCACAAAAGGATGACCAAATTTACCTAAAATTCTTCAAAATAAATTGTAATAGTAAAAATGTAAATTTATTTAAGAAACAATATAATTTAATTAAGGTAAAATAGATAATATAAAAAATATGAAAAAAGCCCTAATAATCTATATGAAAACCTTGATGATTTTGCCTACCACTTTTAGAATTTCACAAAAAGGTGGCCCACTAAATACTAAGGCTTTGTTTGGTTCCTTAAGTACTCTCAACTCATCTCAATTTATCATTATAATTTTTTTTAAATTTCAATATAAAATATAATAAACAATTCAACTTTTTCAAATCCTAAAATAATAATAATATTAAAAAATAATATTCTAACAATATTTTATCATCTCAACTCAATTCAACTCACTTCAATATCTAAACACACTCTAACAACAAGAACAAATAGATAATTTTACCTATCAAACACATTATAAAACCTCAAGAGACAATTTTACCCATTAAACACAAACCCCAAGAACGAAAAAGTAATTTCTCTTCTGCTCATCAAACGCAAACCTCAAGGACAAGAAAATTACTCCATTCAAAAAAAAAAAAAAAAAAAAAGAAAATTACTCTTGACACTACTATAGCGCCATTTACAATAGAGGGGAGATATATAGATTCTAATGTGATCCTTTGACAACGTTCTGCCACCCGATAACTATTTTTTTTCTTTTAATATCATCAATGTGTTGTTAAAACCTATAGTATTTGGGTTTCATGAGTTTAGCATATATGTTCCTTGTTAAATTTTGGTAAATATGTAGATTATAAAAAAATGCAGGAATGATCTCAACTAAAATTATATTACATATATATACACATATTCAGTTAAAAATCATATATTAACGATAGAAAATGATATATATATATATAATTATTTTATTTTAAATAGAAAATATTTTTATAAAATAATTTATAAAATTAATGTAATAAATTGTACGTATATTAATTAATAAAAATTATATGTGCAGTCACTTTTATATATTTTTTGTGCACTATATTAATATGATTGGTTTTATCATTTTTTTAATATAAAATAATTATTTTCATCAATCATATTAATAAAATATATCAAAAAAATATAAAAATGGTGGTATATAATAAAATTCTATTATTAGTTATTAATAATATTATAAAATTTCAACAATGTATTTCAGAGCTTCAGACAACGTTTGTTTTGTCTTTTTTCTTTTTTCTTTCTAATCCCAAAACACAGAAACAAACATCCAGCACCTTCGCAATCAAAAATAGAAAAGAAAAAGAAACACCCTCCTCCTTAATTTCATCGCCTTTCTTCCTTGCTTTCGTTCCTTCGATCCCGTGCAAACAAGTCTTCCAACTGTCTTCTTTCTTCGCATTCTGATTCAGTTCCGGTTAATGGATCGACCGCTCATTGACTTAGACGACGACGGCGACGATGAGGACGACGAAATCCAATACGACGTTCTGTCTTCCAAGTCTATTGAGTCCACCTCCAAGCGCCTCGACCGCAAGCTCTCCAACGACGCCTCCGGCCCCCAAAATGATGGCTCTTCCCTCCCCGAGTTCGTCGCCAAGGGCGGTGGCACCGGGATATTCAAAGTACCCGTCCGCTCCGCCGTGCACCCGGGTCGCCCGCCATGCTTGGAGCTCCGGCCTCACCCGCTTAGAGAATTGCAGGTTGCCAGCTTTTTGAGAACTGTCACCGCTACGGACTCCCAGTTGTGGGCCGGGAGCGAGTGCGGGGTTAGGATTTGGGACTTCGAGGATTTGTACCAGCCAGGGGTCGGAGACCTGAAGACTGGGGATGAGTATACAGCACCGTTTCGGGAGTCTGCTTCGACTTCGCCTACCACATGTTTGCTCGGGGATGAGGGGAGCAGAGTGGTGTGGAGTGGGCACATTGATGGGAGAATCAGGTGCTGGAAGACGACGATATCTGACCACAATGGCGAATCCTGGAGTCGATTCAAGGAAAGCTTCTCATGGCAGGCTCATCGCGGCGCCGTTCTTTCATTTGTCATCACGTCTTATGGTATGTCTGTGCCCTGGTTGATTAATGTTCCTGCCAGCGAACTTGTTTTTTCTTACCTCGTTCCCCTGAGAAAATATATAGTTAATTAATTCATTAAAGAAAGACCTTACTATAAACACACCTTTCTTGAAAGGGGCCAACATAGTTTCTCTTTCACTACCCCTCTCAGCTTGATGAAGTTCACCCGCGTAAATAAATGAAGTAAAGAGATCCACCTTTCAATCGAGTGCCGTTCTGGCTAGATTAACTCACCACTGATGAGAATCATTAGAAAGCTATAAATGATCTGCCGCGAAAACATCCTTAAATCACGCGATCTTGAATAATCTAGGGAAAGCTACCTTAAGGGACCGATCACAACACCATACCTTGTGCCAATCCATTGACTTCATTTGGAACACCACCCTCCCAACGAGGTACCATATTTAATTCCACACCTACCTTCCAAGCCTCTTATCTCATAAGCTTAGTGTCATAATCAGTTCCTCAAGAGAGAGCTCAGTCGAATAGAATTAAATTTTGACCCCCCAAAGTACCCTCAGAGATTGGAGACAAACCTTGGACCAATTTACCAGATGAAATTTAACATCCACACTCATACCACCCCACAGAAAATCCTGCTGTAATTTTTCTAGGTGGTTAGTTATGCCAATCGGAAAGGGTAGGAGAGACATGAAATATGTTGGCAGATTTGAAAACCTTCTTTTAGTTATAGTCTGAACACCCTTGTAAAAGTACAATTGCTTCAAACTAGCCAAATAGTGCCCACAGGGAGCAATTCAGATAGTCAAATCATAGACCTGTCACCTGATTACTTCAATATGCATAATAGGCAGTGCAAGTAATGAAGGTAATTGGGGTTTTCTCAAAAAATATCAAAGTATTTCCTCAAACAGAAATGATAGGCCAATCTCTATTCGTGAACCTCACAAAAACCTGATAAAAATCCTCCATTCATAGTAGAAGAGAGAATTTTACTTGTAGTCTCCATGAATAAGAAGAGCATAGGAGACTAGGGGTCTCCTATCTCAAGCCACAGGAGCTATTAAAAAAATTTCATAGAAGTGTCGTTCAACATGTCATGAAACAAACCAAATACAATGAGCTATTCAATCACACAATTTCTCCGAAAAGCCACATCTCCTCAGCATATTCAATTGGAAACCCCACTTAACTCTATCATACACCTTCTCTATATCCAATATTCAAAGCACACATCACTCTAAAGTTCAGATCTAAGTTTGCTGTTGAGACATGAATTAGCATTGGAAATTCAATCTTGACTTTGCCTTTGCTGTATAAACGCATTTTGAGACTTCGAAATAATTTTCTCCAACACCATTTTCAGCCTTTTTCTTATAAGATATGGAGTTGGCGGATCACACACGGGTTTGCACATTTCGAAACCGGTCCGGAATCATGAAAAATGCCTCGGCACCAATGACTCTTGGGGAGGGGACTGCACTGAAAACATTTCCGAAACATGGTGATAAAGTGGCTGGCACCCCTGGATGCTTTGATGGCGGTAACGCTGGCTACAGGCGATATGGCTGTAAAACATGCCTCCAACGCAGAAAAGATATTCCGGCAGTGGAAATAAACAGAAATGACAGCGTTAACAATACCGGGACACCTTTGGCAGTGTCGAAACACTGAAGAAGGAGGGTTGAGTTTGAAAAGGGCTCGAGTTTAGGAAGGACACTGTGAAAAGCATGTAGAAGGGGCAGAAAACCTACCATGGGTGTTAGGGGCTATGGTGGTGTACAATTTTGATGGGGCTATGGGAGAATACAGACAAGGGCCGAGATCTGATTTGGAGAATGTATCCTAGATGAGCTTCACAGACAGTGAAGAAGAAACCTGGGATGAAGTCCTTCCACTGAATTCTATACACCCAAGTAGAAACAACAACATCCATGTGTTAGAATGGGTACTGCACAAAGCAAAGGAGATCCAACATTGTGTAGGGACAATCTGTGATGGCTTCGAGGACCAATCCATAGCTCTTGTTACAGCCATAGAGGCTGGTCAAACAAACTCAAAAAATGAGCTCAGCTCAGCAAATAAAAGAGCTAGAGAACTAAAAAGACTCAACTGGCCAGTTAATTACGAAGCTAGAGAGAGGAGTTCAGGTCGTGCAAGACCAAAGGGAAGGGCAACAAAAGTAGTTTTTTGAAGCCAAAAATCATTTCGTGGAACGTAAGGGGCCTGAATGAGATGGAAAAACGCCCTCAGAATCAGAAACCAGCTTCAACAATAGAAAGTAGACATTGTATGTGTACAAGAAACAAAATTGGAACTCATCTTATGAAATATAGTTAGAAGTTTGTGGGGATGTAGTCAAGTGTGGTGGCTTCATTTGCCATCCAATGGAGAAGATAGAAGATTGTGTGGGGGACCTTATGGTAGCTTGTTCATTCAAGAGTGTTGTGGATGGATTCCAATGGGCCTTTGCAGGTGTTTATGGTCCTAATATAGATCATGCAAAAAAGTTGTTAGGGGATGAGTTGGGTGGTGTAAACATCATATGGGACCTACCTTGGTGTATTGATGGTGACTTTAACGTCACAACGGTTTTCGAGTAAAAGATCGGGTGGCTCTAGTTTCAATTCGGCAATGGTAGAATTCTCTAACTTCATCTCTGAACAAGATTTACTAGATCTTCCCCTTGCAGGTGGCTCCTACACTTGGTTGAATAGCCGAGAACACTCCTCTTGGTCAAGGCTTGATAGATTCTTAGTATCCACTTGAATGGGAAGCACACTATCTGAATCTTATTTAGAAGAGACTCTCTAGGATTTGTTGACCCTTTTCCCATCCTCCTTGATTGTGGAGGTATTCCAGGAGGCCCAAGGTACTTTAAGTTTGAAAATATGTGGTTGAAATCAGAGGGTTTCATTGAGAGAGTCTGGCAGTGGTGGTCTTCATACCAACTTTATGGAAACCCAAGCTATGTCATGACAAGTAAATTGAATGCTTTGAAGAAAGATATGAAGGCTTGGAATGAACAGGTGTTTGGCAATGTGGAAGGCCAAAAACATGCTTTGTTTGAAGAATTCAAGGGATTGGAGGGTGTGGAGGAGGTTAGGGAACTATCTGAAGAGGAGAGAGCTCGTAAAGTCCAAGTTTCTGTGGAATTTGAAAGGGTTTCTTTATTGGAGGATATATCTTGGAGAGAAAAATCGAGAGCCTTATGGTTGAAGGAGGGGGACAAATGCACCAAATTTTTCCACTGGATGGCAAATTCGCATAGGAAGGAACAATGCCATAAAGACATTGTTGGTGGATGGGGTGACTACTTCAAATCAACCAACGATCACGGATCACATTGTAAAATACTATGAGCAATTGCTTCTGGAAGAATTTTCTTGAAGACCGAAATTAGGACTTACCTTTGATGCTCTCAAGTCGCAAGAAGTAGCACGACTTGAGCAGCCCTTCGAAGAGATGGAGATCCAGAAAGTAGTAAAAAGTATGGTGGGTGACAAAAGTCCAGTTCCGAATGGCTTCTCTATGGCTTTTTTTAAAACTTGTTGGGAAGTGATTAAAGATTACATTATGGGAGTCTTTCATGAATTTCATGAAAATGGAAGGTTTGAAATTAGCCTCAATGCAACTTCCATTGCTTTCATTCCCAAAAGAACAAGTGCGGTAGAGGTAAAAGATTGTCGACCCATTAGCTTGGTGAGTGGGATGTACAAGATCATGTTGAAGGTTTTGGTGAATAAATTGAGCTTGGCGGTGAAGAAGTTAATATCCAAGCCTTAACATGCCATTGTTAGAGGTAGGCAAATTCTTGACTCAGTACTTATTGCCAACGAATGTTTGGCTAATAGACTCAGTCAGGTGAGCCGAGGCTTTTGTGTAAACTAGACATGGAAAAGGCTTATGACTAAGTCAATTGGAGCTTTTTGCTTCACATGCTCAAGCGATGTGGCATTGGTTCGAAATGGTGTTCATGGTTCAATTATTGTATTTTAACTACTTGTTTCTCTATCTTGGGTGAACGACACCCATGGAATTCTTTAAGAGCTCATGGTGCCTAAGACAAGGCGATCCTCTTTCTCCATTACTATTTGTTTTGCAATGGGAGCCTTTAGCAAGATGATCTCACGAGTTGTGGAGGGCGACTTCCATTATGGATTTCCAGTGGAGGAGCCAATTATATCTCACCTATTATTTGCCGACGGCACTAATATTTTGTGGGACCAAACATGATCATATTCAAGCTTTGAGGGCTATTCGTCTTTGCTTTGAAGGTACTTTGGGATTGAAGGTGAACTTGACCAAATCAAAAGTAGTTCCGGTTTGAGATGTTACTAATGTGGAGAGCATGGCTTCCATCTTGGAACACAAGATATCTCATTTGCCGATAATATATCTTGGCCCTCCCCTTGGGTGCACCATTCATATCAAAATCAATTTGGTATGATCAATGATGTATTAGAGAAAATGGAGTGGAAACTAGCTAGTTGGAAGGATGTACCTATTCAAAGGTAGGTGGTAGGGTCACTTTAATTAAAAGTACCCTATCCAACTTGTCGACTTATTTCTTATAATTATTCCCACTTCCTGCCAGGGTGGTTCAACGCATGGAGAAACTTCAGTGAGATTTTTTATTGGGGGGATGAATGATGAGTTTAAGTTTCACTTAGTATTGTGTTGGCATTTCTTGTGAGGGATTTGAAGTAGTGTTTCAAATACCGTACCGGCCGGTATGACCAAATATGCCGTACCGGCCACTGGTCCGGTACAGGTATTGCATATATTTCGTACCGGCCCAAATACCGGCCGTACCAGCCTATATTTCGGCTTGTACTGGCCTGTATTTCGACCCTTACAGGCCAATATTTCGGCCTTTAATTTTTTTTTTCATTTTTTCAAACTACAAGCTCATTTTTTGACCCCCAATTCAGACTAGGCTATTTATAATTTATATATATGTATTTATATATAATTTATTCATATATAAACTAGTATTTTAGAATATAATTTATATATATATATATATTTATATATATAATTTATTCATATATTGACTATCTCGAAACTGTACACAAAACGGTACCGGTACCGAAATATTTCGTTCCAGTGCCTTGACCGGTATGGTATTCAAAACATTGATTTGAAGAGCAGTTTAGAGCTCTACTTATTGCTATTGAGGCTAGACATCCTGCTCTGGTCAGATCTGTTGCTAAAAAGGAGAGGGAGCTAAAAAGACTGGAATGTACGATTAATTCCAAATCCAGGGATGGGAGTGCCTTTAGAGAAAAAGGCAAAGAGAGGGCTGTCAATGGTTTCTCATGAAGCCTAAGATCATTTCTTGGAATGTTCGGGGGTTGAACGATTATAGAAAATGTTTCCGAGTGAAAAATATGATTAGGCAGTGGAAGGCTAAAATTATTTGTTTTCAAGAAACTAAATTGAAGGTTGTCAACCAATCGGTGGTTCATAGTTTATGGAGCTATAATTATGTGGGTTGGGTCGAGCTAGTCTCTAATGGAGCTTCGAGAGGCATTAGTTCTACTTCTACAGCCCTCATCGAAGAAATAATTCCATTGAAGTTCTTCATGTAGGAGATAATGTGATTTGTGACAAGCAGGAGATTGAAGATCATATTGTGAATTTTTATGAGAAGCTTTTTGGGAAAGAATTTTCAGGGAGACCTAAGTTAGATGGGCTGGCTTTTGAAACCATTGATCATCTTACTGCATATTGGTTAGAGAGATCCTTTGAGGAAGATGAAGTTCTTGATGTGTTTAGAGGCATGTCTAAGGATAAGGCTCCGGGCCCGGATGGTTTTTCCATTGCATTTTTTCAAGCATGTTGGGATATTGTAAAGTATGATATTAAAGTCTTTGAAGAATTTCATTCCTTCCTGAAATTTGAGAAGAGTTTTAATACCACTTTCATTGCTCTCATCCCTAAAAAGGTGAGTGCTGTAGAAATGAGGGATTTTTGCCCTATTAGCTTGGTAAATGGGGTGTATAAGATCATCTCAAATGTGTTAGCTAACCGCCTAAGTGTGGTTGTGGATAAAATTATAACGAAGTCTCAAAATTCATTTGCGAGGGGAAGACAAATTCTTGATTCGATCTTAATTGCTCATGAGTGTTTGGTAAGTAGAAAAAAGATGGGGCAATCTGGAATTTTAGTCAAATTGGACATGGAAAAGGCTTTTGACCATGTCAATTGGGATTTTCTACTCTACTTGCTTGGGAGATTTGGTTTTGGGGAGAAATGGTGCTCGTGGATAAAACATTGC
This sequence comes from Juglans microcarpa x Juglans regia, assembly GCF_004785595.1. Classification (NCBI taxonomy): domain Eukaryota; kingdom Viridiplantae; phylum Streptophyta; class Magnoliopsida; order Fagales; family Juglandaceae; genus Juglans; species Juglans microcarpa x Juglans regia. The sequence continues at coordinate 32,269,617 of NC_054597.1, forward strand.
ATTTCGACGGCCAGATTTTCCATATTGGTGAATGGCTCTCTGGTTGGATTTTTTAATAGCTCCCGTGGTTTGAGGCAAATAGACCCTTTATCTCTTTTCCTATTTGTCTTAGTTATGGACCCCTTGAGTCGTATGATTGAAGCGGCTGTGGAATGGGGCTTTGTGTCGAGTTTCATGGTAGGTGATGTTTCATGGGGCAGCATTACTGTTTTACATTTACTCTTCGCAAATGATACTTTAATTTTCAGTGATACCAACCAGGATCATCTTCGAGCTTTAAGAGCCTTATTGTTATGTTTTGAAGCTGTCTCTGGGCTTAGAATTAATTTAACTAAATCTGAAATTGTTCCAGTGGGTGCAGAAATATTTTGGATCTGGTCAATATTTTGGGATGTAAGGTAGCTTTGTTACCTATGAAATATCTTGGGTTACCTCTGGGTGCTTCTCACAAATTATTTGGGATGGGGTGATTGAGAAGATTGTGAGAAGGTTAGCAGGTTGGAAAAGCTTTATTTGTCAAAAGAGGGTAGAGTTACATTGATTAAAAGTACATTGCCTAATTTACCTACATATTTCCTCTCCCTCTTTCCTTTACCTGCAGGGGTAGCTACAAGAATTGAGAGGATTTTTCGGAATTTCTTATGAGACGGTAATGGGGAGGAAAGAAAATTTTATTTGGTGAGTTGGAACAATGTTTGTATCCCGGTGTCATGTGGAGGATTGGGAGTGTGGAATATAAAACTTTTCAATAAAGCTCTTCTTGGGAAATGTCTTTGGAGGTACAACAACGAGAGTAATGCATTATGGAGGGAGATTGTGGATGTTAAATATGGGAAAATGTGGGGGAATTGGTGTACTAATGAAGTAAAAGGGGTGGGTTTGTGGAAGTCCATTCGGTTGGGATGGGGGGATTTTGTCAAAAACATTAATTTCAAATTGGGGGACGGGACAAATATTTATTTCTGGGATGATAATTGGTGGAGGGATTCAGCTCTTAAATATGTTTATCCTAATCATTTTAGGATTGCTAGAAACAAAGGGGCTGCAGTGGCTGACTCTTATCAGTTTTCTAATAATATGTTGCATTGGAATGTGAAATTTACCAGAGATTTATAGGACTGGGAAGTGTGTGAAGCTGCTGATTTCTTTGTAAAATTATATGATACAGAAATTGATCAGAATAGGGAGGATAGGTTGTTGTGGGTGCATTATTATAATTCCATATTCTCATTATGATCTTTCTACAAGGTGTTAAATAGTCATGGTGATAAAGTATACCCCTGGAAATGTATCTGGAGAGCAAGGGCACCTAGTAAAGTCGCATTTTTTTGTTGGCTGGTGTCTCTTGAGAAAATATTAACCATGGATAATTTGAGGTAAAGAGGTTTATTTGTAATTGATTAGTATTTTATGTGTAAAAAAGATGGTGAATCTGTTAACCATTTTTTCCTTCACTGTGAGGTGGTGACAAAGCTGTGGAATGAGATTTTTGCAAGGGTAGGCATTGTTTGGGTGATGCCTTTGCGTGTGGTGGACTTTTTGGCTAGTTGGTTAGGTTTAGTGGGATGTGGAGGCAGTGCAGCAGTATGGAGGATGATCCCCTTGTGTTTGTTTTGGTGCTTATGGTTAGAGAGAAATGGGAGGTGTTTCGAAGATTGCCAACGTTCTATAGGGGAATTCAGGGATTTTTTCTTTAGTACTATTAAGTTTTTGGGTGAAGAACGTCGTAAGGGATGGGAATATTTGTAATGTTTTGCTTTAGCTTGTATTAGGTGTACTTACTTGTATACTTCCTGTGTACTTGGGCTATGCCTATTTATTTGGAATAAATTCTCTTATTATCTATATAACAAAATTCTCTTATTATCTATAAAAAAAAAAAAAAAAGTGTCTCTTGGTAAAATGGGCCACAATATGATCTCCCATCTTAGAAGGAGGTCTAGATATCAGGAATTTCCAGGTTTTTAACAAGGCTTTATTGGGTAAATAGTTGTGGAGATACCATCAAGAATGGGGGACCTTGTGGAGAAATATCATAGAATTGAAGTACGGTGAAGCATGGGGAGGTTGGTGTTCAAATGAAGCAAGTGGGCCATATGGGGTGAGTCTTTGGAAGCCCATAAGAAGAGGATGAGATACATACTTCAGAAATACCTGCTTTAAGGTGGGTGACGGATTCAAAATCAGATTTTGGCATGTCATATAGTGTGGTGACAGGATACTGAAGGAAGCTTATCCAGAAATCTATGGTATAGCTAGAATGAAAGAAGCCTCGATTGCATCAATATGGAAGATGGTCCCAATATGCTCATGGTGGTGCATTTGGAGGGAAAGGAATGACAGAAGCTTCGAAGATCGGGAGTGATCAATGGAAGAGCTTAGGAAATTTTTTTTCAGTACTTTACTTCATTGGTCGGTTGTAATTGATTTCAATGGAATGAGTTTCCTTGAATTTCTTGTTTCCGTATATCTGGGCTTTTGCCTATTCTTATGATCAATAAAATTTTGTTTACCGATAAAAAAAAACTTTGATGTCAAAGCCTTTATTGGGAATGAGACCAATGAAAGTTGTGTGAAGACTTCTTTTAAATTTTCCTTTTGCATGGAAATCATTGAAAATGTTCATAAAACTTCTTTCGCTACATCCAAGTTTCTCAGAATCAGAAATCACCCAAATATATCTTTGTCCACCATATCCCACAAACTTGAGAAAAATGCCATAGAGTAACTATCAGGGCCTGGGACCTTATCACTATACAAGGCATTGGGAAATTATATCAGGAACCAGAGCCTCAACATGCTATAAGCTATTGAACGGGGAAAGATTGAAGGAGAATGTCATATTAGGGAACATTTTGAATTTGAAGGTATGTTCAAACAGTCTTCACTGAGCTAGAGGTTACCAATTGCCTCTTTTCCGGAAAAAAAAAAAAAAAAAAAAAAGAAACTTTTTAGAAGTACTAGTTATGACTTTACCTCTTTTGCTTTGTGTAATTTGAGATGTTCCATCCAGTCAACTTTTTCAAGGCTTTGGATTGCTGGAATTCATCTATGCACTTTATACTTCCTCACTTTGTATTACTTTTGCTCAGGGGATCTGTGGTCTGGTTCGGAAGGTGGTGTTATTAGAATATGGCCATGGGAAAGTATTGAAAAATCTCTCTCTCTAACAAGCAAAGAGAGGCACATGGCTACTCTATCAGTGGAGAGGTCTTGCATTGACTTGCGGAGCCAACTCTCTGTGAATGGTTTCAGTAACATATTAACATCAGATGTTAAGTATCTGTTGGCTGATAACTCTAGAGCAAAAGTGTGGAGTGCTGGTTATCTGTCATTTGGTCTGTGGTATGTTTTATTCTTCAGCATTGTTCATGTATTTCAAGTTGAGTTCTGCTATGTATAAGCCTAGAGTGTAACACACCACTTGTTGTGGAATCTATTACAACTATATAAAAAGTCAAAATACTATTTATTAGTTGAGGTGGCAGGTTTTCACATCCTCCACATCACTGGTGTGTTAAAATAAGGCTTGCAAATAGGTTTTTTCTTCTCGAAATTAGCATATTGTACTGCTGCCGATATTCTTTGTTTAGATCTCTCCCATTGGTATTCAAATTTAACTGGTGATTTTGGGATTAGCCATGAAGAGGATTTGAGTTTGATTTCTAGTTACCTGACACAAATATGCTGGAGTAGAAGCCTATCATTAGCCTATCAATTTTCTTATCTATTAACTTTGATCTGGTTTGTTCATTCGTGGCACACATAAATATGCTTTTAAAGATGATGAGGAAATAATGCTCTTAGTCGGTGGAAAAGTTTGGATTCTAGTAAGCCAAATGTGCAATTTCCAATTTCAGCTATAATCCTGTATGTCAGAGTGGTTCTTACTTATTTTGTGGTGCTATATGTGCATGGAATGATGGGAGATACATAGATGACTAAAGATGAACGCTTAATAATCTTTTTCTAATATTGTTTCCATGCATCGCATTGGGTTCATCTTTTTCTCTTTCTCTAAGTTTTTTCTTTCTACGGATTTAGTATATTTTGCTGGTTTTGATTTTGCAGGGATGCTCGCACAAGGGAGTTACTGAGAGTGTTCAATACGGATGGTCAGATTGAGAACCGAGTGGACTCTTCATCATTTCAGGATTTTTCAATTGAATATGCCTCAAATTGGAAGGAAAAAATGCAGGGTTCCTTTGGTTTCTTTCAGCGCTCACGTAATGCTATAATGGGGGCAGCAGATGCTGTTCGTCGATTTGCTACAAAGGGGGCCTTTGGAGATGACAATCGAAGAACTGAAGCACTGGTGTTGACTATAGATGGGATGATTTGGACTGGGAATACAAGTGGCCTACTTGTGCAATGGGATGGCAATGGTAATCGTATACAAGAGTTTCAGTATCACCCTTTTGCTGTTCAATGTTTATGTACATTTGGTCCACGAGTATGGGTTGGTTATGCAAGTGGAACTGTCCAGATACTGGACCTTGGCGGTAATATGCTTGGAGGGTGGGTAGCTCACAGTAGCCCTGTGATAGAAATTACTGTTGGAGCTGGTTATGTTTTTACCTTGGCTAGTCACGGTGGTATACGTGGATGGAACATCACATCTCCAGGACCTCTTGACAGCATATTGCGATCAGAATTGGCTGGCAAAGAATTTCTATACACAAGGATAGAAAATGTGAAAATGTTGTCTGGCACATGGAATGTTGGACAGGGAAGAGCATCTCATGATTCACTTATATCCTGGCTGGGTTCTAGGGCCAAAGATGTTGGGATTGTTGTTGTTGGGTTGCAAGAAGTTGAAATGGGTGCTGGTGTCCTTGCACTGTCTGCTGCTAAAGAGACTGTACGTTTTTCTTCTATTTTCTATGTTGAACCCTTTTTCCTTTAAGTTGACAATAATGCTACTTAACCAATTGCGAAGCTTGACATTTGGAAGAAAATAAGAGATTTCAGATGCTTATAGTCGACTCCATTGATTTTAAGCCACATTGTTGGAGTTTGGAATTATACTCTTAAATGCCTTTATATTAAAAGCGTCCTGCTGTCAAAAGTTATCCTTGAAAAGCTTGGGTCAAGAAGAAAAACATTTTCCAGGATGAAAGAAATACATTTATTTCATATAAATAAGTTGATAATTGTCAATTTTTGGCTATTTTGATATCTCTGGAGAAGCTTTAGAAATCCTTAGAGAACTTTAACATTTTTTTTTTATTTATAAAAAAGAAAAACATGTTCAGGCTAAAAGCGAGGGGAAATAGATGGGGAATGTTGTTGACATATTAGAGATTCACGCTTTGTTGAGAGGCATTATAACCTGGAATTTGGACAGATTATGTTGTTATTCTGTGATAGAAGGCATTATCTCTTATATTTCATGGAAGATAAAGTCTTGATATATATTTTTTCATAATTATGCTAAGGTGAATCATTGATTGATTAGTGTCTTTTTATAGTTTAAGTAATACTTTTTTTATTGTGTTTTTTTTTTTGTCAAAAAAAAAAAAAAAAAAAGAAGAAGAGAAAGATATATGCAACAAAGTGGGTGGAATCTACTGTGTAAAAGAAAAAGGGAGAAATAGAAGTAGAATTAATGGTTAGCTCCCTCGTTACCCTAGATTTTTTCTTCAAATTCTTCTTTCTTTTCCCTTATGTAACCATTTTCTGATTTTAATGACATTTTTCGGTTGGATTTTATCGCCTCTTTAATATTTTTCCCCTGTCAACTGTAGGTAGGACTTGCAGGGAGTACTGTTGGGCAATGGTGGCTGGATATGATTGGTAAAACATTGGATGAAGGATCGACGTTTGAACATGTTGGTTCTAGGCAGTTGGCTGGCTTGCTCATCTCTGTGTGGTGCGTATTAATTCATGGGAAGGTCTTGATGAGCTCTGATGCATTCTCCAAGTTTCACAAATTAAGCTCCTTTCAAATGTCATGGGAGTTTTGTCTGATTTAGTTCAGTGGTTTATTATAGAATGGTATTAGAAATGAGTTGATCATGCTAACTATGTTTTCGTTTACACTGGGTAGTAATTAGGCCAATTTTTAATAGCCTTCCCCTATTTCTGGTGGATCTACTATCTGTGTCCTGAAATGAAATAGGAAACAATGGCTAAATTAAATATCATGTGATGTTCTGTTCCTCCATGATGTAAATATATAGCTTGATTCTCTTTCTTTCTCTTTAATCTTATGTAAGGCCTTTAACCGGGTTGACTTGCTCATCTTTGATAATTGAAGTGTTGTATTTCAGGGTTAGAAATAGTCTTAGAGCTCATGTTGGTGACGTTGATGCTGCAGCAGTTCCATGTGGCTTTGGGCGTGCAATTGGTAATAAGGTAGCTGTTCTGGCCAGTGCTACCGGTTTACTGTTTGATATTTACCAGGATAATATCCCTTTCCGTCATTAACAAAATTAATTTTACTCATAAAAAAATTGGTAATGAGTACGTTTAGCTTTACTATCGTTTATGTTAAAAAAATGTTTTCTCCCCACTTCCTTTGGTACCAACCACAAGAGGGTGAAAAAAAAAAAAAAAACAAGTACCCTCAAGCCTGAGGATACCAATACTAGAAAGAAAATGGAGGGAAAAAAAAGGTGAGGTTAAATGATGACATCTATATTTCATCTATAATCTTTAGCTTCATGCTGTACCAATTATGTGGTCAAATTAAAATTATGTAATGAGGAGATTAACCCAAATTTCTCTCTCTTTTTTTTTTTTTTTTTTTACCTATAAAAAAACCAGAAAGTTGTGTTATCATTTTGATAAACATACTTCTTTCTTCTGCTCTTAAAACAATTCGAAATGTTTGCAATCATGTTCTCTAGGTTTTTTTGTCTAACTTACATTTCTCGTTCTTTACAATACTTACATTATATCGACTTTATGTCATTGTTGGTTACTCCTAACACTGATTCGCTAAACATTGTCTGAGCAGGGAGCTGTTGGTTTGAGGCTAAGAGTGTATGACCGGATATTTTGCTTTGTCAACTGTCACTTTGCTGCTCATTTAGAAGCAGTTAATCAGCGAAATGCAGATTTTGATCATGTATATCGAACAATGACATTTTGCCGATCAACTAATGTTTTCAATGCTGCCGCTGGTACGGTGTTGTACCTGTTCTCGTTTTGCTTCCTTGTGTTCTCAATCTATTTCTTTTGGCCTGTTTATAGTTCTGGCTTGCCATTGGTCCTTTCTGTTGCAGTTGGTTCTGCTGCTGCTGTTCAAATGCTCCGTGGTACAAATGTATGTAATTGTATCGATTGGGAAAGCCGCCATTTTCATTGCTAGTGTTTACTTGTATAAGTTGATTGTATTCCAGAATATGATAAAGCATGATTCCTCTACAGGTTATTGGTGAGCAACCTGCAGAAGGGATGCCTGAGTTATCTGAGGCAGACTTGGTCATATTTCTTGGTGATTTTAATTATCGGCTTGATGGTATCGGTTATGATGAAGCACGGGACATTATTTCTCAAAGATGCTTTGATAGGCTTAGAGAAAGGGATCAGCTCCTGACAGAAATGGAAGCTGGTAATGTCTTCCAAGGGATGCACGAAGCAGTTATTACATTTCCACCCACATACAAGTTTGAAAGGCATAAAGCTGGTTTATCAGGTTGGTTTTAGATTAATCTTATTTGCCAGGGCGTGAAAAAGAAAATTCAAAAAGGAAAAATAGGCTTCATTGATTTATTGGTTCTAACTAAACATGCCAATTGAGCTGATTTTAATTATTTACAATTGCTTGATGTGTATGACTCAAAGCAATTGTCCGGTGTATAAACTATAAAAGCATTTCTTTTATACTTAAATTACTTTTAGTGCTGATACGTAGTAGATGCTTACCCCCAAAAAAAAAACAATTAATTGTGGGTTAGTTGGGCTTCCCACAGCCACCCCCCCCCCCCCCCCTTCCCTTGTAAGTACACCTTGACCTGAAAAGGAAAAAAAATTGGAGATTGATATATGGAGCTCTCATCTCTTAGTTTGTCCTTTTTATAAAGGTTCCTCAAAGGGTTCTGAAGTTCCTGTGAATTGTCTATAGGGTATGATTCTGGTGAGAAGAAGCGCATCCCTGCCTGGTGTGACAGAGTTTTATATCGTGATAGCCGCTCAACTTTGTCGTCTGGTTGCAGCTTAGCATTCCCCGTGGTCTCTTCAACAGCGAGGTGAGTTTTCCTGTTCACCTGTCACCTACAATCATTTTGTATGTGATGCCTCAAATAACTTGCTGGAACTTGTATATTGTCAAGGTCATGTTTGATGCTATTTTCACAAGCGTTTTGTGCTTATCACATTCTATCTGACTGGACTTGTTTAGCTAATTGATTAGCATATTTCATACAATCATTTTGTATGTGATGCCTCAAATAACATGCTGGAACTTGTGTATTTTCAAGGTCATGTTTGATGGTATTTTCACAAGCGTTTTGTGCTTATCGCATTCTATCTGACTGGACTCGTTTAGCTAATTGATTAGCATATTTCATGGGGAGTAGATGGCAGCTAAATCGTTATGGGCAAAGAAAATGTGTAGGAGGGTAATGTGATCAGGTAATGTGATCAAGATGGTAAATAAAAAGGGTCATCTTTAAGATTTTTGTATAAAGTTACGATGCGTGTTGACTATTTTAGTTGGTGCGATTTGATTTCTGCACCGGCTCTCTCACTCTCTTTGCATGGATTGATGTATGTTGGTTGATAAAATTATATAGACACGTCAACATAGATAAGTTTGTTTCATCTTAACTTTTCTTTAGAATTTTACAATTTGACACTTCTTGTTTAATAGGTATGAGGCTTGCATGGATGTGATAGATAGTGATCACAAGCCGGTGCGGTGCATATTTAATGTTGATATTGCTCGAGCTGACGATTCAATAAGGAGGCAAGAGCTTGGTGCAATTCTTGGGTCAAATGAAAAAGTTAGATATATGCATGAAGAACTTCACAAAATTCCAGAAACTATTGTCAGTTCAAACAATATAATCCTTCAAAATCAGGACACGTCTATTTTGCATATTACAAACAAGTCCGGGAAAAATGATGCTTTCTTTGAAATAATTTGTGAACGCTTATCTTTCATCACGGGGATGGACAAGCATCAGATCATCATCCAAGAGGTTCCTTTGGCTTTCCACGATGGCTTCAGGTGACTTATTTTTCCTTGAACAGTTACTCCTATACTATTAGTGGGGAAGTCGATCTACAGTTTAGGTGGCTGTAGCTGTCTGCCTTGGGCATTTGAGATATGCTTCTTCTTGATGTCAATTTATGTTAGACCAGAGACTGCTGAGCTGACGATACTGTAATGTTATGTTGGTCGAAGTTATAGCATCTGCGGGCTGGTTATTACATCACTGTCATTCTATAAACTTGAGTGGCGTTCCATTTTGGTTGATTCTAACGTTGTGCCTTTGTCTGGTCTGGTTGTGTGTACAAAATAGTAATATACCGTAAATTTTTCAGCTACTAATACCCTCATGAGGCTTCAGAGATTTCAGGTATTCTGCTGGATGTAATTTAAATTTGGCTTATTATTGATCTTGTGTTTGAACCAGGTCACTCCAGCAGCTGGCATAATCAGACCCAATCATATTGCAGAGGTGTCGGTTCATCACAATGAATTCCAAACTAAACAGTTTGTTAATGGTGTCCCCCAAGATTGTTGGTCTGAACACAACAGAGACACAGAAATTATATTGGTGGTTAAGGTGCAGGGCAGTTACACAACCGAAGCAAGAAATCACCGTGTTTGTGTGCGCTCCTTGCCTCACACAGCTAAAGACAAAACCAGCGGTCCCTGAATCAAACAGCCGGCAAATCCAAGGAACAGCGCTCCACCGGTCTGATTTTCAACTCTTTAGGTCTCGTTTGTTTTTAGGAAACTTCTCAACTCATATCATCTCATCATTACAACTTTTCTAAATTTTCATACATAATAAAATAAACAATTTAACTGTTTCAAATCCCAAAATAAAAATAATATTAAAAAAATATATTCTAATAATATTTTATTCAACTTTTTAATTTTAATCTCAATTCATCTCATCTCATCTGCGAAAACAAACGAGACCTAAGGGACCCACCCACATGCATCTTGATGTAAGTACTTGAGGCGTCTTGTTGCCTTTTAATTCTCTCTTTTACCGCATTGATTTTCAGTTCATCCGGTGCTACTTTTTTGAACTGTCATCAGTTTGATGTGCAAGGCTCGATCCAACTTGTAGATTTTGGACTTATTTTCTGGTTTCTAGTGTACAGAAAAAGCGAATACATCAAGCAGCAGGAAGGGTTTGAGTTATGAGAAAGTCTCTAACAGGCCATTCTGATGATGCCTAAAAAACAGCCACTAATAAAATGTTGCCACGTAGACCTCCTAGGAAACTTATCTTGAACCGCAAAACATAGGATGACGTCCAGACCCACCCTTAATTCCTAAAGGAAATTAATTGGGTATGTCACTTAAATACCCTCCATTATTTTCTGCATAATATAATGATTAAAAACATTCATCAAGAAAACGAAAGTCAACAAAAGTAGTTGCTATTACATTGTCGAAGAAACTAATCACTCAGTTGCTCAAAAATGGTCTTTTTTCTGGGTTATGATGATATTATAACTTTTTGACTCAATCATCATGCATTTCCGACTTCAAAGATGCATTTTTTAAATTAAAAAAAGAAGTAAATAAAAAACAGAAAAAAAAAAGCCATTTTCAGACTATAGAGGACTGAGGACGACGGTAGGCTGGTTGTGGCGGTGAAATCTTCCCAGCGGCAGGGAATGGTTGACAGTGGTGTGAAGAAAAAATTGTAGCGTCTGAGAGTGGAGAAGAAGTCGTCTGGAGTGAGCTAAGAGAGAGAGAGAGAGAAAAAAACTAGAGCGGCTATGAGACAAAATGCCGGGTTTTTTTTTTTTTTTTCTCTCTAGATCTGCTGTGGTGCGGCTCAAGAGCTTATTATGTGGATGAGTTACGTGTCTATATCTTATTGGTGTCCGTTAATCTCAACAAAACAGCAAAATCCGCTCCAAAGCGGAACTGTTGAGTTTTATGCGACCTTTTCCGTTATGGCCAATGGTTGAAGCCATTTTAATATGTGAAATTTGAGCGGTTCAGTTTTTTTGTTCTTGTTCTTTAGGTTGCTGCTGATTCTGTACCAGTTGTTATGGTTTGTAGAATTTAGTAAAAATTAATTAATTTTTAGGTTCCAATATAGGAATTTCATATTAATCTAGGCTAGTGCTTTGGTGGAATCGAGAGGAGTACGGACCCACGAAAGCTAGAGCTAAATAAATCATTTTGTTGTGATTAATAAATATTAAAAAATGGTTTTGAAAAAAAAAAAATTTGAGATCTACCTGAACAAATTCATTTTTTATTAGGTGGGTCTTACTTTATTTTTTTTATCTAACATTATTCATAAATATTTTGTAAATCCACTTTTTATTGATCATGTAGGCAAGTTTTAGGGTGTAAAAGAACTGAAACAACGGAAATTACCAAACAAGGAATTCAGTCATTTTAGCACGGTTTCTCATGTTAAGGCTGCCATTAATGGAAAATGAAATAAAAAGAAGTTTGAAGGTAGTAGGAGGCCGAGTTTAAGAAGGAAGAGAATGGCATATATAGTAAGGAAAGAAGGACTAGACAGATCGAGGGTTCCTTACTACGTACTCTCACTAATGAATAGTCGGACCATGCTGAGCAAGATTAATTGCACGTCAAGTTTCCTAGATGTGCACTAGACACCTTAGTGGAGTGAGCTTGCTTGATTTCGTTTAATTTTTCTAGAAATTTGATTTTAAATAAAGTGATCACGATTGACTCTATTTAGTTTGTAATATGGCAAATATGTATATAAACATTTGAGAGATTTCTTTTGGAGTACCAAAAAATTATTAATTATCTTTATTAATTCAATATCAGAGCTTTTTTGAGAGAATTTTTTCTTATCCTCTGTGGTTTTACACAAGAGTTGTGTAAAAATAAAGTTATTATAAAAAAAAAAGAATTCTATTTACAATTCTGAGTGGACTGCATGTGCAGTCCCATTAATGAATGATGATAAAAGAAAAAAAAATCATTTTAAAAAAAATATTATTGTAATTTTAATTTTTTTAAGCATAACTGTATGGGCTTACATGAGCAGTCTCTATTTGGAGACTATATGTTGACTAACTCATAAAAAAAAGGATGGTAATTATATTTTTAACCCTTTTTTTATATATAAAAGAAATAGAAAGAAATCCCTATTGGTTTTTTTAATTACCCTTTCTTCCTTTTGTTTATTTATTGGGTTGTTGTGTTGGGAGCACCAAATGTCATGATTTCAACTAGGGAACATAACATTGATGCTTGACGCTTCATGAATAAACAAAGCTGGTCTACTTGGAATATAAAATGCACCATTTGTCCTAAAAAGAACTTCAAAACAACATAAGTATGAAGAAAAATCACATTCATCCGAACATTTTGATGGTTGGGGTGAAGCACTCGATTGGTCTCTCTCTAAATGAGACAGAAAAGGCGGCAGAGGAATCATGGATCTCTCACTTAACAGCACACCAAATTAAGGTGGGAAACACAATTAATCCACTTTTGCTCATGACCGATCTTACACCATACAAGAAATCTTTTTCAAATGTTTCTGCTGACAAGGAATTAAGCTGATTGGCTTTCCAATTGGAGTAAATAATAAGTCGCTGAAGTATCATCCCACTCCAACCCTCATCAAAGATTGCAAAGAAACATCTGGAGGTTCAAGACTCTCTTAGCTCCCGTCTGGATATTGAGATGAGATGAGATGGTTTTAGATAAAAGTTAAAAGTTAAATAAAATATTGTTAGAATATTATTTTTTTAATATTATTATTATTTTAGGATCCATTTGAAAAAGTTGAATTTTTTTATTGTATTTTGTGTGAAAATTTGAGAAAGTTGTAATGATGAGATGAGATGAAACGAATTGAGATGATTTCTCAATTCAAACGGGGTCTTAATTTTGAATTATCACCTCCTAATTAACATTTCCCAATTGGAGAAAGAAAAAGATTGAATTTTAGGGAGATTGAGTTGATTCCATATATAGTTTCCTAGTATTTTGTAATTACAAGTTGCATGTTCAATCTGTGATTTGTTTACTAACTTGTATGTTCAATCTGTGATTTGTTTACTTTTTTCTTAAATCCATATTACAATGAATAAAAATTTGCTCTTCAACTGAAAACTTGAAAGTTCACATTTGTTGTTTTTCTTCCATATTTCACCAATCTCCTATATATACCATGAATTGTTTTGACCCATAGATACCATAATTTGGTCTGTTCTAGGGATCTACAAACCCATTGATGATGGTTGGTTTGAATTCAGAAATGAGATGAAATGATTTTAGATGAAAGATGAAAGTTGAAAAAAATATTGTTAGAATATTATTTTTTAATATTATTATTATTATTTTGGGATTTGAAAAAGTTGAATTGTTTATTATATTTTGTGTGAAAATTTGATAAAGTTATAATGATGAGATGAGATGGAATGAAACACTTTCTAAATCCAAACGGGGCCTGAGTTGACACCACAATCTCTTAATCCCTTACTTGAGCAGCAAGTTTCATCTATGATTAGATTCTGGATAAACATTATTCATCATTTTTCAACTTCAAGTCCAAATGTTTTTCAATGACCATGCATTGAAATTCATAACTGTTGAATGAGCAACATGAACTTGGTGATGACAGCACAATCAAAAATCATTGCTTGGCATTCCTTAGCTGGACATGAAGAGACCTTTGTAGCTGTTAATAGTATTTAATAGCCAAATAATTATCTTGGTAATATATGTTAGGTAGTTGGATTAAAAATTTAGGTTAGATGATTCCTAATTTTTGTACTATTCTTCCAACAATTTTAAGTTTGGCATATGACGAGACTTGTAGATTCTTGTTAGTACTATTCAATATTTCCAAGAATGTGCTCCTATCATTTTAGAAAAAAGTTCAATATGTTTGTCGTGATTGTCCGTCATGTATCTGTAGTGATTTTTTTATAGCTTTTACTGTTCTCTGTCGTTACTGATTTCATCTCTCATTATCTTTGCATGGTCTTGCTTAGAAAAGCCATTGCCTGAATGGATAGAGGTACCTTTTTAGCTGCAGAAGAATGATATGGTATTTTTTCTGGGTTTTAAATAAGAACCATAAATACCTTAAATTACATAGATACATAGACAGTAAAATGGAAAGATATGGGGAACAGCTGTCAGAAATAGAATGATCTTTTCCCAAAAAATGCCCTTCTCCGGCATCCCTCTGCATTAACTGGAGCACTTCATGCTGTGTTTCAGCTTTGCTTTGCCTGCATGAATCATATAAATAAATCCGAGTTAGAATCTAAAGCCTATATATGAAGATCCACTATAGAGTGTTTAGCATGACAATTTTTAAAGAAATGCTGAGATTAATAAGAAAATATAAGCAATGATCAGGTCCAGTTGAAGGGGTCTTTAATTGAATTACTACATTGTTTATAGCATGGCTGCTTGAGTGCTGGATCTTCGGTTGAAGCAGGAGGATCCTGACCAAAAATCATCTCGCAACTCATATCATCAAAATCTGCAAATCAGATCAGAAAGTAAGATTATAATTATTTTACTGTTTAATCTAATTTTAATCTGAGCCTGATATCTAAATACCCAATTATCAAATTATTAAACTCATCTCAACTCAAAATTTCTTTACACGTAGGACTCACAACCTTTATCAAATCAACACATTTTTACACACGGGATCCACAACCTTTTCAACTTTCTATAAATACATCTAAATTCATCTTAACATCTAAACACATCTTACTCATCTTAAGTGAGTCTCACAAAACTCACTATTATATATTCATAAAGAACTTAATTCATTTCAACTCAGCTCAACATCCAAACGGAAACTTTCTGTCTTTGATTACACAATGCAGTGGCCTAGCTCTAATATTCATGAAGGTTTTGATTAGGAATTCATGATGTAGTTTATCTCATGAGCGAAAATATGTAATCATATGTTGTAGAATTCTCATTGATCTTGGATGGTGTACTTGCAGTTTTGCACCCCAAGTGGCTCATACTCGGGTCCCTCCATGGGCATGATGAGCATGGCTCCACTTCTTTAGTGCTGGTATTGTTCCAGTTCCAACTAGAATTCGTTTTTCCTTTATTGATTTTTGGCTCTTTTTCCGTATACTAATTTTACTTTAAGAGGAAAATTAAGGCAGTCATTATTGCAGATGGAAACCTTTTTTCTAATAAGAATAGAAAAGGAGATCAATCCTATTTTATTTAGCTAAAATGGAGCTAGAAGTCTAGAACGTATACTTCCTGATCTTTTTCTATTGGCAATTTACCAAGATCACTTTCCTGACAAAAAAGAAGTTGATAACTTGGCTTATTACTGTGTATTTGATGCTGTACTTGCATCTGCAAGCTAGCATATATATATATATACAAGCTAGATGGGGGGGTTACTTACTAGGGACCATGTTGACTGGAATTCCAAAGGAGTCCTTGATAAATGTTTGGGATGGCATTTTACAGAGATTAACGCACAACCCCACGCAACCTGTCTCCTCCAAAAACCTGCAATATTTTAATATTAATATTAGAGGATTATGTGGATGGTGCCAAGGCTGATGAATTCAATGATGATTTCGACATTGATAACAAATTTGTCTGGTGATCATGATGGTGAGATAGAAGAATACTCTAGGGTTGGCACAATCATTGGAGCAGATTGTTTTACATGGAAGTGTCTTAGGTTGGTGAAGTTAATTGGGACAAAGTCTTGGGGTTGAATATGCACAGTACACAGAAAAGGGTGAAGAAAAAAGTTACCTGCACTTCTTGATGTGGACTACATTCTTTTCTCTTCTTCCGTTGAGCTCCAATTCCCTCACCTTGTTTTGTTAAATTTATTATAAGGTGAGTATCCCGGAGATGAACAATGTTGGAATAATTCTACATACAATCGTGAAGTGTGTAAATATCGCATAATTGCTTTGAAAAAGAGTGGAGTTCACTGTTAAAAGATTAATTTTTTTCACGTGGATCCTATGTTTTATTTTTTTTTTCAAAGCGATCATGCGGCGGTTGCATAATTCACGGTTGCAAATATATTTTCTCTGTATTGATATCTTTGTTCTTTGCCCGATGCTAAAAGCCTCCTGAACCAGATAGAAATCTGGGTATTGGTTTTAAAGAATGACCTTACCTCATAACTGGGATGCCACTCTCCATATGCATATATATAATGTGTGCCCCCTTTATGAATAGAAAAGAAGCAAAGGCCAGTGGTGAAATGCAAGGTTTGATGCAATTTGAGGGGCTAATATGTCAAGCTGGACGTTTCAGGCCAGGCCAAAAACATTCCGATGCAGTGAAAAACTTTTCTGTTGCTTGAAATCTGCATTACATGACTGTTTGAAATGCATGCCTAAGACGTTGTTAAGGAGCATCGAGCAAGTCACAAGTCCATCAAATTGCTGATGGTAGCTAGAGGGTGTGAAGTAGTACTGGTGTTATTACATATGATCATATGGTCCTTATAACCTGTATCCTAGACAGCTAACTCATTCACATTTGTATATCCCTATATCAAATTATCTTATGTTTCTGACTGGATTACTATGAATTTAGAGAACTGGATCATACACCACGTGCACCACGTGAGTCTGAGGAGTCGTCACCTATAAGTACTAATCAGTATATAATGGTCACGAATTCCAGGTCCTTTATAAGTCTGTTACTGTTTTCTTTGTGTTGATGAAGATCATGTTTTTAAATTCATCAAGAAAGATAGACAGGTAAAGCGAATCCCAACCATCTATTGCTGAGTACAATACATAAGACCCAGTACTTCATATCAGGTCTATTTCTGTCATCCTTAAAGCCGGATCTCTTTCCGTTCTTGATCTTGGCTTTTTCTTATTTTGCTAGAAACTTTGTTCAAAAAATTGTTAAAAGTAATTTCACAAATAAACTCCAAGAACTACGTACAGTATAGTATAGTATATATTCTATATCCTTACCTCGCAAGGTCCGACCAACCAAGCAAAAAACACAGTTGTGAAGACAGCAAAATATTCTCTTGCGAATTTGGATTGTGGTAGAAGTATCTTTATCTGCCATTGGTCACAACGACACCAACAATGGATCATCATGAATTTAATAAATTGCACAAAATGTTGAAATTCAAAAAATAAATAAATAAATAAAGAAGTAGCTTTAACTTTACTATAATGCAAACAATGATTTGTGAGACTTAGGCGCGCTGTTTTTGGAATCTTTCAAGCAGCAAGCTGGCCATAAATTAAATTAAAGCAAAGTACTTCTTGGAAACTCAGTCCCAAACACAGATCATCGATTAATACATGCAATTAGCTAGCTAGGGCATGCAATTTTGCCGTTGTTTGCAGAGATTAATTCCTGAGTTCTCTGCTGGTGATCAGCTTTTTAATTAGCACATGCAGCAACGTCCAAAAACATGAAAATTGTTAGATTAATGCTAGCTTAAGAAAATTTATAACGCTAGCTGCTTATAAATTCTGTGATAATTCTTTTTTTTTTCTTTTTTTTTTTTTTGGTTTGTTTTAAGAGAAAAAACTCCAAACTAGCTAGTTGCTGATCATGTGGATCATGCATCATGCATGTACCTTTTAGATTGACTCATCATGCGTGCGTTTTTTCTTTTTTTTTAAGGTTGAAAAGTGAAAACATTGCTTAATTGATCTGATTATATATAAAATGGTTTTGGTTTTTTTGAAAACGAAAACGTGAACCTCACCACAAATCCCCATATATATGGAGAAAATAAAATATGATCGAAGCTAACTAGAGCTAAAGCATGCATGAGAGAGCAAGTACTATAAATATATATATATATATATATATATATATATATATACATATCTATATATATGCTCAAGATCATCTCATTCCCTCCCCATGCAGCAGTACTATATATATATGTAGTGAAATTAGAAAATGGAATAAAAATAAAATGAACTTGCCAAGGAGAGGATTGGCCTTGGGAAGGCTCTCTCAAGGGCTTGAATGATCACTTCTTTTTGTTGAATTGGATTGAAATTCTGTGATGCCACTTTTGCTGCCTCCACCAAGCTCTCATACCCACTTTTGCTGTTCCTTATACCTGCATACATATATCAACTTTCATAATCAGTTTTCCCACAAAACTGATATATATATATATATATGTATGTATGTATGTATGTATGTATAGGTCACAGATATAAACCCGTTGCAGCTTGAACACTCTGGGATAGATGGTTTATGGCCACTAGATCGAACCAGTTATCGTTATAGACGCTACTACTACTAGTACTCTTTCCTGATAAATCTTCGGCTATGCTTTCCTTTGGCCTTGTCGTTAGAACGGCAACAACAGCAGGATTAGAGCACGCCAGCGGCTTGCATATTGTACTATTCCTCCGGCGAGCCACTGTTGACAGAGAGCTCCTCATGCTGTGTGCTAGAAAACTTGCATCCATTTCTAAGGGAGGGAGGGGGAGAGAGAGAGAGAGAGAGAGAGAGAGAGAGAGAGAGAGAGAGAGAGAGAAGTTGATGAGAATGAATAGTGAGAAGTACAAAAGTTATATATAATATGTATATACACACACATACATACATGGTATAAGACTAGGGGAGGCTCCGTCGAGCGAGTAAAAACAAAGACTGGCATAAGAGAATTTTGAGGAGAGGCCATCCTAAATTAGATGCTCTGAGCAGCTTCGTTTGGAGTCATGCACATGACATCATCCACCTGGCCGCATCCAACACGTTATCTAATTAGATGCTTAGTTTTAGGGTGTGCTGGTAATAATTAGCTGCATGCATCTCCAGTTCATATATATATATATATATATATATGCAAGGCTTGGTGGCCGCCGGCAAGTACCCCCATTTTTTACAGATCTAGTTAATTATATAAAGTACTGTACGCGCATGTAAATTACAAGGAGAAAGCTTAAAAAAAAAACATTTTTAAATTCATATCTAATGCTTATTTGAAGTTCTATCAACTAATTGTTTTGATGGATTATTTTCAATGGATATAAATATGATCACTAATAAGTCTTTTTATTTTTATTTTTTCCTTTTGTAATGATCATCCAGTTAATCATATATAGCTATGGTGGCCAATCAATTTTTATTTTTGTAATAGTAGCTTCAATCTTTAATGAAAGAAATTTTCACACGGACGTTAATTAATGTGTCCATATATATATATATATATATATATATATATATATATATGTATGTTAAAGAAAATTATGCGGATACAATAATCTAAAAAATAAATGCGATTTTGAGGCGTATAGAACACTATCTTTAAGGTGATAATTGCCCCAACTCGAAAGAATTTGCTACTAGGTTACAAGCAATTCACCTCCAGGATACAACAAAGTCACCAATTGCATATAGCAATTATGAAGTTTTTCCTTCAACGTTTCTCTACAAAATTGCGGAAGTGACTGAAGATATGGAAGAATGGAATGAATAAAATTCGTGGGTCTCATCCCTTATTTATAGAGAATGAAGTGACACCATGTGAAATATCACAACTATTAACTTGTGACTTTTCAACTGACAGTTACTGGTTAAGTTTATGATGTTTCACTTAAAGACCAAAGGGTATGTGCCTAGCCTAGTGGTCAACAGGCGCCTCCCTTGAGAAGGGAGGACATTGGTTTGAGTCTCTAGAAACACCCAAGTGTTATGACTCTTTGGCCCACGTGCAAAGATTCGCTGGCCCAAGCATTGTGTTTGTCCAAGTCCAACACTTCACAAAATTATAAATCAAATTGTACTTGTGGAGTTTCGAACTTCTACCCTTTCATTTGAAATAACACACCATTAATACTAAACCAATGCATCTCTTCGAGATAATGGTTCACGTAAATAAATAATAACTCATATTCAATAAACTCACATATTTAATATCACAATCTATAATAAATATAACAATTTCCTACTTAGATTGCGATATTAAATTTTCAGTCAAATACTGATATCCTCATGCATACAAAAGGTATCTCTCGACTTAAACCTTCAATTAATGTAAGTATTTCAAATTCTTAACAAAGTCAATGGTGGCCTAGGCTTAAACCAAGACTCTATATGCTAAGAACGGAAATATGACAGACACGATTCTATCCAATTTTAGCGAAATAACTCACCAATTATTTGCACTAATCCACATGCTCCATCGTGGCATTCATGAACATTTACAAAAGTAAACCTTAAACTCTTGCTAGAAGTTGTCCCTACCTCTTATGTTCATATAGGTAAAGTTCATTTCTATGTCTTTGTTACTTCAGACACTTATACAGCTATTGAACTTCATTAAGAGTATACTACTCATCCTACATTTAGCGTAACAGCCAGCACTGACCATCCTGGAAAGGTTTCTCATATTTAATTAAATTTCAGTACTATTCCAACCACATAACTGTAACTTGTTATTACCCATTAAACCTTAGACTATTTATTAATAGTGTAAAGTTGGGTTCCTATTACAGGTGACTTTTAAAAGAAAGGTTTCAAACTCATTCCACTAGATGTACTATTCACCATATCTCTCGAGAGTCCCTTTGTGAAAGGATCCGCCAAGTTTTTACTTAACTGCACATATATAATAGTGATAATACCATCACTTATTAATTGTTTGACATATTCATGTCTCAAACTAATATGTCTAGATTTTCCATTATAGACCTTACTATAAGCCCTAGACATAGTAGTTTCACTATCATAGTACAAAGAAATGGCTGACATCGGTTGTGGCCACAACTTTATGTCAAATAACAAATTCCTCAGTCATTTAGCCTCTTTGCCTGCTGCAGCTAAGGCTACAAATTCAGATTCTATTGTAGAATGTGAAATATATGTCTGTTTCTTATAATCCCATGAAACAGCTCCATTACCAAGGGTGAAAACCCAACCAGACGTAACCTTATTATCACTTGCACTAGTAATCCAACTAGTATCACAATATCCTTCTAGTACAGCAAGAAAATTGGTATAATATAGTCCTAACGAATTAGTTCTTTTAAGGTACCCAAGGACTCTACCAATTACTTTCCAATGCTTCGTACTAGGATTACCTGTATATCTAGAAAGTTTACATACTGCAAAGGAAATATCTGGCCTAGTGCAATACATTGCATACATTAAACTGCCAATTGCACTAGCATATTCCAACTAAGCAACCGCTCTCCCAGCATTCTCAGTTAATTTAAATGAATAGTGATATGGGGTATTTGCTTCTTTAATTCCTAAGTGTTGAAATTTAAAAAGCATTTTCTCAACATAATGAGATTGACATAAAGCATAACCCCCACTATGTTTCTTTACTTTGACACCTAAAATAATGTCAACTTCATTAAGATCCTTCATTTTCAACTTTGAAGATAAATACTTCTTAGTTTCAGATATTCCTTCCATATTTGTTCCAAATATAAGCAAGTCATCCACATAAAGACATATTATAACACTATAACAATCCTTGAATTTAGAATAAATACACTTATCAGCATTATTATGCCTAAATCCATGAGATAAAATTACCGAATCAAATTTCTCGTGCCATTATTTTGGTGCTTGCTTTAATCCATACAATGACTTAATTAATTTGTAAACTTTTTTTTCTTGCCCATGCATGACAAATCCCCCAGGTTGTTCCATATACACCTTTTCATCCAATTCATCATTTAGGAAATCAGTTTTAATATCTATTTGGTGTACATATAAGTTATATATTGAAGCCAGTGTCATAAGCACTCTAATGGATGTAAATCTAGCCACTGGGGCATACATATCAAAATAGTCTATGCCTTCTTTTTGTTTAAAATCTTTGACTACCAATCTGCCCTTAAAAGTTTGAAGAGATCCATCTGTATTGTATTTTCTCCTAAATACCCATTTATGACCAATAGGTTTTGATCTAGGAGGTAAGTCTACTAAAACCCAAGTATTGTTTGACAATATTGAGTTCATTTAATTATTTATCGTCTCTTTCCAAAATGCAACATCTCTAGAAGTCATAGTTTCTTTAAATGTTTTTAGATATTCTTCTATATTTAATAGAATGAGTATCTTATTTAAAACATCATCTCTATTTCCTTCAAAAAGGAAAACAATAACCTGAGATGATACAAAATCTTGATCCAAACTTTTTTCTTTTCTAACTCTTTGACTTCTCCTCAGTCCAATCAATGTGTCAGGAATTATATAATTCATTTTCCGACTCAAGTTAGATTCTAGTGTTTGAGTAGGATCTAATACTGCTTTAGAGTCATTATAGAATTTATCTTCAATAAATTCTACGTCCTTTGATTCTACTATAACGTTAGAATCCAAATCTAAAAGTCTAAATACTTTTGAATTCTCAGCATATCTTACAAAAATACTCTTGATTGCTCATAGATCTAATTTTGTTATTTTTGGGTCTGGAACTCTATAAAAGGCTAAACAGCCCCATACTCTTAGGTATTCTAGATTTGGTTTCCTACCTTTCCACAATTCATATGGTGAAATTTTGAATTTCACAAAAGATATTCTATTATGCAAATAACATGCTGTGAACAATGCTTCTCCCCACAAATTAAAAGACAAGTTTGCATTTAAAATCATAGTATTTACCATATCAACTAGTGGCCTATTTTTTCTTTCTGTTAAACCGTTTTGTTGTGGGGTATAGGGTACACTAGTTTGATGTATTATGGCATTCTCCTCACAATACAAAGAAAATTCAGTAGGAAGATATTCACCGCCTCTGTCACTGTGAAGAATATTAATTTTCTTTTTCTTTTGATTTTCAACAACAGACTTATAAGATTTAAACATATTGAAGGCTTCATCTTTACTTTTCATTAAACATACATATGTATATATTGAGAAATCATCCATAAAAGTAATAAAATATCTATTGTCTCCTCTAGTTAAAATACCATTTAATTCACAAATATCAGAATGCACAAGTTCTAATAATTGTGTATTTCTGTCTATTTTAGAAAAATGTTTCTTTGTCATTTTTGCTTGAATGTAAATTTCACATTTAATATCATTTCTATGATTATATGGAATTAAACTATGTTTAGACATAAACTTTAAATATTTAAAATTAAAATGTGCTAAACGATTATGCCACAAAGTAGAAGACTCAACAATATAAGCAGAATCAAAACTTATTTTATTAATACTTAGTTTATACATTCCATCACAAGAGTACCATTTTCCAACAAACATTCCCCCTTGGAAAGAATTACATTATCAGACTCGATTACGGTCTTGACATACTTCTTACAAAGCAAATTTGCCGATACAAGATTTTTCTTTATTTCTAGGATATGAAGAACATTAACAAGAATAAGTTTCTTCCCGTAAGTGAACTGAATTTCCATAGTTCCTTTTCCCACAACTTTTGCAGAGTTGTGATTTCTCATTAGTATTACATGTCCATCTGCTGCATCTTCATAATTTTTGAATTGAGATCTCTGATTGCAAACATGAATGGTAGCACCTAAATCATACCACCAATCAGAAGACTCTGTTGTTGTAGCTATATTTAACTTTGTAATTATACTAATGTGCATTTCAGAGATCATGACCACAAGTTTCGAAATCTCATTTTCGATTAGATTTGCACTATTGGGATTGCCATTTTATTTCTTGTATTTCTTCTTGTACCTGCATTCACGTAGTTTATTCACCAAAACTTGCAATTCATGGACTTGATCCATTAAAGAAGTATTATCCGTACCTTGCTTTTCGGTTTTATATTTTAATTCTAATGCATCACAAATCTCTTTTGCTGACTTGATTGATGTAAACAAGTCGTAGAGATGATCGGAAAGTGTATTTAGAATGTGTCATCTACATACCACTTTCGCGCTTCTTGTGTTCTGCCTTGATTTGATCATTACCGTCAAATTTGGGTTCTGGAAGTACTGGCAAGTTCGAATCCAAAACATATGTAATCTTCAATGTAGTAAGAATGAACATCAACTTGTTTTTCCAGCGATTAAAATTCGTTCCATCAAACCTATCTAGTTTAACAAAGTCTTGATTCATCATCTTGAAAGTCTTCATATCAAATTCTGATCCCATTGCGATTATCACCTTAAAATTGTTGAAGAAAATTGTGCGAATACAGTAATCTAAAAAATAAATACGACTTTAAGGCGGTAGAACACTATTTTTAAGGTGATAATTGCCCCCACTCGAAAGAGTTTTATTGGATTACAAGCAATTCACCTCTACGATACAACAAAGTTACCAACTGTAGATAGCAATTCTGAAGTTTTTCCTTCAGAGTTTCTCTACAAAATTGTGTAAATGACTGAAGATATGGGAGAATGGAATGAATAAAATTCGTGGATCTCATCCCCTATTTATAGAGAATGAAGTGACACAATGTGAAATATCACAACTATTAACTTGTGACTTTTCAACTGGCAATTACTGGTTTAAAGGTTATGATGTTTCACTTAAATACCAAAGGGTATGTGTCTAGCCTAGTGGTCAACAGGTGCCTCCCTTGAGAAGGGAGGGCATTGGTTCGAGTCTCCAGAAACACCCAAGTATTGTGACTCTTTGGCCCACGTGCAAGGCTTGGCTGGCCCAAGCATTGTGTCTGTCCAAGTCCAACACTTCACGAAATTATAAATCAAATTGCACTTGTGGAGTTTCGAACACACCATTACCACTAAACCAATGCATCTCTTTGAGATAATGGTTCACGCAAATAAATAATAACTCATATTCAATAAACTCACATATTCAATAAACCCATATTCAAATAAATAATAACTCATATTCAATAACTCACATATTTAATATCACAATTAATAATAAATATAACAATATATATATATATGTTCTGCATGAATTGACATGTAATTTAAAATTTTAAAATACAGTATAGTGTTTTTATTTCTATTTGCAAAACTTTCATTTCACAAAAAATATATATTTTTAGAGTGAATAAAAATGAATATATTTGTAAATTATTCAGACCAATTATTTTGAATTGAAGAAATAGCTACCTGGCTTGATCATGTCATGTAGTATACATGATATTTAAGATATCTAGTCACGTTTCTACCAGTCAATATTAAATAATAAATATATAGACCATTACAAATATGGGTACTTTAGAATATTAAAAATAGGGGAGCAAAAGCAGGTGACGTGAGCCAACTAAAATGATACAGTTTTACATGATCGTCTTCTGGATCAGAGGAATAATCTATATATTATTATGTATATAATTATATAAAATTTCTTGATATCTTATTGAGTTATCTTCTTATTTATTATTATTTTCCATTTTATTTTATTGATATACACCAGAATTAATTTACAATATGCTAGAAAGACAATTCATTTTTGTTGTGCTTTTATTATCACAAATTTAAATATATTCATACTCGTAACAATTGACTCCAAATTAAAAGAGATATCTCTTCAAATTAGATTGCGTTTAGATGTTAAATTGAATTGAATTGAGTTGAATTAAGATGATAAAATATTATTAGATTACTTTTTAATATTATTATTATTTTAAGATTTGAAAAAATTGAATTATTTATTATATTTTATATTAAAATTTAAAAAAATTATAATGATGAATTAAAATGAATTTAATAACCAAATGAAGCCTTAGGTCGCCTTTCGTTTTTTAAAATATATTAATATGGTAGCCATGTGATGAGCCACTGTCAAGATAGGCCATGCATGCTAGTTATTTTTCCGAAAAATTGAATAGTGGATATATAATATATTATTTTTATTAGAAATAAGATTAATGTTGTCGTTTTAATTTTGATGCCCAAATCTAATTCAAATGCCAACTCGAATAGAAACTTTGAATTATGTGTTTAATAAGTTTAGGATGTCGAATTTTTAATGAATTCTTCTCTGTACGGGCAAGTTCGTGCACGACACTACTGTGCACAAACCTGACGTGGTAGAACGCGTCAGCACTTGTTAATTTAAAAAAAAAAAAAGGAAAAAACACGAAGAAGAGAAGATGATCCTATGAGAAACCCGTATCCGCCTTGTCTTCGGTGATTTCAGTGTACAACAAATCCAATCGTCCAGTTTTAAGGTTCCTTCGTCCAATCATAAAACTTCATTACTTTTATTGTTTAGGAGCATCAAGAAGACAAGGTTCCTTCTTGATGGGGAAGAAGCCGGATAGCATGTCAGTTGCTGATTGGACTCTGTTGGATCGACAGGTCCTGTGGGTTATTCGTCTAACCCTGTCGAGATCCGTTGCACACAACGTCATCAAGGAGAAGACGACTGCGGATCTCATAGCGGCTTTATCAGGTATGTATGAAAAGCCGTCAGCAAATAATAAGGTACATCTGATGAATAAGTTATTTAACTTAAAGATGTCGGATGGTACGTCTGTTGCACAACATCTGAATGATTTCAATACTATCACAAATCAATTGTCGTCTGTTGAAATTGAATTTGATGATGAGATACGTGCACTGGTACTATTGGCATCACTGCCAAACAGTTGGGAAGCCATGAGGATGGTTGTTAGCAATTCTGCTGGTAAGTCAAAGTTGAAATATGATGACATCCGTGATTTGATTTTGGCTGAGGAGGTGCGTAGGAGAGATTCAGGCGAGACCTCAGGTTCGAGTTCAGCTCTGAATGTCGACTCTCGGGGGAGAGCACAAGACAGGAACTCAAACAGAGGTAGATCAAAATCAAAGAATAAGGGCAAGAGCAAGTCAAGAACTGGTCAGCAGGCAATTTGTTGGAATTGTGGCAAAGCTGGCCACATAAAGAAGAATTGCAGAAATCCCAAGAAGACAGATAATGATAGTGCTAATGTGGTAACTGAAGAATTACAGGATGCACTATTGCTTGCAGTTCATAGTCTAGTTGATGATTGGATACTTGATTCAGGGGCATCCTTCCATACATCTTCCCATCGGGAGATAATGCAAAACTATGTTGCAGGTGACTTTGGAAATGTGTATTTGGCTGATGGAGAAGCTTTGAACGTAATTGGAATGGGAGACATCGACATTGTACTCCCTAACAAGAACAAATGGACCTTGCAAAAGGTCAGACACATTCCTGAGTTAAAGAAGAACCTCATCTCTGTCGGGCAACTTGATGATTGTGGTCACTCAGTGGTGTTCTCAGATAGCACCTGGAAGGTCACTAAAGGGGCATTGGTACTGGCTCGGGGTAAGAAAACTGGTACACTCTATATGACTACTGGTTTGAATAACACTATTGCCACTACCGTTGCAGAGAGCACAGCAGACTTGTGGCATTGCAGGCTTGGCCGTATGAGTCAGAAGGGCATGAAAGAACTTCTGTCTAGAGGCAAGCTACCAGAACTGAAGTCAGTTGATCTCAGTATGTGTGAGAGTTGTATCATGGGGAAACAGAAGAAGGTCAGTTTCTTGAGAAGTGGTAGAACACTGAAGTCAGAGAGACTGGATCTTGTGCACACTGATGTGTGGGGACCTTCCCCAGTGGCATTCCTTGGAGGTTCTCCCTACTATATTACATTTATTGATGATCACAGCAGGAAGGTATGTGTCTATTTTTTGAAACATAAATCTGATGTATTTAATGTGTTTAAAAATTGGAAAGCCATGGTTGAGACTGAAACAGATTTGAAGTTGAAATGCTTGAGGTCTGATAATGGTGGTGAGTATATTGATGGTGGGTTCAAGGAGTACTGTGCAACTCAGGGTATCAGAATGGAGAAGACCATTCCTGAGACACCACAGCAAAATGGAGTTGCTGAACGTATGAACAGAACCATAAATGAGCGTGCTAGAAGCATGAGGCTGCACGCTGGGCTACCACCTACTTTCTGGGCAGATGCAGTTAGCACTACAGTATACTTGATAAACAGAGGGCCATCAGTTCCTTTGGATTGCGGATTGCCTGAGGAGACTTGGAGCGGGAAAGAGGTCAAATTTTCTCATCTTAAAATATTTGGTTGTCTTTCTTATGTTCTTATTGATTCTGATGCTCGTAATAAGCTTGAGGCCAAGTCAAGGAAATGTTATTTCATTGGCTATGGAGATGAGGCATTTGGCTATCGTTTCTGGAATGATCAGGGTCGGAAGATTATAAGAAGCAGAAATGTGATCTTCAATGAGAAGATTGTGTATAAAGACAAGTCTAGTACAGTTGCTGAAGCAGCTCCTCAAGAGTTTGAGTTTGTGAGTTTGGATGATCTACCAGAGGTCACAGTGCAGCGCAGAGATGTGAGTGACGGGGAGAGTGGGTCCAGCACACCCATTCCCATTATTCCGCAGTCAGATCCAGAGCCGTCCACTCCAATAGTTGCAGTTCGCAAGTCAGGTAAGACTATTCGTCCTCCACAGCATTTTTCACCTTCTTTGAATTACATTTTGTTGACAGATGGTGGAGAACCACAGAGTTACCAAGAAACCTTGCAAGATGAAAATTCTAGCAAGTGGGAGTTGGCCATGAAGGATGAGATGGATTCCTTGTTAGGGAATCAGACATGGGAGTTGACAAAACTTCCATCAGGGAAGAAGGCATTGCACAACAAGTGGGTGTACCAGGTGAAAACTGAGCATGATGGTAGTAAGAGGTACAAGGCCAGACTTGTTGTAAAAGGCTTTCAACAGAAACAGGACATTGACTATTCTGAGATTTTTTCTCCTGTGGTAAAAATCACAACCATCAGGCTAGTTTTGGCTATGGTTGCTGCTGAAGATCTATTTCTTGAGCAGTTAGATGTGAAGACAGCTTTTCTTCATGGAGATCTTGAAGAAGACATCTACATGCACCAACCTGAGGGGTTTGTGGTACAGGGAAAGGAAGGTTCAGTTTGCAAATTAAAGAAAAGCTTGTATGGCCTGAAACAAGCTCCCAGACAGTGGTACAAGAAATTTGATGGTTTCATGTGTAGTGCAGGGTACAGCAGATGTCAGGCAGATCATTGTTGCTATGTCAGACAGTTTGACAATTCTTACATTATTTTGCTGCTATATGTGGATGACATGCTCATTGCAGGGGCTAGTATTGATGAGATCAACAGTCTGAAGAAGCAGATGTCAGAGCATTTTGCAATGAAGGATTTGGGAGCTGCAAAGCAAATCCTTGGCATGAGAATTGTTAGAGACAGAGTCAGAGGCACTTTGAGACTCTCACAGGCTGAGTATGTGAAAAAGGTACTCAACCGGTTTAGTATGGACAAGGCCAAGTCAGTTGGAACACCCTTAGGAAGTCATTTCAGACTCAGAAAGGATCAGGCACCAAAGTCAGAAGAGGAACAAGACTATATGAGTAAGGTTCCTTATGCCTTAGCTATTGGGTCACTTATGTATGCTATGGTTTGCACTAGACCAGATATTGCCCATGCAGTGGGAGTTATGAGTAGATACATGAGTAATCCTGGAAAACAACATTGGGAAGCAGTGAAGTGGATTTTGAGGTACTTAAAAGGCTCCTCAGAAACATGCTTGTGTTTCTCAGGAGAGGGCTTAGAGGTGCAAGGCTATGTTGATGCTGATTTAGCTGGAGACATTGATAGTAGAAAAAGTACCACAGGGTTTGTTTACACTCTGGGTGGTACTGCAGTTTCATGGGGTTCTAATCTACAGAAGACGGTTTCTTTGTCTACTACAGAAGCTGAATATATTGCAGTTTCAGAAGCTGCAAAAGAGATGGTTTGGATACAGGGCTTCTTGGAGGAATTGGGTAAAAAGAATCAGAATAGCACTCTCTACAGTGACAGTCAGAGTGCCATATTCCTTGCCAAGAACCCAGCATTTCATTCCAGGACTAAACACATTCAGATCAGGTATCACTTTATACGATCATTGTTGGATGATGGACAGTTGCTACTTGAGAAAATTTGTGGAAGTAAGAACCCTGCCGATATGTTGACAAAGGGTGTTACACTTGAGAAACTGAAGTTGTGCGCAACTTCAGTTGGTCTTCTAGCATGAAGACAGGAGCTGTGAGTTGCAGAGGTGGAGGATATCATGTTTGAGGCAGGGGCGACAATGTGAGTGTACCAGTCTCCAAGTGGAAGAATTGTTAAGTATTTGGAGTCTGGCTCACGCCGCTCGAGCGAAGCGTCTAGCCGCTCGAGCGAATACAAGTCAGAGAGCTTCGCTCAAAGAGAGCTCGACAGACTGCTCGAGCAAAAGCAAGTCAGAGAGGTTCGCTCGATGACCGCTCGACTCACGGCTCGAGCGGAGGGAAGTAAGAGAGCTACGCTTAAGGAGCCGCTCGACTCACGGCTCGAGCGATTGCGGGAAACAGGTTCGCTCGACGCGGGCTCGACACGCCGCTCGAGCGAACATCATTAATTCTGCTGTTTTAGGGTTTCCGCCGTACAATATATATATTGAGTTGTTGTTTGACTTGTACTGTATGACAATGAATAGTAGCCGTTCTACACCATTGTATTGTGATTCCTCAAGAAATAAAAATCCTTTGCAGCTCCCGTGGACGTAGGTAATTTGCCGAACCACGTAAATACTGTATCGTATGTGATTGCTTGTTTTTCTCGTGTCTATATTCCCTTTATTGTCATCGTTTTTCACAACAAATGTTGCTATATACTCACTCTTATTTTTGCCTAAAGAACTAGTAGCTCTGTGTTCTTGGTATTCTGCAAAAACATTAGGTTCTCATGTTGTTTTTTTTTTTTTTTTTTTTAATGAAGATTGAGATACCAATGATCCTGCAAGATATGCAAGATTGCAATACCCATGAAAAACTTGTAATTTTTTGTTACGCACTTGTGGTTTGATCTTTTGGGCAAATGAAGTCCTATGATTTGATTTCATGAAATTTGGTCTTTTTCTGGGTATTTAAGGAAGTCTTTTTCCAGGCAAATGAAGTCCTATGGAGAAGGAGATCGAAACGCACCGCATCGTACAAGCTTCTCTTATGACACTGTACAACATTTCATTTGATCTTCTTCTCTCCCGCCCATATTGATACGCTCTGTTTCATTAATGCCAGCCTGGGGTTCATCTGCAAAATGGATTGCACGTAAGCTTTTTGGTTTTTAGTATCTTTGGATCATGGATACTTCAAAACCATTTTCATCCTAAATTTTATCATCATTAGTCATATATATTCATCTATACATGTGTCCCCGTACGTATACACTTGTTATAGGAAAGAAAGACACATACATTTGTATATAACGAGCAAAACGTTTTTCAAGAGTAAAATAAGAAATGGCATATTGTCATATAGATAAGTTATATGGAAGGGAGGACAATGGCTGAGAACATTAAAAACAAAAGGAATACTGACAATACATATGTACAATGAGCAAAACGTTTTTCAAGAGTAAATAAAATTTCTCAATCACTTAATAATTTTTAATTTATTTTTCTTTTCAATTATTAAAAGAGAATAAGTTCATGTTCAAAATATCAAAGTCTTAAGAAGTCTTAAGTTATGTTAGGTTGTTGAACTAAATTCAACTCATTTCAATTTATCTCAAACCAATCATTGATTGAATCTACTACTTTTTCAACTTTTCATAAAAAAGTTAAATTCATCAAAAATTAAATTTATCTTAATGAGACCTGCAAAATACTGTTATTCACAATTAAACTCTATTCATCTCAATATCCAAAGGTAACCTTAGACATCATTAAATTTTGTGCTTATTCTAATATGAGTAGTGTTACATGTACTTATAAAACTTATTTTCTTTGTTTTTTTTTTAAATTTTAAATTTTATGATTTTCTACATATCAATAACTGACATATAAATAAGTAAATTTTTGTAAATTTTTCTTAAGTATATTTAACATTTTCTTTCTAATATAGCTCCATGGCAAATAATACAAAATGTGAGATAGTTATAAATATTTATTGAATATTTAAGGATATTCAAAAAGTTCAAGCAGATAGTTACAAAGGGTAGTGATCAACTTATTACCTCATTTACTACTCATAATTCATTTCAATTTTTTTTTTATTATTATTTTTAAGTATTTTTTTAACATCCTTAATCATTAAAAAAAATTAAAAAATATATATAACTTTACTAATAATCATTTCCTTAACTATTAAGTAAAATAAAAAATTAAAAAAATTAAATATAAAATAAATAGTAAATAAGTAGTAAGAGAGTAATAACCCTATCATTTTTCAATTACAAATTTTGACAATTTTGATCATGATTAACCACGTCAATCCCAAATTATATTTAAACTAATCATTAAAAACTAAAAATAACAATATAGCAGATTAACTCACGAAGTGGACAATCAACTATCAAGAGGGTATACTAAGTCATACGAGTTATAGGTCTCATTTGATTATACAAATAAGATGATGTAAAAAATCTGTAAATAGTAATAAAATAATTTGTAAATAATATTGAAATAATTTAAATTCAAATATTTTATGAAGCTTTGAGGAAAAAAAATTTTTTTTGAATAAAAATATTATTAAAATATAAATTTTTAATGTTATTTAAAAAAAATAAATTATTTTTTGTATTTTATCTAAAAGTTTGAAAAATTTATAATAATTAGATAAAAAAGTTAACAATTTAAAATTAAAAGGACCATAATCTTTCCAGCAAAAGCAAACAAACAAAAAATTGCTATAACTATAAAGAAATTCTACAAAAATAAATTTTTTAATTGATATAACTTCATATGATATATTAGATTTACTTTACAATAAAATGAGTTTTACAATTTAACTTATCATATCAAGTTATGTCAACTTATAAATTTACTTTGTAAAATCCGTTAATGATTAAAACATTTTTTCAGCAAAAAATATCATGCAAAAAGGATAAACAAGACTGAACACAATCCATGCAAGTACAATACACCAATGAGCAATTCTCACCCATACAATACAACAATGGGTGAGAATTAAGCAGCAGAAAACATATCTGAACATCAAATAATCATTCCTATTAGATGCAAAAACCACATTTCAGAACATCATAGTTGAACCACGATCAAATACCATTCAACAAACAGCACTCATGCCTTAAACACAGGTACAAAACAGAAATAAAAGATTAGCCCATATATCCTATCCTAGCTAGCTAGCTGATCTGAACATACTTCTACATTAAAATTGAAAAGTCTACACTGCCAAATACCGAAATGACTCGCAAACCAAACACATTAGCCTACAGTTAACATCTTTTGTTTTACTGAATTTGCTACAAAAGAGCCTAATCTTTAGAGGTTTTATTGATGAGGGACTTGTGAATGTGGGGGATAACGCCACCTCCAGCAATGGTTCCTTTGATCAGCGTGTCGAGCTCCTCGTCTCCTCTGATAGCCAGTTGCAAATGCCTGGGCGTGATTCTCTTCACCTTCAAATCTTTGCTTGCATTCCCAGCAAGCTCGAGCACCTCTGCAGTCAGGTACTCCAGTATTGAAGCCAAGTAAACAGCAGCAGTGGCCCCAACACGGCCATTCGCAGAGATCCTTGTTTTTAGGTGCCGATGAATGCGACCCACAGGGAACTATGAACGCATAATCCCAACGCAAAAACGGAACATATACCATAAAAAAGTCAGAGTCACGAATATCCCAGTACTAATTCATTTTATTCACGTTACGAGATTCTCTTATGAAAAATTACGTGCAGAAAAGAAGAAAGTTTACCTGAATTCCGGCACGGGAAGACTTGGAAACGGGTCTTTTCTTGTCCTTGTCCTTGTTGGCCGCGGTGGTCTTGGCCGCCAAGAGGCCCTTCCCTCCTTTCCCCGCCATTTCTTACCTATTATTTCAATTCATTTTCCAAATTAACAAGCAATGATTACAAAAAAAATCCCCATGAATATAATAACAAGAACATCAGTATACGAGCAAAATATAATCAAAATTCTCAAATTTTATGAACCAAAACAAAGAGATTAAACAAGCTTAGCAGCATAAATGGATGGAAAATTACAGCCAGGAAGAAAAATATAGATAAGACGGAGTAAAAGAAGACATAGATCTGGTTGGGCTTGTATTATACCAGATCTGGGCCATTCAACCCAACGAAACAAAGTCAAAAACTTCAAAAAAAAAAAAAAACGGATATATTAAGAAATTGAGGGAAGTTTTTACACAAAGTGACCGAACTGAATTCTGGGAAAGCCTCGACCATGAAATTGAAAGCAAAAGTAAAAAAATAAAATAAAATAATAGCTAGTATCTAACACCAGAAACTTTGCTCACAAAAGCCCGCAGACAAAAAATAAAAGGTCCAAAACCAAAAATCGAAAAGCGGAAGAGAGAGACCTGAGAGAGTGTTGGAGAGGGAAGAGGGCCGGAGAGCAACTGGGAGAAATTTTTTGAGTTTGCGTTTGGGTTTGAACTTTTGAATGAGGTGAGTGAGAGTGCGGAGGCGCGGTTTCGTTTGGGTGGGAAACCAAAACCCGCCCTCGTTCTCGGAGTTCAAAATTTCCCCCCCAGGCCCACGCTATAATTTCCTCTTGTCGTTGCTCTTTCTGAAACTACCTAATTAATTAATTAATGCCAACTGTCGTAACTCCATTCGTGGACATGGTCCTGGACAAGTCTCTCTCTACACACCACTCACCAGGGCCTGGGTTGGGCTCCCTCACAGGCGGACAGACTTCCACAAATTGGATCCTTTCTAAAACACACGGTGAAAATAAAAACCGCTGAGGCGGTAATTTGTGATGAATAGATACATTGAAATTTCTAACTCTGGTTTTTAATAAGTAGTGTTTCTCTTTTAATAAAGCATGTGCATACCTTATGCTCAATGAACACTTAAGCATGATTTGAATTTAAAATTTACATCAATTTATCTCATTTCATTATTATAATTTTTTTAAAATTTTCACACAAAATATAATAAACAATTCAACTTTTTTAAATTTCAAAATAATTTTTTTTAATTCTCACACAAAATATAATAAAAAATTCAATTTTTATTCTATTATTCACAATCATCTCAACTTATTTCTGAATCTAAACTACTCCTTAGTTATTTTTTAAATGATTGGGAGAAAGTTTCGAAAATTATGTTCGTTCATTATGTAGAACATGTTTGAATTCAAAACATACATCAATTCATCTTAACTCATCTCATCATTACAATTTTTTTAAATTTTCACACAAAATATAATAAATAATTCAACTTTTTCAAATTTTAAAACAACTTTTTCAAATTCTCACATTAAATATAATAAATAATTCAACTTTTATTCTACTATTCACAAATCATCTCAATTCATATCTGAATCCAAACCACTCCATAATAACGTTAATACTAATTGTTAAGTATAAGTGAACACCATGGATAAGGAAAGGTCACTTTATGATTAAAGAAATTCAAAGAAACGTTCGCGAACAGGTCAAGTGATACAAGACGAGAAATGATTGAAACTAATTAACGTGCATCATTTTGGAGATCATGGGATAACGTAAGGAATCATTGTAGCTTACTTGAAATTTTAATTGATGAGACTTATCTCGTGAGAGGTTCACTCAACAAAATAGATCATGTTAAGATATTTTCATTGGCAAGACAATGTCAATTCCATAATCGATCATTGAGGAAAACTCCTCCACGTGAGACACCTTGATCCTTATAAATACATCCACAGGTACGAATTGCAAGGATCCTAAGATTGATTGAGATGATATGGATTCACTTTAACTTAGATTGTGTTTGAATGTTAAACTGAGTTAAGTTGAGTTGAGATGATAAAATATTGTTAGAATATTATTTTTTAACATTATTATTATTTTAAAATTTAAAAAAGTTAAATTATTTATTATATTTTATATTGAAATTTAAAAAAGTTATAATTATAAATTAAAATAAATTGAGTTTAGTTTAATTTTCAAACGTACTCTAACCATCATAAGCATCCCCCATTATAATCACCCGAGGTTGTCTATCTGATTGACACATGTAGGTGTCAATGAAAACGTTGCAAACACCGCTGAGATTTGCATCAACATTAACATTTATATAAAAGTAGAATTTGTAGACATAACGTTACCCAACTGATATAGATCCGCCATAAATCTTGTAACTCTTCACATGCTTTTTCCCTAAAGATGGAGAGGAAGTTGTAGACATCATTAATGATGATGGCACCGATATCGTACAATCTCAGACCTCTGATGGCATAAACATTCATAGACCAGATAACTACTACTTTTACCTCAAGAAAGATCCGTTGCGTTCTTGTTAAATTGTACGTGCTTCGTCTTTACAGAAATAATGGATTGTAAATCTAATAGTGGCGGGTATCGTCTATCGTGTATATGTAATAACAAAGATAATGTGTTGAAAAATAAAGTAAAATATGTGTTGGGTTAGATTCAACGCTTAGGAATTGACTTATGTGGAAAGAATATTGGTTTTAGCGGTAAGTTCCTTTAAGATTCGAATCTTAGGATTAAATAATTTATAGAGAGAATTGGAAATGGAGAATTTACCATTGAATTATTTGAAATTCATTTATAAGAAATTCCTTATTGAGAGTTTGTGCCTTAGATTGCCTTTGGATAATGATGTGATATTATATATTATGTGAATAGTAGTGAAAAAATAATAAAAAATAATAATAAAAGATTGAATAGTAATAAAAAGTAAGTAAAAAATAATAATAATATAATAAATAGTAGTTGAGTATTCTGAAAAAATACCCCTTAATCTAAACTTTGATGAAGCTTGACACCCGGTTCTAATGATAAAAAAAAAAAGAATAATGTTACATATAATTCTCATTTTAGAGACTGCTAATGTAAGATTGGATAATTTTATCTTTAAAAACTTTTTAAAATTATAATAATATTCCTCTCTAATTACAATAATTTTTATTTAATGAAATATATTAATAGATTTGCACACGTAATCCTCACTTGAGGACTACAAACAGAATTTCTATAAAAAAAAATTATATGTTAAAATGAAAAAAAAACATGGGCTTTCTAATCCAAAGATGTTGGTTCTGAAAAAGTCCAGGTCCACATTTGAGAACGCAAGGTAGAGGCCGGCCCACTACTACTGTATTCGTTAAACGACATCGTTGAGGTTTCCAAATCACAAGCTCTCTCTCCCCCTTCCTTCCTCTCTGCGAATCGAAATTCGCAATCCTCAATTGGTTACTAAAATATTACCTGCAAAACCCTAACTCACCGAAGCGTTCGGTGTCAAGCGATTAAAAGAAAATGGACACGCACTCCTCGCACCTCACAGCACCGAACCGTTCTCGTAGCTCGCAGTCCCCTTCTCCGTCCCACTCTTCTGCCACATCCTCCATCCACAAGCGCAAGCTCCCGCCTGAGGACCACGCGCCACCATTCCTCCCTCCTCGTTCTCCGCTGACACCCGCGACGGCGCATTGACCTCCAACGACGACCTCGAGAGCATCTCCGCACGCGGAGGCGGCGCCGATGACTCTGACTCCGACGATGATTCCGAGGCTGCAGCCGCCGCCGCAGATGACTCCGACGACGACTCCTCCGCCATGCGCACCTTCACAGCCTCCCGTCTCGAGAACGCTTCCGCCACTGCCGGCGGCTCGGTGCGCAGCACGAAGCTCAAGACGGAGAACCTGAACTCTGCGACAGTGAAGATCGAGAGCTCGGAGTGCGGCAAGGACGGTGGGACCCAAGGCGCTGGTGCTGCGGGGCCCACCGCTTCTGCGGCGGGAAGCTCGGTTCCGGGGATCGTGGTGAAAGAGGACGCCTCGAAGATATTTACAGAGAATATACAGACCAGTGGAGCTTATAGTGCCAGGGAAGAGAGTTTGAAGAGAGAGGTAAGGGATCAGACTTTTTTTTTTAAAATTCCTTGTTTCAGAAAAAAATAAAAGCCAGTGATAATATCAAAACCAAATTGTGGACTTCAACCGCTTCAAAGTGATTTTGCGGATTTTGATATGTTGAAATGTTGCAGGAAGAGGCGGGAAGGCTCAAGTTTGTGTGCCTATCAAATGATGGAATTGATGAGCATATGGTTTGGTATTCTAGTCTTCTCGCTCCCTCTGCGTTCATGTTAAGCTCTTTGGTTTTTGTGACTCGTATGAATGATTTTTTTTTTTGGTTTCTCCAGGTTGATAGGATTGAAGAATATTTTTGCAAGGCAATTACCTAACATGCCTAAAGAGTACATTGTTCGTCTTGTCATGGATAGGTAATATGATAAAATCTTTTTTTTTACAAGTAAAATATGATAAAATCTTATATCTACGATGGACACGGTTGGTGTGCCTGCCACCATGCTTGTGGAATGTTCTGTGAGATAGACACATTTATTTGCTTATGATTTGCTTGTTTTGTGGGCCTGATCATTTGTATTTTCCGTGTTGTGAGTATTTTCCAATGCTTTTAGAATGCCATTATAGTTGGTATAACCTTTAAACTCATCTTTTTTGTTTTTACTTAAAATATCCACACATTGCGAGAATGAACTCCCAACTTTTCTTCTAGAAGGAATTTGGCCTTCTTTTCTGTTCTTTTCTTTTTCAAATTTTTACCTCTCTGTGATGATTAATGTTAACTCTTTTTTATTTTTATTTTTTAGACTATTTATGTGCTTTTCATATTTGATTTCTACAGAAGCCATAAATCTGTGATGGTGATCAGACGTAATCAGGTTGTTGGTGGGATTACTTATCGCCCATATGCCAGGTGAAGCTCTTATTAGTGTCATGACTCATCCTAAGCTTGTATGTGAGCTTGGTGGGGTCACTCTTTCCATATTTGTATCAATATGACCGGTTATTTGAAGTATCACTGAATGACCTGTTGTCTATGGACCACTTTCATTGCATATTTTCATCCATACCTTCCTGATTCTTTTCCTAGGTTTATCCACTTTGTTCATCTTTTCTACTTCTATTCACTCGCTGAAGTATTTATGTTAATTAGGTCGTCTTCCTTTGTCTTGCCGGAGTGCAAGCAAACCTTTCCATGCTTGTCCTGTGACAAGTGAATGTTTGGGCTTGGTATTATGATGAACAATCTTAGATTGTCTGGAATGGCCCGTTTTGCCATGAAAGCAATCTTAAGTTTCAACTTTTGGTCAATGGATCCAGAATACATATCTTTTTAATTTTCCCTTTGGATATATTTAATTTAGTGCATAGGAGCTAGTAACAACTCTGCATTTATTTGAAATGACTATTTGTTGGTGTAGTGGCTTGTTTACATGAAACATTCTCTACTCTCTTAATTGGGATTCATTTTTCCTGGAAAATCTCAGCCAAAGGTTTGGGGAGATAGCTTTCTGTGCAATCACAGCTGATGAACAAGTAAAAGGTTATGGCACCAGGCTGATGAATCACTTAAAACAGCATGCACGCGATGTGGATGGGCTAACTCATTTTCTGACATATGCTGACAATAATGCCGTCGGCTATTTTATCAAACAGGTCTTGTTATCTCTTTTTGTTTGGTTATCTAAACTAACAATGGCACAACCTTGTTGCCTTAACGAGAAAAGTCTGGACTTCTTAAGAGACAGCTTGGTTTGATGATTTGTACATAAAGTTTCATTGTTTGGGCAAAATAAAAATTAGGGAAGTCAAAGATGTAGAAAGCATATTTCATGGTTGTCTTTTGGATAAAAATATTTACTCAGATGGTTGGACAGGTGAAATTTGAACCGGTGCTGCATGTTTGATAAGATTAAATACTGTCCTTTATTAGGTCTGTCTCTTTCCTAGTTAGTGCTAGATGGATAAGTCCTTTATCTGACTACAACTTTTTAGACAGTTTAATACTACTATGCATTCCTAATTGTTATCACCATAAGTGGATCCTTTGAAATTCCACGTTCATCTTGGTGTTAATGTTTTGTGAAATTTTTACTTGGGTGTATCCTTTCATATTTCTTGCCAGGGCATGTTAAAACTTTAGCTCCTCATAATACCAGTCAACTTGTAATGTCCGAATCAAACTGTTTAAGTCAGAAAATTCGGCCTGTAAAATAGGGGCCCAATTTACTTATAAAAGAAAAAAAAATAGTGGCCCAATTTTCAAATCTGTCCATTGAAAAAATTCCCGATCATTTGTTTTGAGGGCTATTTAAGTCACTTTTCTTGTTTTTGGTACTAATTTTGATGGCTAGGGTTACATTGCCATAGTTATTCCAAAATAAGGAGTTAATTGTCTTGATTGAAAGTTTGGAGGAGATATACATATGGTTTGAGTTGGTAAAGTATAATTTACCTTTGGTTTTTATTCGTTATCTTTATTGGAGAGGATTTGGTTCTACATGCAGCATTGAATACCATCTTTCACTTGCAGGGTTTTACCAAAGAGATCCACTTGGAGAAAGATAGATGGCAAGGGTATGTTTAAAGATATCTCCAGGCTTACTTATAAAAAAAACGTATAAAGATATCTCCAGGCTTTAAACTGTCAAACGTTTCATGTCTAGGATTAGAGTGGGGGGGCATTGTACCCAGAAAACTATAATTTTCTTTCCAAGTCCCTATATCTTACCTACTTTGAGAAACTTTTCAGCTGTATTTCTTTCTTTTTCTTCTTTATTGAAGCCAATATTAAGATATATTTCAGTGGTTAAGACATTCTGTGCTATATGTTTCTAGTCTATTTATAACAATTTCATTAGTATCCCAGGTATATAAAAGACTATGATGGAGGAATTCTTATGGAATGTAAAATTGATCCAAAACTTCCTTACACCGATTTATCAACTATGATTCGCCGTCAGAGGCAGGTGAGATCCAAAGCTTTCTCGTTTTTTGGTCCCTGACAAATTGTGTTAATTTTATTCTTTTGTAGTTTTGGCTAGATATGCATTGTAAATTGTTGAACTACCTGTCAGAGGAAATCAAGATTTCTGAACTGCTTTAAAATAATATCACTTCTTTTATCATTAGAGACATTCTAGTACTGCTTTCTCTCATACTTCCTTTTAAGTTCTCTGTGTGATTCTCTCTCTTTTCATTTGAACTTCAAGAAATAAGAATTTTTTTTTTGTAAGTAAAAATTTATTAATACCAATAGGCAAATAGGCATAGCCGAGTACAACTGCAAGAAATAAGAATTACTAACAGTTACTAATAAAAACAATTGTGTAGGCATGGAATTGATAGTAAATAAATTAGCGCCTTTACTCATAAAAAAAAATCAGCACATTAAAAAAATTTGGTTATTATAACAATGTTACCCTATTTACCTTTAAAAAAAAAAAAAAAAACAATGTTACCCTATTCGAAGACTTCAAAATTTTTAAATAATTTGTTTTCAAGTTACCTAATTATATTTTCAAACTTCAAACACATTGGATGGAAGCCTTAACATGTTTATCTTTTATCCCCTGACTTTCATTTTTTTAAGCAATAATTTATCACTGAAAAGTTAGAACTGTTATCTTTGTCTTTGTTTCCGTTCAAAGCATTGCTTCTGAGTTATCTTTTTTTCCCTCACCTTATGTGTACTTTATGATCTCTTCTGATTCACTTTTAGTATGATCTGCATTACGATTGTTTTGGTAAACTTATAAAAAAATTCTGCTTTGGTTATGGTAGGCGATCGACGAAAAAATAAGAGAGCTCTCAAACTGCCACATTGTTTATACTGGAATTGACTTTCAGAAGGTATATAATATCATTTTTGTAGCCTTTAGTCATGCTATGTTCTTGTGATGGTTTCATTGGATTTATGATACAGTAGAGAGCTTGTATTGCTAGTAGTTGTGACTGGAACTAGATTGCATGCAGTTGTCAAGGTAGATTAGAGCTTTACATGTTTAGAGCACCTTCATGAAGTCAGTACCACATCAAGGTCAATTTCGAACTTCATGATTAGTTTGTATTCATATATAAAAGTTTTAAGCATTTTTCTAAATGTGCATTGTTATAGAGCTGTTTTGCAGAAAATTATTAAGTAGAAAAATGTAAATTTTGGTTCTAAACATTAAAATGATTTTTTAAGCACCTTCATGAGTGCATTTTATGTATGGACAACTGCATTAGGGAAGATCATGCCTGTAGATAACCTGAGAAGGAGGGGATTTTTTTATGTTTTACGTCGACAAAGGTGGAGGAGAATATGAGTTATGAAGTGGTGTTGTATGTGCAAGAAGAGCTGGAAACAACGGATTGCTTTTTGCTGCATTGCAAAATAGAAAATATGGGACTTGGTTTTTTATTTTTTTGTAGTGGGGTGAGTGACACCATGTAGAGTAGAGGTGTTATTGGCTTGTTGGAGAAGTCTAGATGTAGGACAATGTAGTGTGGAAGTTTGGAGGATGATTTTGTTATGTGTAATGTTGTGTGTGAGGAAGGCATGCATGGCGAGGGTCATAATTGTTCTAGTTATTTACTTATCAAAATAATAGTAATTTTCTTCTTTTTTAGATTTTTTGTCGTTTTGCTTTTCTTTACCCTTAGTCAGGTGCTTTTCTTGTCTACACCATGTGCTTGAGTAGTGCCCCTATTTCGGCAATTAACAAAAATTGACATATAAAAAGGCTCCTATTTCTATGATTTATCATAAATTAGTTACCAAAGGAGATCCTCTATATCATTTAGATGCATCATGCTAGCAAATTTTGAACCGTGGACGGTATTGACACCTAATACATTTTTATTTTAGTTTTTTCTCAAGTGCTGTAGGTTCTCCACTTTATTCCAAAATTATTCCATTAAATTATGAATGCATGTGTCAAGTTCTGATGGAGAACTCTTGTGTTCAGAAGGAAGCTGGTATTCCCAAAAAAACCGTTAAAGTTGACGATATCCCTGGATTGAGTAAGTCTTTGTTTTAAAAAAGCTTCCCCTCGTTATCAGTTCATTTGCTTAGCATTTCTCTTTAATCTCATTACTCATGGATAATTCAGTGCATTGGATAATGTGTATTGTTCCAGATTTTTTAAAAAGCTTCCCCTTGTTATCAGTTCATTTGCCTAGCATTTTCTCTTTAATATTGTTACTCATGGTAACTATAAAAAAAAAAATATTGTTACTCATGGATAATTCAGTGCATTGGATAACATGTATTGTTCCGATAATTTTTTTATAAACTGTATATCGTTTGCAAGTTTTAACAACCAACATCCTGGTTTCCATTTCCTTTTATATCTTTTGGCTAGATGAATTCTCTACTGCTCAGTTTTTTTATTGAATGTCTATTCAGAGGTAACCGTTTTCCTTCCCATTTTTACTGGCAC
Source organism: Juglans microcarpa x Juglans regia (assembly GCF_004785595.1). Lineage (NCBI taxonomy): Eukaryota > Viridiplantae > Streptophyta > Magnoliopsida > Fagales > Juglandaceae > Juglans > Juglans microcarpa x Juglans regia. The sequence goes on from NC_054597.1 coordinate 32,312,860, forward strand.
ACACAATTCTATGAATCTCTCTTATCCCATATTCCGTTAATGGAAACATTCCAAGCTAAGCAATCACAAAAGGAAAGATTTATAGTAGTTGTATACAACCTTGCTAATAGAGATTAAATAGATTTTCTCTCTAGTTACATCCCTCGTTTGGTTATGCAGTTCAGATGAGATGAGATGTTTTGTTGAAAGTTGAATAAAATATTGTTATAATATAATTTTTTAATATTATTTTTGTTTTGGGATTTGAAAAGGTTGAATTATTTATTATATTTTGTGTGGGAGTTTGGAAAAATTGTAATGATTATATGAGATGACATAAGATGCGATGAGATAGTTTGGTTTTGTGTTAACCAAACTATTGTTAAGCATGCCACGTGTAATTTTACTCACTTTGAAACATAATCTCTTGTTGGATTGAAACCAAATTTTACTGTAGCAGATTTGCTGTAGTTAGTAACTTAAATGTGCAAGTAGTGGTTTTGCTAATTTGACCTTTTAATTTGAACTTTGCAATTTCTGAGTCTAGGTGCTCTGTATTTTTCTCATCAAGTTTTGGTTTTGTAATTGGAATTTTGTGGTCTATTTTTTTATAATAGGGGAGGCTGGGTGGACTCCTGATCAATGGGGCCATTCACGGTTTCGAACTTTAAGTGCGTCTACAGACAGTGCCACAAATCAAAAACATTTGACTGCATTCATGCGCTCACTTTTAAAGGCAGGTTTCTACGTCTTTCCTCACCTTTTATAATACTTTTTATTTCCCAACAAGAATATATTCATGTATGATCTGGAGATTGACTTCAACAGGTTTTTCATCTTTAAATGGTATTGATGGACTGGTAATCTAAAGAAATTTTTAGAAACGATCATGCTAATCCTTGTTGCCCCCCAAAAAAAAAAACCCAGAAAAACACAGTTCTGACATGGTTGCAAAGAAATTGCTTTTGTTTTCCACTGGTAGATAAATGGGAAGTTGCCATGAGTTTCAAGTTAACTTCCTTCAAGGATGTTGACTGGATTTTCTGTCATGTATTCCCCGTATATAGTCAATTGTGCTTCAGCCACTTAGATTCAAGGCATGCTTGTAAGTGAGAGGGTTTTAGAAAGAGACCGAGTGTTTTGTTCAAGATCTCTGGCATCAATGATTTCTTCGATCCCTTCACTGTCTACTTCTTGCTCCAAAAGAAACGACTAGTTAATTTTATCTTGAAAATTGAATATTGTGGGGACAACCTCTCTGGAAGAGAAGATCTACATATTCATGTTACCATGCCTGCTAATATTAAATAAAGACCTTTCTTTGATGATCATCCACTTTATTGATTCCGATTCCTGACAATATCTAAATGCCTTTGTTGCGTACAAATTGTATGTGGAGTTTTCTCTATGATATGTTGGACCCACTAGATCCCAGCCTGCAATGTAGGGAGTTGTCATTTGTGCTTTTAGTATGACTTGAAAACTAGCGAACTTACCATAGAATTCAGAATTTGAAGTATGCTTGCACATTGCCATTTCTTTTAATGTCTCGTTATGTGACTATTTCCTTAACAAAATTGGTATTCATTCAAGCAGTCAATGCATGACCATGTCGATGCTTGGCCATTCAAGGATCCAGTTGATGCACGGGATGTACCTGATTATTATGAAATCATCAAAGATCCGATGGGTAACAACTATCACTTTATATATTTAAACCTAGCGAACTATCTGATGTGTCATCTGCACTATGTCTTTAGGATGTGTTACATTTTTCTCATTGCCTCTTTGAAACAATGGGCACTTATAGTGCTATCAGAACAAGAAACGAGTTTTTCTTTTCCATGCTGCTACGCCAACGGCCCAACAGGTCATTAGAGTTGATAATTTCACGAGAGGTTATACTATAAGAACCACTTACAGAGCTGTTTAGAGTGTTAATAATGGATAAGTTAAAATGGCTGTGAACTCGTAATTCTGTGAACAGTTTTTTTTTTTTTATCAGTAAAAAGAGAGATTATATATATGAATAAAATAGACATAGTCCTTGTACATAGAATGTATACAAAGGAACACCTAAATACATTCTAAAAGCGATAAATTAAAGACAGGAAATCCTGAACATTGTCCTCATGTAATACAATAGTGGAAAACCAACATATTAGAGTGTGGAGAAAAAAATTCTTGAACTCAGTACTTGTGTGTTCCTTATCTTCAAAACAATGCGCGTTCCTTTCCGTCCAAATACACCACATAATACACAACGGAATCATCTTCCACATTGCTGCCACTTGCTTGCAACCTTGAAACTTTGACCAACATCCCAACAAATCCACCACCCTCATAGGCATAATCCAGGCAATATCAACCCTCAAAAAGATCTCATCCCACAACACTCTTATTACCTCACAGTGTAGTAATAGATGGTCCACAGATTCTCCATTCTTCTTACACAAGTAGCACCAATCCAATACTACACATCCTCTCTTCCTCAAGTTGTCCGTGGTCAATATCTTCCCAAGAGTTGCACTCCAAACGAAAAAAGCTACTCTAGAGGGCACACGAGACCTCCAAATATTCTTCCAAGGGAACGGAGTAATCTCAAGTTGTGTTGACAAGATGCTATAATACGCCTTGACTGTACATAACTTATGGTTATTAGACCTCCACTTCAAACTATCTCGTTGTGTCAATGGGATCTCCGTGGAATATAAGAAGCTGAAAATTTCTGAAACAATAGGTAATTCCCAATCATGGAAATCCTTATTAAAAAGGATATTCCATAGATGCGCACCATGAGAGAATATACGCACGTCAGCCACTGAAACTTCCCTATTAGCTGCAATACGGTATAAGGCGGGAAAAACAACCCTTTCCAAAGCCTGGACTCCACACCACACATTCCTCCAAAATCTGATACGACTGCCCTCACCAATTGCAAAGCGAACTTGATTTACAAAACATGGCTACCCCTTCCTTATATACTTCCATAAACCCACCCCATAGCCCCCACTTACTTCCTTAGAGCACCAACCACCTCAAGCGACACCATGTCTAGCATCAATAGTGTCCCTCCACAATGACCCCCCTCCAAATGATATCTCCATAGCCATTTTCCCAATAATGATTTATTGAAAATTTTCAAATTACAAACACCCAACCCCCCATTCACAACTGAGGCGCATACAGTCTCCCATCTAACCAAATGGAATTTCTTCTCCTCCCCCATTCCTCCCATAGGAACGCCCTAAAGAGCTTCTCCACCCTGTTCACCACCCCTACAGGCATAGGAAACAAAGATAAAAAAATAAGTGGGGAGATTAGTGAGAGTACTCTTGATAAGAGTGAGACGACCCCCCCTTCGATAAATACACTCGTTTCTAGCCAGCCAGCCTTTTCTCTATCTTTTCCACTATCCCATCCCATATAGCTTTATTCTTGAAAGTTGCTCCCAGCGGGAGACCCAAGTATTTCATTGGAAAAGAGGACATCTTACAATCCTGGAGGCTAGCTAACCTGAGAATATTAGAAACCACACCCACAGGAACCATCTCAAACTTGCCCAAATTCACCTTTAGCCCTGACACTGCCTCAAAGCAAAGTAGCAATGCCCTTAAAGTTTGGATCTAGCTACTCTTTGCTTCACAAAAAACTAATGTATCATCTGCAAAAAGATGTGATATGACAATAGTGCCACCATCACCATTGCCCACCTGAAAACCCGATAAGAAACCTCCCCCAACAGCATCCTGCACCATCTTATTCAAAGCCTCCATAACTATGACAAATAAAAGAGGAGATAAAGGATCTCCTTGCCGCAGTCTCCTTGAACTAGCAAAAAAACCAGCAGGTGTACCATTAACCAGAACTGAGAACCGGGCAGTTGAAATACAATGACGCATCCATGCAATCCACCTATCCCAAAACCACATCTCTCAAGCACGTATAAAAGGAATTCTCAATTCACATGGTCATAGGCCTTTTCCATGTCAAGTTTGCACAGAACACCTGAACCTCCCTCCCGTAACTTATAATCCAAGCACTCATTTGCAATAAGTACTGAGTCAAGAATTTGTCTCCCATGAATAAATGCGTTCTGGGACTTGGAGATAATTTGTTCTAACATCGGACTAAGCCGGTTAGCAAGAATCTTCGAGATTATCTTATAAACGCTACTAACCAGGCTTATAGGCCGAAAATCTTCAATAGTCGAAGCCCCATATTTCTTAGGAATAAGAGCAATAAAGGTCGTATTAATGGATTTTTCAAACTTTTGAAAGGAGTGAAATTCGCTAAAAACCTGCATAACATCACCTTTTACAATATCCCAATAAGTTTGAAAGAACCCCATTGAAAAGCCATCCGGCCCCGACGCTTTATCCTTGACCATGCCAGATATGACCTTGTGGATCTCTTCTTCAACAAAAGGTCTCTCCAAAATACTCACGCTCTGCGAATCAATTGCCTCAAAATGCAAAGCATCAAGCTTCGGCCTCCAAGTAATCGATTCTAAGAGAAAGGACTCATAATACTGTACTATGTGATTTTCTAGCTCGGAAGGAGAAGATATCACCTGAGAGCTTGATTGAAGTGACTCTATGACATTGTTACGCCGGTGTGAATTAGTCACTTTGTGAAAGAACTTCGTACACCTATCGCCTTCTTTCAACCAAAGTGCCCTGGATTTTTGACGCCATGAAATCTCCTCCAATAGCAAAACCCTCTCCAAGTTTGCCACAACCAATCCCTTCCTCAATAACACCTCCTCCGAATTATCTCCCAAAAACTCTTTATTCTCAAGTTCCTGCAGCTCCTCCAACAATGAAATCTTCTGGTTGTCAATATGACCAAAGACCTCCAAATTCCACTTCTTCAAGTCTTGTTTCAATGCCTTCAACTTGCTTGTAAGAATGTAACTTGGGGTACCAAAAAACTGATATGAAAACCACCAACCACCAACCCTCTCTACAAACCCATCTGCTATTAGCCACATATTTTCAAACTTGAAATACCGTCGCCCCATATGAATACCCCCACAATCCAAAAGGATAGGATAGTGATCTGAACTGACTCGAGCTAGTCTTCTTTGACTTACTTCCTCATATTTAGCTTCCCACGAAGGAGAAACTAAGAATCTATCCAATCTCGACCAAACCCACCCATTTGACCAAGTGAAATCACCTCCTACCAGATGGAGATCCATGAAGTCTAGATCAAATATGAACTCGTTGAATTCTTCCATGGCCAAAGAATGACGACAGTGCCTTGAACGCTCACTAGGAAACCGGATAATGTTAAAATCACCCCCCATGCACCACGGCACATCCCATAAGGAATATACACCCGCCAACTTCTCCCACAACCTTCTCCTGTCCCGTTCCACGTTAGGACTGTAGGAACTTGCAAATGCCCATTCCCATCCATCAACCACATTTTTAAATAAAGTCGCAACCGAAAACTCTCCGACACATTTCTCAATCGACTCAACCACTCTTTTATCCCACATAAGCAATACTCCACCTGAGGCTCCCGAAGAGGCCAAGTAGGTCCAACCTACATATGAACACCCCTATAAACCTCGCACAAATTTCTTGTCAATAAAACGTCTCTTTGTTTCTTGAAAACACACTACATCATCCTTCCACAACCGCAATAATGCTTTGATATGAATGCGTTTATTGCGATCATTAAGCTCCCCGTACATTCTATGATAAAATCTTAGGCTTCATAAAAAACTATGATACCCCTCCCCCTCGATATATCCATTCCGCCAGTCCCTTCTTTCACATCATAATTAATGGAACAAGTTAGCTTTTTAAGCTCCCTATCCTACTTAGAGGCTGATTTTGAATGACTAGCCTCAAGTGCTACAAGGAGAGCCTTAAATTGTTCTTCATACCCTCCAAACGACATCCCAATGACCTCCTGAATTTCCTGTACTTTTTTGAAAATCCAATTTGACGAAGAACTCCCATAATTAGATCTGGGCGGGAGTGTGCACAAGGGTGTTAGAATGGCCCCCTCCTCAGCATTACTGAATGCCAATTCCGAGCCACATATGACTTCTGATTCAACCCTGGGTTCTACTACATTTTCAGTAACTCTGAAACCTTCCACATCAACACTGGGTTCCACTACATACCCCTCAGAAGCACCCAACTCCAAAAATAGCCCCTGTTCCAACGAAACAAACTGCCTAGGAGACACTGCTGTACCTCCCTCCACCACACACGACTGTTTTTTAGCATCCTCCAACACCAAGCCACGAGCCAGCAATGGACAAGCCAAACTCAGAGGCTCCTCGTTAACTATCGGAGCCCTCAGTAAGGAGAACCCATGCTCCAACGAGTAGGACTGCACAGGTAACGCTACTGTGCCTCCGTCCACCACACACGGCAGATTCTGTGCCTCCTCCACCGGCAACCCACGAACCGACGACGGAGAAATAGTGATTAAAGGCCCTTGCTGAATCGGCAACTCACCCTCCTCGATAACCTCCCGTCGAGGTGCCTGAACCGGCACACCCTGTGAACAGTCTTTTAAAATTATCCTTATGACATATAGAAGGGTGAATCAATTTTTTTAATAAAATGTAGAAGGGTAAAGTCTTTTACTATTTATCATTTTGAAAATGTAGAGCTTTGCTCTTAAGAAACCATACATCCCCACCCAAGTCACCAGTTTTTGAAACTTGAAGGTTGCACCACATATCAATTGTAAAACCACATTTTCGAAAACTGGTTACATATGAATTTCATCAACCATTTTCATTGCCATTATTGAATGTATACTTTGTTTATGTTTTTAAACACATTAAAATTAAAAGCATTTTAAACAAATATGTATATTTTGTTAACAAAATATATCTTAAACTATTCCCATGCATTGCACTGTGTACGACCAGTTTGATGTAGTAATGGAAGTGCAAACCTATAATATTGAATTAATCAACAGACCGATAATAGAAAAGTCCATTACCCTAAAGCTTTTTCGTTGATGATGTGCATATAATCCCCCTCCTTTGTTTCCACTTGCATTCTCTTGCTTCATTCCAGCCCCTTTGTTTCCACCTGGTGTTGGTTTTATTTGTTCCAAATCCATTGTTTCTCAAAATATAGCAAGGTACACTAGTACCAAAAGTTATGGTTATACATGCGCAAGTATAGAAGACCTAGTCTTGTATTTTGTCAAATATGTGATGCTTTAATGGAGTTTGACGTACTGTAGATTTGAAGACGATGTCGAAAAGGGTAGAGTCAGATCAATATTATGTTACCTTTGAGATGTTTGTGGCGGATGTTAAAAGGATGTTTGCCAATGCACGCACCTACAACTCTCCCGAGACCATTTATTATAAATGTGCAACCAGGCATGGTGATCTAATCTTTATTATTGTCTTTGCCTTTCTCTCTTTCGGCCATTTGTTATTCTTATATGATAAATTTTGTGCAGGTTGGAATCCCATTTTCAAAGCAAGGTTCACTCAGGTCTCCATTCTGGAGCAAAAATTCAGCAGTAACTAATTCGATGACTGAATATGGATCATGCCATGGGTAAGGGCTGATTTGTTCTGAGTGACAGGAATAAGATTACTAGATTGAATTGTCTTGATTTGATGAGATTTAGGCATACCTCTAGTACATTCAGGTGCTGTCCATGTGAGCCGGTTGGGCCACCGCCGCCTCCAACCTTATTGTAAGAAGGCATTCCTATTCTTGACCTCTTCGGTAATGCTGAGTGATCTAGATTTCGAACCACCCTGAATGTAAGCCTGAGGTCATTTTCCCCCCATATTGAACGGATAAAAATTTCGGGAAAAAAGGGTGATCTTCCGTCTGTATTCAGCCTTCGTTATTATAAAAAAAAACAAATTATACTCCAAAGCCTTACACCACACCTGCTTAAAGGGAAAAAAAGAGTTCTTTTACTCAACAGAACAACTCATTATAATTATTATGAGAAATGATAGTTGCAGTCGTGAGTGTGCAACTCTTACACAATCACTTTGGAAAAAGTAAATAAATACGGGATTCACATGAAAATAAAATTTTTTATTCGTGAATTTCACTCTTTCAAAGTGACTGCATAACGTTTCCACATTCTATGACTGTACGTAACATTATTCAATTGTTATTATTAGCATCTTCATTATACTTATTATTATGACCCAACTCCATATAATTTGCCACCTTGTGGATTAATCCCTCTTGTTTATTTTTTTAGAATTAGCCCTTGTGCTCTGAGTAGTGACTCGCCGTAAAAGATCTATCTGTTATTTATTTCCGTTCATGACCAGCTGAAGGACGAAGGGGGAAATTAAAAGAAATGAATGGTATGAAGTTTTTTATTTTTTATTTTTTATTTTATTTTTAATATCGAGCTACAACTTCTAGTAAAAAATAATCCGAGTCTCTTGGCAATCCCACCCAGTGGTGGAGAGGTGATCCTGCACCTACCATCCGTCGATGAAAATGGACAGAAAAGAAAATGAAAGGAGCGCATCCTTAAAAGAGGAAACCCAATATTATGGTGAAAATGTTACATCTGGCCAGGTTTGGATTCATAATCTATCTCAACTCATCTTATTACTATTTATCGATTTTAACTCATAAATCTTATTATTATTTACAATCCATCTTACTACTATTTACAACTCATCTTTAAATCCAAACGAGACAGCCGTAGAGGTATCAGATTACTACTCATTTATTGCTTATAATGTATTTAGTTTTTTATCATTTTCTTTTAAGTATTTTTTTTAACATTCTTAATCATTAAGAAAAAAAATTAAAAAATTATATAATTTTACTAATAGTCATTTTCTTAACCATTAAATAAAATAAAAAAATTTAAAAAATCAAATACAAAAAAAATACTAAATGAATAGCAAGAGGGTAATATTCTATCATTTTTCAAAATCCCATCCCACAGGCCTTTTTATCCTCTCCTACCTTCATTTTCTTCAAAATTTATCCTCTCACCATTTCTCACTGGCGTTTGGGGCAGAGTTGAGGTAATGCTCAGCTGATGAAACCCGTATAGAAAAGCCATTTGAGTAAATTAACTAAATCTTGATGATTACAGAGATGCAGCAAATATCATCCATGAATCGATATAGGCAACATTTATTCTGCAGACAACCTTCCAAGCCTCAATTTAAAAATAGAAAGCAGCGAGGAAGGCACTCTGCTCAATTCTGCTAATTATTGTTTGCAACCGTATGAGAAAGTTCAGGATCCCAACTAGGCATGGCCCGTGCGAGCTAGCATCTGCAGAAATATGCTTTTGCGCTTGTGGCACACTAGCTGTGTGTTGCATCGAAGACATTTCGGCTACTCTGTTTCCACCGATAATTTTTTGTGGGTTTCCAACAAGAGGAATTGGAGGGTTGCTGGGGAAACTGCTGTCCAGTCTCTGGTGATGTGGAGTAGCATTGGCAACAGTTGGAACTGGCTGGTGAAAGAATTGGTTTGGATTCGGCAAAATTGGTAAAGCAGCATTACCATTCATCGGGTTGCATGCAAATGGCATTCCTGCACTAGGCATATTGGCCATAGCTAGATTCATCTGGGGGAGATTTGTCAGTCGCTTAACTGTTTCTTCAGCCATCTTCACCTGGGAATAAAAAAAAAAAATTTGGTTAAGCATATATCATTTTCGTGAGTGCAAAAATTATAGAAACGTGGGAAATTGTGGACCATTTCCTACTATATCGTGCTTTTGCTGGTGAGTTATAGCAAGCTGTCTTGAGCCTCTTTAAATTGAACTGAGTAATTCAACAATGGATAACAGAACTCTTCGTGTTGGAAAGCTCAGCTTGACAATCAACAAAGTGAAACTTTATAAAAAAACTATCCCAATCTCCTAATGTAGTGTATATGAAGGGATAAGAATGATCGAAGCTTTGAGAATTGTGAGAGAAATACAGAGGATGCACCCAAATAACAAGACGAAGAAAAAGAGCAAACATCCTTAAGATAAAAATATTTTTGCATTTTCTAACTAGCTGTATCTATTGTATACACCTTGTGCACTTAAATTACACCTCTCTGCTTATAAATAAAATTATTTATTTATCAAAATAAAAGGAAAAGCAAAGATTCATAACTAATAGATGACATGGCATTGCATTCAGCTTCTTTTGTGCTGAAATTGGATATAGTTTCTTGTTTTTCACATATGGTAATTTACTTTTGACCTCCTATTCCATGAAATTTAATCACCATTACATAGCTTATGCGAGTCCATTTCATCATTTCCTGGGGATTTAGGATGGTCTCAGTGCACATCTAGGATCAATCTCAAAACCAAACAATGATGTTGCTCCAACTTGGTCGGGTCGTCTAATATATGTTTTCCTTAACACTACAGAGAAATAACACGAATGCAATTTTGATAAATCTCATGGTGACACGAGAATGCTATCTACTCTATATTTATTTGAAATTCAAAACAATTATCATCTTTCAATAACCAAATATAAACTGACTATAAAATGTACGAGTAGCAAAACAATTGCACAGATTGAATGATCGGCTTACATTTGCTCTCAAAGCCTCAATATCAGCTTTTAAAATTCTGTTGTCAACACCAGATTGCTCGTACTTCTGATTCATGTCAGAAAGACGCTCTAACAATGTAGAGTTTTCAGCCCTAAGCTGACTGACCTGTATGAAACAACATATTCTTAAAGAACTAAAAAATTAAAAAAAAAAAAAAAAGAAGAAGAAAGAGATAAGGAGTGTGTTATAATGTTAAGAACAATCATGATGCATTACCTGTGTCTCAAGTTCGTTCATATGCGCTTGTTTTCTTCTTCTAGAGCGTCTTGCTGATTCTCGATTAGAAAGCATTCTAGTCCAACAGTCAAAATGTCAATTAAAAATGGCCAAATATTCTTTTAATAAGTGATAGAATTCAATTAGAAAGCAACAAACAGGATAAAACTGAAGTACACGGGTAGTATAGAAAAAGGGGTCACCCTCAATGAGAAAGAGAGTTCTTTTTTTTATGAGTAGTAACTCTTTATTGATAAGTGAGGACTCCACACGATGTGATTAGATCAGATAAAGGTGATCGGAAAGAAAAAGATAAGAAGAATACAAAGATCACCAGAAAGAAAAAGGAAACATAATCAGATAAAGACAACCACCCAAAACAGGATAACACATCTGATGGCAGTTCAAATTGATGATAATCATGTAGCCAAGTGCAATGGGAGCATAATCATGAAAAGGAAAAAAGTATGCACACGAGAAGCAATAGTGTTACTTCATCTATAGTTTGTTTAAACTATTCATCTCCTAAGAAAATGTATAACTGATAAGTGTTTTTCTAAAGTAAATAATTTTTTCCAAAATTCCCATGGCTTGACAAAAAATCAACTGACTTGAACATACCTTCAAAAGACCTTCCGAATGAACGCTAGCAATGAATAGAACTTATTCCAACAACTCTGTTCTCAAATAAATACTTTTGTTAAAGAAAGTCAGTCTCACACTTTCCTTCATTCAATCAGAGCATTTTGTCTAAAGTTACTCTGGTTTCCCTGACAGGTGCTTGGGATTGGATTTTTTTATGGAAATTATTGATTTTTGTTTGGAAAAAGCATACAAAATGAACTGATGAGCCAACCCCAATCAATTGGGATAAAGTAGAATGGGAAGTGTAAATACAAGTTTCTTGAGCAGTGATCTTCATACTACAATTATCTACCACAAAAAAGGGAAATCGAGCACATGAACTCGTGAAGATATTAAATAAAGGTGCCTAGACCTTCAAAGAACCATGCGAACCAAAAAGGAATATAATCAACAAAAATAAACAATTAGCAATTACCTCCTAGCACGTTTCACATCAGTATTATTCCCAGGGGTTTCCATATCTCCCTCGAGTTCATCATCATCCGAGTCCTCTCTCGATGATCCACTGGTTGTTTGCCTGATTTGTACTCCAGATTTTCTCTGCAAAGGTGATTCCGGAATGCCAAGTGGTCCACCATCAGCCTCGCTTTGTGCCGTAGGGAAATTATGATCCGCAGCTACAGTTTAAAGATCAAATATGACACAATTTCCGGTTGTAACTTGTAAATTTGCCTGATTTATAGAAATTTAACGTGATAAAATCACACAAGATGCTATAAAACCAACCCAATAAAAAAAGGCCTTGATATACAAATTTTCTCAACCCTAGCACTGTCAAGATTTTTGAAGTAATAATTTTTTACATTAATATGAAAGTTAATAATTTAGCCTACTGAACATTCCAGTCAGTTTATACATCAAAACCAAATGATATTTTTCCTATAAAAATAGTTTCTGAAAAGTTTTCCTTAGGTCGTTAAGCAAAAACCTTTATCATCGTGCGCTTGAGATCCAGGTTGAGACGGCTTTAACCCCTGCAATTGACTCTCCACAACATTACCGCATTCCTCAGGCTTTGAAGCCGACCCCTACAACACCAATTTCCGAACCCCAAACACAAGTTAATTAAAGAAACCATAATTTATCGTTTTGTATATATACAGAGATGAGAGGGAAAGAGAGAAACCCGTTGAGCAGCGACGGCACATGCCATATGGAGCTTACTTTGAAGAAGCGCGCGGTACTCATCGGGATCAACCGGAGCCGTCAGATACGGACGATCCAACGGTTGCGGATGATTAGGATTGTCGATGACCTGGTCGTCGGCTTCGTCTCTTCTAGACGTGGAAGATGAAGATCCCACAGGAGACACGGTGGTTGCTGGGGATGCAACGATCTTGGGAAGGGGCAGAGATGCCGCTGCCGCCGACGCCGCAGCCGCCGAGTCCGTAGCCAAGGCAGCCGGTGATGATGAGGAGGAGAGCTCCTCCATAAATCGCTCCAGGGCCCACTCCGACTCGCTCCGATTCATCGCTGTGGATGAACCCGCTGCCGAAGGCCAGAACGGATCGGCCAGTTCATCGATGGGGAACACAGTATCCATCGCTCTCACCAAGTTTTCTCGCATTTTCGTTGTCCGTTTGTACCGTGAATTGATTCGCTTGCTTTTTGTCTCGTGCTGCATTTTCCTATTTCGTTCCCAAGTTCCTTTCTATATACAATTAACGGTCAAGATAATGCCATCTCATCTATCCGATGTATTTTAAGATCTTTATTTATTTATTTACAGCATTTTTTTATTTCATCTTTGTACATAAAACTATCAAAATTAATAATTTTGTTATTCAAATTATCAGTTTTTTTCTATAACCCTTCTTGATGGATTTGTTTTGATTTTATTTCTTTTACAAATTGATTTTATATTTTATTAAATTTTTTTTTTAGGGCATATTAAATTTAAGCAAAGACCAACATTCACTACAAAATTTCAGAGTAATGTTTAGGATTCTTTTAAGTTTTATAAATTGTAGATTATAAAACAGTCGTTTCGAAAAAAAGTAATGTTTATTATTAAAAAATTTATTTTTTGATGTAGATCTTATATTTATTCATTTTTTTAAAAATGATTACGCGACACTTGTACGCTCACGACTGTAACTGTTATTTCTCTTTTTACATATTTCATTTAAAAAAAAAAAGATATATTAGTAAAAAATAATTTTTATATTTATTTTTTAAAAAAAAAAAACACAAAACTCACACATACTCAAAAACTTCAAATATCATTTCTCACACGTTAAGACTCGTCATAACGTAAAAATATTTGATGGAAAAATCATTTTGGCCAGGATGAGGTTTAACAAACCAAAAAACGGCTGCAAATGGCTCCTTTTACAAATATCCGGTGATAAAAGGAAATCTCTGCACGCAACAAAACGGACGTCGTTGATCTCATCTCATCCGTTTGCATACTTACCCAACAGATTTTTTCGATATATTTGCAATTATCATACAAAGAAAGAAAGCGATTACACTTCGACAGCATTGGTTGCGATTTGCATTGCAATACTTCTACGCTCGTACTTTCCAGTCTTCTTACATCTGTCTCACCACATAGCCGATCGAGGCTTCGAGCTGAGGGAGTCGCAGGTACACATTTTTCTCGTAATATTATTTAGTTCGTCCATCACAATACTTCCTAGCTGTGATATGTCATGGGATATTTGTAAAGATCAATATTTTATGTTTTTTTTTGGACCGAAACTGACGGTTTTTCGCTACTAATGATCTGTTTGGTTGCTGAGAGAGGAGAAAAAAGAGTGTTGGGACTTGACAGAACCTCATTTGTTGGATTATATTTTATTAACTTTTTGGCAGGTGGGGAAAAGGTTATTTATTGATGTTTTTGGTCTTTTAGGGCTCATGGGTTGATCCGTGATTAAGAAAGAATTTTTCCCAGGTTTTTAATCTAATATTCGCTGCTCACAATTTTAGAGCATTTTCTTAAAACAGGTCGCCAACTTTTTGTTTATACTTTGGTCGTGAGTGACAGACAAGTAAGCTGACAAAGATTTGCAGTGCTAATAAGCAATAATATTGGATCTTATGATTCTCAAATAAAAAGGACCTTCATAATATCACTTACTACTTTTGGGGAAGGAATTTGATCAGATGCTTGAGCAGCGTATTGTGTACGATCAACATCTCTCTATTGTCAGCGCTTCTGCTTTCGTCTTTTGTATGATGTTTCTCTGGGCAGGGGAGGGAACCATGCTGTTTAGTGCAGTTTTTTTTTCCATTGTGCATGTCTCCTAGTAGGTAGAGTATGACCATATGTTCTCAAACACGCATAGCTATTTACTTGAGTTTGATATGGGTTTACTTCATTATCTGAAACTCGCAGACATTTTTTTTCTCGCTTGTGGTTGCATCCTTCATCTTTAATGGCCAACAGAGCTCAAATCCATACTAGCAACTCAGCACTCATTGCCATGATTGCAGATGAGGTAAGGATGTTACAATTACTGTATGCTTTGATAGCACGTGGTAATATTAGGAGATGGTTTCTTTCACTTTTTATTCTGTTCATCTGTGCTCCATACGGGTGATAAAGATTTAGAATCTTCATCATACTCTCCACCTCCATGGCCATTCTGCTATAGCAGTCATTTTCATTTGCAAGGATGTGGACAACTATACTTCTGTTCTACCCCATGGTACTCGATTTATCATCTTTTTCTCAACTCAACTTTTTCTTCCTTCCATTGTGAATGAGTTTCGGTCGGGTGAAGTTTGACTGGAGTTCGTGGTAAGCCTGAGGAACTACCCTAACTTGGCTGTTAGTATATATCTTACAGGAATCCTGAGAGGCTGACATGATATTGTTTAGATGAACTACAGTAATGCTCCACTTTTTGGCGTTATTTTGCTTTTTCCAGAAAATCAGTTATATTTCATGTTTTATAGGAAGTTCACTCTTCACAATACAGTTTACTGATCATGATTTTCCCAACAGTTACATATTCATTCAAATTGTTGTGTAAATTGAGTATCCAGTCAAGGAATATGCAGCAAGCATATTGTATCTTCTCCTTAGGCGTTTGCTAATGAACCTTTGCAAATCGCAAATATGAGATCAATTGTGCACTCTAGTAGTTTGACCAAGACAATGCAAGATGTGTCTTGTATGTTTCTTAGCATCTTATGGCTCTTAATACTTGATTTGGCATTGAGGGGATTCTTTTTAATGTTGTACCTGGCTGTAAATTTGATTGAGTATGGTGTTCAGTTTCTTGGAGCCTACCTGATCAATGACTTATTTCATCCAGGACACTGTAGTTGGATTTCTCCTGGCTGGAGTGGGTAATGTTGACTTAACGAAGAAAGATAAATTACCTTATTGTGGACTCAAGTATGCTCATGATTTGAATGCTTAGTTCCATTATGATGGTATAATGATACAAGCCTAGGATGTGCAAGTCTCATGCAAGCCTTTGAAAAAAAGTGAAATCCACCATGAAAAAGTAGATTTTTTCATATAGATTTCACTTTTTTCAAAGGGCTGTGTGGGACTTGCACACTCTAGGCTTGTACAATTCATTTTCCTTACATCCATTCAAAGATTCTACACTTGTTTATTATTGCAATACCTTTCTGGTGGCACTTTTTTTATTTACTCTTTGAATAATTTGTGATGTATGTGGTTAAAAAATTTTAGGACAAATATATGTTTCTTGTAAGTGCTAGACCAAAGACTGGACCTGAATTTAATGTACCAATTTGCAAAGAAAAGTAACAGAAATATCTGGAGAATGAAAGTTATGGTATAACTTGTTGATTTTATCACCGCTGACTTTTGTCAACTCAAAGAATGAAAGAAAGTAACACGAGGAATGAAACGGGACTCATTGCTTAGATTTTATTTGTATTTTCCCCATGGTTCATTCTTTGCCACGAAAGGAAGGTAAATAACTGGAATATTTGAAGCTTTACAACCATAAGGCTTAGCAACAAATGTTTTCTGATAGAAATCAGTCCGTTCCCTGTTTCCGTAATTATAGAACAAGCATATTATTATGAGTAATGCTAGATACAATCATAGAGTGTGCAAGCGCCACACGCTCCATATGAAAAAGAGTGAGGTCCACTATTATTATTTTTTTTTTAATGTGGGTCCCATATTTATCTACTTTTTCCAATGGTAGTGCGCTGTGCTTGCACTCTATGACTGTATCTATCATTTTTCTATATTATACATTAAAATGTTAAATTGAATTTTTTTACACTTTATCCTTTCCTTATAGAGTTTTTTACATTTTTCTCTTAGAAACAACCATTAAACAAATTGAAGATGCATTTAAAGAGTTCACCACCAGGGAGGACATTGCTGTAGTGCTGATTAGCCAATATGTAAGCTGGTTCTTGTACTCTGTCTCGCATTTTATTTTATAATTCTTCGTGATCTTGTACAACTATATTATTCTAAAGGTATTTGAATATTTACTTGGAACTGCCCATTCCTGATGCTGTGAAGCAAAAATCCCAACATTACATGATTAAATAGATCACCTTCTTATAATAAAGGAGAATGTAGATTATGCCAAAAACAAAAAAGGGAAAAAAGGAGAAATAGCTTTCTATTGGAGAAACTCGTGGGAAGCCTGTGCCTATCCAATTATGTTTCATGGAGGCCACTCTAGGCCGAGTAATGTTAGATACAGCCATAGGGTGTGCAAGTCTCATGCAGCCATTTTGAAAATAATTGGGGCCCACCATAAAAAAGTGGGCTTTTCCATGTTGGTCTTAGATGTGCTTCACATTTTTTCAAAGGACTGCACAGGGCTTGCAAACTCTAAAACTATACAAATCATTTTCTTAGATACATCTAATTCTCTGCTAGAAGTACCTGCTTATAACTAGAATATTGAATGTTTATACTGTTGGTTACTCGTCTCCCTTTTTTAATGGTGTATTTTCTTCTTTAATAGTTATTACTATCTTCATCTAGTTTAGTAGTCACTGAAAATGTGCTTGGGCCAACTTTGCTGCAGTAATGGTAATGACTTAGAGATGAGTGTATGATGTCCATTTCACCATGTTGTTTCAGTTATAATTTGGTATGCTTGGCTACATTAGGCTCTCAATCTTTTTGATCCTCAGGTTGCAAATATGATAAGGTTTTTGGTTGATAGCTACAACAGACCAGTTCCCGCTATTTTAGAGATTCCTTCAAAGGACCATCCTTATGACCCTACACATGATTCAGTTCTTTCACGAGTAAAGTACCTCTTTTCGACAGAATCAGTAGCATCTGGGAGGCGCTAGTTACAGATGTTTCAGTTTTCTTGATGCATTCCTGCCAGACTACGTTTGATCTGTTTTTCCATTGTACATCAAGAAAATAATGCATTAAGAAGTTGACCATCCTTCTTCCTATCTATGTAATCTATTGTAATAATTTGGATGCATGTTCTAATGATTATTCTAATAAATGAGTTTTACAAGTAAGACAATTTTACAAAAATATCTTTATTTTACAGCATGTTGTGAAATGTGTTGTATGAGTATCATTACTCAAAACAAATGACAGATTCTAGATATTTGACAAAGCTAGAACTATTATGAGCTTGAGCTTTGCTACTTATCATCTTTACACGCCACACTTTTTTTTATTTTTTAAATTTGGTTTTATTCTTCTTAAACTAATTGAATTATTCTACTTATCATTTATATATCTATATATCACATATTTGGTAAGAGAAAAAAAAAATTGTGGTGTGTAGAGATGATGAATAGAATTTTTCTTATGAGCTTATATCATTATATCATATACAGTTCTTAGCGTTCTGGTTCTTAGCACTATCGCTATCTTCTTGCAATTACAAAAGTTTTGAGCATTGCGTCCCTTCCAAATACACCAAATTAAGCACAAATGAGCCAATTTCACCCTAGAAAGATGGAAAACTGATGCCCACAAAGCTCTATCCACCTCGCATTACAACAGAAGATGATCAATGGTTCCTCCCTCCTGTACTAATAGCACAGATCAATCACTAGGATGTGCCTTTTCAAACTTCTATCTACAACCCTCCTCCCAATTAAAGAGTGATGCAATCAAATCTAACAGCCAACATCCTTCTCAATCCTCCATAAAAAATGAAGGATATAAAGTCACCCGGATTGAGATTTCTTACAATTTTCTGATCTCAACATTTTTTGCAATTCGTAAAGAGATAGACACAACATGTAAATTCCACCACATTAAATGATATGATTCTCATTGCCCTCGAGAACATTTAATACAGTGGAGTTCACATATTGTAGAAAATGTCAATCCATAAAAATACAACGAACTATCCATATGCATAACCCTTTTTTCCCAAAACCGCATCTCCGTAATAAATACAACAAGAAGCCTCAATTGACATGGTCATACTCTTCAACATCCAATTTGTAGAGTACATATGAAACCCCTTATCAGAGTCTTACTATCAAGGCATTCATTGGAATAAGGTGTTGAACTGAATTGAGTCATAGAATCCTTTTTAGACAGATGGATTTCACCCCATATTGGAGAATCCTTTCCTACTTGTGAGGAGGCTTAATGTGATACTCTCAAATTTAACACTTAATTTAACCTGTAGAGTAAGTTTCATGCACTTTCTTTTTTTCAACCAATCAGTTCAGCTGTCTCTCAAAATTATGTCGAAGACAGACATACTTAATCAATGGTTTTGTTTAGCCATCTGCCAAAGGAATGCTATAGCTTGCATTGCGGGCGTGTAACCAAATACAGCGACCATGTTATTCACTCTATTTTCATCCACCAAAATTGGAGGTCTTGGTACTGGTTCTTGTATTTGATACCATTTTCGTGAGAATGACGTGAATCTAGATGGGTAGTTGGAGCACATGAACTTTAATTGTGGGAACATCAAGAAACAATTTCAAACAGTGAGGCAATTTCCCAGGAAGCTCCGCAACTGTTTCTGTAGATGTCACACAGAAGTTGTCTCGATGTGCTTTCTGCCAATGCAGGACACTTGTATAGTTCGAGGTCTACAACATAACCCTCAAAACTAAGGAATGGATTTCTGATTGTTCTTCAAGAAGAACATTCTGATACCGGGCCCAAGTAATGTAGTTTTCTATCCATGAAGAAGAAAGATGGAGAGAGAGGTGGAGGGGATTTGATAGCAAGGAAATCTATTCATTGAATGAGATGATGGAAGCTTGGAAAATTAAAAAGTGAACGAGAATGGAAATTTTTTTAGTTATAATCATCTCAAAATGCTCAACAATGTATTCTTATTTATAATGCATATCAAAATTAACATAAAGACTAGTCAAGTTCAGTTTATACCATAAAAATTGCTCTCATTCAAGTGCGGCTTTTAGGGATTTAGTGAAACTTTCTAATTCCTTCAAACCTTCCTCCGGGGATTTTGCTTCAGCCAACAGCTTCACCATGGCACTCCCAACAATCACACCATCGGCTCCCCATCCTGCAACCTGTAACAGAAGTTATAATAGAGTGCATGTGCATGCATGGCAGGAAGCATGACATTCTATATACAAGCGTTTAAGGTAGAGGTTGGAAAAGAAACCTGTTTCACATGCTCAGGTGTGGATATGCCAAAGCCAACTGCTACAGGTTTGGTTGATGCCTGTCATATCATCAACCCAAGGCTTTTAGTTAAAGGGCCATTTATCATGCTAACTGTAGATAGTTTCTATGGCCATTCGTGGAAAAAGCAGTTTAGACATGCTTCATATTATACAAGGGAAGGGTACAAGCTAACTAAAGCACTTAACAGATTAGTTTTCTGAACAAGTAAAAGCATGTCAACAGATGACAACAATCATACTCAGAAGATATATATATTCTGAAGCACAATGATTATATGTTATGCAAGTATTTAGACTCAACTGCAATGAATTGGCTGTTGAAACTAGATTTAAGCAGACAAACCTTTTTAATATCTTGGAGAAGGGTTTTAACCCGATCACTCACAGATGTGCGGGCACCAGTAACCCCAACTGAGCTTACCTATGATTCAAAATAATCAACAGTTAACTCATATGTTGTGTAAATTTTCACCTCAAAATGAAAGAAGGAAGCAAAACAAGTTATTTTTCATTTTATTTTCCTTCTGTTGTCCCAAACAGTTGACTGCAAGAAGTATTCTCTTCAAATATAAGAAAGGTAAAGAGTTTTCATGAAAAATAAGGTGAAATTAAGTTCTTGGTTTGGAATTATACATTAACATTTATAAAATTTCACAATAACAATGCAAAGTCAAACTACATCAACTCTTAGATTTTCTAAGGATGCATGTATCCACTATCTTCAGACATAAAGAAAATTATACTATCACTGTTAAGAGCTACTCGATAGTAATTAAAACCAACCTATGGGAATTCTAAAAAAGCCTGCTTGATATTTCAATGGATACCAAAATCAAGAAAAGGGGTGTCTAATATGATAAGATAGGATCACTGTAAAATCAGAGACAGATTCAAGAAATTGAAAGCAATATCCCGCCAAGAATACAGGTATCCACTTTTAGTTTTTTAAAACGAGAATTTATTGTGAACAAATTCTACATCTCTCTGCCCATAAACAGACACTGCAGAGAGAGAATTCTCAAACATCATTTTGAATCTACTTTCCCCCAGCACAAGTAGCGAGTATGTCAAGAACTCCATCGAGAAAAATAATTCTAGCAGAACAATAGATATTGAAACAAACATGAAATTTTGGAATATATAAACATGTTATAAACAATCACAAACATTTATAATAACATTTTCTATAGTGATAATAGAAATTGACCAGTAAAAAACCAAAACATGTAAAATGTAGAGGTTTTTTGGCTGGCACATACAATACAAGTTGCAGATTAATAAATGAAAAAAAAAAAACAAAAGAACATGGTGAAGAGTCAACCATAGAAAAAGGATCTTACAAGGTACACAAATCCCTCTGCAGCTTCAACAATGGCTTTCATTCGAGCTGTTGGAGTAGTGGGTGTAGTGAGCAGTACCTTAACCACACCATTAGACACATCAGACCAACAAGATCTATTAAACTACTATCAACTACATAAGCATTCTCATGAAGGCATTGCATAACTCATCTGAAGCAAAATTTTTAAGCATAAAGTAAATGAGGTCAAGTGGTCAACTCAAAAACACTATTGCTTCTTGCAAGAACAGGGTAGAGGATAAGGTCATAGCTTCAAAACCTACCAAGTGCACGTGCATTTTAATAAAAATAAAAAATAAAAAAAAAAGAGGGAAAAATAATACTTCAACTCCAACTACCGCTTCTTTTGAAATATGGCCTCCAAACACACAAAGTTGTGGTTTAATCCCCTATTTGAAATATAATCTGCAATTTTCTCCTCCTTTAAGGTCCAACCTTGGAGATCGTGCCATGTCACATATTTTTTGTCCACCTAACAATTAAATATTAAAAAAGAAGGCAAATTTTTATTTAGTAGTTTGGAGGTCATATTGCAAGTGAGAATTTGAGATGGTAAGGTATAATTTTTTCTAAAAAGAAAAGAAATTACTAAATGAGGTCAGCAAAAGCTAATGACTTTGGCATCCTAAAGCAAAGAGTTTATTCAACCTATCTTGCCTCAAGAAATCCACTCCGTGAACAAAACCAAGAATAAATAAAGAGGAGAGCATCAAGCATCTCAAACTTGATTGTCATAATTTTCCAAGATCACAATATTTAAGACCAACTATCTACTAACAAGAAATTTTCATAAAAAAAAAAATCTACACCATGAATTAATTTTACCATCTTAAGTTTAGGTTATTCTCATCTATACTCCGTGTGTCCTTGGGCTTTGCCTACTTCTATGAATAAAACTTCTTGACTACCTATCCAAAAAGTTTACCATCTTAAGTGATTGATTATAGTAGTTTAATCCATCATTACACTTCACATAAGAAAAAATAAAGTTGAATGCACAAAAACTATATGAATACTACCATCACCATGAATACTGCCACTTTAATGCTGCACTCCACAGATTCATATTTCATACAGTAAACAACAAGTGGGTTTATGATGCCATAAGATGCACAGAAATCCTAGGAAAACTTGAAATAGGAAAGACAACTAGAATCCAAAAACGAGGGGAAGAACATAAGGGACTGAGAGGTAGGCAGACCAATTCAATTCCATTCTCTGCTGCTTCCTTCCTCAGAAGTTCAGTCTCCTCTAGAGGAACATCTGGGACCACAAGCCCTGGAACAAATGCACAATGCCAGATTTTTTTTTTTTTTATAAGTAAGAAATTTATTAAAACCACGTAATTAAGCATAGCCCAAGTACACAGGAAGTATATTGCACAATGCCAGATTAATAATATTATACAACAAACCAGAATTTGCAAAGGAAACAAGACTTGGGCGAGAGGTAAAAAAGGGCCCGTGATATATATATTTTTACAAGAAAGGAATATCCATTATTCACAAGCATTGGTTAACAACCCAAGTTTTGGACAAACCGTTGCATCCTCTTCTGCAAATATTAGAGTGTTAGAACGCTTTCAGTAATTCTTACAAAGTACGTACAAAGCCCTAAGTATCAACAGAGGATAACATTAAGATTAAAAAACTAGCACCAACGTATAGATATACTATGATTGTTCCAACACAGATGGCTGTTCTTACACAAAATGAAGGAATGCTTGCAATTTGAAGTACTTAATTCATTATTAACCACAAGTTCATGTAATCTGAATGAAACAAAAAACAAAGAAATCCACCAATTGAGTAGCTGGAAGTGGACTGCAACATAAAAATATAAAAATGCAAAGCATATAGTCGTACCATGTGCTGTGCCCCCCCCCCCCCCCCCCGGCGGGGGGCGCCAAAAAAAAAAAAAAAAAAAACAAAGACTTATTTCCAAATATGTATATCGATCTCAAAAAAAATGTGAAGTTGAGAATAAGGAGAATAACTCATTAGTCCAATAACTAAATTTCACTGTTGAGACGAGTTCCAGCTGTGGATATACGTAGTTATTTTCCTTAAAGAGTAATAAATTACACTTAGTACTTCTATGATGTCTACTAGCAATCAAAAGGTAAACTGAAGTATCCCACAACCGCCCCTTAGGGTTCATATTTCAAATCATTCATAGGTTATCAGCTAAAATCCAAAGCTCAACAGGTGGGGAAGATTGTGACCGAACCCATTCAAACATATCAGAAAAGGTGTTCATAAGTTGCAAAGCATTATTTTAATCCTAGGCTATCAAGCTGGCTTCCCCAAAAGTTATAGCAAAAAGGAAGTTTGGTTAAGCAAAGCCCAAATCATCAGGATGGACTCTATTGAGTTTGTCTAGATCTTCAGAAATGTGCAGCGTGCACCTAGTATTTGGGCAAATGAAATGGCTCTATGGAAAAACTAAAAGTTTTAGCTATCAGTAAGTTACCATGTACTCCAACCTCTTTTACAGTGTACATGAACTTTTTGACACCACGCTTGAGAATCGGATTGTAATATGAAAATAATGCAAGTGGACAAGATAATTGCGGAACCACCTGTCAAGTCAATGATGATAAACATGATGAGAACACTTTAACTCATAATATGATATAAACAGGCAAAGCAGCAATGACTAAGAATGTTTTTCACTTGCCCTTCAAATGATTGTCCACTACTCACATCACATGCAGGAGTATGTTATAAAGAAAATAAAAAAAAAAAGCTTGATTGTACAGGAGATGTCAGTAAAAACATGTAATTTAGATTTGAGATGTGGTATATTTCGTAGCAACATATGCATTCAGATGGGTGAAGGTACGTAGCCAATGTACTGTCTAAAACTCAGCATCTAAAAGGACTAGTTGTAAAACAACAACAATAGTAATACTAACAACAATTATTCAAGTGCTTGATATATTATTGTATTATAAAATATATTTACTAGACTAAATTATATATTTTTTGTTGTTGATAAGTGAGACTAAATTATATGTAATGAGACATCAGGAATGCATCAATCTCATTGTGCAGGAAAAAAAATTCAAGTTCATTTCTCTATATTGAGGGTTTATTAAAAAAGAGTTGGCACATCCTCAGTCAAATTACCATGCTTAACAAACACTTGTCAAAACCTTAGATCATTTGCCTAATATAATACACCCCCACAAATAAAGAATACAAGAGAGAAAAAGAGCCCGTCATTTTATTAAGATCAGATGATGAGAGAGAAGATGGTATGACGTTGCATAATGGTCGTACCTCCTTCAGCATTGAAATAATTGCATTGAAATTGGTCCCTCTTGCCAAGGAACGTGTAGCCGCAGCCTAAAGAAATGATTTAGTAAGAGAAGTGGACGTGCAAACTTAACAAAAGAAGAAGATACAACTATAGGACCTGGATAACTGGACCATCTGCCAAAGGATCAGAGTACGGTGCACCCAGCTCAATTATGTCTGATCCACAGGAGTCAAGCACCTTCAAAGCTTCTGCTGTGGTAGAAAGGTCGGGATCACCAGCTGTGATGTATGGAATAAACGCCACCTTCACATCAGCATGCTCATTAGAAAAACATTAATTGATAGAGTCCTGTATTGAACACCTGATAATAGCTCATCCCAAAATGTATTGAAGTGAAAATATTAGTATTCAGGAATCAATGAAATGATTGCCTCTTCATTGATTGCCTCTGATGTCATGACTTGGGTATATGCCAAAACTTCAAGTACACACTTAGCAATTGTGAGAGGTTGTAGGATGATTTCGAAAGGTCAAATAGTTGACTGCCAGGAAATAGGAGTTATAACCTTCAGAAAATGGCATGGAGCTTGAATGAGAATTTTTTTGCCTAGTTCAAATTACGAGTGTAAGCCCTGACAATTGCATCTTCTTTATGAAGTTGGCCAGAAATAGACCAAATTATGCCAACACTAAAATGAACTATGGTTGCAAACCTGCAACTTTTCATTTTTAATTTATTGGTAGTTTACACACCAGTGGGTCTAAAAACAATGACAAATTCTCCACCCCATTTTTATGGGGGAGGTCTTATTTGAGCAATAACTGATTGGCCAGTTGCAAGATGGCAACTTGTGACCTAAACAGCAAATTCTCCACCAGAAACTGCCCGAGGCCTTTTACAAGACCTCAGCTAGTGGAAAGAAATAATAAATTTACTTATTGACAAAGATTGTCGAGTCGATAACTTCAACAGACATTTGCAATGTGCTCTATGCCTAATCTTGGACAACTAAAAGCCCATACAACTGAAGATTCTACTATAAAAACACATCAAAGTCAAAAGGGAATCACGAAACATTTTTTAAAGACCTTTAAGTTTAGCGAGTTAAATCACCTATAACTTCAATTTTTCAGCTTGCAGAAAGCTAGAACGTAAAGCAACGGGCTCTTCTATAATATCGCCTCCTACCACATTCGAAATACACCATCAACTAAATCCACCAAGGTCTGAGCCTTTGAACAATTTAAAGCACTTAGAACCGTTCAAGCGCAACCTTTATCTCCGAGACTGACCTCACTCAACAATGAAACATGAACTCCTGGACGGAATCATTATCTCCGAGAACCGTTCAAGTACATAAAGTAGTTAACTCCAAAGCCCCCCTTTCCCCCCGTAGTATCTCGGAATCATTAACTCCTGCTCCATTACCATACCCAACCAAGATCAACAATGACATCTGATAAGATGACAAGCAAACTTTAATAATATGATGCACAGCAACAAGACCATGTGCCGGTAGTCCAATGTCAAAGCACCCAAATCACCAACCCGGGGAAAAATAGATATAAACTAAAACAAAATATCAGCAACCCAATTGAAATAGATAAAAACCCGCGAAAAACAAATGAGAATGAAATTCAAGTACAATACAAAAATCAGAAAGTGAAACGCTTGCTTACTTTGCCTTGTTTTTTCAATCTTGTGAAAGTCTCCGAGAGCCCGACGGTTTGGGTAGTGCTGACAGCAGCCATTGGAGTGAATCTCGTACTCGGGACTGCTAATCTATGGCAGGGAAAGCGGATAAAAGACCGGGTATCAGGTTTCTTGTTCAATTGAAAGAAGCTGGTTGCCGGTGACTTCAAAGCAACATCCATTGGAGAAAAATGTTTTCGCTTCGCCTGCGGGATGGGAATGAAAACGGCGTATGCTGGTAAATAGCATTCATATTGGATTCATCAAAATTATTTTTAAAATTTGATAAAAAGTATATAACTTTTATAAATCTAAAACTTTTCTAATCATAACTCCACGTTGAATTAATTATTGAATTTATCAAAATAATAATATTTTTTTAATAAAAATATTTTTATTTTTTTATATTTTATAATTATATTAATTATATGTTGATTAATAATTTAATTTAATTTAATTTTTACATTCTTATTACAAGACGATTGGAGATTAAATGTGAATAAAAAAAACTTTTAAAGATTAAAAGTAAATAAAAAATAGATTTAATGAATAAATAGTAGACCTTTAAATTTGAAAAACTTATAGATTTACTATAGCTTAAAATTTTACATTTATCTATCTAACTAATCTAATACAGCTTTATTTTGATGAAATTTATCAAATTTTATATTTAACTATACTTTTGATAAAACTAATGTCAATACTCTTAGTAGTGGATCCACCTCTTCCCGTTGTATTAATCGTGTTACCTTGTTCGGAAGACGACAACATGCATGATATTGATTTTTTCCTTTATTTAGTATTTGTGGATTTCCTGTATTTAGTATTGGCAATGTAATGACTTATACATCTTTATATTTATATGATATTTCTTTAAATTAATCTGTAATGGATTATGCATTTTTTAAATTTTACATACCTATAAATAATGTTTTATTTTTTACTCTTTAAATATTATTTTACTATTTTTCCTCTCACCTATCCTCTCTCTCTCCTACCCTTATTTGAAGCATATATAAAAAAAAATTGATAATTACTTATTTGAAGAATATCAATAAAAAAATAATTTGATAAGTACTTATTTGAAGCATATAAAAAAATAATTTTAAGAAAAAAATAAAAAATTCTTATTATTATTTGATTAAAAATGCATAATAGAATTTTTCTTAATATACAAAATCAATAATATTACTCTTAAAGAAGGAGAGAAAATACTGCGTCACACATTACAAAAACATATAATACTTATAAATTAATATAGTTTAATAATAAACACCAAATAATAATAATAAATTATTATAAAATAGATCTAGATTATTATATCAATATTTCAAAAATTTGTAAAGTAATTCTATTGACAGAACAATTATCATATTTGTCAAAGAGAGGAAGATAAATAAAGAGAAATGATGGTTGCAGTCGTGAGTATGTAAGTACCGTATTATCACTTTGAAAAAAGTGAATAAATAAGGGATTCACATGAAAAAAATTAATTTTTTAATAGTAAATCTCACTATTTTTCAAAGTGACTGCACTACGTTTACGTACTCTATAATTATATGTAGTATTACTAGTAAATAAATGGGTTTGGTACACCAAACATTCAACATTTTCTCGATTGATCTTTTAAGCTTCGTTTAGATCTTTAACTCATTTCAATTCATCATTACAATTTTTTTAAATTTTAATATAAAATATAATAAATAATTCAACTTTTTCAAATTTTAAAATAATATTCTAATAATATTTTATCATCTCAACTCAACTCAACTCATTTTAACATCCAAACGCATTCTTAGTAACACTTCCCACAGGGATCTCCAACAATTTCTTCGAGGCCCTTTTTGCTCATCTCCGTATGCATGTAGCTTTTGATTCCCCAACAGATAATTAGTCGCCTACTTGTATCCGACAATTGGTAGGCGTTTTTCATCCAAGTCACGTGGGCTGTACGTGCACGCCAAAGCAGTAGGGTGTGCATTTTACAGGACCAATCAAGTGATACCATGTCCAGGGGCGGAAGTAGTTTAGAGTAGCTCCCAAAAATTCCGGGAATTTAAAAGAAATAAATAATTTTTTTGAGGTATTTTTTTTAAAGGAAATAAAATTACGTGAATATTAACTTTGCGCTCCAAAATTAAGTTTTTGGAATATGAGTAACGAAAATGGTACTCTTATTACTAGTTCTTACCGCTTGTTCTTATCATTATAATTTTTTATTTTATTTTTATTTAATAATTAAATAAATATTTTTTATTAATATTGTAATTTTTTATCTTTTAAAAAAGATTTAAAAGTGTTAAAAAATACATGTAAAAAAATAAAATACCCATTATATCTAATGGTAGCTCTCAGAGGGACTTGGTAGCGGTAGACGTAGCACCGTCCTATGAATAATTAGAAGTAATTGTGTGAATTGAAATCATCTATATAGAATAATGATATATACAACTACAAATCTCAAATGAACAAGTCTCGCGCAGGTCTTTTGTAAAAAAAATTGGACCATTCTATGAAAAAATGAACTCAATTTTTCTTGGACAAATACACCTTTTTTTTTTTTTTATAAAAGACTTGCAAAACATTTGTGTATTTAAAGTTTGTCTTTAGCATTACTCATTTATATAATTACTATGAGGAAGAAAATAAAAGAAAAATCCTTGACACCTACATTCAATCTAATATACGTAGGGTTTTTTTCGTTTCTCTCTCTGACGAATACGCTTTTTACCTAAGGCCCAAAAATCTCATCTTCTCCTTTCAGAGGGTGGCTGGAGCTCCACCCTCCTCTCGTTTGTATAGTCCCATCATTGTCCTACCTGTTTTTTTCTAGTTTTTTCTTCGTTTTTCGATCGCTGAGAAGCAACGATCTATTACTTTCCGGCCACCCAAAATCGCTATGCGCCGCACCACAAGACTCTTTATCCACTAATCCTTCAGATGACATAAGCGTTAAGCAGATCGTCGAAAAGAGCGGGGCGATGCATCTCACACGTGGCCCAAAATGAGCGTGAGATCCACACGCTGCCATACCAGAGAGATATTGTCACTGCCACACACAACATGTTTGGGGTCAATGACCTTGGATTTCCTAGATCCGACCAACCTCCACTCTCTTAGTGTGGTGTGTGGTCTTCACGCGCCTCCACAGTTTTTAGCGATCGTTCGCCGGCGATTCAACCCTTCTTCCACTTGCTATCTTCCTATGTTATCACTTCTTCTAACCAAGAATCATGGGAAAGTGGTAGTGCAATTCTCATTCAGTCAGTCCAGACCAACAACATGCAGCACAAATCAATTCATTGCGGCTTTTAGTCGTAGTATTACAGTTAGTTTATCAGACTGTATCAAAACTACTTCAGGCAATTCCCCTCGTAGGAAATGGGTGAGGATCAAGTTATTGACCTCAGATCTTTCTTTTTTTCTTTCTTTTTCCTGTGTTGTACTAGTTGATTTGTGATGAATGCTGGGGCCTCCCATCTTATTATCTCTTTATCTTGTAACTGTTTTATATATTTATAATATACTTACTCAGAAAAAAAATACAAGATACGTGGGATTAGAGTTGTATGCTTGTTGACACTTTCCCTCATCTGGTCGTGTCATATCCTCAACAACATTAAGGTTATATTTGGTTATTGAAGTGAGCTCAACTCATTCCAAATCAATCGTTGATGGGATCCATTATTTTTTCAACTTTCCATAAAAATGTTAAATTTATCTCAGCATATTTCATACATTCAAATATATATTTTAATTTATTTACATTCAAATATATCTTAATGGAATCTATAAAATATTACTATTCATAGATCAACTCAGATTATCTAAGATTACCTCAATATCCTAACACAACCTTGTAGAAAAGAGATTGACAAATTTTGAATGAGAAGTGGTATTTACAAAACCACTAAATAGTTTTTATACAAGTCTTTGTTAAAGTATCACTTCTTAAATTCAAAGTCTTCGAAATTAAATAAATTTCATATAATTTCAAAATAAATCAATATTTTAATAAAGGGACGTTGCGTGAAAGTTGTATATTGGTTATGTGTATATAATTTTCCAAATCAAATAAATGAGCCGTGTGTCTGCAACCCTATAATGTGTATCAATAACCGCAATATCATGAGGTTGGATCGTTGATGTGGTAATGTTCCCTCCCTCTCCAAAATAAAAAAGAGCAGTCCTATCCATGGAATTAGGGCTGAAAATAAAAATGGGTAAATTGGACCGGATAGGTGTATTCGGTCTGTTGTAAAACCGGTTCAGTCTATTACCGATTTTATTTTTTTAAAAGTGGTTCCAAATTGGTCCGATTTCAGTTTTGATTTTTTTATACCGAACCGGACCAATTCATATATAAATTTTATTTTGACTATATATAAATAATTTTTTATATGATTTATTTATATGATATATATTATATGCTAAATTTTTAATTAATATAACATAGAATTTTAAAAATTTAAAGTGTAATAATCTAATAACATGAAGTTAATATAACATAAAATATTTTAATTTTAATTTTATGGAACCATCATATTATCACTAACATATATGATAATATGATTCTTATAAATAATGTGCGTATATTATAATAGTTTTACTATACTTCTTATTTTTTGTTTCATATCATTTTTATATTTAAACAATTTTTTTTAATTTATCAGTTAGTTGCTCCAAGCTAGACTTCCTAAGCGTTTGAACTTGCTAGTTCATTAGGAAAATCGATAAAATCAGACCGAATCGGACTGGAACAGGTAAAATTGAAAGTATCGATTTCAGGGATGAATCGTGATTATTCAATTCTCAAAATTGGTGTGTACCGATTCGGTTCTAAAATACATCCAAAACTAGATTAAATCGGACCGATTACACCTCTATTTTTATGAGAGTTACACCCTAACCTAGAGTGAACATGAAGCTAATCTCCTATGAATCATTTGTACATACTATTACTACATGCTATGTCCACTATGAATCTTAATAGTACAATTATTCGTTCCAAAATTTGTTTGCAATCATATAAGAAATAAATACAACATGTGAATACGATATTTAAAATTGTCTGTAATCAATGTAGGTTTGTCCATTAATGTGTATTGAGGCATTAAACACTTACACTTTGGAACATCTTAGGAGGGTTACAACTATACCATGTATACATCTTGTATGCCCTCTAAATAGGAAAAAAAAATAAAGAGAGAGAAAGATAAAGTTATAATTTTTATCAAATAAATAACACCGTCATATTTCATTGCGGCTAAAAATGCTATTAGAGTTCAGAAAGTCAAAGGCCCGACTATACGACAAGCAGTCCAAGAAACCACATCCAGTTAAGAAAAGGGAAACCCTTCGTTATAAATAACGCAAGACATAAGATAAAAGTCTTGAGATCTTATTTATTTTACACTCAAGAGAGCTTATTCTCCATTAAATTAAAGTTGTGTTTAGATATTGAGTTAAGTTCAATTGAGTTTAATTTTTTTATAAATAATATTGAGTTGAGTAGTGGAAGAAGTTATGTGCGGCTCATCTAAACTGAGTTTAAAGTGTGTTTGGATGTTAATATAAGTTTTAATACTTTTTATGAGAAGTTGAAAAAGACTGTGGATCTCACGTATAAAGATGTGTTAAGTTGAAAAAGATTGTGGATCCCACGTGTAAGAAGATTTTGAGATGATATGAGTTTAATAATTTAATAGTTGAGTGTTTAGATATTAGATTTAGTTTAAAATTAGACTGAACTCTACTGAATCTTATAACCCAATAAAGCTTGAGTTTTAAGTATAGATGCCAACCCATATCGGATACACCATGCAATCTCTTTCTCCCGCTCTCTAGAAAAATGGAATGAGGCTGGAAATAATATGTATGAAGATAGCCACGAAATTGAGCATATGAAATGGAAGATGTAATAATTGTTTAGCTGATGATATTTGACTCCAAATTGTAACCCCCTACACAGATATGAGGTCTCATTGTTTCAAGTCGACCACCTTTTAGGCAGGCGGGCAGGTAGAATGCCATTCAGCGAGGCCTTTTACACTCGGTTAAAATTTTAGGCCCAATTCGAAAGGCCTTGCAGTTGTAATTTTACAGAAAAAGAGGCCCTTTCAGCTAAAGTACGGCATTTTTAAGCAGGATAAAGCCACCCGCTTTTTCCAGTATTTCTTCTCTCCGTCTACTCCCAGAGGAGAAGAAAGCAAAGCAAAACAAAGCACAGCAGAGAAACTCTCAAGTCTCAACTCTCTCTCTCTAAAGACTAAACTCTCTCTTGGTCTCTCTCTCTCTCTCCCAACTCTGTGTGGGTATATGTAGTAGATGCTATTTGGAACCCCTGACTCACCTCGACTCAGCCGAGTCCGACTCCAGTCCGTCAGCGGTCAGCCCGTCTACCTAGCTCATGGCGAATAACCATCCCTCCTCCGAAGCCACCACCAACGACGACTTCCTCGACCAAATTCTCGGCATACAGACCTTCGGTTCGGCCGACACCGGAGGCTTGCATGCACCCGATGGCGGCTTGTCTGCCGGCGGTGCGCCTCCGCCGATGATGCTGCAGCTCAACTCTGGCGACGTATCCGGCGGGTTCCACGGGCAGGTTTTTCCGTTGGGGCTGAGCTTGGACCAGGGAAAGGGAGGGTTTCTGAAGCCCGAAGAGGCCTCTGGGAGTGGCAAACGCTTTCGCGACGACCTCGTTGATGGTAGAGCTTCTTCTATGAAAAACGTAAGATACTACCTTTTCTTTTTCTTTATGCTTTTCTTTTTTATTGGGTCAGAAAGTGGCGTTTTTTTGAGTCAGGAAAGTTTGATAAACCAAACTCAGCTGAACGGTTCTATACGAAGTCTCAGGTTAACAAAATTTAGGATTCTTTTTCTTTAGGAAATTTTTTCGTCAACTAGAAGGATCAAAATTTTCTCTCTTTATTTCGGTGTGTGCTCGCTTCTTAGTAGTAGTGATAATTTTTAAGTCAGAGAAGAGGAGGATAACTACTGGATATGCGGTTTATGCATTTGAGTTGTTCTTCTTGTATAATACCGAAGGACAGAACGGGAAGCAAAGTGATGCTGGGAAACTCATACGGGGATGGGTTTGTGAACAACTGTGTGAGATTCAAGGTATTATATCAGACAAGAAGTAAAAAACAAGAGGCCATGTGAGGGCATCTGTTAGTTTTGTTTCGAAAAGAAAAAGGGAAGTTAAAAATATTGAAAAAGCTTCGCATATGCAGAAGCGAGTGAAAAATAACGGCAGTGGGCGTGGTTTTAGTGCAAGGTTCAGTGATTAATGGATGGCTTTATGGATTGTTGAAGTAACTCGCAAAGCGATTAAAACCACTGGAAGTAGCAAACCGAGAGCGAAAAACTGTTGACCTAAGCATTATTGTAATTTAGTAAAATTGAAGGGCTTCGCAGTCTTTTGGATCCATTTTCGTGAGGTAGTTAAACTTGTGGCATTTGATTTTGCTTTAGTATTGGGACAATTGGCAGTCTCTCCAAATTCTGCAGATTTCTTCTTCTTCTTCTGGTGGAAGAATTTTTTTTTGGGGTGGGGGGACGTGTGGGTGTGTGTGAGAAAAGCATCCCAGTTTCACATGCAAGTGTTGTCTGTGTTGATGGAATTATGATTATTTTGCAGGTTTTCCATGGCCAACCAATGTCCACGACGGTTTCTGCGGCACCACATCCACCAACAATGCGCCCAAGGGTGCGGGCCAGACGAGGTCAGGCCACAGATCCACACAGCATAGCTGAGCGGGTAAGCTTGATATTCATAGCAGCCATGAATATAGCAACAAGCCTTTCCTCTTTTCCCTGTTGCAATGGTCGAGTTAACATTAATCCTCACCTTTTTGGTATAGTTGCGGAGAGAAAGAATAGCAGAAAGAGTCAGAGCGTTGCAGGAACTGGTTCCTAGCGTCAACAAGGTCAGTCACTTTCTTTTGCGTTAATTTAATTCATAGAAAGATGCATTCTGTTTCTTATGGTCATCACTCTTATTGAAGTTCTATTCTTCTTGAAAAGTAAGGAGAGTTGCTCTCATGTTCTAAAATTGAATAAGGGGGAGTGTGATTTTAATGGACTAAATGTCCATGATTTTCTACTTTCGGTTGTAAACCCTAGTCAAGTACTTCTCATGTATACTTCCTGTGTACTTGGGCAATGCCTTTTTTTATTATGAATAAAACTTCTTGATTAGCTATAAAAAAAGAGGGAAAGAAGCCTTGATTTATTCCTGCATTTTGAATTGAAAAAAGAAAGGGACAACTGATTACAAGGAGTGCAATAATTCACCAGTGATCTGGCGTAGAGAATCCAAATAAGGGCACTGTACTCATAAGATACATTCAGAGGACAGAACACTACTTATATGCTCTTTTTCTTTAAATCATGCCCATTTTTATCTCTGAAGAAATTTTGCAAACTGCGGTACAGTTTGTGCATGGATGATGATACTGGGGATGAGTTTCACATTCTTTTACCCCCGCAAAGATAAACGAATTTAGTTGTAAAATATGTTAACTAGCAGAAAAGAGGGGAAAGAGGATATATTTTTATTTTTTATGGTTAGAAAATTTCGAGGTTTAAAAACATTAATTTTTGTTTTTGTTTTGTGCTGAATTGCTCTCTTTATCAGCACAATACTAGGCCTACTGATTATATGATATGTTGCTCCATAAGATTGGATTCAAAATAGATCCCACATGGATTAAACCTTGAAAGTACGCACTGTCTCCCCTTTCATTCAGGCATTCAGTTATTCATTGATTGTAATTTTGATTGAAACATTTCTTGCATATGTTCAATATACCATATAAAACAATTAGTTCTAGATTGGTGGTGTACAATA
Organism: Juglans microcarpa x Juglans regia; assembly: GCF_004785595.1. Classification (NCBI taxonomy): domain Eukaryota; kingdom Viridiplantae; phylum Streptophyta; class Magnoliopsida; order Fagales; family Juglandaceae; genus Juglans; species Juglans microcarpa x Juglans regia. The sequence continues at coordinate 32,348,004 of NC_054597.1, forward strand.
TATCTGTCTAGATGGCAGGAAGCATGAAATCTCAAAGGTATTACTGTCCATCCTGTCTTACTAATGCTTATTCTATTTACATCTGAAAAATACTATTGTTTATTGTAAATTTCCAATGTGCGTCACCTGAAACTCAAAAAAAAATATTCTTTGATGGTAATGGGGATGCATAAAATACAAAAAAAGCAGTACATATCACGGGAACAGAAACTGCTGAGTATTATCTGCTTAGGCTTGAAAACCCACTATTACCTGATTGCTTGTTTCATTCTTCTCATGCACTATACTTTGTGCTGCGAGTATATTAAGTTAGTTTGACCAGGAAGTTTTTAATTAATGATATTCCCCCCCCCCAAAAAAAAAAAAAAAAAAAAGTGTGGGGAAAGAAAGAATGAGCTTCGGCTGATGTCACACCCTTTTTATTTAGGGACCTGTTTCATTGAATTGACTGCATGGATGTTGAATCTATGGATGAAAACATGGTTTCATGGTTAATTTATGTTGCATGATGACATCTTCCTAAGTCAATCTTCAACTTAAAAATTTCTCCATTGACCGACCATACGATTCGATTTTCCTTTGTTTGACTATTGATCTAGACATGTTTCTGTAGATGGATAGAGCTGCCATGCTTGATGAAATTGTGGATTATGTGAAGTTCCTAAGGCTTCAAGTCAAGGTAAAGTAATCTATGCTCCTTACAAATTCTACTATTCTTATGTAGTTGTCTAGCTGATCTCTTAATTATATAGAGTCCTAGAATAGTGACGTATCAAAAGTGTCAAGAAGATAACATATATCTATATGCATGTAGCTTGCTAACTAGACAAACAAAACAAGCTTCAGACATTCTATTATGACTTCCTTCTAGTTACTCGTTTACTCTGTTAGCACAATTTACCTGTTGTCTTGTGCTGATTTTGATTCAATCATCATTGAAATTATGGGGATGCTAAAATTTGTTAGTTGCCTGACCAACGCCCTTTATTTTGAAGGCATATTTTCATTTTAAGCTATTCGTCTTATGCTTATCTTGTTTATACTATCATCATGTGGTGGCTTCTCCCTCTAATGACAAATAGGAGATGCTACTTTTTGTACCACATGTTTTGACCCATTTCCTTCGTGACCTTGCTACCTTGCCGTTTGGAATGTGTCATTTGCTTTCCTTAAGGCTTGTTGAGTAAGTTGGGTTACAATAAATGGAATATGCATGTGATAGGCGCGTCTCAGACAGCAAAAATGAATGCTCAAGTGAAAAATTGAGCAAACCAAAGGTGCTAAAGAGTTCATTTCCCTAAACGTCTGTGATGTAAACATTGCATGATTGGTATTGGCGTTTGGTCTCTTTTGTTTTAAAATGAAATTAAAAAGGGGGTGTTCAAGCAATTGGCTATTCGTGATCATATAATTTGGTTTGATTCTTTTATTAATTCCTTTCCCTTTACAGGTTTTGAGCATGAGTAGGCTGGGCGGAGCCGGTGCAGTGGCACCACTTGTAACAGACATTCCACTATCATCAGTTGAGGTTATAAATATGAACGTTATGAAGCATTTGCAGATTTCTATATTATTTTTCTTGTACCTTTAGCCACTGTGTTGCTTCTCTTTGTATCTTAGGAGGAAGGCAGTGATGGTGGAAGAAACCAACCAGCGTGGGAGAAGTGGTCTAATGATGGGACCGAACGACAAGTAGCTAAGCTTATGGAAGAAAACGTCGGGGCTGCCATGCAGTTCCTTCAGTCGAAGGCTCTTTGCATCATGCCAATCTCATTGGCATCAGCCATTTACCAGACACAGCCATCAGACACCTCTAGCATTGTCAAGCCAGAAAGCAATCCCCCTCCATAGACCTCATGAGAGGATAAACTACTTCCCACATGGTCCTATCAGAAACTCATTATGTGCTCCTCGGTCTCTCTATACCTTATTATACATGTCACTTTCAACCCCCACAAGATTTAGTTGCTCACTCGGTTCAAATTGCAATCAAAGTCAGATGCCATGGTTCTTGCTTAATTTCCTTTCTTTTTAGCTTTTGTCAAGACAGGTTTTGATGTCAATGCCCAAAAAAATGCGAGCAGGCCCTTAAAGTCGTGCCTAGCTCCAAGTAAAGGTGAAGAATCGTCAAAGCTTACTTGATATGCTCTCTTTTTTTTTCTTTGTAGCAGTGGTGGGGGGTGATAGTGGAAAATGATGGTAGCACTTTTGTAGTGGGGGCTCTCATTTTTTTTGGGTAGTGGCTTGTGGGTCCTTCCAAGAAGGATAGAGTATGTTTCATTTGTATAATCGTATAAAACCCTGGATTAAGTCGACATGTTTCACGCGCACTCACTTTCTATTTTCTTATATTCTTCCCCCCTTAATTTTATTTGTGGAGAAGAAGGGCACCTCATAAAATGCCATTGATGAGAGGTTTCCTGTGAATGGTATTGAAATTATTTGGGATTTTTTTTTTTAATCATGTTTTTATTTTGTGTTGTATCTTTTTATTTGTTATTAATTATTTTCCCCACAATCACATTTAAAAAAAATGTCTTTTCTGGCATTCATATTTTTTCAAAACTCGTGTCTTTCTTGTTATGTTTACAAAATCCAAAAGGTAAATGATGATGCAGGATCATTTGATATGACAGTTTTAAAAAACACCCCTTTGAAGTCAACAAATTAGAGTAATCACAACACCAAAAGCAAAGAATGAAATAAGAGACTGCGTTCTTGGCTGTATATTTTATTTTTAAGAGATTGGTTTTACAGCATGATGTTTTCAACAAGAGGAATGATAGTTGTAGATACGAGTGTGTAAGTATTGTATAACTATTTTGATAAAAAGGTATTTACAGTCCTTTTAAAAAAATTAAATAAATATAAGATTTATATAAAAAAAATTAATTTTTTAATAATAAATTTTATTTTATTTTAAAACAGCTGCACGCGAGAAAGATGATGTTCTCAGCACATCCTCTTTCTTACTAAAATATTAATAGAAAAATATTAATCTTTGAACGCCTAATCTTATGCATTCTTATCAGGAAAAGGAAAAATAAAACTTTCAGTTATGCTGGAGGGGCATATTCTCTCCAAGTAAAGGAAATATACTGAGGATTTTAATGTCCCATATTCTCCGTGTGTATTGATATGGTAAGAGCGTGTTGATTTATGGATAACTTTTCTCCAAGGTTGTATAGTCTTGAGTAATCCCAGCAGTAACTCTTATATTCTCTCTCTCTCAAGCTAGCAACATCGTATAGTACTTGGTTGCAGAATCCTTCTGTACTTGGGACTTGCACGAAAATGTGTTGTACTTTAATAGGATTTCTTATTCGAGTACAATACATTTTCACAATATATTTCCCAATAATATTATAAGAAAAGAGTATTCTTATAAAATAATATTACTTTTATGACGTAATTTACAAATATACCCATAATTTACCACATTGTTATGAATATATTATAAAAAATATTACGTGTAAATTATTTTCCTTCTTATTTTGACCTTATGCTCACATCAAAGATACTCCAATCTTATGTTTTACTGCAACAAACTTAAAGAGTCCAACTCGCAAAGAGGAAGACGTTGTCAAATACTTCCATGATCTATAATGTCCTAAAGATTTGCATATGTGACAATAGATATTATAGGATTTATATGTTGTGTAACTTGTGTTTATTTTTAATTTATAATTTTTTTTTTTATAAATTGAACCCTCAATTCCAACAAATAATTAACGAAAATTTTTTTGATGCTATCAGTTTCCACTTGTGTTTTAGTGGAGAACCGTGGCGTCGAGATATTGTGCACCACATAGGCACTCCCCCGATGACCGTAGATGTTTGTGTGCTCGTATGCTCAACACACTTGTGTGGTAAAAATTGCAATGGAAAATAAAAAGGAATGTATTATAACTATAGACATAAGTACGAGAGAAAATATTAAAACACCAAACTAGGCATCACGTGTCATTCATAAGTCACATTTGTCTTAACATTACAATGTCGTTTTAAAGTCATTACAATCATAAATTGTCCAAAAACTTCATCTAAATCAAAAACAAAAATAATCATCAGCAGAAGGATAACCCAAATAGGGAAAGGCCCTCATCTCACTCCTCATGTTGTGTTTGATTGTCTTAATCATACACGCCCTCATCGCCCACGTTTACATCAAAGTCTACATTTTTGAAAAGCGAAACTGTAGTGGGACTACTTTTGTGAGATTTTGAGACATCTTAGTAAGTTAAAAACTATGACAATTCATAAAATGCATGTAATGACAATGAATATACAAGTATAAAATATAAGGATCCGAGCAACAAATGTATACTTACGGAGATAAGAAATCCGGGCAACACCAATACATTACCTTAGGGTGATGTGAAACCCTGAGCAATAAGTATATAAATTCACAACATCAAAGAGTCTGATCAACATATATGAAACTTTGGAACAACCAGGAAACTCGAGAAATAGTTATTTAACTTATCCATAACAATTTTCAAGCAACATAAATATAAATGAAATCTCAAAACTACAGAAACTCGAGCAACATATATAATTCCCTCAACACAGTAAACAACTCGAGCATCCAATTCCTAATGTTAATGAAAATATCTTAAGCATGAGAGCCCTAGATCCTCCATACATCCATAAAACCATTCGAGAACCCCAAGTTCTCCCATAATCATAAAATCATCTAAGTACCATTTCCTTATTAACGCATGCACCAAGATCTCCCCTAAAATAAGCATGTACACACATTGACATTTTTTACCACACCATAGGTAACGACCACCCATGTGACTTCATCTCAAGAATAGCTTTGACTTCAGGTAACTGTTGTTCACCAAAAGCATTCTCTAGCCTTTGCCAGCCGAGAGGTAACAACTCGACTCGAGATCGTTACAATCTCGCCTGAGCCCGTTGATAGCCTGGAATCAACCTATAAGATTTCATTCACTACAAGAAGTATGGGATTTTCCCACGATTTTTATATACCATGACTACCGCTAGTGGAAAATAGTGGACTTATGGCACAAAACGCTCCCGTCACAATAAGTTTTGCCATATATGATGAGATTTCGTGCATTGAGTGAAAAATCGTGGAGAAAAAAGGATCTATGACGACGAGATTTCGTTCGTGTTAAAATGTTTTGGGAATTACTACTTTTGTACCCCAATACAAGAGCTTTTTCCACGGAAGGTGTGTATTGCTTTGTAATTTATACTCGCCGAGCCCTCAATTAGCAAGTACTAGTGATTTTGCCTTCACCTTGCAACCTCACTGCCGACAGTGGTTTCCTTGCGTCGCGGTGGTTTCCTTGCGTCGCCGCCCTTCGACGTCCACTCACTGCCGATAGTTGCCGCCCCATTCAACCTCACTGCCGCCAGTTGCCGCCACTCACAACCTGGGCATTGATTACTGCCAACTCCAGTAAAGGTGCATCCTTCTCTCAAATCTTTGCCTATTGATGATTTCTCTTCTCAAATCTCTGTCTCTCCCTCTCCCCTTGGTAAATCTCTCGCCTATTGCTGCCTCTTCTATGTGTGTATCTCTGGTTCATGAGCTTGGTTTCTTCTTCACAATTTTTCATTGTCTTTGTTTAGCCATGAATATACATAATATTTCTTGAATACTTGCATCCCATTAATTAGGTTATGATCCCTTTTGAATCCAACTCTTTTAACTCTTACATTCAGATTCATCGCCTTTAAATTTAGAATGTTATGTGCTAAAGATTATTGAGTTATGAAATTTTACCCCTTAAAGTATGCTCATTTGTTGTTCATAAAATAGCTTGAATTGATTGTATGTATATATAACCTGATGTGCGAGTATGCTACGAATTTGAATGTGTGCTCCCAAATTTCATTTTAACAAAAAGAAGGAAAATATGTTGGTGGTCAAAGGCCAAACCATAGCTTTAGCCAGGATGATGATCTGCATTAATTATCAAACTCATTGATCTGCATGATAGTTACTATGAATCACAAACATAATTATGCACTAGAACTCGATTTACGTTCTCATGCATGATAACAATTATTAGCGTACTAATAATGAAGGAGGTGAAAACAGTACTCAGCTATTAATGATATATTTGGTTCCAGTGTTATTGTATACTAGCTAGGGAAATCTTGTATGGCATACTTATTATTTTTATAGCTCATGTACTGGATCAATTTATATATTGCTGCAAGTATATATACATTTGCCAGCTTGCTTTGGGATTTAATAAGGTTTGTCCGTGGGTTCAATATTGTAAATGCCTAAGTATATTAAGGGAGATGGTATGTGATGATTTCTTACTCAGATCACTGTCATGAGGAACGAATTCTTTGTAGTGTAATGTTTTTTTGGCTGAGGCAAGAGTTTGATGTGATGATAACACTAGATGTTATCTGTTGGACAGGTCTTTTTCATTCAGCATACGGGAATCAAGTAGGATATAGAGGTTGCATTAGTACAACTAGCGCTCATCACCTATTTAGATCAAAATGAGTTATCTCATACAGATGAGTGCAATGGAGATATGGGGAGATTTAATCTGGAGCAAAGTTCATCAAACTGATATATGTAGAGAAGTACTATAGTTGTTTTATGGGCTATACAATAGTTGTAACAATCAAGCTGATGACCCTCTCTTGTCCTTCCCACACAGTGAACATTGATGTATTTCCATTTTCTTAAATGAACAGTTTCAAATGTTGAATTAACTTATATATATGAACAATGACAATCATTTTATATGACTGTCAGTGTATTTTGGATTAATTTTGCCTAATTTTATATGGTTGTCATTTTTTATTCACTCCTTAATTTCCAATTTTGAGAAAAAATGTAGACAATTTTAATTAGTGGTGAAAACAAGCCACTTTTCCCAGAAGCTAGCAATTATGGTAAAAAGCTGATATCATACATATTTGCCAAAATGATACTGCGATAGGAGGCCTCTATGGGGAATAACTTATTTGCCACGACTGCTGTTGTGGGATTTATGAACTAAACTATATTGATGTAAAACGCATTTCTTACAAACTTCCCTCATGGAAATTCTACATTTTCTACAAGTTAGTTGTGGTGGGGAAAAATATTTCATCTTTAATGCAAAAGTATTTCCCACAACATTCTATCATGGCAAGTAAGTTTTTCCCACCATCAGACTTCATGGGTAATGCATTTAACACATCCTTATTTCCCACAAACGGTAATGGTGGATAATAGTTATACCCACTGATTGCACTCGTCGAACTTCCTCCATTTACCATGAGCTTCATAGAAAAAGATATTCCCTTTTGCGACGAAAATAGAAGTTTTTTCACACGGAACGTACCGTGGTGAAATATTGGTATTATTCACGAGTTTGAGTTATCGTGGATAATAAGACTTTTGCGGTGAAGTATAAGCCACGAGACTCCTACGGACAGATTTGGTGTGTAAAAGGTATTTCCCACGAAAAATCAGCCTTTTGCCATGAGGTTCCTCCCTGGGAAACTTCAGTATTTGTTGTAGTGATTCCATTTTCACACGCTCCTACGTGACTAGGAAATCTCCATTAAGATAATTCCTCATCTCGGCTTGGAGTCACGAATCACACACATGCATACCACTTTGTTAAAACATCAAGCATCTCTTAAAAATATCATCTCAAGAGGCGAAATTCAACACTAAAATCATTCTCAAAATCAACTTATAAGATATGAAAAAACCCAATGTAAAGTGTAAGGTAAGACCATAGATTGCGTAAATGACATTCATACGCAATTTGGAAAACCGCAAGATAACTTGCCAAGCAACCAATAAGACAGTGATATATAAGAAAAATAAGATCATCACCCGCTTACTCTTAGCAATATAAAAGCTACAAACTTGGATTGAATGTATAATAGCATAGTCCACGATCATCAAGCACACATTGAAAGCATCGTTACAGAAGATACTTACCTTGAGTAGTGAATATTTATTGGTTTTTGGTCGGTTGTAGGTTAGCGGATCTTCAAGTTGAGATTGATGATGACGAGAAAAGAAATAGCTGGTAAGGAGATAAAAGGATGAAACATCTTCATGAGTTTCACTGTTCACTTTCAACCTGATTAGTTCGTTGGTCGGCAGACATCCATTGGTCCAAGTGTATGCCAGATTGAGGAAGAGATAGAGATGACAATGATGTGCTCTATCGTGAACCAGGTGCTCGACAAAGGAGGGACGAGTTCCTCCAATGGGGTTGGCCCTTTTTAGTTGCCACTTGTGAATGTTAAAAACGTATTAATAAAGCTTCTGAAGCCAGCTACGGATGGTCGTGGTGGAGTGTGAAGTTCACGATCATTCTCACAAATGATGGTGTATTGTGAGCGCACCTCACAAGTTCCTGGGCACATGGTCGGATTTCATTAAGTCATTTTTGAGCACTTGCTCGAGCCTTTATCAAGTCATAGGGGTAACAAAATTCTAGCACTTGCTCGGATTCCCATCACAGCAAGGGGAATGTACTTTGAGCTTTAGTTCAGACTCATAGTAGCGCTCTGCGAGGAATGTGTTCAAAGCCCTTGATTGAACTTGTATTGCTTTGCATGTTGTTCGCTTGTTGTCGGTTTGCCTAATACCTTGCTCACCTATCTTGTTGCTTGCTCGATGCAATGCCCGCCTATTTTTGGCTCACCTAGTGCTTTGCTCGCCTTCGTCCTTGCTCGTCCAACATCGTGCTAGCCTACCCTTTGCTCGTCCTTGGCTTTGCTCACCCAGTACAACCTTCCCTCATGTACGTGTTCTCAAGTGGACGAGATGGCTAAGTATTTTACCAAATAGTATATCCCTACTTATGTTAGATGTGGTTCTTACAATCTTTATTCATGATGGAGGGTCTTAACAACATGTTATTCAATATGTTTTTATTTGTACTTTTCTAAGCAACATGTTATTCAACATGCTGTTCGAAAAACTCCAAATTTTGAGTTTAAGATTTAGAATTCTTATGAAATAATGATATTAAACAAGAAAGCCAATGTCATCGTTTCTACCCCTGTTTGTATTGTTCACAACCACTCACTTGTTCTTTTTAGGGTTTCATTTGGATAGTGAGATGAGATAAGATTATCTCGAATAGTAGCAAAATTGCTTGTGAATAGTAGTGAAATAGTTTGTGAATAATAATGAAATGGTTTGAGTTAATATGTTTTATAGAGTTTTGGTAAATGAGAGAAAAAAAAGTTGAATAAAAATATTATTAGAATATAATTTTTTATATTTTGAGATTTGAAAAAGTTGAGTTATTTCTTATATTTTGTTTTGAAGTTTGGAAAAATTGTAATGATTAGGCAATGATTAGATAAAAAAGTTAAAAATTTGAAATTGAAAAAAAAGTATTTATATTTATGGTGTTTGAATATTGAGATAAGACTGAATAAAATGTGATGATATAATATGAGTTAAAAGAATTTTACTATCCAAATCTAGCCTATTAGAAACTGAGAACATTGTTATATTTCTTTGACAAAATCACAAAATTTATTATTATTATTTAGATAGAAGCCCAATTCCTAGCTGCAAATGCTAACCCAAGAAAGTCCATCCATTGTTTGTATAACTGGGCTTGTGGAGGTCTGTTGGTCCAATTTCGTATCCACAATTGTTAAAAATGATTATTCTATTAACTGTTATTAAATCGTGAGATATCTTCGGACTCGACATAAAATTCACATCAGCGCAAAGGAGGTCACAAAATCGCCGTCGTCACCACACTTGCACGCACGTCCTCGGCGAGCGGTCTCACGGAGAAGACCATAGCGATAAGAGATAGAAAGCAAGAATTCCCCACAAAGATAGAGAGATATAGATATAGACTTTCAGATTACAAAAAATGGCGTTGAACCAAACGCTACTATCCCCAGTACCACCATTATCATATTCATCCACGACCACTAGAACGGCGGCTGCAAGGAACTTCGTTTGCATAATACCCAAAACCCAATTCGCCAACCGAAGTGTACCCTCTCTGCTTCCATCTTCATCCACCAATCCGTGCTTGCGCTTGAGATGCTCGGTGGATTACCACGCCCAGCAGCAGTACAATAACAGCACCCAGGTGGCGTTCCCGAGGCCGGCGGAGATCCCGTGGAGTAAGGAGCACAGTAACACGGTGCACCTCATAGGCATCGTCGGCACCCAAGTCGAGATCAAGCACTTACCCTCTGGCAAAGCCCTCGCCTGGACCCGCCTCGCCGTCAAGAAGTCCTCCTCCCTCACCTCCTGGTAAAACCTTATCATCCATCCTCTTCTCTTTATGGACAGGATTAAATTTATTTGTCGCCATTTTTCATTGTAATATGGTTTCTGGGTTTAAAATTTGGCACTGTAAATTGTGACTTTTTGGTTTCATAATTCAGTTTGGTTCTTAAGTAGTGGAAATTAGTTGAATGTCGAGTGCTCAAAATGGGTGGCGGCTGGGGAGTTTTGTGTATTATATGTTTTATGGGTGCGAGTTATATATGAACCATGATTTGCTTGGTATTTTTTGGTTTTTGGGAATTCCACTTTAGGGGTTTCGTGTGGCAATTTTCAAACTTTAATAGTTTGGGACACAAGAACAAAGAGAAAGAGAGAAGTTTCCAAATTTTCAATTTAGAAATGGAGGGGTATAATATGAAACTAGGAAATGAGTCGATTACTTATCTAGAATGCACGCTGACCAATTTATCAAACAAAACTTATCTAGAATGCATGCTGACCAGCAACTCAAGGTCACTCTGTTACACATTATTGGCTTGGGTGCGTGTGCGTGTTTTGCTTACTACAATTTTTTGTTAGTTGATGCCTTGTTGATCTCGTTAAGACTTAAGATGTAACAAACTAACTCATCTATGCATGAATACCGTCAGTGGGTCAGTGCTAATTGGAGTTCAAATCATATAGCTTCTTGAGAATGACAGTGATGTAATTCAGGATAAACTTGACGTTTTGGGATGAGCTAGCGCATATTGCTTTTCAGCATGTGGAGAAAGGCCAGCAAATATACATATCAGGTCGCCTGGTGTCAGATTCAGTTGAAAGCGAGGATGGAAGACAGCAGACGTACTACAAGGTTTTTTCAATTTATTTTATATTCATAACCAAAGGTCATTCCCTCTGTACTTTCAGTTTGCCCGTAGTCAATTATGATAGTTTTAGCTCTTTTGCAGGTAGTTGTTCAGCAACTGAATTTTGTTGAAAGGAGCCTCTCATCTTTCCCTTTGAATGATCGTGAATCTAATTCCGTGATGGCAGGCAAGAAATATTCTTAATTTGAGAAGAGTTTTGTTTGTGTTTGAATGTTCCTGTTACATGTTTCCTCTATTTTTGCAGGGAAAAAGTTTGGAAATAATGCTGCAAGCAATGTTGGTTCTGTTGAAGAATTATGGCAAGCCTTCTTTGCTAATCCAGTGGATTGGTGGGATAATAGGAAGAACAAGGTACTAAATTTAAATCCAGTTAAATTTTCTCCATTTAGGAGATTGGATCTTTTATACATGTTCATGTGCTTATACCCTAGGATGTAATGAGGAGAATTATAGATATGCTTTGAGTAATCTGCACAAAATATACATGGCCAAATGAAAATTACAACAGGTGTTGTTTTAATAAGAAAATACAATGGGTGAATATTATAAGATAGAAAGCATAATGGATCAATAGATAGCATAAACAATAGGTTGCTTTTCTTGGCTTGAAAAGTGTGGATATATATTTTTTCGGCTATGTACTGGCTCGATAATTCTTCAGCAATTATGAAACTTGATTCAAATGTTATGTTAAATATAATTATTTGAACCATATTATAATGACATAGCTCGTTCTACTAAATAACAATATTGGAAAATTCATGGACGAAATTTTAGCACCATCGAACTAATTTCTTGTTCATGTTTGCTTCCACAGCATATTATTGAAATTTTCTTTTGTTGACAGAAAAACCCAAAATATCCAGATTTTAAGCACAAAGATACTGGAGAAGCTTTGTGGGTCGAAGGCAGGTACAATCCACCATGGGTGAAGTCCCAACTGGCTATACTGGATACACGAATGGGGTCTCTTTATGATCAGGATGCCAGGATGGATGCAAATTTAATGGCCGCTGATAAGTTTTTGCCTTTCTAAGTGCTTGTGATGCTGATCTTTAGGTATTGGTGCCAATGGTGTAATTTCTCTATTTATTTTTCTTGTTTCACCTAATATTCTGGAAGATCTCCAAAGAATATGTTGAGTATTTGTGGTAGGGGTATTTTGTGGCCTACAATATGCAATCTTACATGATGTGCAGATAATCTGCAGCTCTGTATTTCTCTTCAAACCCTTCTTGTGTATGTGAGGAAATTTTGTCTTGAGATCTAAACATCTCTTATAAAGATTATGATTTATTAATTACTCTAGAATGCCCTATGATATGGTTCTGGCCATTGGACTTTGGGCCCTGATCCACGCAATTTAAACTTGTTTCTACCTTCCACTTCAATATCTTAATGCTGTTGCTTGTACTATTGATGAATTTTTCATGCCTAGCTTCAGTGGACCAAATATTTACTAGAAGTCATGATGTATCGGTGGCCTTGGATATGTCCTGCACCTGGAGACATTTGTTTATCTTTAGAACAAGAAACTTTTTGAACTTTAAAATCTGCTCTGATGGGTTTGGGATACTTGAACTGAAGTCTTATCACCTGGTGTTTTAATTGCTCAAAATGCCTGAGACCTAACTGGACTATTGCATGTCATGCAGGCCTTCTGGAAAATAAGCATCGGAAAAACTAAAACTTGGGTCACTCACATGTTTTGCATTTAGTTAATGCATGAATCAGGATACCATATGTTCTCCCATGCCTTTTCTTTCTCCTTTTTCCATTTCAATATAATTTCAACCAAGAAACTTCGATTGAGTATTGTCACTGTAACTGTCTGAAAAGCAGCATTAAGAGTCTGCATGTTTAGTTTAGTTGATTACAGTTGAAAAAAATGGATTGGCTGACCAAATATGTATACGCATTGTAATATTTATGTGAGCTTAGATGAGTCCTGACCAGCTCCACATAGGCAGCATTACTAGTTTCCTAGAGACAAACAAGATATTCTTTTTCTTTTTCTTTTATTATTTTACACCACTGCTGTGGTGGCCTGCCACATCAGTTTGCATAAAAAATATTTGTATTTCTTTTTCTTTTATTATTATACACCACTGCTGTGGTGGCCTGCCACATCAGTTTGCATAAAAAATATTTGTATTTTAAATTATTTTATAATTGACATGTTCTTACAGTATGGACTTGCAAGCTGATTTATACATGGGCAATTTCTATGTTCATGCAAATTTCCACCTGTATCAAAGTTGTTGGAGCAGTCGGATAGTTGGTTGATTGGTTTATTATTACATGCAACCATATTACTTCAGCTGGAATGTCATCATATTCATCCTTTGTCAATATTAATGGAGCCTACCCTACTGCTAATTACCCTGACAAGCAGACACTAGTTCATGCACATAGTTCGAATACAGCCAGAAATCTGCCCTCCTCTTGTTTTGGCATGAAACAAAACAATTTTTTTGATGTAAAACGTTTGTAAGACTGTTTGAAGTTTGATTTTTTGGGCATGAAACTAACAAGACAGAAAAACTCGACCCCTCATATGACTCGTACAATTTCTTTTGCTAGACATGCTTATTAATTTAGCAGGATGATCCTGTTGATACATCTTAACAATGGAGCTATGAAGAAGTCAACAATAAAAGTAGAACACCTTGCAGAACTGCCACTGTAAGTGAGGCTGACAATGGGGCCACTGGGCAAGAACTGAAGGAATGTATCGGCCAACATCTGGCCTAGTCGAACTTGGGATGGCGAGGTTAGGTGCAGACCATCCGGCTCAAGAGCCAGACCCTTGGCGTCTACTGTTCGCAGGTTCAAGAGGTCAATACCCATCTGTTCTTCTCTAACAATCTTTATGAAAGGTCCAGCTCCCGACGCCAGACCCACCTACCCAAAAGATTCCAACGTTATTTCACAGTTGTCTGTGTATATATATTATTATATAAAGAAATAGAAATATAAAAAGATGGGGTAGAAGATTTGGTAAACGAGACACGGTTGGGGACATAAGTATCCTTATTCATCTCTTTTAATTATTATAATTTTTTTAAAAATTTTATATAAAATATAATAAATAATTTAATTTTTTTAAATTTTAAAATAATAATAATATCAAAAAAATAATATATTAACAATACTTTATTCAAATTTCATTTTAATTTATCTCATCTGAATTCACTATCCAAACCTCTCACCATTTAACTAAATTCAATCAAACAGTTATAATAATTATAAAAGTATAATATAAAGAGAAATATTTTAGTTACAAAAGAATTCTATAAAATAAATTCACAAATTGACAATATTTATATATAATACATTAAATTGTAAAATTATTTTTATTATAAAGTAGATATAATATATCATACGAAATCGTATCAATTTATAAATTTATTTTTATAAAATTTATGATAATACTTATCTAAATCCGAACTCATCATGCTTCTTTCTTGTTCTCTCGGAGTCTACGCAATCTGAATCTCAATTTGATTCTAATTACATAAAAAAACACTTTATAAAAATAGGATGGAGAAGTAGTATAAAAATATATTAAAAATGGGGCCCACCAAAAATTTCCTATAATTAATTTTATTTTATATTTTTTAAAATTCATACGTGTCAAAGTATGAGTGGATGGTGTAAAACTCTATTTTTTGGCCTAACCCGACTCCTCGCTTTGTGTAATTGACAACTGTTGGGTTGTGGCCTAGAAGTTGTCGAAACTTGTAATCACTAGATTGCTAGCTGCAGAATATGGAGTGGGACTGTTCTGCACTATCAATTATTTCTCCCAAAAGTGGAGTATATAAAAAGAAGAAAAGATTAATGTCACATGACTTGGACCCATATGACCCAAGCTTGGGAGCAAGATTGGCAATTGAAGAAAGCGAGAACTAGAAATTTGACAAACAAAGACATTCATTGATCAAGAGCTTGATCAGGACAAGATCATACGTGCATTACCTGGATTATTGGGAGCAGGGGAGACTGCAAATCATCTCGGAGGTCCATGAAAAACCTCTCCAACTTTCCCTTATATGACTCTGCATCTTCTTTACCAATTGTGTCGCTCTCCCCTTGATACCAAAGAAGCGCTTGAATCGTACTGCCACGGCCATCTATCAACGAAGCCCGAGCCCTCTGCACCAACTGGTTGTAAAGGAATGTTCCTCTGGCCCACTCACTTATCTTGGTCCCTCCGATTGCACAGGGGACCAGACCAATGGCACCAAAGGTCGGGTCTTTGGCCAAGACGTTAGCAAAAGCCATGCCGGGTCCAACCCCGTTGGTCTTGTTGACATCAATGTCTGCGTGTAGAGGCTCGTGGGCTAAAACCCATGTGAGGTTTGCGCTGAGCCGGAGAACGGAAGGGTTGGGTTGGCACTGTGGAGGGATTATGCCGTCCCAGGTGGCGACGCCGGTGATTGTATCGTTAACCACGCCTCCACGTCCGGCCATATTGCTCTGTCCGGCTAAGATGAATATGTTTTTGGGTACCGGGAGTTGTTGGGGCCTCACCGACCAAGCTTGAGCCACAAGGACCGAAAAGAACAACAAGGGTACCATATCCCTTTGCGGCGCTGTGCGGCAAAGATGAAAGGTCATTGGCCACGTTGAAAGCAAGACATTTGCTTGCTTCTCTTCTCATTGTAACAGTTGAATCCCGGCCATTTTGCCAAGGAAAAAAAAAAAAAAAAAAAAAAAAAAAAAAAAACAAATACCGGCCTTTTTTGGTGTAAAATACAGACTGTCATATTCGTTTTAGTTTTCAATCTTTGGACCAGTAAAGAACATCCACGTCAGCGTACGAGGAATAATGGACATCACTAGCTAGCACACAATACGATGGATCATATATATATGATTTGCATAATTCAAAACTCACCGAGATCCATCTTGACGATTGGATCCCATGATTATTTATTTATTTATTGATTTATTTAGTGATTAAAGAAGTGTTTTTAAAATAATATTGTAATTTTTTTAAAAAAATATTTAAGGATCATATGAATAAAATGAATAAAAAAATCAGAAAAAATAAAATAAAAATTTATAACTTGTCGGTAGTGGGTGTAGCACGGCTCATGATTTTAATCAAATGGTCAATTGTTGATTTTTATTTAAAAATAAATACAAGTAACCATAGTAGAAGTACAGCTTGTAACTTACAAGGAGGTATGCGTTGCTGTCTATGTACGCATTCTTTTGAGAGATTAGGTTTCTAGCTATCATCTGCATTAACTTTTATTGGTTACCTTTCGCAGATCATGTTCATGAAGTAATCTGCAAGCCCTTCCAAATAATACCAATGCATTCATGGAATTGATCAATTTTTGGATCCTGTATATCGACAGGATCACACTTAGCACAAAATCAGCAAGATCAATGAAATACAAAATCAGCAACACCATGATTTTAGGAATTAGCCATTGTAAATTCTTTCCATACTGATCTATTATAAGTTACCATAGAAAGTACTTTAGTCTCGTGTATCTATTTATTTGTCAATTCTTTCATTGTAAAATGTAGTTCCTGAAATAAAAGGTTCATATTTTTGTAAGTTTAACACTGTATAATTGGCATCTTAATCAAAGGTACGTAGTTCGACTTTGACAATTAGGCTTAGCTTTCCAAAAGGGTATTGACCCAAGAGTACTACTACGGGTTCCAAATTATGTATTTTTTTAATCATAATAAATATTTTTAAAAAAATAAAAAATTCACAACATCATTAAAAAATATTTTCTTAATCATTCGGTAAAAAAAAAAAAAAAAAAAAAAAAAATCCCATTCGGAACATTTTTTGGATCCAAATTCGGGACTAAAGCATTAATTATTTCTCATTGACCCAAACATGCATTTTTTTTTTTTCCCGCTTCAATCTTGGTTCTTTTGCATCTAGCTATTGCATAAAGGATTAGTTCAGCTAGCTAGGCCGAAAAAAAAAAAAAAAAAAAATCTGTAAACCCTGATCGGTAGTTTTTCTATGCATATTATCGGCGGCCTATATATATAATTGCTAATTGTCTGAAAAATACTTCATTCCTGCTGCGCACAATATTATAGAAAAAATCTACTATGCCGCCCTAAACATATTGTTCGGTTTGACTGCTTGGTGATTTTTTTTTTTTTGCCGAATAATAAAGAAAGTGATTTTTAAATATATTGATGTATTTTTTTATTTTTTAAAAATATTTAAATATATTAAAAAATATGAATAAAAAAATAAAAAAAAATATTTTTACAACTAGCAGTAACACCGAGCGATCCTACTCGGACAGTAGAGTAGCACCGCACCGCATTATAATACTACTGTTCAGGTCTAAACCAGCAAATATTAGATTATGTCAATGGACTCAATGCGCGCGCTAGCTGGAAAAACCTCGTTCCAATTTTTTGTTATCTACAGGCAAGATCTCTCTCTTTCTGGAATTGTATTGTAAATTAATTATAAGCCGAAGCTCTCTGCAAGAACAATTATTAGCTGTAGTTCTCAGAAAGATGTTTCGTTTGAAATTATTAGTATTATTTTGTCGAGGTTACTAATTGAATTCTAATGTAAAAGAAGCAGTCAATAACATGATGTTCATTGCTTTCAATGTCCACTCGTACACGTAAAGTACTTTAAAGAAAATTGTTGTATTTTTAGTCTTCTATAATCCTACTAAAACCTAAGCAGATCTTGGGACAAACGAAACATTTTATCCTCTGTACAGGTCTTAATTGCTGTATTTTGTCTTCCTTTTTTTTTTTTTTTTTTCATTTTTCCTAGCTTTGCTGCTAGCAAGTATCCGTTTACAAAGAACTAACAATAATAGGCTAAAACCCAGAGGCTGAAATCAACATCAAGTATTTGAAAAAAAAAAAAAAAAAAAAAAAGAAAATTTATATGGTATCTGACAAATTATGTGTCTTGTTGCAGAACCCATGCTTAAAGATTCCATGTCAAAGTTGTTGCCATGACATTTGTTTTCTGTGTAGTTGTTCTTTTGCAGGTTTTCACAGACAACCCAAACCTCTAGCTTCTGATCCTTTCATGATTCTCAGCCTGTTGCAGGAGGAAACGAACATACTGCAGAATGAAATAAAGGCTTAATCAGTTTGGAGAAGGATATACATAGAGATCACACGTACGTACTTATATATCATGCAGAGATCAAGGCCATGATCTAGCTAGCTAGGGAGAGAACTTACTCCCATGGAACATCTCCAACCAGCATCCAGTCACCATCTTTGTCTTCA
The DNA here is from genome assembly GCF_004785595.1 of Juglans microcarpa x Juglans regia. Lineage (NCBI taxonomy): Eukaryota > Viridiplantae > Streptophyta > Magnoliopsida > Fagales > Juglandaceae > Juglans > Juglans microcarpa x Juglans regia. The sequence continues at coordinate 32,366,358 of NC_054597.1, forward strand.
TAAGTCGGAGCAAAGTCAGATCCATTGTACCCTTCCCTTTCTGAATACTCACCTGATAAAAAATATAGCAATTACAGATGATCAGAAGTAATCGTTTATATATATATATATATAGTACTACTGCAAATATAAGCACCATCACCATCATAATCATCATTGGAGTACGGCAGGAATGTATAAATCTTACCCACGGCGAACTTGAACATGTTTTCCAAAGCGTTGAGGAGATCTGGGTAGCTCTTGTAAAACTTGAGATCAACCTTCCTTAGATATGGAGCTCCATCCATGCTTACTTTCACGTACATCCCCGCACCTGCATCATCCTGATCAGTACTCTTCATTTGTTGGAAACTGTTTCTCCTGTAAGAACGAATTGGTGGCCACCCCACTACTTGTGCCCTGCCATGCATCATGCATGCATATTTAGCCAACATACTGACATACGTACGTGTATATATATATATATATATATATAATTATATATCTAAAGGCAGACATGATTAAGAATTAAGGATATAAAATTATAAATCAGTACCGATCGAGCATTTTTTGCTAACAGATCACTTACTTGGCTGGAGGCTCACAATCTGGGTCACCATTGCTAGCAATATCAGACTCGTTTGAAATGCCGATCTTAAACCTTGGCTCCTCGCTTATTCCTTGTGGTGAAGCTCTCTTGTTATTCCTCATCACATGACTTGCAGTAGCAGATGATTGTTTCTCATGCCCATCACTCCCGGGCAATCCTAATCTCAGCTCAGTTGCCTCGAGAATTAGATCATCAGTACCCCCATAATTCACTGACCTTTCCATTTTTGCTGCACAAGTACTAATTCAACAAATTAATAAAACCCAAAATACTTCAACACCTTGAGACTTTTCTCAAAGAAAGAATGAGTGAAATGTTGATCAGATTTTGGAGAAAGCACAAAGAAATTTATAGGGTCAATGGTGAGGGACAATATCTAGGTGACTTTATTCTATTGAGGGGCACCTTGGACTGTGGTGCTCAATGTGAGGGGGACAAAGGAGGGACAAGCACAGCCAACGCTATTGATGACCGTGGACCAAGAATTGACGGTTGAGATTGGCGGGCGGGTTCTAGGATAGGATGGACGGTTTGATGAGGAGTGCTGAATCACGAGGGTGGAAATCAAAAGACACCCCATGTGAAAGGAGGGTCCCACGTGGATCTCTTTGATTGGCAAAAGATATCACTATGTGCCATGTGGTTTGAGATGAATGGTTGGACCTGCATGACATGTCGGATTTCATGTGGCATGGTCAGCTCATCATCCTCCATCAGCATTATTGTCATCATCATCACCATACCCCTTTTAGCCTAAAATTCTCTGAATAATTAAGTGTATTTTATTTTAACATATTTTTTTGTTCCATAGGAGATTCTGCTCTGCCTTTGGTTGATCATCATGACTTACCTTACCAACCATTACAAGTCTCTTGCATGCATGGTAGTTGACCATAATAACAATACTTAAATAATATATTATATATGCAAAATGATTATAATTTTAATTAAAAGAAAACTAAAAGATAAATAATCATATTGAAGGTTCTAAATAGTTTTCACTGTTAAAGAATTTAGAAAAAAAAATGCTTGAAATGAACAATTAATAGTGTTTAGAAATGGCTAAATATTTCAACAACATTAATAATATTGGATTTTCCACAACAATTAAACTTAATCCAACGACGAAGGGAAATGGAATAAATCACTCAAACCTGCAATCATACGTGTATAGTATATATATATATATATATAGAGAGAGAGAGAGAGAGAGAGAGAGAGAGAGAGAGAGAGAGAGAGAGAATATATGAGGAAGGGATGATCTTTTGGGGTTGATTTTCTTTTTTAATCTTTGTAGAAGCTGATCATACACCGGCTAGCTTTAACATATATATCAGCGAAACTTGCATAGATTTTTCTTTCTTCTTTCTCTTTTCTTTACAAATATTAGATATTATAACTATGCATCACACACACACACACACACACACACACACACACATATATATACACATATATACATATATATGGTCATGTGTGCGTGCGTGTATAGTATATATATATATATATATAGTATAACTATGCATCACATGTATATATATATATACATCGATGTATATTCATAAACACATTTTTGTTTCCCTTTCTAGTTTCCTTCTTGGGATCAGTTGGGTGGGGCGCATGCGCATTCATGATTGCTTGAATGCATCAAAAGCTGATCCATATATATATAACCAACACTTTCATTGCAAAATATGTCTTGAGGTTTGCATTTTAGTCCATGGGCCTAGCAATTAAAGAGTGAAATGTACTGGTTAACAAAATTGTGGTCTAGGCATTGAGTATACTTATTGCCAACAAAACCATAACGAGACTTGGTACAAACTTTTGTGGTATTTCAATTTGATTGTCACTTCAGAGAGTTTCATCCACAAACCCTGGTTTGGCTCTCACATCAACTAATAAATGAATGAGCTTCAGGTTTGGCATGAATTAATCTTTATGCAATGGGATGTGCACCTGATCTGTTAATTGACTGCACCGATTATGATCACTCGATTTGCGTACGCCATAGATCCATGTGGGAATTTCATGTATATATACTAGTTGTTGTAATTAATCAACTCAAGTATCAACACATCTGTGGAAAGGATTTTGAAGGGTGGCCTGGTACGTACTTGTCCTGATCACGCTCTAACACATCTCAAAACTAGGGTTTATGCATGCCAAGGATTAAGATTTAAACAAAGACTCCATTTGGGTCCAATCCCAGTTGAAATTGGCCTGACATGTAGGATGAGGGACACGTGTCTCTTATATCCTATTATGAAATACGTGTTTATAAACGATCTTTCATCCAAAGATTCCAACCCAATCCACTGATCTCTTAAACAAGCCTAACATGACAGCTCTCCCTTTTAATAATGGGGGCAGCTTGGTTTGCCGGTGCCGGTGTACCTAGACTCAACGCAACTTATGTCTGTTTCTTAAATCTGAAAACATATATATATCCACAAAGACCATAGATGATAGAGCACACCCAAAAACAACTCATAGCAAGCTAGCTGACGATCAGCATGCAAAAAAAGTGGAGCAAAAGGACAAATAGAAGTGTCATAATTGAGGGCACCATTCATGTAATAAAACCACAGGCATTCTTTTGTGAACCCAGCTCACTACTCTTTGGATGGACTACAGGAAACACAAGGGTCTACCAACTTTTCTCCCCAACTAGATTGAATCAAAGCATTGATGGTTTTGGTTGTCTGTCTTTGCCAATTTCACTGCTTCTATATATGCGAGTACCCTTCTTCCACATGACCCCATGCACAGTATTGTGGATCCTACCTTGTTTGAAAAAGCTTCTGCTATACATGAGTTAGGGCATATCCTTGAAGAAACACCAGTACATTTTGGAAGCAAAGATGAATTATGACAAGCTGGTTCTCAGAGTGCTTTTCTTCAAAGAGTATTATCATGTGTAGTACTACTTCCATGAGTGTTTTTTCTTCTCAAACCATGCAAGGAAGAAGAAGAAACTGCACCATGTCAAGAAGTCATTTGATAATAAGGCTTGCACACAACTTTTGCTATTTAGAAGGAAAAATCATGCACATTAAATCTTATATATCATGAAAACGCCAAAATGGGGCGGAGAATATTTGCAAGTAGATCAAGACTATTAAAAGCTAGAGAGGTGAGGGGAACGATCGAAGACAAAACTATATATGCATGCAAGAAGTACACACGTGTGAGTGTTAATTAAATGTTGATGGTGAAATGTGGGCCTTAATACCACACGTGGATGCGAGAGTTTGGACTTTGGAATTTCTTCGGTATGAATCGAGAAGCCCAAAAGCCTGAAGGGTAGTCCCTACGTACCCTTTTTATTTTGTATTCTCTTTCTTTCTTGTTTACTATATGTGCTTGGTGCATGCATCACTTGCCTTTGTGTGGTAGTTCGGACCATGCTATGGCACCCATGCCCATTGCCATGCTACCGGTACAGCTTGTCATACATGCATACATACATACATACAATGCCATTAAGAGGCCTGATGCCCGGCCCATTCATGCATCATCATGTATAGCTAGCATCATATATATGCAGGCAAGCTGTAGGGAATAATTACCAATTAAGGGCATTGATGACACTTTCTAGTCAATTTTCTCGAGAAAATTGTGGGTTCAAGTGAGTAATTAGATACATCTAAAATCAACTACTAAAACTCAATATATTTGATTGGACACCACCTTGACCATTTCATGAGTGGGGCACTAGAGAGTTTCTGAACTCTTGTAGTGGCATAATATTCCACACCACTTGGCCATTAATGTAATTGGAAATGTGTTATTTGAATTTTAGAAATGGATTCTTTTGTCCCCAAAAGGCTTTGATCTCTTCTAAACTTCAGCTTCAAAATGCATACGCATGCATGCAGGCGTGAACTGTGAAAAACAAAAAACCTTATTTAATTAATTTAACAGTGATCATTCAAATGATTTATTTAATTTAACAGTACTGATCGATCAATAATATATCATTTGAATTTATAATGGTGACATATAATTCATTAGCTAGGGATAAATTAGAGAGAGACAGAGAGAGAGGGAGCTTTTTTTCCTCTTCCTATTCATCAGGTATATATATATATATATAATATGACATATTTATTTGTTTAAACTGTTGGAATTTATCATTAATTCGAAAAGAAGGCCATTCGATCACCTTAATTCGCCGCCATAGATCGTTTGAATGAGAATTTTTATTCTTTTTGAACGTTTGATCGATCCTGAAAACTTTTCGGAACGACCTGATCATAAATTAGAGACGACTTTTCTTTTATAAATTTTCTTAGGAACAAAAAAGCTGTGGGTTTTAGGCCAGTTGAACTCATCATTACAACTTTTTTAAATTTCAACACAAAATATAATAAACAATTTAACTTTTTCAAATTCTAAAATAATAATAATATTAAAAAATACTATTCTAACAATATTTTATCATCTCAACTCAACTCAGTTCAACATTCAAACGTAGCCTTATTGATTCCTCCCTAAAAATAGTTTATTTTGGGTCCCTAGCTAGCTAGCTCTTATATATAGCAAATTTGCTACAGTTTTACGAATTAATTGATCAATGTAGTTTTAAATTGTTAACACTCGGCACATGATTAAAAGCTTTTAAATATGTAAAAATTAAGGATCGAGCTAGATCATGATGATCAGCTATGCTAAATATATTTAAGAAAAACGTACAAAAAATTTATTTTTCTACATATCAGTTATTGATATATTAAAAATCATAAAATTTAAATTTCAAAAAAAAAACTAACAAAACGAGTCTTGTAAATAAAAGTGTAAGTAAAACTGTAAATACATATAACAATACTTGTATATATATGTAGCATTAATTAGTACTAGGTGGTTGGCTAGCTAGCTACTTAGTTGAGACGTTTTGACATTAATTTCCTCGATTAATTGTGATCAGCAGTACGTACTGAAGTTGCAGCTCTGATCATGATATATGATCAGATTTAATTAGCTATAGCTAGGTTTTCTTCACATGGGAACAATCGATCTGCAGGTACGTACGTAGCTAGGTCCCCGCCAGCAGCAACACAAATAAATAAATATTTATATAATTGTGGGCAACTGCATGCCACACTTGTTAATTTGTATCTACGTACCGAGGATATATATTCATGTTTTTTTACCCCAAGAATTTATAAGAATGGTCAAACCAAAAATATTTGATCACTTACGCATGATATTGTTCATCAATCAATACAGTACGTACTAGGATCGAAATGATCATTGAAAATAACAAAGATCATTTGATGAATTGATCTGCATGTTAATGTTAATGAGACAACTTTAGGAACATCATGGAGTTGAAAGTCCGTTAAAGTTGAGATCTTTGATGAATCTCTTTGTTCTTCCATCAGACATAATTCAAGGACAATGTCCCAACAGCCAGACAACATAATTCTGAAGATGGAAGCAAGGGGCCGGGGAAAAAAAAAAGCGTTCACACAGCCACAGGTATCGAGGCATTAAGTCAAACTTGATCTGGTTTATGGCCACTTTGATTCATATCCTATGATCTATATATATATATATAGGGCTGCAGCAGGCTAAAGATCAGTAGCATGATTGATTGAGTACCATATATATGATCTAGTTTGTGGACAGTAAATGTTTTTAAAGATATCGGAGAAAACTCCAAGGGAATAGGAAAATAAAATCCCATGATCGTTGTAAAATCTCAGCCATTTGAGGCTTTTGAGGTTCTGCAAAATGCGACGTGGCCGATCTCGTAGCTATATATCACATGACTAGCGCCTACGAGAGATCATATCGTACGTATAACGTACGTTCATTTTAGAGTTTTCTTGTCCGTCGGTCGCCGGAAAAATATCATGATCAGAAGTTTGGAACCGATATTTGATCTACCCCTTGCAAATACAATTTGTCAATTACTATTAGGTACGTAGCAACCAAAGATTTCGTAGCTGATCATGAGTAAAGAAATGTTCATGATCGGCAAAACTGATGTGGTAATGGGAATATATATTATAGAAAAATATAATGACAAAAATCAAACCTAACTAAAAGATAAAGGAAAATGCAAAATGTAATTAAGAAAAACTTACAAAAAACTTACTTCTCTACATGTCAGTTATTTTTTATTTTTATTTTTCATGGAAATAGACTTCATTTCATTCAATGAAATCGAAGTTACAGCTGTGACTAATCAATATAGAGAAAAATCCAGATTACAAGCCAAATTACTAATCTGTTTGGAGCTCCCTGGTACACAAAATGCTTTGTGACGGACATTGTCTTAATTTCTATAAACTCTCTCCTGACAAACCTTCCTGTCTGAGAGAAAAACACTCTGTAAAAACAGAGCTATTGACCCCCTTCCTCCAATGGAGGAGAGGTACAATCACCCACCATCCTCCAAAGGAGGACCGGGACTCTTCTACCAAGTCCAGTAGCCTATTTCTTTTTATTTTTACCTATATAAACAACAGAACTAAAAATACGTAGTAAATACTGAAAAACAGATCTACAAACAAAACAGAAACACTATGACCGAACAAAACACTGGGCAAGGAGGCTGTAATGGCGCATGAAGGACACGCGCCACTCTAGGAGTATGCCCGACTGTAGATCTTGAAGATCCTGGAGTCTTTGGCCCTAGACACGCCGTGCGTGGCGTTAGTTGAATCCTTCTCGCGGTGGCGCGTGGAAGCCATGCTGTCACGATCAAACTACGCATGCATGCTATGCGCTGCTCCTTTTGGCACCACATTCGGTAGTCTGGAAGATCAGCTGCTGAGGAAACCCATGGTGGGGCGCATGTAGGCCTTTGGTCACCGAAAAATCTCAAATCGACGTTTCTCCTTTATTTGACTTGAAAAAACACACAAACCAAAAACAAATATACAGGAAGAAAAACTTGGGCATGAGGGAACAGAGGGGGGAGGAGCCGAAGCTCCCACCCCCTTTAACTGGGTTCGGTTTGGGAAAGTTTTTAGAGAGAAGGGGGAGGTTCTCTCACTAAGAATAAAAGGCGGAGAATATCTTTGAAGAGTGTTGAACGGTCCTACATGTTAGTTATTGATACGTTGAAAATCATGAAATTTGAAATTCAAAAGAAAACTAACAAAATGAGTTTTGTAAGTAAAAGTGTAAGTAAAACTGTATGTACATATAATGCTACTCAAAGATAAAATGGTCATTTCTTTTGTTATTTTGGAGTGTGGCGCCCCCAATCCCCCTTATATAAATACACAGGGATCGAGACGCCAGGATGGTGACAACACGGTCACACATCCCAACGAAGTGCCAGTGTGTGTACATGCAACAGTGTACAAATAAAATAACGCAGCGGATAGTCAACTAAGTACCAGAATTTATTTACAATCAAACATCAGTAAAAATTTAAATAGCAGTGATACAGTCATCCATAAAATAATTTACAATAGTTTTAAAAGCTACAAACGAGTGATCCCAGATCACTCCTCAGGCGGAGCCGTCTCCTCAGGCTCGCCCTCCTCCTCCTCATCAGCATCAAAATCTGCGATACCACAAAATGGTCTCGCAGGTAAGTATAACCCAAACAACAACGTAATATAAAATGCATTAAATGCAACTAACATGCATGCACATGAAAACATGCATTTTTTCACAAAACATCATTTTTCCCGAAAATGATAAATTTCCAACACACACCAAAATCCCATTTTGGTCCAAATTATCCGTAAAACATTTTCCCAGAAAATGATTTACCCAAAAATCAACTCGCACTATTTTCCCAGAAAATAGTGCATTAATCCCAAATGCACCATGCATTATTTCCATATGCACCATGGTCTCCCCTATGGACCATCCGCGCGTCCTGGCTTCGCAGCGGTGCTCAATTCCGCGCCCAGCGCGTACATGGCCAAGCACCCATACTACGCAACGAGCAATGCCGAGTTCCGCGCCCAGCGCGTACGTGGCCAGACATCCTCTAGTCCCCGCCAGCAGAAGGACCACGGAGTCGGCACGAGACCATCTCGTCCGAACCCATTGTCGCCCGGCGACAATCCAGGGGACGTTACTCAGTATATTCCGCTCCCGAGTAACCAGAGGAGCTCCACCGAGTTAATGCCCCATCTCGGCTTGGGGTCGTGATACACACGCACCAAAAATATTAACACATAAAATCATAGCTTTTCAAATCACATGAACATGAATGCAATACACCAAAACCCAGTTTTCTTTTACAAACATGATCATGCATGAAATGATTAAATGCACATGTACCAACACAATATCCAAACCAACAAATACCAATCCAATCAAATCCAACCAAACAACTCCAATCACAAATCCATCCGACCCCCGAACTCCTCGGACTCAGTCCGGCATGCCAAAAACACAGTGAAATGGGTTAGTGCAAAAATACATTTAAATTACGAAAGTTCTTTGGAGAAATACTTACAGTGCAATATAATAATTTTCCGAGGATCACGAAGTTGAAAAAGGCGACGTTTGAGCAACACCACAGTGTAAAATACACTGTGGCCGTGGGTCACAAATACAAACTTTTCAACGAGGACAAACGAAGACCCAAGATTGATAGGGTAGGGCCTAGGGAGGTCGGTGAAGCTAGTGGTGGTGGTGGTTTGCCGTGGGTGGCGGCGCAAGGGGTGGTTTTAGGCCAAAAATGTGTAAATCGGAGATGGACTTGGTGGGGCTTCACCGGTGACGGATCGGAGCTGGGGTTGGGTCCAATGGGTTGCCAAGAGGCTGGAGATGAAGTGGTAGGAAGATGGTGGCCAATGGCGGTGCGACGGCGGCGCAATGGTGGAAAGTGTGCCGCGGCGTCGTGGGTTTCGTGGGCTTCGTGGAGGCTAACGGCGGCACGAGCGGCGGTGATACTGGTGGGGTAGGACGGCCGGCGGCTGGGGAACGCAAAGGACCGGGCGGTGTCGACCACCGCCGACGGACGGCGGCGTTGGGAGGGGACGATGGAAACGGGCGGAGGAGAGGAGAGAGAGAGATCGCGCGGGAGAGGAAAAAAAACCGAAGGAAAAAAAATAAGGAGAAAAAGAAAAAAAAGAGGAAAAGAAAAGGAGAGGAAAGAAAAAGAGGGAAAAAGAAATGAGGTCCAATCCTCATAACTTGGGTCACAAAAATGATCCAACGGAAACGATTTTAAAACCACAAGTTAAATAAAATAATTTAAACGTAATGATAAAGTCAAATTGAAATAATTAAATCCCACGGTAATTAATTTAAATATTAAAAGCAATTTAAATGCATAACAATAAATAAATATTTGGAAAGCACATAAAAATAATTTTCACCAAATAAAAATCATAGAAATAAACTCACTAAAATCCAACCAATTTTAAAATAAGAGAAATTATTTTAATTACATAAAAATAATTCCTTCAGTAAAAATACACTAAAATACGGGTACATAAAAATAATTCCTTCAGTAAAAATACACTAAAATACGGGGTGTTACATCCTCCCCCCCTTAAAAAAAATTTCGTCCACGAAATTGGCAAGGTCAAATATTGCACCAAGACAAGATCAAGATTCAACCAAGAGAATACTTAGAACATACCGTCAAAATCAATCAAACAAGTATGGATATTGCTCCCTCATGTCGGCCTCTCTCTCCCAAGAGAAATCTTGAGCCAACGGATCACCCCATGCCACTTTCACCATAGGTATTACCTTGGACCTTAACTCTTGCTCTTTCCAATCTACGATCTGGGTCGGGGCAACTTCATAAGTAAGGTTGGGCCGCAGTTGAATGCGTTCGGGATCCACAAAACGTGGCTCTTGCTGTCCAAAACTCTTCTTCAATGTGGACACATGAAATACGTCATGAACATCTCCAAAATAATCTGGCAAGGCAACCCTATAAGCAACAAGTCCAACCTTCTCTACGATCTGAAAAGGGCCAATATATCTTGGACTAAGCTTTCCTTTCTTACCAAAGCGCTTAACGCCTTTCATAGGAGAGACTTTAAGATAAACCCAATCTCCTTCTTCAAAGGATAAGTCTCTTCTTCTTGTATCTGCATAACTTTTCTGGCGACTTTGCGCTTCAGTCATCTTCTTCCTGATAAACTGAACTTGATCCTTCATTTCTTGAATTAACTCAGGCCCAAGCAATTTGTTCTCGCCAACTTCATCCCAACATAAAGGCGATCTGCACTTCCGTCCATATAAGGCTTCATACGGGGCCATCTGAATGGAGGAATGAAAACTGTTATTATAAGAGAACTCAATAAGTGGTAAATGATTCTCCCAACTTCCCTGGAATTCCATGACACAAGACCGCAACATATCCTCCAGAGTCTGAATAGTACGCTCTGATTGGCCGTCTGTTTGGGGGTGATACGCCGAACTAAACTTCAATTTAGTGCCTAATGCCACCTGCAAACTCTTCCAGAAATGGGACGTGAATCGCGGGTCCCGATCTGATACAATACTCTTGGGTATTCCATGCAAACGCACTATCTCCTTGACATATAACCGAGTCAACTTACCCAACGAGTCAGTATTATTAACAGGCAAGAAATGGGCACTCTTGGTCAACCGATCCACAATCACCCAAATGGAGTTCTTCCCACTAGGAGTCCTCGGCAACCCTACCACAAAATCCATAGAAATATCATCCCACTTCCATTCCGGAATAGGGAGAGGTTGGAGTCTACCAGCAGGTCTCTGATGTTCAGCCTTCACCTGTCGGCATGTGTCACATTTCTCAATAAACAGGGTGACGTCCGACTTCATTCCTTCCCACCAGAAATTCTTCTTTAAATCCCTATACATCTTTGTGCTTCCTGGATGAACCGAATAAGGAGCTGCATGAGCTTCTGCTAAAATTCGCTCTTTAAATTTGGAGTCTCGGGGAATCACTCTACGATTCCGAAACCTAAGAATGCCATCCTTATCCAAACTGTAATGCAAGGGTCCTCTAGACTTTCTGACTCTTTTCCTGATAGCCAACAGATTAGGGTCCTTTCTTTGAAGAGTCTTTAATTCATCAAAATCCACTACTCGCACATCCAAGACTGAAGATAATAATTCTTCTTGCTGTGAACTCTCGATAAGAAGTCTCCTCATTCCACAAAGGAGAGAGTCCACATCTGAAGATTCCGTTTCATCCACTTGTTGTGACTTCCTACTCAAGGCATCAGCGACTAAATTTGCCTTTCCTGGATGATACTTGATTTCACACTGATAGTCGCTAATTAGCTCTAACCACCGTCTCTGCCTCATGTTTAGATTCTTCTGAGTAAACAGATGCTTCAAGCTCTTGTGATCAGTATAAACTTCACAGGCTTCGCCATACAGATAATGCCGCCAGATCTTAAGCGCAAAAACTATTGCCGCCAACTCCAAATCATGCGTGGGATAATTCCTTTCATGAATCTTCAGCTGACGAGATGCATAAGCAACAACCCGTCCCTCTTGCATAAGAACGCATCCCAACCCGAATTTGGATGCATCACTGAAAATCACAAATGGCTTGTGTGGCTCCGGAAGTGCCAAAATAGGTGCCGTTGTCAATCTTCTTTTCAACTCTTGAAAACTTCTCTCACATTTGTCAGACCATACAAACTCAGTATTCTTCCTAGTCAAGGCAGTGAGAGGTCCTGATAGTCGAGAAAAACCTTCCACAAATCTTCGATAGTAACCGGCAAGTCCCAAGAAACTTCGTATCTCACGAACTGTCGAACGGCGAGGCCACGACAAAACAGCTTCTACTTTACTAGGATCTACAGCCACCCCTTCTTGAGAAATCACATGTCCAAGAAACTTAACTTCTTCTAACCAGAATTCACACTTGCTCAGCTTAGCGTACAATTGATGTTCTCTTAATTTCCCAAGTGCCAGGCGAAGGTGACAAGCATGCTCTTCCAAATCTCGAGAATAAATCAAAATGTCGTCGAGAAACACCACCACAAAAGAATCTAAGAAAGGCCGAAACACCCTATTCATTAAATGCATAAAAGCAGCAGGGGCATTAGCTAACCCAAAAGACATCACCTTAAATTCATAATGCCCATACCTCGTCCTGAAAGCAGTCTTGGGCACGTCCTTATCTCTTATTCTCAACTGATAGTACCCTGACCTCAAATCAATCTTCGAAAAGATAGCCGCTCCCTGAAGTTGGTCAAACAAATCATCAATTCTTGGTAGAGGATACTTGTTCTTAATAGTCACTTTGTTAAGCTCCCGATAATCTATACACATTCGGAGAGTACCATCTTTCTTCTTGACAAACAACACGGGCGCTCCCCACGGTGAAGTACTAGGCTGAATAAATCCCTTGTCGACCAGTTCTTGCAATTGAGTCTTCAACTCTTTTAATTCAGCCGGTGCCATGCGATAAGGTGCTTTATGCACAGGAGCCGCACCAGGTTCCAAATCAATAACAAATTCCATATCGCGAACGGGAGGCAATCCGGGCAAATCATCTACAAACACATCAGGAAACTCGCCCACAACTGGAATATCTACTAACGACTTCTTCTCAGATGACGTAAACTCAACTTGGACCAAAAAAGCATCTGCTCCACGAGCTATATCTCTCATAGCTTGAATTGTTGATATAATCGTTGGTTTTGCCTTCAACTTACTTCCCGCGAATTCCACATAATCATCATCCGAGAGTTGAAAACCAATTACCCGACTTCTACAATCAATATTTGCTGAATATCGATATAGCCAGTCCATTCCCAAAATTATATCAAATCCCAGCAACTTGAATACAATCAAATCTGCATCCAGTGTCCTCCCTCCAAAATCCAAAGGACAGCCCAAAGCAACTTTAGAGCACCACACCATCTCACCATTTGGAAGTGCCACTACTAGAGTTTGCGATAAAGGCTCTGTGACCAGATTACACATCCGTGCAAAAGTGGCAGACACAAAAGATCGAGACGCCCCAGAATCAAACAAAGTACATGCATAGAAATCATATAGGCGAACTCTACCTGAAGCAAACACATCCACCAGACAATCCCAAATAATCCAACCATAACAAATATTAAATCAAATTAAAATGATTAAATGCATACCAGTAATAACCCCAGCATCGTGGGTCTCTGGAGCTCCGTAATCCACATCACTAGGGGTCACTGCATAAACCCGAGCTTGTACCAACTGTCTCTGGTTGCCCCTTCCACCTCGTCGACCTCCTCGCACTCCTCACGCTTCTTGCCCTCCTTGAACTTGACCAGGACACTCCCGAGCAAAGTGACCCGGCTGGCCACATCTAAAACACTGAATTCCTCTCTGGCCACACTCACCCTCATGGGCTCTATTGCACCTGTTACAAACTGGAGCTCGACCTCCAGCACGAGCACCGGTGGTCGTCTGCGGACGGGCACTAGTCTTTTGCACGAACTTATGAGGCGACCCAGAACTACTCCCTTCGCCAAGGTAACTCCGCCTTTTCTGACCCGGAGGGGAACCTGCTCCAAAACTGTTTTCCCGCTCTGCAATGCTGGCTAAATCCACTAACTCTTGAAAGTCCTTAATCCGAAGGTAGACCACTTGTTTACGTACCTCATGGCGCAAACCCTCCAGGAAGCGCTCGACCCGCAACTCCTCCGTAGTAATGAGGTGAGGAGCGAACCGTCCAAGCTCCATAAACTTTCTTGCATATTGCTCCACAGTCATGCCACCTTGGACCAAATTATTGAACCCCCGAGCCTTTTGCCTTCTCACTGAAGCAGGAAAGAACCGGTCATCGAACTCTTTCTTGAAACGCTGCCAAGACACAGCAGCCAAGGAACCCAACTCCATTTCTAATAATGTCCGCTTGGTCTCCCACCAATTTGCCGCTTCACCTTGCAGCATATAACTTCCATATAATACCATCTGAGCCTCCGTGCATCCACAAACTTCAAATGTTCTTTCCAAATCTTGAATCCACCTCCTAGCTCGCATTGGGTCCTCCTCCCCAGTGAAGGCAGAGGTCCTATGCGTTAGGAAGCGCTCATAGGGACACCCCACTTGGGCTCCTCTACTTGAATCTCCCTGCGGCGGACGGAAATTCTGTTGAAGAAATTCTGTCATTCTATTTAATGCTCTTGCCATAGCATAATTTCCATCACCTCTAGGTAACTCATCTTCAGGCACCTCAGCTTGCCTTCTTGGCCTCACCATAATCCTGTCATAGAACATTCTCCAACCCCGCTTAAATCCAGATAATTTATATTCAACAAAAAATAAACAATAATTAAAGCGATAAATAAAATAATTTAAATAACAACAATTAACATAAAATGACATAGCAACAAACTCATAATATAAAATAAATAACTTAACTTACATAACTTTTAAATTTTTTTTTTTTTATTAAAATAATAATAAAATAATTTTCTGGTACTATCCTAAAGGACATGTGGTTTTACCCAGAGCCGAACTGCTCTGATACCACCTGTGGCGCCCCCAATCCCCCTTATATAAATACACAGGGATCGAGACGCCAGGATGGTGACAACACGGTCACACATCCCAACGAAGTGCCAGTGTGTGTACATGCAACAGTGTACAAATAAAATAACGCAGCGGATAGTCAACTAAGTATCAGAATTTATTTACAATCAAACATCAGTAAAGATTTAAATAGAAGTTATACAGTCATCCATAAAATAATTTACAATAGTTTTAAAAGCTACAAACGAGTGATCCCAGATCACTCCTTAGGCGGAGCCGTCTCCTCAGGCTCGCCCTCCTCCTCCTCATCAGCATCAAAATCTGCGATACCACAAAATGGTCTCGCAGGTAAGTATAACCCAAACAACAACGTAATATAAAATGCATTAAATGCAACTAACATGCATGCACATGAAAACATGCATTTTTTCACAAAACATCATTTTCCCCGAAAATGATAAATTTCCAACACACACCAAAATCCCATTTTGGTCCAAATTATCCGTAAAACATTTTTCCAGAAAATGATTTACCCAAAAATCAACTCGCACTATTTTCCCATAAAATAGTGCATTAATCCCAAATGCACCATGCATTATTTCCATATGCACCATGGTCTCCCCTATGGACCATCCGCACGTCCTGGCTTCGCAGCGGTGCTCAGTTCCGCGCCCAGCGCGTACATGGCCAAGCACCCACACTACGCAACGAGCGATGCCCAGTTCCGCGCCCAGCGCGCACGTGGCCAGACATCCTCTAGTCCCCGCCAGCAGAAGGACCACGGAGTCGGCACGAGACCATCTCGTCCGAACCCATTGTCGCCCGGCGACAATCCAGGGGACGTTACTCAGTATATTCCGCTCCCGAGTAACCAGAGGAGCTCCACCGAGTTAATGCCCCATCTCGGCTTGGGGTCGTGATACACACGCACCAAAAATATTAACACATAAAATCATAGCTTTTCAAATCACATGAACATGAATGCAATACACGAAAACCCAGTTTTCTTTTACAAACATGATCATGCATGAAATGATGAAATGCACATGTACCAACACAATATCCAAACCAACAAATACCAATCCAATCAAATCCAACCAAACAACTCCAATCACAAATCCATCCGACCCCCGAACTCCTCGGACTCAGTCCGGCATGCCAAAAATACAGTGAAATTGGTTAGTACAAAAATACATTTAAATTACGAAAGTTCTTTGGAGAAATACTTACAGTGCAATATAATAATTTTTCGAGGATCACGAAGTTGAAAAAGGCGACGTTTGAGCAACACCACAGTGTAAAATACACTGTGGCCGTGGGTCACAAATACCAACTTTTCAACGAGGACAAACGAAGACCCAAGATTGATAGGGTAGGGCCTAGGGAGGTCGGTGAAGCTAGTGGTGGTGGTGGTTTGCCGTGGGTGGCGGCGCAAGGGGTGGTTTTAGGCCAAAAATGTGTAAATCGGAGATGGACTTGGTGGGGCTTCACCGGTGACGGATCGGAGCTGGGGTTGGGTCCAATGGGTTGCCAAGAGGCCGGGGATGAAGTGGTAGGAAGATGGTGGCCAATGGCGGTGCGACGGCGGCGCAATGGTGGAAAGTGTGCCGCGGCGTCGTGGGTTTCGTGGGCTTCGTGGAGGCTAACGGCGGCACGAGCGGCGGTGATACTGGTGGGGTAGGACGGCCGGCGGCTGGGGAACGCAAAGGACCGGGCGGTGTCGACCACCGCCGACGGACGGCGGCGCTGGGAGGGGACGATGGAAACGGGCGGAGGAGAGGAGAGAGAGAGATCGCGCGGGAGAGGAAAAAAAACCGAAGGAAAAAAAATAAGGAGAAAAAGAAAAAAAAGAGGAAAAGAAAAGGAGAGGAAAGAAAAAGATGGAAAAAGAAATGAGGTCCAATCCTCATAACTTGGGTCACAAAAATGATCCAACGGAAACGATTTTAAAACCACAAGTTAAATAAAATAATTTAAACGTAATGGTAAAGTCAAATTGAAATAATTAAATCCCACGGTAATTAATTTTAATATTAAAAGCAATTTAAATCCATAACAATAAATAAATATTTGGAAAGCACATAAAAAATAATTTTCACCAAATAAAAATCATAGAAATAAACTCACTAAAATCCAACCAATTTTAAAATAAGAGAAATTATTTTAATTACATAAAAATAATTCCTTCAGTAAAAATACACTAAAATACGGGTACATAAAAATAATTCCTTCAGTAAAAATACACTAAAATACGGAGTGTTACATGGAGGCTGACAAGCGGTTCTAGTACTCTTCGAAAAATCGTGAGCCCAATTGATCAATTGTGTTTGATCATAAGATCAAGAATATTTGCCTTGAAAAAAAAAATCATTCTTTCAAGGAGAAATATTATAAATAAAAGATGGCAACACTTTGTTTGTTTGTTTTTTTCTCCCTATTAATCTCGAGTCTTCTTTTTCTTTGTAAACTATATATATGTAATATATATATATATATATATATATATTTATATATATATATATAACAATTCTATTTGCAGTCCTAAGTGAGAGATTTCGTGTGCAGTCCTATTGATGAATGGAGGTAAACAGAAAAAAATCATCATTTTAAAAAGGATATTATTATAATTTTAAATTTTTTTTAAACATAAGTGTATGGGCTTGAATGAGCAAACCCCAAATATGTAGTTGCAAATTTCTAGTTGCAAATTTCTATCCATATATATATAAAAATGGTGTTTGACAGACAGGGCGATTTTTTTTTTTAATAGGAAATAGACATCATTTCATTCCATAAAGAAGTTACATCTGTGACTCAAAATTACAAGTCAAACTAAATTCCTGTTGTAAGCTCCCCGTACACAAATATCTTTGCGACGGCATTGCCTGAACTTCAAAAACTCTCAAAAGAGAGAGTATCAATTTCTGTATAAAACAAGAACCAACTCACATCCAAACTCCATCTTCCAAAGGAGGAGAAGTAAACACTACATCCATCCTCCTAACTAGAAGAGGGAGGAACCAACACTGCTATGGACATAAGTCCAATAACCTATTTCACTTTATTTTTTCTACAAATAAAACCAACAAACAAATACCAATAAAAACACGCCGACATAAAGCAAAAAATACAGAAAATGAAAACCACCAAACAACACCAACAAAGTAGAATCAGGAAAACAAAAGGGCAGGCCGCAGTGGCGCGCACTGGGAAGGAGTTGATCGGTCGGTCAAGACATTGCCGGAGTCATTGGGCCTTGAGCTGACGTGCATGGCGTTGACGGAAGATAAAACGTGGTGGTTGAGTGTCCCATGCGTTTCCTTTAAACAACGCGTCGGCGCAATGCGCCGCTTTGATTAGGGTCCAATCCAGTCGATGGCAAGATCAGCGGGTGAGGCTACTCCCAGTGGTGTGCATGTCGGACGATGGTCACCGGAGAAGCTTGAACCGGCAACCCTCCCTTATTCAGCCGAAATCTAAAAAAAAACCAAACAAATCCATCTGAAACGAAGGGCCAACGAGGAGAGGGAAAAGAAGAAGAGGAAGAAGGAGCCGAAGCTCCCCTTCCCCTATCTGGATTGAGTTTTTAGAGAAAGACAGTCTGGTTTTTGATTTTTAGAGACATGCACTGCAACCGGGGCGAAATTAAAGCTGCCCGATAAAGTTAAGGTTACCGCCAGTTCTTCTTCCTTTCAGGTTAGAGGGGAACTTTTTTGCACCTTGTCATGATCACAACCAATATAATCTGTAAGTAATTTGCTTAACATTTTCTTGACCCCTTTCCTCTGAGTTCTCCTAGGACTAATTACACCTTGAGACCATATTATATATCCATAGTTTTATTTATTTAATCGGCTGCATGACCGCCGACCAGTAATATAACATACAGAAAGCTGCTAGTTAGCAGTATCTCTGATCGAGAATATATAATGATAAGAGAAAACAGAAAATACATAGGGAAAAAAGACTTATATCGTCGGATAATAATAATCTCTGACATTAATTTGGGTGCATTAATATTATTATTATTTTATATTTTTGGGGATCAGGAGAGTGAGATGGGCATGATGCCAATTAGGACCGACCTCATGATCTGCTTCAAAACTTTACAAAAGCAATCTTACGACTACTGAAAGTTATAGATCTTCATTGGAGAAGATCCCTTATAAGCCTCTGACTGAGCATGCTATAGCTAGCTAGCTAGTAAAGATCAATACATGATAGATCAGTGGGAGGTTTTGTCGATGGAAGTCTTTTCCCTCTGTTTTTTTTTTTTTTTTGGAAGATTTATATGGCATTAATCGATGTATATATGCTGCAGAAGCAAAGGGCCGGGAAATACAGTGGGAAGCTGCATGCCTGCAGCGACGCACATGGAATAGGGTTTTGACACCAAGAGAGGGTGACACGCCCAACAAGTTCACATGGCCACTTCCATGCCCGATGATCTGCCGATCGATGAATCTCAGCACATGCCAGCTTCGATCTTACAGTACTTAGGTCCCACCACCTTCAGTACTTGGCCTCTTCTCTCTCAACCATACATGCAACGTCTGGCTAGCTAGAAAAGTACGTACTAGTACTACTGAAGAGAACAGAATTATTAATTAAAGAACGTCCCGATTAATTTGAGCGAGTTTTGATCGATATTGGTTACATTTCTTTGTCAATATAATTTTAATTAACAGAGAATATCTGACCCTAATTCTTTACAGTTCACTGTTTAAATAGTGTATATATAGCACTTGAGCATTACACATGAATCGACTGATCATTTAATTTTATGTTCATAAATAGAGAACAAATCACGTACACCGATCGAGAGTGGGCGTGACCGGATCTGGTCATCATCTACGTACTATATATCCCAAAACTACCTCAATATGTGTGCATTATTACTTGATCTTTTTAAAAGAGATCACACTTTTCACCCTCCAATCAATTTTATACTTTACATTTAAACTACCAAAATTAACATATTTCCTTTAGATACCATGCATATTGCATCAACCATCTTGGATTTTATTCATATCATCATGACCTCGCTTGACAACAAATCTCAAAATTGAATCTGATTTACAGGACTCATTCTTAATTTGATCAAATGGGTATGTCATTATATATCATTTTTCTTTTTTGGTATATATAGGCCACTTAAATCGGCCATATCCAAGAGATAAAATATTATATCAATACTACAAGACAATTACTTATTTGTAGTAAGTTATTTTCTGTGAAAATTACTATTTTCTGTTAAAATAAGTTTGTTTCGTCGTAAATAGTCATTCTCGTTACAAATAATCCGTCACAATCGTCCATTTTTCTTGTAGTGTGTGTATATATATATATATATATATATATATTATATTATATATCTAGGTAGGGAGCAAGCCTTGGACGCATGATGATCAATTGTTCATTAATATTTACAATTAGCTAATTCGCATTTGGTTGCCCCCAAACACTAGCTATTGTGTGAGGCATTAATATTTTTGCAAAGATTGAACAACGTGACAACATCTCACCTGCACAGATCAGCACCATTAATAATTCACGTACGTACGCGCGCACATCTAGCTAAGCTTATAATAATTAGAGTGCATATATGGCTGTCAAATTAAGTTATTGCATGCATGCGTACATGATAATGTTTCTGATTTTGTTCCAACAATTCCCATTGGGGAGCAGTCCGTAGCACATGACTGCATACAAAGCAAGCACAGAAAAAAAACATATCGGAAACAAGCCAACATATGCTTTTGCCCTTTTAGTGTGTTTCCATTCTCTCTAGCACTTTGGCAGGCCGCATGCATCATGTATTCGAAAAAGTCATGCTTCTAATTATATACATATATATTGATGATGTACGTATAGCATATTCAAATTAATAAATTCCAGACATATATGATCATGTACAGTATATATATATTATTCACTATTTTTTTTGAAACATTTGCATGACTGCATGCAGGTGGCCGATGACCATTAAATGCTGTGTATCGTGCTAATTAATTATGAGAAGATAAATTCCAGACATGTCTACACATGACTTACGTACAATATGCATGCACTCGAACTACTATCTCTCCTCTGGGCCGGTAGATATATTTATAAGCCATGCAGGTTACCAGCCTGTAACTTGAATATTCTATTATTCAAGCATGCATGCATGAATGATAGGCATAAATCGAGGCACCGGAGAGTTCGATCCCCTTGTCCTTGTAGCTGATCAATTCGTATCTGATCAACCATAAATGGCCATGAAATCCGCCATTAATGTACACGTAGCGTGTGCGTGTGTATATATCTCCTTATACTTAAAAGAACCTATCGGTTGATGAACAAGAATGAATATTGTACACTTCCTTCTTCTACTTATGTCCCTGATCTGTACAACCTCACAACCTCACAGCAAGCACAAACCAACCTCACCGTGAATCATCTCAAAATCACCGTAGGATGATCACAAAATCACCGTAAATCATCCTAATTGTACAAAATCATACTAATTGTACAAATTCACAAAATCAGAACAAGGGAGAGGTAGAGGCTAGGCTAGGCATGGAGGAGCAGGGGAGGTGCTGTGGAAGGCTGGTGGTGGCGTCGTGGGCTGTAGACGGTAGGCGGTGGAACTAGGCTATCATGATAGTGCGGTGGCATGGGGTTGGCTAACGGCGGCGCTATGGAGAGAAACTCGTGCATGTAGAGGGGCTGCGTGGGTGGGGCTAAGGAGGAGCTACGGGTGGTGGGTTCCATGGAAGTGGTTCATAGCGTGAGGGAAACTTGGTGGTGGTGCTTGGTGGAGCTGGGGCTAAGCCGTGGTGGCGCAAGGGTGGAGAACTCATGCGTTGAGACCCATTTCAGGTTGCTCGCGTGCGGCTAAAGGAGGAGTTGCCAAGGGGCTTTGATGGTGGGATTTGGTCGCCGATGTGAGGGGAAGCCGATGAGGTGGTTGGTGACGCTGCAGGGTGGCGCACGGTGGTGCTAGGCTGCTTGAGGGAGGAGATCGGGTGAGAGAGAGGGAATAAGTGGCTGTTGAAGGGGAAGGAGAGAGAAAAGGAAAGTGAGGGGAAAAGACAAGTTTTGAGATTTAAATCCTAACCCTTCATCTTAAGTTCCAGATTTGATCCAGATAATTAAAATATAAATACCATATCATACATAAACTATCAAATTTAATTTAATCTTTCATCATTAAATAAATGATGAAGTTTTGCTAAATATTTTTAAGGAAGTAAAACCATATAAATAATTACAATTGGAACAAACTTTTCTTATTAAAGTAGAGAAAGATGGAAATTCATAGATGCTTGCTTATATTAGATTTTATGCTCCTATGCATTAGACTATTTACAAATCAATCTTATGTACTCTTTGAATCTTGATGATTGTGAACTAACAACTAATTCAATTATTCAAAATTTTGTACTGCATGTAAGGAGTCACACTTTATTTACTGTTTGGACACATTATTTTCAAGAATTTTATTTTTTCTTTTAATTAGACAAATGTGGCAAACGTGTTTTGCACAATATTAAACCAATGCTAAAATTTGTTAAATAACTTACTAATCATTTTTCTTTCATAAAAGATCATATAATTTTTGTAAAAAATCTAAATTAAGCAAACGTCCATGGTCTATTACTAGTGTGTGTGTGTGTCTATATATATATATATATATATATATATATATAATATTACTTCTTTTCGATCATGTGCCTGTGGCCGGAGAGGGAAAAGAGAAAGAAATAAAGAAGATATATTGAGGATGGTAGATTTTGAAGCTCTATATCAATGCTACCCTAATTAATAAAAATACCTTCTTTTTTTTTTTTGTTCGTTTTTTTTATGACACTCATCTTAATTGGGTTCTATATATATAAATATATATTAAGCAAATTAGTCTCCTTTAGATCAATTAGTAGTACAGCTTTTGCAAGATTTGCAACGTGCACGATTTATTGTTGAAACATTGGGTATATATATAGAATAATTGTATATATAACGTTGAAGTGCGTAAATATTATATAATTATTTAAAAAAAATAAAATTTATTATTAAAAAATTAATTTTTTAATCTTATATTTTATTAATTTTTTTCAAAATAATTACACAATAATTACATAATTCACGGTTATATCAACATTATATACAACGCTGAGAACCTAACTAGCTATAACTAACCAAGAACAGCTTTTCTAGGTAGGAAAAAAAAAAAAAAAAGGAAAGAAAATATTTTTTTCTCAAGCTTGTTCCCAAAAATAAAATAAAAAAAAAAGAAAAAAAAAACCTTTTTTTCGTCCTTTCGGCTGGCCAGTACGTCGGATATTATTAGCTAGCTAAGCTAGCTGTTTGAAGGCAGCTAGCCATGAATAGACCAATTAAGTATCTGATGATGATTACATTGATTAGTTGATGGAATCATATATTGTGTATGGCTCAGAAATTCATGGGTATTAGTGATGATACTTAATTGAAGATACTCCAATATAAATGAAAGAGTAGGGATAATGATATAACACTTTATATAATATTTTTTACAATATATATTATAAAATAATATTAATTTTTATAAAATAATATTAATTTTATAAGATATTTTATAAAAATATCTCTCATTTTAAAATATTGTTGTATAAAATATTATATAAAGTGTTGTATGTTTATTATTTTTCTAAATAAAAAGAGCTACTCTGCTCATTTTGACAGCTAGTATTTCAATATGCTGTTTTTATTTTTTTATTTATTTTTCATATTTTATTATTATTTTAAAATATTTTTAAAAAAAAATCTAAATACATTAATAGTGACTATCTTAACTATTAAGTAAAAATAAAAATAAAAATACATGAAGTGTCAAAATGAGGGAATAAATAGAATAGACAAAGTAGTATTTTTTAAATGAGAAATTCTTCGCATACTATTTACTATTTTATACTCTACACATTATGAAAAATATTTTACAAATCATTAAAAAAAATTATAGATATAAAATGTGGAAGTAAATAATATTAATAGTAGAATTTATATATACACATACATATATATAAAAGGACCACGTACGCGCGCGTATTCAGTTCAAACTTCTAGGCATGCTCACGGCCATCAATATGTTGATAGGTAGTCTGCCATAACTCAATTTGAAATCAGAGGTTCTTGATAGGTGACGTGTCACATCTACTTAAATTCATGCGATAATTATGGTTGGTATATATCTAGCAAAGTCACGATTAATTAATAGTACTACTTGATCTAGCTATATATATTTAATGTTGAATAATATTAATCATTAGGGATATTGGTACACTAGTGCGTGCGGCTAACTAAGCTACAACAAATTAAAATTCTCATATGTCTAACATCAAGAATATTTAATTGTCGCTTTTCAACTGATTTAATATATATATATATATATATAACGTTTGATAATATCCAAAATAATATTGGATCTAAGCAACATTAATACGATAAGTCAGGGCCAGGAAAACAAATTGATGTTGGCTGATTATAAGAAAAATGAACTTTTGCGATAAATTTATTGTAACTAAAAGACTATTTACGATTAATTTTAATTGTAAATAATTATTTCGTTGAAATTATCTGATAACAAATAAGTAATTTTTTTATAGTATAAACAATAATGGAAAATGCAATAATGATCATAATGGTAAAAATCACATAGAGAGAGAGAGAGAGAGAGGTGAGTTGTTTCCATGCATAGAGTACTAGGCGGTAAAGAGCCAACTGTAACAAGCCGGCAGGCCAGTTTCATGCACTTAATATATTATTATATATAGATCATTAACATGGTGTGTGTATATTTATATATATATATATATATATATATATATATGATCTTTACATTTTATTAATTAATAAAAGTGTTGCATGCATAGTACTACTGTATGTTATATAAGATTGGTGAGTTTGGATGTTGAAGTGAGTTGAGTCGAGTTTCGATAATAAAATATTGTTAGAATATTATTTTTTAATATTATTACTATTTTAGAATTTGAAAAAGTTGAATTGTTTATTATATTTTGTATTGGGATTTAAAAAAGTTATAATGATGAATTGAGATGAGTTAAGAGTAGTTCATGTTCCAAACGAAGCCTGATTCTCTTTTTAATTCAAGGATTATCACTTTAATATATAGTTAATTGAGGGGAAAAATGGATCAAAGGCTGATCAATGTCCGTGAAGTACTAGAACCAATCAATTTAATTAAAAAGAAGATAATTAAATTGAAACTTAATTTGCTGGGTTCTCATGCATAAAAAGAGGAAAAATTGGAAGGTCAAATCTCCCACACAACAATAATATTCATAGAAAGCTAACAATATTACCGTACGTGTCGTCATCTATGCCAGCAAGGTTGGAAAATCCAGCTCACACACCCTGCCACGTGTCACAATCGCAGTTCCCTCCAAACCCCTAAAAAGACAGTTCAACCCATCCATTCTTCTATTAATACCCGCAAAGCCCAAACGCAACATCCTTCCCTCCCTAGCTAGCTAACGTCCCCCACACCCCACACTATTATTATTATTATCACAAAGAAACAAAGCACTGAATGCTTAGAGAGAGAGAGAGAGTTCTAGACAGATAAAGACAAGGATTTTTAGAGAGTGGAATTCATGGAAATTGGGTCAGAGAAGGAGAAGATGGGATTCGAGGAAACTGAGCTGAGGCTAGGGTTGCCAGGAAATGGAGGAAGTACTGAAGGAGAGGTGGCGAGGAAGAGAGGTTTCTCTGAGACTGAGGCTACAACTATGGATTTGAAGCTTAAACTTTCTTCCAAGGACGCGGGGATGGATCTGAATGAGAAGGCGAAGACCCTAAAGAAGGAGAAGAACCTTCTCACCGCTGATACAGCCAAGCATCATGCTAAGTAAGCTGCATATATTAACATGCGTACTTTCTTTAATCGTGCTTCTATCTACTAAGCTTGTTAGTTGCTTTTTCTTGTTATTCTTGGGAGCATGTTAGTGCATAGCTGTGGTAGTTGAGAATGTTTGTGAATCCACCACACTGTAAAAGGTGGAGATGGTTTTCCATTTATAGAGATATACAGACATGTACAGCTATACAATAGAGAAGGAAACAATCACAAAATAAATACAGCATCTCTACAATCATGGGTCAACTACTACAATTAAGGGAATCAGAGGATTGTGGAGAATCCTCAACAGTAGTAGCGATTAGGGTTAGGCAAATCGCAATTTACCAGCTGAGAGATCAGGAATTGAGAAAGAGGTGAACAAGTTCACATCAGAGAGAGAGAGAGAGAGAGAGAGAGAGAGAGAGGGCCTGGATCATGTGGAAGGAAGTTCTAAAAATTAAAGTGGAAAATAAAATATTTTTATGGGGTTCAAAAGTTATCGTGGCTTCCTGGAAACTCGATCCCAAGGTTCTCTGTATATGTAGCTAGTTTGTGTTCATGAAGTCGAGAGAAAGTCATCATAAAGTAATGATTTTTGAGTATATAATCCTTTCAGATGAGAATAATGAGCTAATAAATTTACAATTAATTATAAGTTGTAAAAAGCTTCTTTTGAAACTTATCTAATCTGCATGCAGTTCGGAGTAATCATTATAACATCACAGACAGATGGGAAAAAGAAAGAAATAAACGTGCGTTGAAATATATCCGCGCTATATACCTTCCTGATGAATTTCTCAATAAATATTCCTGATCAGCTAATAATTAGCACGCACTTAATTTCTATATTCTGGATCAGTTTGTTGATTTCGTTATATTTTTGCTTCCTTTTTTCATCATATTCTAATTATAGACTATCTGCTCCCTATTTCCATTAAAAAGAAAGATCTTTATTTTCTCTCTGTTCTTGATCTTCTTCTTCTTCTTCTTCTTTTGGCACTCCAGAGAACGTAGTTTTTTTTAGCTGAAGCTGTATAAGTATAAATGATTTAACGAAATGGAAATTTAGGGCACAAGTGGTGGGTTGGCCACCAGTCCGATCCTTCAGAAAGAATATGCTAGCTGTCCAAAAGGGCAGCTCCGAAGAGAGTGACAACAAGGCGAGTGGCAATATTGCTGCCTTTGTGAAGGTTAGCATGGATGGTGCACCTTATCTTCGTAAGGTAGACTTAAAGACGTACCAAAGTTACAAAGAGCTCTCGGTTGCCTTAGGAAAAATGTTCAGTTCCTTCACTATAGGTAAAAGCTTGGTGTGTATACATATATATATATATATATGTATATATATGTATGTATATTAATTCTTTCGTTTTCTTTGTTATTAAAGTGCCCAATAATTTAATATGGTTCTTCAATATTGAAACTGGTAATTGTGGATCCCAAGGAATGAAGGATTTCATGAATGAGAGCAAGTTGATGGATGTTTTGAACAGCTCTGATTACGTTCCAACGTATGAGGACAAGGTCGGTGACTGGATGCTCGTTGGTGATGTCCCATGGGAGTAGGTTCTTCGTGATCTCTCACAAACACTACTAAATAATATAATATATATATATATATATATATTCAAAACATCATGCATCTGGCTAGCTTATATATTTTTACTTTCTTAATTTTTACCTCAAATTACCATATATATATGCAGGATGTTTGTTGATTCATGCAACCGTTTGCGCATCATGAAGGGAAAGGAGGCGATTGGACTCGGTTAGCTTAATCTTTAAAAACTAAGAATAATAATATTGGTTTTATCTTTCCAAATCTGATTTGTCGACGAAACTGTTAATTGATCTTGGATTTCAGCGCCCAGAGCCATGGAGAAATGCATGAGGAACAGAAGCTAAACTAGTAAGCTCCACAACGCCTTCTCCTTTGATCTGGTCGCAATGATTATGAGTGCAAATTAAAACCAAATCAACGGTACCCAAAAGCGCGCAGATGGATTGAGCAGGATGCATGGGGAGTGATGTTTTCTGTATGGTTTGATATATAATTAAGTATTAGTGTGAGATATCATGATCATGATCTATATTTATTCATATATTTGAGTATATGTCGTGGACAAAAACCATAACAGCTAGCTCTTATCTATGTTCCAATTAAGAGACTTGACCTTGTCTTGCTTGTTTGGTATCAAATGTAGTACTGCGTGGCTTGCTTGTTTGATTTATAGCAGTGCAAGTGTAATAATGTACGCGGGCATGCTTGAAATAGTTATATTTTTATATAATGTCTGCTCTTTTATTAATTCCTGAAAAAATTTGATCATCCTTCTTATAATAATAATTTATAATTTATGATAATTATTCTTTGAATCATGCTATTTGTTTGGTTTTGTTAAGAAACGTACAACTTGTATGCATGGCTAGCTAGCTGTTCTTTTATGGGTGGAGACCACGTCTTAATGGGAGATGTTTCATGGCCAAGCTTAAAAAGGGAGCAAGATCATGTGCATGTTGATGGAGCATTTATGCAATGGCCATTTGTTTTGGTTGGCTAAATTTATTGGTCTGGAACCATATGGAAGGGATTGTATGCTGCATGCTTTGGTGTATTAATTTGTAAATAGGCGGCATACCACAGAGTCACGTAATGAATAATCTGTACGTTTTGACCACTGAGCATGGTCCCCTATGTTTGATGCATTATTAATGCTTGCAACTGTGTGTGATGGGTCAAGCTCGATCATTTGGCTGGCCCTTGCGCGCAATATCATATTTCTTTTAATTCGTTTATTAATTTTGTGTGTGTACGTATCTGTATATATATCATGTTTATATATATGATCAACTAGCTACTTAATTAAATAATTAGTCTCTCTCTCTCTCTCTATTAATCTTGGATCTGATTTTGTTGAAGTACTAAGCGTTCCAAATGATAAGGGTAGTACTATATATACGTAACTGGTCAAAATATTAAAAATACCACAAAGAAATTAGGAGAGATTGGCTGCTTATTCAGAATATTAATATGTGAGTACGTATCGGGAAATGATCTAGATCTTCCATTACCACAGAGAGGGAGAGGGAGAGGGAGAGGGAGAGGGAGAGATCAGATGAATGTGATATGGAAAGATATATATATATATATATATATATATTTATTTATATATACGCAATTACAGAATTATTAACATTATGTGCTTCAAGGAAAAGTCCGACCGAGATATTACATATATGCATGGTTTGGTATGTTAATTACTTGTTGTTAAAGATTAAATGAAGAAGATGATAAAACAGGAAAATGATGCATAGAAAGTGCTCGACATAATAACTTATAAAAGACTGAATTTCATAACTTCTATAAAGGATTTACAGAGTACTCTTTCCTCAATACAATGCACTGTTCTTGTGTGTGTATATATAATAAGAGGTCCTAACAAACTACAATATAGAAATCAAATCTTCACTTTACAACTCAGCAATTTTGTTATGAAAATATTCTTCTAGATGATTCTATATCATTCGGTTACAGCAGAGGCCATGTGCTGTCCTTTAGATGCTGCATCACTGGCATGCTCATTTGGTGGTGCAGTAGCCTTAATAGCCCCCCTCGATTCAATCGGCACTGGAACAATAGTGAGACTTGAGCGGAGAAGATTGAATCGAACAGTTGAGAGTGGCTTTGTTAAAATATCATCAAGTTGGTCTTTGCTTGAAACAAATGAAACTTGTAAAGTCTTGGTTGCCACTCGATCCCTCACAAAATGAAAATCAAGTTCAACATGCTTAGTTTTAGAATGTAAAACTGGATTTACAGATATATAAGTGGCACCAAGGTTATCACACTACAAAGTTGGTGGATTAGGTAAGAAAATGGACAATTCTTTCAACAAAGATTGAATCCGCAGTATTTCACATGTGGTGTTAGACACAGATTTATACTCAGCCTCCGTAGAGGACCTTGCTATAGTGGATTGCTTTTTGGAGCCCCATGAAATTAAATGAGAGCCAAAGTAGATGCAAAAACCACCAGTGGATTTTCGATCATCTGGGCACCCTGCCCAATCTACAACAAAAAAGGCAGTAAGTTTGAAAGAGGAAGAAGGAGAGAAGTAGAGACCAAAATGAGAGGTCAACTTAAGGTAGCATAAGATACGCTTGACAGCTTGCCAATGAGACACACATGGGCAACGCATAAATTGATAGAATTTGTTAATGGAAAAGGACAAGTCTGGTCGAGTAAATGAAATGTATTGTAGGCTCCCAACAACACTCCTATAAAGTTGAGGGTCCTCAAAAGAGGGTCCCTCATGAGCCGAGAGTTTGGCTGAAACTGACATTGGGGTCGAAACTGGCTTAGACTTGTGCATATTGGTTCGGACAAGTAAATCAGATATGTACTGAGATTGTGACATGAACAAACCAGCAGCAGTGCGATTAATTTCTATCCCTAAGAAGTAGTGTCAAGATCTTTTACTGGAAAATCAGACCGTAGGGATGAAGTAAAATCAGTGATGAGTGTAGGATTAGAAGCTATAACAATTATATCGTCAACATAAATAAGCACATAGATAGACGCAGACACAATGGAAAATATAAACAATGAAGAATCTGAGATTGAGCCATGAAACCCTAACGAAAGTAATTTGGATGTTAATTTAGAGAACCAAGCCCTAGGGGCATGTTTCAAACCATAAATTGACTTGCGTAATTTACAGATATGCTGGGGAAAGTTAGGATTAACAAACTCGACAGGTTGATGCATAAACACATCCTCTTCCAAGTCTCCGTGCAAGAAGGGGTTTTGTATATCAAGTTGATATAGGGGATAGTTTCGTGACACAACAATGGAGATAAGAAGCCTAATGGTCACTGGTTTGACCACAGGACTGAAGGTCTCAATGTCATCAAATCTGCTTGCTGATGGAACCTTTTGGCCACAAGATGAGCCTTACGGCGCTCAAGGGTGCCATCAGCATACCTCTTGGTCTTGAGCACCCATTTCCAGCCAAGAATGTTGAGATTGGAAGAAGGGGGAACTAAATCCCAAGTAGGGCATGAAACTTAGAGGCCATAGCCTCACGCCACTCTGAGTATTTTGCAGCTTCAAAATACGAAGTGGGTTCCTTTGGAATACGAGAGGTTTCAGTGACAGTAAGGGAAGTGGATGATTTTACGGGTGGCTAGGGAATGGTTCCATCCAATCGATGTAAGGGTTTGTGAATCTGAGCTTTAGAGCGAGTTAGCATATGATGGATAGAGGTAAATGGAGGTGTTGAGCGTACCAGAGAAAGAAGGCTCAGATGAAGGGAGTGTAGCGAGGTCAATATCTGAGGAACTAGGGTTCAGGGAAGAGGAGAGGCATGGGGAGGACGATGCAAGGGAATAAGATACGCGAGGGGTGTGGGCATTCGAAGGAACAGGTAGGGTTAGTATGGGCCGAGTGTTTGTGGGTCAGTCTGATGTTAAATGAGTTGGTGAGAGTTGAGGTTGTGGGAAATGTTGGTTGGACTGAAGAGATGGGCCAGGGGAGATTGAACGTAGTTGAGGTAGCAGAAGAGAGGTCTGGATAGAGGGAGTAGATATGGGTATTGGGCTAGAAATTTGTGGACTTGGTGCAAAAGGAAACATGCTCTCATTGAAATGAACATCCAGAGAAAGGTAGATACGGCCTGATGGGAGGTGGAGACAAGAATAACCCTTATGGTCTGAATTATAACCTACAAAAATACATAATTGAGAACGAAGATCAATCTTATGATGATTAAAGGGCAGTAGATTAGGCCAACAAGCGAACCCAAAAATACGAAGAAAAAAAAAAGAATAATCGGGAGGACGATGAAATAAAGCTTGAAATGGTGAGAGATTTTTTAGAACAAGAGTGGGCATACAATTTATGAGATAAGTAGTTGTTTGGAAAGTCTCAACCCAATATTTTTTAGGCATGGAGGCCTGAACCAAGAGGGAGAGGCCGATTTCCATAATGTGGTGATGACGTATTTCAACTGAACCATTTTGGGGTGAGAATAGGGACACGTAATTCGGTGCGTAATGCCAAAGGTTTTAAGCAACGAATTAAGTGGTCTAAACTCACCTTCCTAATCAGTTTGAATAGAAATTACATTTGAAGAAAAAATATTGCTAACATAGCGAAGAAAAGCTAAAAAAATAGGAACAACATCAAATGTTGCATTTAAAGGAAAAAACCAAATATATTTGGTAAAATTGTCTACAATAGATAGATAATAATGACAACTCTTGGAGGACAGCACAGGTGCTGGTCCCATACATCAAGAAACAATAACTAAAAAGGACAAGTAGAATGAGAAGAGGTGGGTGGGTGGGGAAGGACATGTGACTTAGCTTGTAGACATGCAGAACAATAAAAAGATGATGAGGAATTTGTGATAGGAAGATTAAATTGTTTAAGGGTAAGAGAAGTTAGTCTAGGGGAAGAGTGTACTAAACGAGAATGCCAAATTTGAGGTGTGGTTCGTTCTCCAATCAAAGCAAATGGTGAAGTTTCTGTATGAGGCGTGGAAGACTTGCTGGAACTAAAACTGGCCAAAGCATCCGGTTGAAGAACATAGAGCCCATCTTTAACGCAGCCTTAGAGAAGCACCTCCCGAGTATGTTGGTCCTTCACAAAAAAAGAAGAAGAGTTAAATTCAAAAATCACATAATTGTCAAGACAAAATTGACGAACTAATAATGAATCTCGAGTGATTAACGGAACATGCAAGAGATTGTGGAGAAATTTTTTCGAGAGAAAGTAAGGAGTTGCGTCGTGCCAGTGTTTTGAATGGGAAGAGATGATCCATTGCTAATGTGAACTTGGCCAGGACCCTGGCAGGGACTGAAATCTAGATTAAGATTGGAGAAGTCAGTTGTAAAGTGATTTGTTGCAGCTATATTAGGGAACCAGTGACTGAGGGATGAAGTGGAGGGGGAAAGAGCTGTGTAATTTGTTGAGAGAAGGAGGAGGGGACGACTGATAAGCATGATCAAATCTGTAGTAGCAGGAGATGGCCGTGTGGCCAGATTTATGGCAAACTTGACAAGTGGGTCAAGAAGAAACAAAGTTAGGGAAGAAATTTAGATTCGGGGAAAAAGAATTTCGACCCCTACCCCTAGCACGACCACAGTGAAAAAAGCGACCACAACTTCGATTAGATGGGGTGGAGGTGTTTGCTGACTGAGTGATAGTAAAGTTAGCAACAATAGGACTGGCAGAGAGCAACGAATGGGTCTAATGGACAAACCTGGACTCATGATTTAATAGATAACTGAAGACTTGGGAAGAGGATAAGGGTTCAAGACATGTGGTTATAGAGGTGACGATTGATTCGTAGTTTGATCCTAATCCAGCTAGGAGATAAATGGTGAACTCAGAGGGAGCAAGAGGGTGCCCAACGACACTGAGAAAGGATGCAAGAGCTTGATGAAAATAGGCCGAAATATTTTCTGCACCTTTTTTTAAGGTTGCTAACTGACACTTTGTCTGCATAATATGTGCAGAGGACTGGGCGGAGAAAAGAGGTTGTGCATTTGAGGACATGGGTATGTACAGTATCAGTGAGGGACGTGTTTATGGCAGATAAAATGAGCTAGTCTTGAAGAACCCAATTCATGTAATTTAGGTTAGGAACATCATCGACAGTAGGTAGAGGCATGGATATTGACCCATCAATATAGCCAAACACACGATGGCCTTTGAGGAAAGGAAGTATCTATGTCTTCCATAGAAGGTAATTGTCAATATTGAGCTTGACAGTAATGGATTGGATAGCTAAACTTGTGATGGAGGAAGGAAGAGGGAAGGGAGATCTTTCTGCTACCATAGGGAATTGCATGAACTGAAATGGACGTGAATCCTATTTAGGCTCTGGTACCATAAAGAATAAATGAAGAAGATGATAAAACAGGAAAATGATGCACAAAAAATGCTCGATAGAATGACTCATAAAAGACTGAATTTCATAACTTTTATAAAGGATTTACAGACTCTTTCTTCAATACAATGCACTGTTCTTGTGTGTGTATATATAATACAGAGGTCCTAACAAACTACAATATGGAAATGAAATCTTCACTTTACAGCTCATAAATTCTATTATGAAAATATTCTTCTAGATGATTCTGTATCATTCGATTACAACAAAGACCATGTACTATCCTTCAGGTGCTGCATCACTAGCGTGCTCATCTGGTGATGCAGTAGCCTTAATAGTTGTCATGATCCTCTGTCTCTCACGAAGATGACAGAACCCAGAATATAATGGAGGCCATTTAATTTGTTTGGTCTACTTTGCTTAATTCATGTTATGCTTTCTAGCTAACCTCTCTAATTTGAATAAGTTGAAATAAGATACAAAATCAAGGGCATGAACTTGGGAATCTCTAATTCTACTTAGTCTATGAGATTCATTTGTATGAATAATTCCCTCCAACTCATAAGGGTGTATAATAATTTGAATCCCAAGTTTTTTTTCTTACTAATAAAATGATGCCCCTAGAAAACGAGATTCAATGCCCTTGAGGGACTAGGATAATAAGGTCCCTACATTCAACAAAAATACAATTACAAACTCTCTTATTATACATTGTGGAGAAAGTGAAGAACATATGATCAAATCACCCAATGATGATAGCACCAAGCTATCAAGCAAGAAACTGAAAGGAAATCAAGAAACTAAGAAGGTTGGAAGAATTTTTTCTATTATTTCGATAAGAAGTAATCTATACAGAGTGAGGCCTTTCATAAACAAAGAATTATACTCATCTACACGTGTTGTAAAAATAACTAAACTTTGCTGACTGATATGTACTAGTGTCAACACTTCCCCTCAAGATGGAGTGTGTATATTGAGCACATCCATCTTGGAAAGAAGCGATGCAAATTGTGGTTAGGATAGTGTCTTTGTAAAGAAATCTGCTAACTGATATTGAAATTGAGAGTACACATAATTCCAGACTGAATTTTCTCTATGACCAAATGGCAATCAATTTCAATGTGTTTCATTCTCTCATGAAACATTGGATTAGTTGTTATGTGTAGAGTAGTTTTGCTATCATAGAAAAGCAAAGCTAGTGAAGTGTGATTAACACCAACGTCCTTAAGTAATGCAATCAACCAAGTTAATTCACAAGATGTAAAACTAAGAGCTCTGTACTAAGCTTCAGCTAAGGATTGTGACATAGTATTTTGCTTCCTAGACTTCCAAGAAATGAGAGAATCACCCAAGAAGACACAAAAACTAATAACTAATTTTCCAATTTCAGGACATGTTGCCTAATCTGAATCAATGAAGGCTTTTAGCTGTAAAGAGGAAGAAGTAGAAAGAAATATATCCTATCATGAAGTGCCTTTCAGATACCTTAATACCTAATGTGCAGCATCCAATTGAATTTGGGCAAGTTTATCCATAAACTGACTTAGAACATGAATAGAAAATGCTAAATATGGTTTTGTAATTGTTAGGTAAAGTAACATTCCTATTAGTCTTTGATAAAAAGTAGAATCTTTCTTAGCGAGATGCAACTTGAAATTCATAGGAACTTTAGCTGGTTTGCAGCCAAGAAAATCAAAATCTGCTAGCACTTCAAGAGCATAGTGCCTTTGACAAATGGAAATACCTTTGGATGCTCGAGCCACTTCTAATCCAATAAAATATTTCAGTTCTCGAAGATCTTTAATCTTGAACTCAGTGTGAAGAATATTCATGATGTCTTGTACTCCTAGAAGATCATTACTTGCTATTATTACATCATCAACCAAGTAAAGCAAGAAATGAATTTGCAGTGAATTTGGTAAACACAGAATAATCACATTTAGATTGTGTAAATCCATTATTCAAAAGACAACTAGATAACTTGTGAAACCACTGATCGCAATAAAGATTGGAAAAAAAAAATTCCAAAGGAACAACATATGAAGACGAGGAAGTGAGAGATTTATTTTTATAAAGGAACACATGTTCGTGAAAAATGACATCTCGAGAAAGAAAAATAGTATGAGATTGTAAATCATAATGTTTGTATTGTTTTACACCAAAAGGATAACCAAGAAACAAGCATTTTCGTGCTCTGGAATCAAACTTACTTTGACAAGATAAATGTATACTAGCAAAGCAAAGGCATCCAAAGACTTTGAAATAGGAATATGAAGGCTTCTTAGAGAAAAGTAATTCATACAGAGATTTATTGGAAAGAAGATGAGTGGGCAATCTATTGATAATGTAAGTTGCTATTAAGATACAGTCATCCCAAAAACCTAAAGGCAAATTTGCTTGAAATTTGAGGGCTCGACCTACTTCTAATAAATGCATATATATGCTTCCTTTCCACAATTTTATTTTGCTGAGGAGTTGCATTACAACTCCTTTGATAGATAATACCTTTAGAAGCATAATAGCTAGACATATTGAATTCTAGATCATTATCACTTCGAAGAATTTTAACATTTTGATTAAATTGTGTTTTAATAAGAGCAAGCAATGAAAGCAATTTAGGTCGAGTTTCATATTTGGTTTTGATCATATAGACCCAGGTTACTCGTGTAAAATAATCTAAAATTGTAAAGAAATAATGAAAACCTTCTAAAGTGGGAGTAGAGAGAGTGTGAAGCCCAACCCTAAAAACGCAAGCCCAATTCTTTTATCTTTTGTTATTGTGAGCCTAGCCTATGTATAAGACCAAACCAAGACCTAACCCCTTACCTCGTACGATGTTGTTTTAAACTTAAAGGTTAAAACCATAAGCTTTTCCCTTCTACCTTTCTTTTTCCTTCCTCCTACGTCGCACCCTTCCCCCATGGCTCTCTCCCACTTGTACTCCCGTGAGCCTCACATGCCACCCATGCCGCCATGAGCTCTTTGCCATGTGATGAAGCTGGGTCACCTAGGCCAGTTCCTTGCTGCTGCCTCCAGTTCTGTCATTAGCACCGGTAAGCCCTCTTTCCTCTCATCTCTCGATCTCGACCTCCCTCCTCTCTGTCCGTCTCTTTCTCATTCTCTTTGTTTTCTCCCTCTCCATTTCATTGCCCTCCGGAAGCCACCATCCACTATCGTCGTTGGACTCCGAGACCAAGCTGTAAAACCCACGGAGCCTCCCTCTCATCTCTTAGTTTCACCACCCTTAGATCCCTTTCAATCTCATTCTCTCACTTAGAGTGATGCGACAGAAACATCCCCGCCAAGTCTAGCCTCTACTCACAGCCAAACTGCCACCCTCTCGACCCCATCTCTCTCTCTCTCTCTCATGGATAGAAAAGCCGAGCTTAACGATCGTGAAGCTCAACCGCCAATTCCCTTCCATTGTGGGACCCAGCTGAGACACCCAACCCCAACACCTTTCTCTCCCTCTCTGTTTCTCTCATTTCTCGGTTGCCACCCTCAACTACCAATCTCCAGCCACCAGCCACAAGCCCCCACTATTACAACAAGCCCCTACCAACATACTCGACTGAAGCCTTACACAATATACCTCACTGCCACTACATCCTTCGTTTGAACCTTTGTGAACCACCACCCGCGAACCACTACGCACGTACACACTACCTCTCTCTACCCGAGACACCTAGATGATGCCTTGAAGGACCACCACCTCACAGTTGAAGGTAACGTTTACGACCAACCTAGGGACGGTTCGATCATCTAGAAATTTGCCTATGCGTTGTAAGTGGTTATCGGACTCTCTTAAAATAACTATAGTTGGAAAGTTATGAAACTATGTTTTGTGTAATGTGAATGAATTATTTATGTGAAGCGTTGGGTTTGATCTATAGCGATGACTGTGAATCTGTGTAGTGACCGACGGCCCTGTGGAGCATTGGGAATAAATTGTAGTTGGATGTGAATCTGTGGCCAAAGGCCTTGTGGAGCGTTGGAAATGAAATTTTAGTTGTTGTGATGTTGAAATTGAATTGTTGTGAAATTATGTGTTTTTGTTTTAATTCATGGTTAATGTTGTTGCGATGTCATTCACTAATTAACTATTGCACATTGTCTTCATTATATTTGTTACTTGTCATTAATATTTATGTAATTGTGCTCTAATTTTGTGTATACTAAAATATGTAAAAAAATTTGGTGTGAAAGGATTATTTTGTGGACACATGCGTATCACGACCTCGAGCCGAGATGAGATATTATCTCAGTGGAGCTCTTCTGGCCACTTGGGTGCGCGCAAAACTGAGTGACATCTCCTGGATTTTTGTTGGCGACAGCAGGCTCAGGTGAGACAGTAACACTATTGGGACGACTCCGTTATCTCTCTGCTGGTAGAGGCTAGAGGATGCTTGATCACATACGCACTGGGTGCAGAGCTGGGCATTGCTTGTTACGAAGTCACATGCACAATTGTTACTCACGGTTGCAAAGGGAGATATAGTGTGCGGATGACCCATTGGGGAGACCATGATACATACATTAATAAAATAATTGTATGAATTTTATATTGATCACGGCCCCAAGCAAAAATGGGGTATTACCCTGGTAGAGCTCATCTTGTCACTTAGGAGCGTGTAAAACTGAGTGACATCTCCTGGGTTGTTGTTGGGCAAAAAAGGCTCGAGCGAGACGGTAGTGCTCTCGTATCTTCTTTGTTGCCTCTCCATTGGCGGAGGCTAGAGGATGTCTGGTCATGTACGCACCTTACATGAAGCTGGGCATCGCTGGTTGCGAAGTCACATACACGGTCGTTATTCATGGTGTGACGAAGGGAGTCAGAGTGTGCAGATGGTCCATAAGGAAGATCATGGTGCATACCTTAATAAAATAGTGTTTTCAAAATAAGAAAAATGTGATTTTCGGGTGTAAGGTGTCATGTGTGAGAAATGAGTATATACTTGAGTTTGGTAAATTACAAATGTTATACTTCTCTGTTATTTCTTATTTGCATATTTTCATATTTTTTCACCTGCATATTTTGAATGTTAGACTTGGTTTCACTTACGGAGATTTTGCAAAATTTCATTATGGTGTTCCCATCAAGCGGAACTGTAAATTTTGATGCAGGGGATGGTCACGAGCATGGAGGTTTAGCTCCGCCTGAGTAGTGAAGATTTAGGACCTTTTTCCCCTTTTGTTGTGTTGTTATTTGGGTTAATTTAATTTGGATGAATGTAATATTTATATGCCAGAGTTGGAAGACGTGGCTTATGGATATTTGTTTGGTGATGTAGCTTTAACTTTTGGTATCGTTAGATTTAATGACTGTCCTTATATTTTTTTTGCTGCAAATTAACTGCACACTATTGTATTGCATGTATGCACACATTTAATGTCACTATGCACTGGGATGTGTGACCCTTGAGGCTGATATCATGACGTCACTACTTCTACAAAATCATAGGCGAGGGTTGAGGGCATCACAGAGAGGACCTCATATGTCACAATGAATGATTCCAAAAGATTCATTAGTAATAGAGTTATTTAGAAAAAAAGATGAACGAGTATGCTTTGCATAATGACATATATCACAGATATTCTGACAAGGAGAATTGATAATATTAACTTGTTTAGTCAACAGACATTGTCTAACAAGTGATAGATGTCCTAGGCGATAATGCCATACATCAACTACTTTGCTTAACCCATGTTATGCTTCCTAGCTAACCTCTCTAATTTGAATAAGTTAAAATATTATATAAATAAGATACATAATCAAGGGCATGAACTTGGGAATCTCTAATTCTCGTGCATTACTTAACATATGAGATTCATTTGTATGAATAATTCCCTCAAACTCATAAGGATATATAATAATTTTCACAAGTGCTTTTTCTAAAATGATGCTCCTAGAAAATGAGATTCAACACCCTCGAAAGACCAGGATAATAAGGTTCTTACATTCAATAAAAAAAGAATATATATATATATATATATATATATATTGCAAACTCTCTTATTACGCATTATGGAGAAAGTGAAGAACATATGATCAAATCACCCAAAGATGATACTACTAAGCTATCAAGCAAGAAAGTAAAAAGGAAATAAAGAAAGCAAGAAGGTTGGAAGAAACATTTCTGTTATTTCAGTAAGAAGTAATTGGTACAGAGTGAAGCATTTTATATATATAAAAAAAATTATATTCATCTACACGTGTTGTAAAAATAACTAAACTTACTAACTTTGTTGACTCATATGTACAAGTGTCAACACGTATCAAACACATTACCGATATAGAAACCTACCACATCAGCTAGTATAAAAAAAGTACGTGTTGAACTTCTACAATAAATAGCTTTTGAGTTATTCTATTCTCGTATATAGTACATCATCCAAGTCACTTAAATTATAAGATTTGATTTGTAAGATTCAAATTTTAAAATTTATCTTTTAAATTAAACTATATCATATAAGAACTTTATTATGTATGCTCTAAACAAGTTTATGAATAGAATTTTTAATAGTTTTTATCTTCCACTTATATACACGTTTCATTAATTAAGATTTTTTATATAATGTGTAACAAGTCT
Organism: Juglans microcarpa x Juglans regia; assembly: GCF_004785595.1. Classification (NCBI taxonomy): domain Eukaryota; kingdom Viridiplantae; phylum Streptophyta; class Magnoliopsida; order Fagales; family Juglandaceae; genus Juglans; species Juglans microcarpa x Juglans regia. Next base: position 32,406,726 of record NC_054597.1, read on the forward strand.
GGTTTTTTAATTTGTTATTAAAGAACTCATGTCTTTATAATTATTATGGGTCCCACGGTAAATAATGTGTTTCCATGTACCAAAGTATAATTCTTAAACCAAACCCATGTCTTAATAAGCATACCAAGTGTTAAGGTGTGTTTTATAACCACCAGTTTCGAATTGTGTCCTAAACTCGCAAAAGGAGTCAAATGAGGTGGTCGGGTGTGTTGGGGACACTTGCAATGTCCAAGTCAGTCGTCGGTTTCAGTAGGAGAATTAGAGAAAAAAGAGAGAAAGCTTAGAGTGCGTATTGAATGATCATCGTTCTCTTTTGCCAGCTCCCCTTATTTATACTTATGCTCCTCCTACATGTCTCTGACCCTCCTATCATTATAATGATATGCTTCTATTTTGGACAGCATGACGTCGTATTTAATGCGGCTACTTCTGTCACCGACTGGGAATTAACCTTCTTTACCGACCAATCGACGTTGCATTTAATGTGGCCAATCTTGTCGGAGCAAGATCCCGACTGACCTTTTCCCCTTTAATGCGGTGCATCCGAGAGCATATCATGTGCTCTTCCAATTCTAGCTCGGGCTAGGCTCCCTACTTATTTACTAGCCCATCAAGTCCGAGGCCTTATGTTTTGATGAAGTGGACCGAGCCTCTCTTGATTGGCACAAAGCCTCCCTTTCACCAAAATTAGTCAATGAGGCCTAAATAGTAATAAAGTCATAATAAATAGTTTGTGAATAATAATAAACTATTAAAATAGTTGTGTTCCCAAATATATCCTAAAAGATCTAGATCTATATAAACCAAAGTATTAGGGTTTGTAGGCAGTACTCGAGCCTGGGCCCATAAAAAAGTTCGGTCCACTGACAATCTCCCGGCCTTGGGTATATGGAAATCCAATCAAGGTCATCTCAACATACCCTAAAGAAGATGGCCCAAACAATCGGGAGGACCATATAGAGGAAAGGCCAGTTGAGGTGGCAACTAAGAAGGGCCAGACTTGAAATTTTGCTCCAGGGGACAAATATACAGACAGAATACCGAAAGAATCTTGATAGCCCAAACAAGCATGAAAGACAGACATCAGTAGTGACAAATAACAAGTGTAAAAATTATTAAGATCTTTATTTGAGAGATGAGGAACTGATAAATCCAATGGTCAGCCAATGTTTCTTTCCAATAATGATTGGAGATTGAGACTACTACAATTAGTTTTTCCTCTTGTTTTCCCCCTTTCTTGGAGGGAAAGGCAATTCTACAAGGAACCAATCCCAAGCATGATTTTGAACAATAATAAACTGTTTGAATACACGAGGGCCACAGCCTCGGGAAATTTACATAACAATATAGGCGAGATCGCACCATGTCTACACTAATATAAAGGTCAGGGGAATACATGTGGTCAGCTCACAAGAACATTACAATGTTGTCTCTCGAACCTCGGCTTCTTGTCATCGTCGTATGACTGCAAAAATGACAACAAAACCTTCAGTAAAGTTTTTGAAATCAAGCAAAACAGTCTTCAAATGATCAAAAGTGCATTAGTTTATAACCTAAATAAGCATCATATCTGAGAAAAGTAGAGAAATAAATTTACTGGGATTTGAAACTAAATAGGGGATCAGTTAACCAAAATATTCAACCATATAGGCAAGCATGATGTGGGAACTTCCTATAGCTAATCTCCTGCCAGTTTTCTCATATCCAAGCCCTGTAGCAGATAAACAAGTTTTTTCAGCTTTACCTGTGCACTAAGAAAATGAGGAACCCGAACCCTTTTGGACCCATCAGCTAAACGTTTACATGGTAATACATTTTCCATGGCAGAGAAGTTATTCTTGACCTGCGGACAGATTCGGCAAAAATGCAAGTGTAAGAACAATATGTACCGTAACCATATAATTTAAAACAAGAACTACAAGTTCTACTCCTAATCTATCCTCAACCTATCTTCTAACCTATAGTTGTCCAGTCTCAAAGATAACATAAAATAGTTTAGGAGATTTTCACTGCAGAAATGAGGTTCTTCATGATGTGATGGATGTCTGCCTTGATAAATAACTTATACCTCACTTAAGATGAGTGCAGCACAAAAATTAGAACATCTTCTAGATTAATAAACGCCATTCATTCTGTGGAATAACTGAACTTGCGTCCACAAGAAATCACAATTTTGTGTTATGAGTGTCAATTATGTAAGTTAATGGAACGTCTGTCATCAGTTTGTTTTTAGTAGAGTGGTCTACCGAATTGGCTTGAAAGCAAAACTATAATTCCTGGTGTTGGATATCTGAGAATATAAAACTAAAAAAGCATGATAGTGCAGCAATAAAGATGATTATGCAAATCCACTAGTTCTATTTCCCTGACTCAGTTTTCTGGAATATAAAACAGAACTTAGAGACAAGATGTACTCAAAAACTCTTACCTGACTTTCAACGGCTCCAATCAACAACCCTTGACAACCCGATGCATGCACACTTTCTAAATTAGGGCACTGAAGTAACAATCTCTCTGGGCATATGAACGACAATAATCAATTATATGTAGTTTACGGACTCAGAAAAGGACTAATAAATTGCAACAGTTTGCACAGAGATCATTATCAAAGAATATGCTTCCAATGGCATACCTGGATGTAAATTCTTGCAAGAGTTCAGATTCAGATCATTCAGTTCTGGGCAGTTTAAATATAGAGCCTGCATTTAAATCACAAGCTAAGAACCAAAGAGAGGACTACACAAGAAGACAATTTGATTTTTGGATTGAAAAGCCTTACATCTAAGCCAGAACAACCCCACAAACTGAGTTTTTTCAGCCGGTTGTGCTTGATAATTAGCTTCTGGTGAATAAGGTGTAGTTGGGTGTTTGGAGTGTTCTTTATTTCCCAATCATTGCTTTCATCAGGGACTGGATTTTCAGAATTAGGATCACAAATGGTCATGCCACAATCCATGAGTTCAAGAAGAGGCAACTGAGCTGTGGCAAACTGAATGCCACCTGAAATTACAGTCAATTGGTTTATGAGCAGAAGCCAATTAGAAAACAAATATTACTAAACAGATAACTAAAAAAATAATAATAATACATTAGATAGATGAGGAGCCTTAAATGGATAATTACTTGAAGTAACATTAGGACAAAGAGCAAGTAGAAGCCTTGAAAGTGTTTCAGGGAACACATTGCAGATCATTCCAATTCCACTATCACTGACGCTTGATCTGAAATTAGGAAATATAGTGTCAAAAATAAAATCTCACGCATCATGAGAAGTGGAGAAGCTATTATCTTTAAGTTTATAGATATTTAACCATCTTTCGCTCAAAACCTACAACTAAATATTTGAAGCCAACTTGAATCAGAACTCAATAGACAATCTACAATGCAAGGACTTGAAAGTTCAGAAATTACCCTCATAAAATCTAATTCCATAATAGGATGGTTACTTTAAAACCTAGAATCACAACCTCAAGCATGGGATGCTGCATAACTCATTTTTACTTAAGTTGGCTTTTTTGCTTATACGTTGCTTCCAGTACAAGGATTTCTCTAATACTAAGACAATAGTTAGCTTATCTTATAAGCAGTTGAATGCTACTGTACATGGGAGCAAAAATGTACCCGCTCAGGTCAAGCAATTCTAAGTCTGGATAGCTTGAAGCAATGGCAGCAACAGATGCATCAGTGATTTCAGATCCAAGAACAAGTGAAAGCATTCGCAACCACCTGAAGAATAAGCAATTGAACAACCTTCAATGAAATTTTTATTATTATTGTCAAGTGGTCAAAAGAAACTATTCAGTTCCTACATTACGGAGAATGTGAAGATTGCCAGACAACGAATAAGAAAAGGCCAAACCTGAGCTCTGCAGCTGTAAGAGCAAGCACAACAGAATGAGAAAGCCGAACTGATGCAATGTGTATGTTTTGCAGCCTTGGGCAATTCCTTCCCACACCATCAACCATTGTAATAAGATCGGTACTATCATTTTGTTGGCAAGAAAATTCAAGGGAAATCTCTTTCAGATTTGGGCAGTTAAAAACCTGATAGAATGTTTGAGTACATACAAAAGAAATAATTTAAACACAGGAGAGAAAGAAAGACCTTGAATTTCAATTGTAGAGAAAATCACACCTAAAGTAGAGGAAAGGAAAAAGAATCACCGTCTTAGAGAGGGAGAATAGATCTGAAAGCCAGAGAGTTGAAAGACTGGACGAACAAAGAACAAAACCCCCAAGATTAGAACACCCTTCCATCTTAAGACTTTTGAGGCATCGCTTATCCGCAACAAATCTCCCCAATTCATCGCTGCAGTTAAACGTTCATAGACCAATTAACCAGCCAATTCAAAGAAAAATTTTTCAGCTAAAAGAAAGAGTTCTGTTTACTCGCATTACAGAACACGATATAACTGTCTAAAAGAAAGGGTGAAACAGATCATGTCATAAACTCAGTTGGCATCCCAAGGAAAAACAAACAAAATAAACCAATAACGTTAATGCATTAAGATTCAGAGCATCCACTTAAATGCTTCAATAAGCACCTTATTGTACCAAATATCTTGGTACAATAACAGATCTACATAAATTATATAAACATCAATTATTAAAGAACTACAGACCGCTGTTTGATTTTGCCATCATGATAAGTTTTGCATTTGTTGCGCAAAACATTTATCTCAAGGACTCTCAACCAATCACATTGTTTCCATCTCACGGAAGCATTTTATCAGCTTAGAAAAAATAAAAATAGAATAAGGAAACAGAAGAATATGAATCATACCCAGAGATCCGATTTATCGCAGCTTCAGATTTCAAGATCTCCATAAATTCGAGATTAGGGCAAGAGAATGCAATGCACGCTAGCATTGTTGCATCTACATCACTGCAAAACCAAAAAATATAACTTTTAGTTAAACCAAAAAAAGCCATTTCCCTAATTTCGTTCTCCTTCAAATACTTCTACTTTGAAAACTACAATGATCACTTTGAAATCATAATATAAAGTATCTTAAGATGCTTATAGATCAAACTGTATAATGTCGTTGTTCGAGTTGATTTTTATAGACCAAACACTTCGAAATCGTTTCTTGTGTCCAGCTTTATAGATCAAAGTACATTTCATTTTAGCTCATTTTTCTTAACTGATCGATTAAAGTAAGCAAATTCTCGCCTTGTTTATGCTTAATGTCCATTTAGAATAATCTGATCCATCCGATAAAACCATAGATCATATGGTTTCTTGTACCGGAGAACCCTAACCTTTCCATTCTTAGAGAGAGTCTCGCGAGCCCTGGGCATTTCTGTAACACAGATCCGACCTGAGACCTGGCCGGAACCCTAAGCCTGAGCTCCTCCGCCGCCCTCCATAACCTCCTCGCCGTCTCCCTCCACCCCTTGCACACCCTCGCCGCCGCCAATAGCCCTGCCGGCGGCAACCTCTTCAGTATCTCCCACAAACAACCCGCCGGGAAACCGTCCGACTCCGGATCCGGCAATCTATGGCGGAGGTCCAAGTCCTCCTCGTCCTCTTCCGTCTCGGGCTCCGGGAATCCGCCGCGTACGTCATCGTCGAATGAGAGCGCGCGGCGTAGGTGAGAGTAGGGCTGACGCGGGGGCGGGGGCCCCGTGGGGGATGTGGAATACGCGGCGGATGAATCGGCGTGCATTGGGGTGCTGTCGATGGAGACGGTGGGGCTGCCGACATGGCAGGAGTGACCCTTCTTAGGGAGGCCACAGCGGCCACAGTTATAACTTCCACGCTTCTTCAGCCGCTTGGGCTCGGCGGCTATGGTGGCGTCGCAGCATGGAGTGGTCGGAGTCCCAGGGGATAAAGGTGATTGGTTACGGTGGTGGTTGTGATGCTGCATAGCGACCGCGCGAGATAGAGAGGGAGTGTGGGCGAGTGCGAGATGGCTAAGATATAATTGGGCGCGGCGACTCTGAGACAGCGAGAGAGAGGGACTGGTCGGGAAAGGCGCGGGAGAACAACGTAGATTTCGCGCGCTAGGTTTTAAATTATTAAAAGGACACTAAAGTAGTCAAGTACAAAAAGGGAGCGGGTGGACCGGAGGAGCCTATTAATCTGACCCTCTAATATTTTATTTTATATTATTTAAAGTTTCTCCTCAAATATCCTTTTGATTTGAATTTTAATATATGATTTAAATATGATATTTAGACTTAGGTTTTTAAAATCTAATTATCTAAAATTACTATAAATATTGTAGGATTTATTACGGAGATGGATAAATATAATATGGCTGGTAAATAATTCCTTATTGGGATTCGGGAAAAATGTTAAACTTACTATAAAATTCTAATGAAATGGGTTGGCACTACTTTATAATGTGATTGGTTACACTTACATATATGCATGCATCAGTTTATAAAATCTATATGATAAATCTTGTAATAACTCTGTCATTAAATAGGGTTTGCTAATTATTAAAAGGTAATTTAATGTCTTTGTATGAATTGAAAGTTGTTCGCTGGTTGGCGTTGAAAATGTAATCAATGGGCCGATGAAATCGTTGGCAATGTTGTTCCTGACAGAAAATAGATTTATGATTTGGTAATCTACTTGGCATTAGACGTGTAAATGATTTAGTATATTTGATAGCATGTTTGATACTCGTTCGGTTAAACTTGAATCGAATTCGACTCGTAAAAAAAAAATCCCCGCCCGTAAAAGCATATACCCACTTGATTAGTTAAATAAGACATAGCCGACAAAACTCGACTTAACTCGATTAAGGCTCATTAAGGTCTGCTCGTTTATGCCCAAATCGAATTGTTAGTTCAACTCAATTAAAGTTCATTCATATATTGAAAAATATAATATACATATATATACATTTATATATATATATATATATATGCATTAGCTAATAAGCTAATAATATAATCATAGCACTTTTATAATTAAATATATAATATGTAACCTAATTACTTATATCTATATGAATATACTTCATAGCTATATTTTATAATTTGTACAATAATTAGTCAATAAGATTTAATAATAACGATTGCCAAGACCCCCACAGGAGAGACACCTTTCGCCCTCACCTATGGAAGCAAGGCGGTGATCCTAGTGGAAATAGGAATGCCCACTTACTGAGTCCAACACTTCTACCCAGACCTCAACGACGGGAGATTATAGGAAAACCTAGACCTCCTGGAAGAGATATGCAAGAAGCAGAGGTGCAAATGGCAAACAACAAGAGAAAGACGAGCAATACTTCAATAAACGGGTCAGGCCATGCTCGTTTAAAATAGGAGACCAAGTGTTGAAGCAGACTGGGGTGACGACCCAGGGAGAGGGAAAGTTAAGGCCATGGTGGGAGGGGTCGTATGTGGTAACATCTAGTGGTAGGCCTGGCTTTTACCGCCTCAAGGACGATAAGGGTAGTGAACTCCCCCACTCGTGGAACGTTGAGCACCTTAAGAAGTATTTCACCTAGAAAGCATAATCTTACCTATGAATGTATCAAACTTGTTTTGTAAATGAAGAAGTATGAACATTCACTTTGACTCGTCCTTGTTAGAACTGGAAGCAAAGAAGCCGAGTCCCTAGACTCGCCATGAAGAAGTGGTCAGGCTAGAGCATCCCGAGCTCTGCCCAAATTATCAGTCGGACACAAGTCCCTCAACTCGACGACCTTCGTGACCGATAAGCCGAGACCTTAGACTCACCACGAAGAAGTGGTTGGGCCAGAGCATTCCGAGCTCTACCCAAATGGCCAGTCGGGCACAAGTCCCTCAACTTGCCGAAATTTATGAACGATAAGCTAAGTCCCTTGACTCGTCACTAAGAAGTGGTCGGGCCAGAGCATCTCGAGCACTGCCTAAGTCGCCAATCTAACACAAGTCCCTCGACTTGTGAAATTTCATGTTCAACGTTTCATCTCTCAAAATTCACTTCCAGTTTCAATTCGAGATCCTTATTCAATTTGTTCTGCATGCTGTCAAGCCAAAAGCTCACAATTAGCTTTACGCGCCTCTCATCAGCACTCCACCAAGCCTCTTCAACTCATTTACTCAGATGTATGGGGCCCTGCCCCTGTGATGTCCCATGATGGTTTCCATTACTATGTTGCTTTTTTAGATGATTTTACTCGATTTACTTGGTGGTTTCTATTAATACAAAAGTCTGATGTTCTTTCAGTTTTTATCCAATTCCAAAAACAAGTTGAATTATTACTTAAAATTTCAAAATTCAATCTATTCAAAGTGATTGGGGTGGTTAGTATCGTGCTCTCCACACATTTTTTAAAACTCAAGGAATTTTACATCGCATCTCATGCCCCCACACCTATCAACAAAATGGGGCCATGCAAAGGAAACACATGCACATCATTGAAACCGTGTTAGCTCTCATTGCTCATGCGTCATTACCTCAAAAATTTTGGGCTGACTCTTTTCATACTACAGTTCACTTAATAAATCGCCTTCCAACCCCTCTCCTTCACTGTTAATCCCCTTTTGAAAAACTTTAGTCAAAATCACTTGATTACAACATGCTTAAAGTTTTTGAAACAGCTTGTTGGCCTCATTTAATAATGAAGTTTTCATGCTCTCATGGCTCACACGTCATTACCTCAAAAATTTTGGGCTAACTCTTTTCATACTGCAGTTTACTTAATAAATCGCCTTCCAACCCCTCTGCTTCATTATTAATCCCCTTTTGAAAAACTTTTGGTCAAAATCACCTGATTACAGCATGCTCAAAGTTTTTGGAACAGCTTGTTGGCCTCATTTGTGAGCCTACAATCGTCACAAACTTGATCTTCGCTCCACTCAGTGTCTTTTCATAAGATATAGTGACTCACATAAAGGTTACAAATGTCTACACATCCCCACCAACCGTCTTTATATTTCTCGAGATGTCATCTTTGATAAAATCTCTTTCCTTTTGCCAAACCAACTATTATTTCCCCTCAACTCAATCATGTGCAACTTCCTTCCATTCTAGGCCCATTTCCACACATCACCATAGCCTTTTCCACACTCATCACCATCGCCTTTTTCTACTCTGTTACCATCTCAACACACTTGCCCCAATGACCCACCAAGGCCATCTCTCTGTCTTAGTCCCACTGCCCACATCGATCCTGTAACCCTCCCTATTTCCAATCCAAGGCCCACTCATTCCCCCAACTCAGATACACTACATCAGCCTCTCGAGAGTTCCAGTCCCTCACTCTCTTCCTCACCCACTCTGTCTCCAGTACCTTCTTCCTCTTCAAACAAAATCATCACCCATTCCAAAACTAATTCTCTTCATCCTAAATAGCTCACCGACGGGACAGTGCTTTGGCCGCCACCATGAAGCTATCTCACCACTACCTCTACCTCCTTTCTCGATGAACCCAGCTCCTTCACAGAAGCATCCAAGCACCATCAATGGCAGTTAGCCATGGCAAATGAATTTCAGGCCCTCATGCATACCAACACTTGGACCTTGGTACCCTCATCTGGAATCAACAACTTAGTAGGCTGTAAATGGGTTTTCCGCACCAAAAGAAACTCAGATGGCATTGTGGAATGCTACAAGGCTCGCTTGGTGGCAAAGGGATTTCATCAACAGGAAGGTATTGATTTTTCTGAAACCTTTAGTCCTGTAGTGAAACCCACCACCATTAGAACTATTCTCTCTATTGTTGTCACTGAAGGATGGTCCCTTAAACAGTTTGACATTAACAATGCATTTCTGCATGGGGATCATCAAGAACAAGTTACATGACATAGCCAATTGGATTCATCAATCGAGATTATCCCATTCATGTTTGTCGCTTGAATAAGGCCATTTATGGTCTCAAGCAAGCACCAAGAGCTTGGTTCTCAAAACTGAGTACACGGCTTCTTGAACTTGACTTCACTCAATCCTTTGCCGATCCCTCTCTTTTCTTGTATAAACATTCGTCTATTACCCTTTTTTTTCTAGTCTACGTTAATGATATTATACTCACTGGGTCTTGTTCGAATGTTATTTACCCTGTTCTTCACTCTCTGAGTTTATCTTTTCCTATGAAAGATTTAGGGCAATTGCGACTTTTTCTTGGTCTTGAAATCCAAAATTTCTCAAATGGTCTTCACTTATCTCAGACAAAGTATATCTGTGATCTTCTCAAAAGAACTAATATGGACTTAGCCAAGCTAGTGAAATCACCCATGGCCACTTCCACACATCTCTCCCTCATTGATGAACCTATTTTCAGTGATCCTACTCTATATCGTAGCACTGTTGGCAGTCTACAGTATTTATCCCTTACTCGACTTGATGTAGCATTTGTTGTAAACAAAATTTACCAATTTATGCATGCTCCTAAACTTCTTCACTGGCAAGCTGTGAAGAGGATAGTAAGGTACCTCAAACACACAGCCCATTATGGTCTTCACATTAGGCCATCTTCATCTTACAACCTTCATGCATATTCAGATGCCGACTGGGCAAGATGACCAGATGATCGACGATCTACACGGGGCTTTTGTATTTTTCTTGGACATAATCTGCTTTCATGGGGCTCCAAGAAGCAACACACAATTGCAAGGTCTAGTATAGAGGCTGAGTACAAGGCCCTTGCAAATGCCACTGCAGAATTACTTTGGCTCCAATCACTTCTCAAGGAACTAGGTGTCTTTCTTCCCAAACCCCCCACTCTATGGTGTGACAATTTGGGAGCTACATATCTCTCAACAAATCCAGTTATTCACTCACGCACAAAGCATATGGAGATTGACTTCCATTTTGTACGTGACCGTGTTGCATCCAAGACATTGCATGTTGCCTTCATTTCTTCACGAGATCAAGTAGCAGATGTGTTTACCAAACCACTACTATCCACTATGTTCCTTACACTTCGATCGAGTCTCACCATGGTTCCCTTGTTGGACTAGCGGGAGGGTGCTAACAGCAATGCCACTTCGTCCTCCAACTCAGATACTACATCAGCAAACTCCAAGTCAGTAGCACATGAGGATACAAAGCCATCTCAACAATAGATTCTTCAATTGTATTTAGGAATTATTCCTCTGTGATTCTGTTTATACAAAGGCATCTTTTTCTGTTATAACAAATTCTTACAGCTAACACTAGGCCATTGGCACAACACTTGCTTGTAAGAATGCCAGAATGATTTCAGCACAATACTCTATAAATAGAGACATGTACAAACGCTTTAATACATGAAAAGAATACATTTCAACTCTATTATTTTACATGACTCCACTACAAATTTTAAAAAATTATGTGAATTTTCCCCGATGACTAATCCAACATTATATACATGCACATACCATGTGTTATATTTAACAATATATATATATATATATATATATATATATATATTAAATATGTCGACATAATAAGAATGTTTCTTGAAATTCTGATCAAAGCATATGAAATGAGTCCATTCTGGAAGGTTTACATGACCTACCTGTTAGCTCTCTGGTCGAACAGGCCACCACCGTTTCTCACGGAGACCCGCTCCCCTTTGGCTTGGGAGCTCTTGAAGTGGTCCACAACTTCCCTCTGAGTCACCACCACGTTCATAGAGCAGTTGACATGTTCCACATGATCAATTGCAGCCTATGGAACACTTGACACGTAACCACCGAAAGCTTGATGGAAGCTTGGATATAAATACTCCGGTTTGGTCCCCAAACTCGCTCTCTCAATCCCCTTCAGTCTTAGGCACGGTTTCTTGGGTATTTCAATTTTCGATTCATTTTAAGTGTTTAATTCCGCATTATAGAATTGTTATTATGCTTACACTACCTTTGATGGAAGTAAATAATAATATAGCTGCATATTGCTCAACTCCGTCATGCATGTTTAGATTTCCAAGAAACCAATCAATTTAGATTCTAAGAAAATAAACAAGATGGCAATGGGTATTCTAATGTTTGTTCTAGTCGTTGGATGTCTCTACTACTACAACCGAAGAGATGACAAGATCAACTGCAAGGAGAAAGCCGAAGAATATACAAGTTTTGGAATTCATTTTATCTGGATTTTTTTTTGTTGGATCAATTAATAGTTCTCAGAAATTGCTGACCGGAGTTTGAAGAGTAAGGCAACTTGTTCCATGGCCACTACTTATAGTGTTGGAGGAATACTAAAAGACGACGTACATATATAGATGCCATTAGAGTGTTCATCCGAAATCGCTAGGACTTAAACTCGCAACCGATGGTTTCAGCCATGAGGAAACCTTAGAATGTGTTTGTGCGACTCACCATTGAGACTGATTTTGTGAAGGTGCATCTGTTTTCTGGTATAGTGGAAGCAGATCCTATTTGATGCTTTGGTGGCTGGAAAGGTGGATGTATTTGGGGGCTGGTCCAAGCTCATTGACAGTGCAGAATTCAGGTGGGACCCATGAGGAGCTAGCAGTAATGTTGGAAGCAGAAGGTTTCATATGCCAACAACATCTTCGTAATGTCGAGTCTGGTATAGTGGCTGTCAATCCGAGTGTGGAGAGGGTGGTGTCATGTGGTATGATGGGAACATAGAAGTTAGTTGAGCAGGCGACAGGGGATGGGGCTTTACTTGACTATGTGGAAGATGGAAGGTTGGGTTCTTTGGCTGTGATAATTCCGATTGAGAAGGTGGCGTTTCCACCTGAGGGATTGAGGATTGCGTCTCAGAACTCGATGAAGATTAGGTAGAGCACCTCTGTAAAGCCCCATCCTCAACCATTTATGGGGCTCAGACTGCCTGCGTATGTGGCTACACTCGATAGACGACATGCATTTACTTTGGGATGTTGAAGGGTGATAATGTTACTACTTTATTACTATCCATTTATTTATATGTATTTAAAAAAAAATTTATTATTTTCTTTTTAAGTATTTTTTTAACATCTTTAATCATTAAGAAAAAATTAAAAATATATATATAATTTTACTTATAGTCACTTCCTTAATCATTAAATATAAAAAAAAATTTCAAAAATTAAATTCAAAAATAATAATAAATAAATAATAAAAGGATAATAACCCTTCCATTTTCCTTAACTTTAAGTTAAGCGGTACTGGTCATGCATTTTAACGTACACGCGGATATTCATGCATTTCGACGAACGCAATATTCCATGCGTAGAAGTAGAATTATGTTGACTAAAAAAAAAATAAAAAATAAAATAAAAGAGTTAAAATGTCATCTAATTAACATAGAAAGAAATGTACTTTAGTTTGGCTCATATATGTGCAGTAGTACTGTTATTTTCCATATTAATTTTAAGTAAATTAACTGGTTCCGGAAATATTAGATCAAAATAAATAAATAATAATGTGTCTATTAATTTATTAATTCTTTGTATTCTCAATAGGAGACGTTGTAGATCGGCAAGGAGGAGGCCCAAATTTCATTAGATAAAACAAATACACATCTCTTCTATTATATAAGTGGCTATTTAACGCCACCAAACGGAAATTCTTGTTTTCCGTTATCTTATCGTTAAATCAACGTTAATTGCTACCGCAGTCTGAGAATAGTACCTTCTGTTCGCACTTTTACAATTTTATCTCTTTATTTTATTTGTTTACCATTTTTATCCTTCAATTAATTTTGTTTAATTCATATTTTTACCTTTTTATCCCTCACTTTTATCGATCAATCCATCCATCTCTGACATAACACCTAAAAAGAATAAAAGATAAAAAAGACTATAGATGACAAGATGAGGGAAAAAGCTGAGGGAAAAGACCCATAAAAATACTTTTCTTTCGTGGGTCAATAGTTAGTGCATAGGGAAGAGATAATTTTAGTTGTGTCAAATTTTGTGATTCTTTTTTATTTAGTACTATTTCTCTTCGTTTTATTATTTCTGAGTGCAGAACACTCTTTCTCTCATTCCCGATTCCCTTTCTCCTTTGAGTTCTCTCTCAATCTTGAACCTAACGTCCTCTCTTCTCTCTCTCTCCACCTCACGGCCCTTGCCGCCATCAGCAGTCATGGAGCACGGCAGCCTTAGCGACGCCGTGCGTTGCCTCCAGCCACCAGATGCAACCTCCCTCATCCCATAGAGATCCGGGTTTCAAATTTCAAAACTCTTAATTTTTTTTTCTCAGCAGCCAAACACGGCATCAAGATGGGGATTATTAGCATGATTTTATTGTACGTGCGTGTTTTCAATTTGATGCTCATTCTTGTCTGATGTGCATGTTTTCATCTTCATGTTTGTGGTGTTCGATTTGTGTTGATTGACTGCATCTTCAGTTTCGTGGGCGTCCAGATCTGACTGGTTTTGACAACCTAGAGTTTTTTTTTTTTCCTTTCAATTTGTTGAAGCTGATTTTTTTTTGCTTGTCTAATGTGCATGTTTTCATCTTCAGGTTTGTGGTGTTCGATTTGTGTTGATCGACTGCATCTTCAGTTTCGTGGGGGTCCAGATCTGACTGGTTTTGATAACCTCAGAGCTATGATTAAGGCCGAGGCTGTGACTGGTTTTGACAACTGCAGCAAATGAAAGGAGTTTTGTTCTGCATTTACTGCTTTTATGGGTAAGGTAAAGCATTCTTACAACTATTTAGTTTTTATATTTTACCCATTTTCTCAATGCTCGGCGAAGGAGAAGGTAGAGGAAAGAAAAAGAACGAATGAAAAGGAAGAAGGGGCAGAGCCGGTTGCGCACCAGTTTATCTTTTATAGACATCCGAGCACCTACATCTAAGCATCACCACAGCTTCTCTCTGAGAATCTCTCATAGATTTCATTTTTTCTCTCTCTTAACCATCTTTGCCGCGAACCAGGAGCTACCCTGCGAGGGAGAGAAATGAAGTCGTTGTTCGGAATCTAAATTTCCAAGTGAGAAGGAAAGCAACGAGCAAAAATGGCAAAGAATGTGGAAATTCTCGCCGTGGAGATCTACTTCCCTCCCACCTGAATTCAACATGTGACCTCTCTGTCTGTCTCTGTGCCTCATTATTTTAGTTTCTGTTTGGATGTTGAGAAACGTGGGAAATGAAAAGAAAGTCTAATTTGTAGTTTTTTTCTTTTCTTTTTTTTCCCTGGCAATATTTTTAAAAAAATTGGTCATTTAAGCTGGTTGTTTTGGATTAAAGAAAAAAAGAGGTAAAGTTGGGTTCAGCTATTTGTATAGTTCAATTTAAGTTCGACGAAGTGGAGGTGGAGATTTGTTTTTGCCAAATCTTGGACTTAATGATTGGAGATTCATGTATTGACGTTTTAATATGTGCATCTTTATATTTTCGCTCTCTGTTTCGGTCATTGAAACGGACGTAAAAATGAGGAAACTCATGTAGTTTACATTCTCAATGTGTTTTGATCATTGAGCTATTCTTCAAGTGTTATTCCTTTACTTTCTCGAGAATCAAACAAAATCTTCTTTTTCTCCTTAACTTCCTTGCACATAAATGAATGAATTGTAAAAATATGTTTACTTTTTATGTATAGTGGTTTTAGGCAGCTCAGATGGGGGGTATTTACCTATATTATGATCCAAATTTGGTGGAATTGATTTTAACGTCTCTCATATGTATATCCATATGGTTGTTATATATGAAAGTTTGGTAATTTAGTCGAAACTCTGATCCCATGGGGGTGGTCAACCACCACCGATAGACTCCAAAGGCAGTGTTAAATTACACTTAATTGCCGAATGATAATGTTTTAAATTATAATCGTTTTGTTTTATAATGGATGAACAAATTGATAGGTACAATTATTCAAGATAAGAATTGAGACTGGTAGATTTGTGATGTGAACAGCTTCTTAAAAGAAAACATTTGTGAAATTTAATTCTTCTTTGTCTGTGTTTCTTAAAAGATACCCAGGGAAGAACCAAGCCGTACGTTTTCTTCCTTTTCTTCGGGTGGGTCCACATGCGTTTCTTTTTCTTTATTTCATTTGTCTGGCCAAAAGACATAGCCGAGCATGAGTTTTTTATTTTTTGGTTCCCCCAAGCCGCAGGTCCATCCAAACGAAAATCTCGATGTTTGGCCAAGCTTTGCAATATGGATATTCTCGTGATTTGAGATCTTCAATGACAAAGACATTAAAAATGGTAAAATTTATTGGGAGGGAAAGGGAAGGGTTGGATGTTGTCTGTCGTGAGGCTGTGCAAGAGAGAACCCATTAATAATAATAAAAAGGATATATTATTGGGAGGGAAAGGGAAATGGAAAGGAAATGGAATACTAATAGAACATGAATATCACTATCAGACTTTCATGCAATAATATTTTCTACCTTTTAACCATTATATTATATTATTTCAATTCCCATGTACTGCAGTGATCACCAACTCTGAAATTAAATTCAATATATATATAATTATATATAAAAAAATTTATTCATTGCCAAATTTATATTAAATGATAGATTTATAAATAAAATATAATAAATTATTTACATATAATTATAAAATATCATATCATAAAATAATGAAAAGATTACGACATTTGAGGATTATAATATTTGTTGATCATTATCCAGTTTTAAGAAATATCTAATACGATTTAATTAAGAGACTCACCTAGATAATCTACAATAAATCATTTCACACATTTATATATATGACCTATGAACGATAAGATATTATGTGATAAGGGGTAAAAGTGATTTTTCATTTTTTATGTCTCCGTCAATTTTGAAAATGGCAGTATTGATCTATTGGTCCCTTCTTTCTAATTATTATAGTTTTTATTTCTATATTTGCTAAAATTTATTTATTTTTCAATCATTAAATTATTGATTAATTCTTTTTTTTAACCATATTATTTTTGTAAAAAGAAAAAAATTGTTTCACTCAACTAGGCAACGTGATTTGCACGTTGCTCCCGACCTAGTGTGTATATATATATATATATATATATATATATATATATATTTATATATATGTGTGTGGGCCTTTTCTCACTTCCCTCTTCCGTCCACACAATCATAAATCAAGAATTATATATGGCACATGCATTCTGACAAAAGAAATGAAAAAGAATACATAAAATTTCTTAGATTTTATTATCTCTAATCATATTAACTGAAGTGGCATATATATAATATTAGATAATTAATTTGTAAGTGAGGCACTTAAATAAAATGTCACTTCATATGCGGCAACATCATTTGTAACGCCACGGTCCCGAATGGGGTTAGAGAGTTACTCCCTATCACTTAAAATCACATTCCAACAATATATTTATAGACTCCAAATTCTCAATACCATATAAAAATTGTTATTTCAAACCAGCTATTTCAATATAATCAACCTCCTAAAATTACCAAGTTATCATAACACGACAAAATTACTTAATAGAATTCACCAATACTTATAGAAATCTTCTATACTTAATCTATTATACTTAAATCATCTCACTTATGCTTCATAATCTTGATCCTCAACTGAAATATTCAAATTATCTGGAAAAAAATTGTAGAGATAAGGGGTGAGTTATCAATAACTCAGTAAGCAGATGACATAAACTAGTATGTAAACATGAACATTTACAGAGTTCAAAATACAAAACAAAATATTTACTTTCAAAATACATAATCAAAACATTTATTTTCAGAATGCAGAATCAGAACATGTTATCAAAATATTAGAGAGAAACTTTCAAAAATATTATTATTCAAAAATCTTTTGGCATATCACAAATTGAGACATTATCTTCATATCATATCAGAGCATCACATTAGGATAGGGACTATGTTTAACCCTCGTGGTAGGGTTATAAACCATCATTATACCCATGGCGGGGCTGTATGCCACTATTATGCCCATGGTGGGACCGTATACCACTATTATACCTGTGGCATGGTTGTATATCATATTTAACCCACGTGGTAGGGTTATAAACCACCATTATACTCATAGTGGGGCCATATACCATTATTATACCAGTGACAGGGCCTTAACGGAAACAGAACAAAAGCAACATCGAAACCAGATAATAATTAGATATAGAATCAGAAATTCATGCCAAGATTTTCACATGCCACATCATATCAAAATAGAGAACGGAAATAGATTCAAATTATTTCACATATTAAAAAACAGATTCAGAACATCTTCGCATAACATGCACAAATTTTTATAAATTTCATATTCGTTCTTTTTGCATAGTTCAGAAACAGAATACCAAAAATTTGCTCATGTTTACACCAGTCATGACAAAAATACTTTTCTCTTTCATACTGATTTCGTGAGTAATGTAGAACAAATAACTGAGGTTATTTCAAATTTATTTTCATAATAAAGCATGCATATTTTTCAAAATCAACCTCAGTTCGTTTCTTTTTTATGCAAAATCTAGTATAAGAATCTCGCTTATTTGGACTTTTTAACTTTTTAGAATTTTCTCACCACAGTACCAAGCAAATATTAATCGTCACCTATAAAATAATCACGTAACCTGCGTAAATTTCCAATTGAACACATATGTTGTAATTAAAACCTGAGATATAAAATTCTATATTTTTTCTTAATGTCTAACAATCCTCGGAACCCTAAAAATATCAACTTTCCCCAAAATATTTTGATTTCCACATAATTTCTCCAAATGATCATGTGATTAAACTGTAAAATATCTCCAACGGCCACACATCTAATTTCTTTTAGTATTATCACAATAATATCATCATTATTAATAAACATTGGTCACATATATAATTTACTATGTAAGGGGCTTAACAATTTAACAAGTGAAGTGGAGGAGAGACTAGAGAGGCTTATGAGAAGAGTATGAATGTGGGCGTGAGCCGTGAGTTCAACCGTGAACCTCCGTCTTGGGTGAGTGGCGATGGTTGTTTTGGGCGACAAAGCATGAAAATGAGAGAGAGAGAGAGAGAGAGAGATAACGTGGAGCGAGGGAAAGAGCCAGAAAGGTGGGGAGAGGGATTTTACGCTCCATGAGACATGAGGGCTACAGACAATGGTGCTGGATGTCTACATGGCGGCGTAAAACGGTGGATTTGGGCGGCGTTAGTCTCAGGAGTGGTGATTTTCGTGAGGGTTGGGTTGAAACCATGAGACGTGGGTGCTGTCCACTTCGTGTTTCACATTCGTGGGAGAAGAGGGGGAGCATGATGACCAAGCGGTGGGGGCTGCAGGTCCGACTATGGAGTCTTTATCTTTGGCGTCTTCAATTGCCTATGAAGGTGCGTGAGGGTGGTGGATTTTCGTGCAGGAAAGTATTTGGGGCTGAGAGCACAAAAATTGCTCTGTTTTGGCATTGTAAGATAGAGGACTAATGGCTACGTGGAGGTTTGCTGGGCGGTTGGGACGCGATCACTGGGCTGTTTTCATAGTGTTTCCGACGTGAGGTAGCGCCTTATGAGGTGATTGGAGTTGTCGTGCTTGAAGGGATTCACGTGCGGTGGACGTACATGGGTTAGGTGGTTTTCGGAATAAGGGGAGCTGGCCTACAATGGCTTTATGGCTGAGGAAAGCAGCACCTCAGTGCTTGGTAGTTCACGACTAGGTGGTAATGGAGTGGGTCTTCATCTACGTGAGGAGCAGTTGTCGTGACGGCATCTTTTGATTTCGCATTCATGGAGGTTGACCACTGCTTTGGTTCAGTGAACGTATAAAATAGGGGTAGGATGGCTGGTTGTGTGCATGGATTGAACGTGGGTTTAGTGGTTTGTGATCGTGTGGGTGGTGCAGGGGAAAGAAATCGTGTGGGCTGAACACCTTGGGAGGAACTGCTATGCATGGTGGGGTCTCATGGAGGGCTTGTTGGTGAGGTTCAACATAGCTGTCCAGGGCTTTGATGATGGTGGTTGTTGCTGGTGTTTGTTGCTGGTGTGGATTGGTGTGGATTAACGGAGGCTAATGGGATGGACACACAGTGCATGGGTCTCTCTCTCTCTCTCTCTCTCTCTCTCTCTCTCTCTCTCTCTATATATATATATATACATATGTGTGTGTGTGTGTGTGTAGTGGCTTGGGTTGGCGTGGAGGGGAGGTTGCAGTACAATACAACATGGTCTGCCCGTGGGGGAGGACGTGCGACGTGGGGTTGCTGTGAAACTGAAAACTCTAAGTTTGATGAGGAAAGGAAATACTTGCATGGGTTTAAAATATATAGAAGGTAGCTGGTTAAGGAATTTTAACGTGAAGGGGATTCAAAACTTTTAAGCCTAGTGGTTGAAATTGGATATGATCATGAGCTTGGATTTCACAAATAAACCGGGTCTTAATCCTCATGTCCAAAATAAATCCATCGTCAAATAATATCTCTAAGCTTTTAGAAGAATTTCTTTGGTCAATTGTTAATTGTTTAGGGCTCAGTTAGTTCCTAAATATTAAATGGGTTTTTGTCCAAATATTAAACCTAATAAAACTCTTATAATATCATAATAATTTATGGGTCCGGGATCTTTCCAAAACTTAACCGACTAATCTAATTTGGGCTCCCTAAAAAAAAAAAAATTTATAATACGCAGACTTGGCCTGAGCTCGGTGTTGGGACTGGGTGTTTCATCATTTCTCTTTCTTAACACGATATGGTCTTCAATCACACTCAATCAAGAAATTAAAGTCTTGATCAATGTGGAATTAGTATAACATAATTAATATAGTCATTCACGCAAGAGAAAAGAGCGACGATTTGAACGAGCGAACATATGGTATGGGGTTGAATCTTTTCAAATTGAGGTGATCATTATCATGTCGTTTTAGGTTTTCTTTTGAATATTCATACAGACTAAATTTCCAACTCGATCTTATCCTCATCGATCCTAAGCAAATCTAATTGCTAGCTTCTGGTAATATTAGTTCAAATTAACTAAAAGATGTGTGCCTAGCTATTTATTCAACGTTGCATCATTAATGTTGCTGAAATGTGTGCTCCCCCATGAAATATGTGATGAGTAACCTGCCGGTTATCCACACCATGCACCATATATGTCATGCACCAATTTGGTTTTTCGTCATGCAAATTTTGTGGTTGATTTGTCTAGCCATTAATTCCATGATTACATTGGTTTTATTTTATTTTTTATGGCTTTTATTATCTTAATTACTTTTACTTTGGATTGGATATATACTTGTATAGTCTTTCTCAATGTTTTAGCTAGCTGATGATTTTGATCTTTGATTTTGGGATTTTTGAAAATTAATAAAGGAACTAATAAATTAATTTGAGTTACTTATAAAGTCAAATTAATCTGAGTGTTGTATTTTCATTATCTATGAAAACTAATTGCAAGTGATAGGGCGAGGAGGCGGCTGGCCTGCCCATAATTCATTTGTTGAAAGAAAGATATACATGCATGGCAGTCTCCATTAGAGAGAGTGTGATTAATTGGTACGAACTCAAAAAACCAAAAATGAAAATATCATTTTTCTTTATTGTCTTGGCAAAACATTCAACAACTATTAGAGAGCCTTTAATTAGCTAAACTTGCTAATTAAGAAAAATTAGAAGCACCAATATTAATCCCAGCTTTAAATCCAATAACGATTTGTTTGGAACGATCTCACTGATCTCTCTCTACTCTCATTAATTAGGAATATTACTTGCCTAGATAGAGATTGGATTTTTATTCCCATTTTTATGAAATGAAGTAAATGAACTTTCATGAAGATGACATGAACACCAGTTTATATACCCGTTCTTCTTTGGTGTATATATATAAATTAAACATGAATAAACATCAAAGAGAAAGATCAGAGATGTTTATTAAGAGACAGAAGTCTAGCAACAAGTTAATATATATATCCATGGTAGTGACCACCTACCTATATAAATCTTCAAGTCTTCTATATATATCACAATCAATCAAGAATTAATAATCTTGGTATTAATATTCTAATAATATTTTATTTAATTTTTAATTTTATTCTCAACTCATTATCAAAACCTCCCCTTAAGTCTACCATAATAGAGTCATACATGTAAAAAAAGAAGAGCGTTAGTTTAAACGTATGATATGGGTTTGAATATCCTTTTAGTACACGGTATACCAAAATTGAATGCATTACACGTTGCATTCAATTTTTAAAATGAAAGAAAGAAAGGGAAAGACGTGGGTAGCCTATTTCCTTTACATGTTGATTTTCAAATTTCCACTCCTAAATGTGCATGATGTGGGGTACGAAGACTAATGGTTCTTGCCTATTTGTTGGCTTTCAAAGTCTTTTTCCTTATCGTGAGTGGCAATTTTCTACCACAGATGCTATCAAGAAAGTCTAGCAATAAATTGATATGCAGGGTAGAGCCCACCAATTATAAATTCACGTACCTAATTAAATCTTCAAGTCTTCTATATATCACACTCAATCAAGATAGTCTTGATATATATATTTAAGTCAATCATAATAGAGTCATTCACGTAAGAAAAGAGTTAAAGCGATGCTTTGAACGTATGGTATGGGTTTGAATATAATCTTTTTAATAAAAATAATTTTATATTTAATTGTGAAGTACGTAAATATCGCATAATCGTTTTAAAAAAGAGTAGGGTCCATTATTAAAAAATTAATTATTTTCATGTGGGTCCTATGTTTTATTCACTTTCTTCAAAGCGATTACGCAACAGTTGCACAATTCACAGTTACAAATATCTTTTCTCAAAAAAAAAAAGGGAAAAACGCGGGGTAGCCAATTTGTTGTACATACTGGGGAATCTAGAAGGACTTCATGTGCTGAACCTTTCCAATAATGCTTTCACTAGTCACATCCCATCATCCTTTGTGAACTTGACACAGCTAGAATCATTAGACCTTTCTCAAAACAAGTTGTTCGGAGAGATACCTCCTGAATTAATCCAGTTCAATTTCCTTTCAAAATTTAATGTGTCACATAATTGCCTCACTAGACCCATACCACAGGGACAATAGCTTAGAACATTTCCAAATACTTCATTTGAAGATAATCAAGGACTGTGTGGAAGGCCATTGTCCACAATCTGTGGAGATTCTGACATTTCAACACCTCCACCTTCAACCTTTGAAGAGAATCAGGGTCCAAGATTTTTATTTGATTTTGGTTGGAAAGTAGTTGTGATGGGATATGGATGTGGATTCGTATTTGGAGTTGTTATCGGGCACATTGTGACAACTAAAAAGCAAGATTAGCTCATCAAGATTTTTGGCAAGAAGCAACGCCAAACTCGAATAAGCCGGGTGAATCGTCGGGTGAATCGTAGGAAGTAGTAAATGAAACATACTCATGTAATATGTTTTCAAAACGATATAAATGTATCATTTATACTTTCTAGCATTATTTTTGCATATTTGCTTTATCCAAAAGTTCATGTTCTCCAAGTAGAAGTTTTTTTATAATCAGATAATCTAGAAGGATAAGTTAAGGATACTAAACCCTCAATTACATGAAAGGAAATTACATAGTGCCTTTTAGTTATTGAATTGGCAATGTATTGCTATCTATTGGAATATTCATTAGTAAATTATTCCTCAAGGGTAGTATTGTTCATTTTAGACTAGCAATAGGGACTAGTTTTTAAGAGCCATCCACTCCCCTGCCCCATTATTTATAAGTTTTTGAAAAATCTACAAGTTGCTACTCTCGGTGGCTAGAATTACTTTGTTACATTATATAGAGTTTTGGTGCTTCTCTACACTCAAACAAAGTTTATAAGGTTTTTTTCCTCATTAGGAGAAATGAGAGAATCAAGATACTCAACTAAGTTTTAAAGATCAAAATTTTGAGTAATGCTACATACAGTCGTGAAATGCGCAAGTGCAGCACAATCGTTTTGAAAAAGAGTGAGATCTACTATTAAAAAATTAGTTTTTTTTCATGTAGATCCCGTATTTATTCACTTTTTTCAAAGAGATTGTGTGACACTTGCGCACTCAACGACTGCAAATATCATTCCTCCAAAATTTTAACTTTGGCATCCTTTTAAAGGTTTTAGGTCTTTACAATGGCCTAAGATATGCTAACGTTATTAGATATGATATTTTTTATCTGTTAAATTTAACTATACACGCTGGTCTCAGACAAGATTAGAATAAAATGACAAGATTAGAATAAAATGTGTGAACGTAGTTAGCAATGTTCAGAGTTATTAATTTGTGAAATTTTTCAAAATCGTGATGGTGGATACAATCATTATTTCAATTAGCAAGTAGCTAGATGTGGATCATGCTTTGATCGAGCAACAAACACATTTGATTAAGCAGCAAGTAACTATTGATTAAATTATGTTGTCGTCGTGTGTCCCCCATACGCAATTGATCCGACGAAGGCAAGCAAAGTCTTCCCCTGATCATCTGAAAATCGTTTTAATGCGCCTTACGGGGATGAGAAAGCACAAACAAGCAAAGGCAACATTGTACATGCCTTGTGGATCCACTTTGGCATCAACGTGAAGCTTGATCTAAATAGATGAGGATACTCGTGCTTATGATTTCCTATTCATGCAATTTTGATCATATTTCTAATGGGAATGTTGATCTTGTGGAGATCAAAAAGGGTGGCCTTTAAGTTCATTAATTAGATCCAAATGCATCCACCACATATATAATCTACTCATCCAAAAAGTGCCATCTGTACTTGTGGTCATAAGAACAGAGACATCTCAAGAGCTGGAATGAAGGATAACATACCTTCACCAAACAGTTCAAACGACGATATCAGGAGACTGCCAAAATCGAAGTCATTCTTCCATATTTGAGTGAGGATAGCCCATGTATTCCGAGATTGATTATTACCCTTGTCTCTCCTACCTATCTTGTCCAAAATTCGCTCTTTAGACATTTGTGTAGAGGACGACGATGGACCCACATTTGAGTCACTCAAAGGAGTTGGAGCCACAACTTTCCCTTCCATGTATGGTGGCGATGAATTGGTTGGCATCCCAAGAATTGGGCCATCAATTACTATTTTTCTGTTGGGCGGTTGCTCTTCAAATTGCTTCATGCTCCTCTTGCATTTGTCTTGGTGAGAAAGGTTAAAAAGCATTTAGTATGCAACAATTTAGATATAGCATATTCAGGGTCCCTCCCAAACAAAAAGAAAATTTTAGGTGCAGAACAGCTTTTCACACAATCTTACTCTGATTGCAGTTCAATGAATTCAACACTCGTAAATAGCAACGTGTTTCAATGAGATATTTTTACAGGAAAAAGGAACAATTTTCTTACTTGGGGTGGTGGTAACAACTCTTGCGTCCTCCATGCTGCACATGCTGGTGGGGATGGTAGAGGTGGGCACATCTTAAGGCGATCATATATACATTGACCCACTGCATGCTGGAAAAATCATTCTCTTTTACAAACATGCATATCAGCAGCAGGGCTACATAAACACGCCAAGCTTCATGCCTCTTCATCTCATTCTTTTGTTTCTCAAGAAGCATCTCGGGTTCAAGAAGTCAAATGGACCGCCTATGTCAGATGCGGGGGACCAGCCAAGCAGCCCTAGTGGTTATCAACTCCCCAATATGAGCCTTGTTTAGAGATGGCTTCATCAGTAGTTTTGGTGTGAGGAGAGTCTCCAGGCTGGTAGCAACAGTATCTTATGGGATATCCATGGTGGCCATAGTGATAACAGTACTTTCTGCATCTATAGTACTTTGCATTTTCTACTTGGTTTGTTTCTTGATCTGCCGCCTTGCTAATAGCAATGCCACTTCATCCTCCAACTCAGATACTACATCAACAAACTCCAAGTCAGCAGCAAATGTGGATACAAAGCCATCTCAGCAATAAATTCTTCTAGAATTCTTTATTTGTATTTTGGAATTATTCCTCTGTGATTCTGTTTGTACAAAGGCATATTTTTCTATTATAACAAATTCCCACAGCTAGCATTAGGCCATTGGCACAACACGTGCTTGTAAGAATGCCAGAATGATTTTGGCACAATACTCTATAAATAGAGACCTGTACAAACGCTTTAATACATGAAAATAATACATTTCAACTCTATTATTTTACATGGCATCAGAGCCACTATAGACAAACGTCTGAAATGGTGGAAGATTCATCTCTCCCCAAAACTCCCAAAACCCAAACCCCAAACCCTCCATCTTCCTCTCCCCTTCTCCCCCATCTGAATCATCTAGTTTCTGTAAAACTTAACAATGAAAATTTTCTTATCTGGCGAGCTCAGATGGTTCCATATCTGAAAGGCCATCGCTTATTCCATTTCGTCAATGGCTCTAGTTCACCTCCTCCTAGGTTTCTACCTAATAAAATCACACTCAACCCAGAATTTCTAGACTGGAACCAAACAGACCAAAGCATCTTGAGTGCCCTTATTTCTTCCTTATCCAATAATCTCATAGCCCAAGTCATAGGCTACTCCACAGCTAGAGAAGTTTGGTCTGCTATAGGCAAACTTTTTACCTCCCAATCCCATGCCAGAGTTATTCAGCTTCGCTATCAACTTGCCATTATGTCCAAAGGTTCCACCTCTATGACTGAGTTCTTCTGAAAGGTTAAACATCTCTCAAATACAATGAGTGCTACAGGAACCCCTCTCTCCTCTACTAATTTTATTTCCAACATGCTTGCGAGGCTGAGCACATGCTCTGCTCGCGGCCATGGCCGGTAACTATCGTGGCAACAACCGGGCAGTTATCAAGGTCGTGGTAGAGCTCGCCCAAATTCTTTCTCTCCTCCTACTTTCACTCCAAATCATTCCACTCTGAATACATCCTCTCTTCCCCATTCAAAACCGACTTGCCAAGTCTGTGGCAAAGTTGGTCATGTAGCACTAAAATGCTGCTACAAATTTGATCATGCATACCAAAGTGGCCCACCTCGATCCCTCATTGTCAACTACACTACCTCTGCCTCTACTCCTGACCAAACCCGGTACCCAGACAATGTTGCTACCAACCACCTCACCTCTGACTTAGCCCACCTCAACCTTCACTCTACTGCATATAATGGTCCTGACCAGATTCGTGTTGGAGATGGCACTGCACTACCAATTTTGCACATTGGTGAATTTGTAGTGCACTCTTCTTCTAACTCCTTTTCTCGCAAAAATCTTTTACATGTTCCAGATATAACCAAAAACTTAGTTTATGTGTGACAGTTTTGCCATGATAATTTAGTGTTCTTTGAGTTTCATAGTTCTTGTTTTATTGTGAAGGATTCCAAGATGGCAGACACCCCTCCTTCATGGCCCCGTACGTAATGGTCTCTACACCTTTCCAGCGTCATCCTCTCCTCCTCAAGCTCTGGTTGGCGAGCGCACTACGTCATCTCAATGGCACTCAAGACTTGATCATCATTCACTCCAAATAGTTCATTAGTATGTGGAAACCATATATGAAATAGATATATGATATTATATTATGTGTATGTATTAATAATTTCTATAGGCATATAATATATTGTCATTATGGATAAATATCAACTAGTTAGATATTAATTATTTATAAATTTTTAAAATCTTATAATTCAATAGAGGTTCTACTTGTTAGTTGAATTCAATATTAGTTTTTTATTATCTAATTTATTAATTATTTATTCTAAAAATAAAAAAATAAACAATTCGAGCCGAGCTTGACCTCGTTTTTGGGACGTGCTCGAGCTCAAAGTTAAAAATTTAGCTTACCAAGTCAAGATCAAACAAAGAATAAATAAAAATCTCAAGCTCGAGCTCGAATTCAAATTCAAGTATTTTGAGTTGAGCCAAGCTCAACAAGCCAAAGACTAACTTAGCTCGGCTCGATTACAGCCCTACTTGGCATGATGATGATTGATAATCGGCATGGAAGTGTTGGATTTGTGAATCTTGTATGTAGGGATAGTTTGGATGAACGATGGACTTGAAAATTTGTCTTCCCATTCAACGATTGTGGACGGCAAGGGCCAAGGGAGGGTGGTTAGGTCAGGCACGTAGCACCCTTAGCAATAGTACCACTTCATTAAATATTAAAGTTCCAATTTATTTAAATGAGAAAACATTAAAAAAAATAAAAAAAAGAGGATGCGTATAGGATGTCAGGATGTTCACACCATCCAATGGGAGAGTAACAGGTCAATATCCCATTATTTTTCTTGTATACTTAGAATCATAGTGTTAATGCTTGTTTTGTAGCCTTCAACTGCGATGGCGCTTCCAGTACCTACGAGAGTGGAAGAAGTGGTGACTGGGTGTGACTGTGTTGCCTCCGATGCCAAAATAAGAATCTCTAGGACAGAGCAAAGGAAGAAAGAAGTAGAAGAGAGCTAGAGGGAGAGTGAGGCTGAAAGAATGAGTGACCTGTTTCTGTAGTCAGCATTTTACCCTTTTATATCCAATCCCTTGTAGGATCTTTTATGTCGCTGTAATGATCATTATTCCCTGTTCCAGATGGCATTGTGTTGCATTTAATGCGATTGCGCTTGTCAGTAATAGGGACTCGACCTCGGGACTGGCCACTCGACGTATCATTTAATGTAGCCGATCTTGCACAGGACATGATCCCGACAGGTCTTTTCCTCATTAATGCGTCGAGTTTGGAGAACTATCGTCTGTTTTTCCTCTTCTCAGTCTGGTTTGGGCCATTTTCCCTATCACCTCCTGGTCTGCCAAGTCATGGATTACGGGTTGTTGGATCAGCGACCTGCACCCGACCCAGGTGGGTATAAAAAACCCCTTCCACAAGATTAAAGTTTTTATGCAAAATCCTAAGAATATTTTTCTAGAGTTATCAAGAAATGTCTCGTTCTCGCCATTATCACTTTCGGGTTTTGAGATTTCAAACCTTTAATTGAGGAGGGTTTCCGAATTTAGGCCCCCAGATCGACCATTACTAATAACAACGTCGACAATAATAGTACCAGATGATCAGTCATTCAAGTCTTTCAAATTTCAATGTTACATAATGATCGTCATAGATTTGAAAGACGTACAGCTTGTTGGTGAATAATAAAAAGTAACAAATTAATAATTGTCCAATAATTTGATGCACATGATGATGAAAAGATGATAATTAGAAAAATAAAGTATAGAATAACTAGTCTTACTGTTATTTTAATATAACTTTTAATTATTGAAAGAAAAAAAGCACTCACCAAAATTAATTGCAGGCATTTGATAATTATTAATAACATCGTTTTTTAATTACATTAATTTATATTTCAAACTAGGAAAGTGATATTCACTGATTTTCTTTCCTTAAAAAAGAAAACTGCATTAATTTAATCTCTCAAACTATCAAACTCACTTTACCCAACAAACAATTACTCTATCACGTCGATTATTAAAAAAACTACTCATTTTCTAATTTGTCAATTCTTTAAAATTAAGATAATTATTTATTATATATATATATGCATCTTATTAGTTGAATCTTAAAGCAATCATGAACAACGCAAAATTAATTACTGGGTAAACGAAAATTTCTCACAGTTTGCATGGTTATCATGATATATATTAAAAAAATAATCATTAATATAAATTAAAATTGTTTTAATTTATGATAAAAATGGATCAGGAGGATGGCATATACTATATGGTTGGTGCTATTATGCCCGAGAGGCCGTGTGATCGAGAGGATTGATCGATAGTAGTTTTGTGTGTTTTTTAACATTTAAATATTTTTAAAAAACACACACACATCCAAAACAACTATCGGTCAATCCGGCCTATTGGTCACACCTCTCGGGCATCTTAGTATTTTCCCTATTATATATATATATATATATATATATACATATATATATATATATATATTTATATAAGGGGCCTGCATGCAATGATGCCCACATAAAATACAAACAAATCAAACTTAATTAGATAATTAGAGCTGCATATATATATAATAACTATGGACAGGTTAAATGTTAATATATAAAGCAAATTAAAGGAACGAATCAAATCTAATTTAATCATTAGCAACTATATATATAACTATATATATATATATATATATATTGGCATGCAGCTGCATAAGTGCAAATTGCCTAAAATGCCATGTGAAACTTACGAGATCAACTTAAAAGAAGTTTGCCCTTTTTGGGAAGATACTTTCTATATATATGTACATGCACGCAATTAGTACGTACTCTTAGTTGTTATGTTTAATATTATTCTTCATTTTATTCATTATATATGTAATTGGTATTGAGATGTGACACATTTTAAGTACTGCTGCAATTTAAATAATCGATAGAATTAGAAGCTACTTCTTGAAATGTGATACATTATAATTAATTGTCACGTATATATAATTGGGATCAAATGACATTAATATAATTAGAATGAAGAGTAGTAAGTATATATTGCTCTATTCAGTAAGTTAGTAATTAACTTCAATCCAATAGATTTAGATTTCAAAGATCAGATATATATAATTGCTAGCTTAATTGCACCTTAATTTGTAATTATAGATTTTCATTATTTATAAATGTCGACGTACTTTGGTTATGCGATCTTAAATAATGGCTAAAAACACAATACTTTGACTTGGCTCTGCTGTATTGATGATCTATATATCTATCCGAAAACCCTACGTTAAATCGACAAAAGGCCGTGATCATGTATTAATTACGATGAAACGTCTTCCGTGATGTCATTTGATATATACGTACGTACCCTTAGATGATGCCTTCCTTAATTCCAAATTTGACTCACTCGAGACTCCTTCCTTATTTCTTACGTACGTACCGCGCACGCGCGACTAGCTAGGTGATCGATTGGACTTGCTCTCTGATCAGTCGCTTTTATGTATTTAAGATCATCAAGACAATAATATTGCAACCTGCATGGCCGCCATGCAGTCTGCATTGACTTTTCCCAGGTTTGAAAATTCAACGGTTGCACAAAAATAAAATAACGTTCAGATATTGAATGTAAATGAGAAAGTAACATGTACATGATCTTAATTATTGTGTGAACTAGAATACATGATCTTTCCGGACCAGACGTTTATAAATATCTCCATCTACAGAAGGGAATTAAGGCATCTCCTCGATCCCCCTCTTCTAGTTCTTGATAACAATTACACGGACCAGAAGTTAATTATAAATGTTAGCCATTTCTCTCTCTAGCACTGTCCTTCCCGCGGCCTTCAGTACAATTATAAACACCAAGAACCCCCTCCAATCCATAACTCATGTCCCAGCACCATTTCTCGGACAAAACTCCCACGTTGGAGTTTCAAACTTTTCCCAACGTACTCCCCAAAACATGCGATTACTCATCCTTATTAACCAACATCACCGAGCCCGAGAAAGAGAGATCAATACCGCAAGTAGAACAAGATGAAGCAGAACATGAAATCGCCATCCAATTACCGGCATCTGAGTGCCAAAAAGCGGATTTCTGGCGTGAAATCCACGGCCAAAACGACTGGATTGACCTACTCGATCCCATGGATCCGCGTCTTCGATCGGAGCTGATCCGGTACGGCGAAATGGCACAAGCATGTTACGACGCCTTCGATTATAACCTCTTTTCCAAGTACTGCGGCACCTGTAAGTACACGCCAAGTGAATTCTTTGACTCCCTAGGAATGTCACAGCTCGGTTACACTGTCTGTCGCTACCTGCAGTTTGGGACCTCAAACATCAATCTGCCAAACTTTTTCAGGAATTCAGCTTCCCTAAAGTGTGGAGCAAGCACGCTAATTGGATCGGATACATCGCCGTTTCAAACGACGAAACCTCCCGGCGCTTAGGCCGCCGTGACATAACTATTGCATGGAGAGGCACAGTGACACGGCTAGAGTGGATGGAGGACATCATGGATTTCCTCGTGCCAATTTCTTCGAAAATCCCATGCTCGGATGCAACTGTGAAAGTCCAAAAAGGGTTTTTAGACCTCTATACAGGCAAGAAAGAGGACTGCAAGTATTGCAGGCTTTCAGCGAGAGAGCAGATACTTTCCGAGGTCAGAAGGTTACTCGATAAGTACGCAGACGAAGAAGTAAGCATTACCATCACGGGGCATAGTCTCGGGGCTGCGTTGGCCATTCTAAGCGCGTACGATATAGTTGAAACGAGCTTGAAAGAGTTAGCCGCGGACAGGCCGGCCGTGCCGTTGTGCGTGGAGAGGCTGGAGTCGACGTTGGGTTTGAAGGTGTTGAGGGTGGTGAATGCTCACGACGTGGTGCCGAAGGTACCGGGGTTTTTTTTCAACGAGCGATCGCCGCCGATGATGATGAGGTATGCAAAGTGGTTGCCGTGGAGTTACTCGCACGTTGGGGTTGAGCTTGCATTGGATCACAGGAACTCGCCGTTCTTAAAGAAGGCTGTTCATGATGATCCGATTCGTGCACATAATTTGGAGGCTCACCTGCATTTGCTTGATGGGTAACTAGAATCTCAATATATAATTTGTTCCTATTTTCTGCATGAAAAACGCTATATATTTCTTCAATATCGTACGTGCATGCATTAATTCATGGCATGGCATTATTCTTGCATGTGGGGTTAATGTCATGATTAATTTGGTTAATAATGTGATGCAGATACCATGGAAAAAGCCATAAATTTGAGCTAGCAAGTGGAAGAGATATTGCATTGGTGAACAAAGCCTCTGATTTCCTGGAAGATGAATATTTGGTCCTGCCTAACTGGAGGCAGGATGAAAATAAGGGAATGGTGAGGAACAAGGATGGGCACTGGGTGCAGCCCGAACGCCGAGTACATGATCTCTGTTGTCGCGGAACTCCGGATGATGATCATGTGTGCAATATTTAGACGGCCTGGCTTCGGATGATCAACATGGGGATGATCCTGCTGCTGCTTAGACTATATATATATGGAAAAATCTTATTGCAAGTAAGTTTGGGCACCAATTCGTGCACCAATATTGATATGTAATACATATGTTTAACGAAACGATATGAATTAAAAATGAAAATAATTTTTATGATATAGGAGATTTTCTTATATATATATATATATATATATATATATAGTCTTAGGCTCCTCTTACTAGCTAGTACTTAATTGTTTATATATATGAAAATTAATACAAAATTTAATTAATTACTTAGACGTGCATGGGGTGTAAATACTAAATACCTTAATTCTGTGTTTCATTTTATTTTTCCTTTTAATTGGGGAAAGCCTATTTCAGTATTGAACTAGGAACCGGCTTTAAATGCATGTCAAAGAAATCAACTTATAAAACCAAATTAAAACTAATTAACCTCTTTCAATTCCACCGCCCAATTAATTAAGAAGACATGAGAATTCCACAGAGGTACGCGGCATGCAATGATGCAAGGAAAATAACCAAGCTGGTTGCTAATTTGAAAAAAGAAATGATATTTCCGGTCATTGAATGCTCAAGTATCGCGCAATCCTTTTAAAAAAAATGTATAAGAGACTCAAATCAACAAAAACTAATTTTTTAAAACTATTGGTTGAGCCCACTCTTTTCGAAAAAGATTGCGCAATGCTTGTGGACGCTACGACTATATCTAACATAACTTATTAGGGGTAGGTTCTTCGCCAAAACCCGAAATCCTCTCCTGAGTCCTGAACCCATCCCAACTGCAACTTTTCACGTAGTCTTGTTTAGGTTTCACGCTCCTCTAGGTCTCTCTAATGGACTCTTTTCTAGCCAACCACGCCTCTTCAAATGAGGAAGAAGTAGAAGATCATCATCAACCACAACTGCAACCAAAATCTGTAAATCCTAAGACCTCGTCCTTTTTCTCCTCTCTTCCCCAACCCAAATCTTCCTCTCTCTCCTTAACCCTACCCCAACCAAAACCCAAGCAACCCTCATCGCTGCCCCCCAACCCTTTTATTCTCCATCAAGACCCCACCAACCCATTTCAAATACCTCATCCTCAGGCTATTTCAAATACCTCATCCTTGGAGCCCAAGGCCAAAGGGTCGTCCTATTCAAGCCTCTTGTAGCTCCTTCTGCGTTCAAATCGATCGAGATTGACAATGAAGACGATAATGAAGAAAAAGAACGAAGGAGGCGGAAGGAGTTAGAGTCCACAGCGGTGCAAACCCCATCGGTTAAGTCGTTCCTGTCTAGCATTCCAGTGCCCAGGAACTAGGCCACATTGGGTGTTATTCCGAGCTCCGGTACAAGGCAGAGAGCAATTGTCGAGACAGATGTGCCCGCATCAAATAGGGGCAGTTCTTGACCGGAGGACAACTCGGGTGCTAATCCAAATTTGGGGAATAATGTTGGCGTGAGCTGTTAGAAACCAACTTAGGAAAGATACAGCTGTAGACGTAAATATAGATTAGCTGTTAGAAACCAATTGAGGAAGTAGATAGTTGTACATGTAAATATAAAAGCAGCCCAGACAAGTATGACATGATCTTTGGTCAGATATTTGTATAGCCAAAAATAGAATTGCAAGTTTCTATATATTTGTATTCTCTCAATGTAAAGCTGATATAGTGTGAAATACGAAAGAATAGAAAAGTGAAGTTTATCATGGTATCAGAGCAAGGAATCCGATCCTTGGCTCCCTCCATCAAAAAAACTCTAGCTTTCTTTGTTTGATCCGTGCTCTCTAGCTATGGCCGACACTAGCGTTACAACCAACTCCGGTGACCCTCCACCATATAGCAACTCCATCCTCACCACCCTTACCAACCAAATGACCGAAGCTTTCTCCAAAGTCCAGGTCCCAACTTTGACCACCGAAAACTCGACCGCTCCAATCGACATCAAGTTGGATGGTTCCAACTATGCCCTTTGGTCCCAGGTTGTCGAGATGTACATCTCCGGCAAAGAAAAACTAGGCTATATCAACGACGATTGTTCACCGTCACCACCGGTAGATCCATCCTTTCGAAAATGGCATACCGATAATGCCATTGTCAAAGGATGGTTGATAAACTCTATGGATCCGACACTCGTTGGCAATTGCATCCGATTTCCCACTGCAAAATTGGTCTGGGATGCCATTGTTGTGACGCCCCGACTCCAACGTACAAAAACAAGGGAATCGTGACGTCAGGATAATGACAACACGGGTCACGCATCCTAATGAAATGTGCTCAAGTGTGTGCAACATGCAATAGTGCACAATAAAAATCGCAACGGAAAATATAAATAAGTCATCTAAGTATCAGAAATTTAAATACAAATATTCAAAATAAATTACCTTTAAAGAGTTATACAGTCATCCCAAATATATTACAAAGGCAACACATAAATTGATAAAAAAAAAAAAAAAACTCAATAAACAGGAGCAATCCCAGATCACTCTACCAATGGAGCCAAGCTAAGGCTCTTCATCCTCATCTGCATCAAAATCTGCGATACCATAAAATGGTACCACAGGTAAGTATAACCAAACAACTCTCGGGATAAAAACATATTAATGCAACCAACATGCATTTATATGACAAAATCCACTCATCCATAAAATACCATTTTTTTCCAAAAAATGATTATTTCCAACACACGCCAAAATCTCATTTTGGCCCAAAAACATAGTCTGTCATTTTCGCAGAAAATGATTCACACAAAACAAACCAATTATCGAACACTGTAGGCGGGAGTCGTAGGCGGGACTCTACCACCGTCCCTACTTACCACCATCCCTACCGCGTGCACAGTAGGTGGGAATCACAGGCGGGACACAACCACTATCCCTGCTTACCACCACCCCCACCGCGTGCACCGTAGGAGGGAATCACAGGCGGGACTGTACCACCATCCCTGCTCACCACCATCCCTACAGTTCCTTTCCACACAATAAATACTTATCAAAGCACTGTAGGCGGGAATCATAGGCAGGACTATACCACCATCCCTGCTTACCACCGTCCCTACAGTCTCTTTTCCTTTTTCTCAAACCAGTCGATCCAGTTGTTTCAAACACACCCAAAAATCATTTCTCACATGAAAACCCAGTTTTCAAATAAACACATGAACATGTATGCAATCATGCAAAAACTCAGTTTTCAATTACAAACATGAACATGCGTGCAAATGTAGTGAACAAAACACAACACCAATATCCAACAACCAACAATGTCAACACAATCCAATCACAAACCAAACATTTAATCAACTCCGTCTGCAATCCATCCGACCCCCAAACTCCTCGGACTCAATCCGGCATAACCAACCAGTTCACAATAATATGTGTTAGTGCAAAAATACATTTAAATCACAAAAGTTCTTTGGAAAAATACTTACAGTACTATAATATGATTTTTGAAGGATTACAGAGGTGCAAGAAGTGGTGACTCAGCAATGTAACAGTGTAAAATACACTGTGGCCGTGGGTCTCAAATACTCACTTTTCAACGGAGACAAACTAAGACCCAAAATTGATAGGGTAGGGCCTAGAGAGGTCGGTGAAGCCAATGGTGGTGGTGGTTTACCGTGGGTGGTGGCGCAAAGAGTGGTTTTAAGGACAAAAAGTATGAAAAGGAGATGAGCTTGGTTGTGCTTCACCGGTGACGGATCGGAGCCGGGGTTGGGTCCATTGGGTTGCCAAGAGGTCGGGGATGAAGTGGTGAAGAGATGGTGGCCGGAGGTGGCACGACGGCGGCGCGCGGGCACAAGGAACGTCGAGGCTTCAAGTCGTGCGTGGAGGAGAACGTCGGCGAGATAGGGGCTGGGATTGACAGGATGGTGTCGCCGGCCGGTGGGGAGGTGGACGGAGGGGGCGATGTCGGTCACCGGCAGCTCACGGCGGTGGGTTGGGTGGAAGAGAAATCGGACGGGGAGAGAGAGAGAGAGAGAGTGCGTCGCATGGGAGGGAGCTAGAAGGAGAAGAAAAAAAAAGAAGAAAAAGAAAAGAAAAAGAAAAGAAAAAGAGAGGAAAGAGAAAATAGAGGGAAAGAAATGAGGTTCAATCCTCACATCTTGGGTTACAAAAATAATCCAACGGAAATGATTTTAAAACAGCAAATCAATTAAAATAATTTAAACGTAATGATATAATGAAAATAAAATAATTAAATCTCACAATCAATTAATTTAAAAGAAGAATAATTTAAATGTATAACAATAAATAAATATTAAAAAAACATAACAATTTAATTTTCACAATTTAAAGATCATAAAATAACCCATTTAAAATATCCGATAATTTTAAAACAAGAGAATAAATTTTTGAATTATAAAAATAATCTTTCTGTGAAAATACACTAAAATACGGGATGTTACAATTGCTACGACTTATTTCGATGGTAGTGATAATTCTCAAGTCTACGAACTCCAGTGACGTGTGGCTCGCCTGCAACAAGTCGTCGACTCCCTTAAGAAGTTCTACACCGAACTACAAGGACTTCAACGGGAAATCAATTTCTGCCGTCCGAATCCGATGGAATGCACCACCGACGTCCACCACTACAACAACCTACTCCAAGAGGATCGCGTTTACACCTTCCTCAACGGTCTTGATGATCGCCTCGACAACATCCGCAGCAATGTGCTTCAGATGCGTCTATTTCCTTCCATCGAGCAAGCTTATGCTCATGTTCACAGGGAGGCTCTCCGGCAGGCAGTCATGAGCACTGGCGACCCCGACAATACCTCTGGTGCGATTCTAACCACCAAGGGGCTGAAACTGAGTTCAACCACCTCACCTTCTATTGCGGTCTTTAGCCAGCCCACTGGAAAATCCACTGCATCCCTAAGTCACAGACTGTTCCTGATGGAATGAAATGTTCCCATTGTGGCAACTAGTGCCACACAAGTGAGAATTGTTTTAAAAAAAATGGTTATCCTGATTGGTGGTGTGAGTTGCAAGCAAGGAAAAAGAAGGACTCGGCTGGTAAGGATGTGAACACGGGCAAGGTCGTTGTAGTGTTAGCCGAACCCCACATTTCCTTGATTCCTCAAGCTGAGTCTTCCCAAGATGCGGGACCCATCTCCAATATAGGTAACTATGGTTCTGGTTTAGTTACCTCCTCCTATGATATTGATCGTGGTGCCTGGCTCCTTGACTCCAGAGCCACAGACCACATGACTTTTGCGGCTACCAATTTTACTACGACATCTCCACCGCGACGCACCAGTGTTGCAAATGCTAATGGGGGTTATCTCTTAAGTCATAGGGGCCGAATCTGTGTATCTGTCTCCTTCTCTCCAATTGTCAAATATGTTACTTGTACCATCGCTCTCGCATAAATTATTGTCTGTTAGTCAAGTTACTATAAAATTAAATTGTGCTGTTCTAATTTATCTTACATTTTGTCTTCAGAATATTCTCACCAATGAGATAATTGGGTGTGGTACTAAAAGGGGGGGCCTATACTACATGGAAGACGCTAGTGTGGGTCATACTCATCACATATAGAGTGATGGAAGGGAACAAAAAATCTGGCTATGGCATTGACATTTGGGGCATCTAAATTTTGGTTGTCTGAAACATCTACTACCTGATCTTTTTTCTAATATGGTGCTATCTGACCTTAAATGTAATACCTGCATTTTAGCTAAAAGTCACCAAACTTCCTATCCACTAAGTATGAATAAAAGCACTATTCCCTTTGGTTTAGTTCACTCTGATTTGTGGGGTTCTTCCCTTATCTCTATTAGTTCTGGTGTTCATTGGTTCGTCATTTTTGTTGACGACTGTACCTGTATGACTTGGCTTTACTTGATGAAACATAAAGATGAAGCTTTACACGTGTTTCAATCATTCCATGCGATGATCCGAACTCAGTTTTCAGCCAAGCTACGAGTTCTCTACTCTAATAATGGCGGTGAATATGTTAATCAGCGCTTCCGCACCTATTTCGAACACCATGGACTCGTTCATGAGATATCGTGTCCTCAAACCCCTCAGCAAAATGGTGTAGCTGAGCGGAAGAGCCACCATATTCTCGAAACTGGACGAGCTTTACTACATGGAACTTATGTCCCGACTCGATACTAGTATGATGCGGTGTCCACCGCCGTGCATTTACTCAACAAACTACCCTCCAAAGTCTTAGTTTTAAGACTCCACTCCAGGTTCTGGTGTCCCATGTCTCCCTATCCACAGCCCTAATGCTCCCCCTGAGTATTTGGGTGTGTGGCTCAAAAATCAATGAACCAAACTGGATCCGTGTGCTCTCCGCTACCTCTTATTGGGCTATGTCGTGCACCAAAAGGGCTATTGGTGCTATGATCCCTCTACTCGACGCACCTATGTGACTATGGATGTCACATTCCTTGAGTCCGACACCTTTTTCCCTACTCCCAACTCTTCACTTCAGGGGGAGACACGAGATGAAGAGCAGAATTGGTTGCACTTTGACTAGCCGAACAGTGAAACAGTGGTGGATGAAGCACCAAACCTAGGGCCGGCTAAGCCCATAGGGCCGAATGGGCCTACAGAGCAGAATACACCTTCAAGAAATGATACGCCTTCGGAAACTGAACCAAGCTCCCCCCTTCCTCAGTACTTGCAGACCCATCTCCTGAGAATATTCTTGAGGTAAGCACTCTTGACATGCCTTCAAATATAAGTGACTTGAATACTCCTGCTGGATATACATTGCCTTTCAAGGAAAATCGTGGCAAGCCACCAAATAGATACTCTCCTGATATTAAAGAGCGAAGATCAAAGTATCCAATTGCCAACTACGTGTCTACCAAGAGATTATCTGAACCCCTCAGAGGATTTGCACATGTACTTTCCTCAAGTCAAGTTTCAGCTGGAGTTCAGGAAGCCTTGTCTGATCCAAAATGGACTCAGGAAATAAAGGAAGAAATGGAGGCACTACTAAAGAATGACACATGGACCATAGTTCCGTTACCTGAAGGGAAGAAAGCAGCAGGATGCAAATGGGTATTTTCCATAAAACACAAGGCAGATGGATTGATCGAAATGTACAAAACAAGACTGGTGGCAAAAGGCTATACACAGACATATAGGATAGACTAGCAAGAAACACTACAAAAAAATAAGAATTGCTGGCATTTATATTATCGGCGGTTGTTTATGCGCTGGTAAAAATAGATTATTGCCGGCGCTTATTATTTATGACGGTAAATAATTGAATTTTCCAGTGTTTATATTGTTACACCAGTAATAATAACTAGCTTTGACGGCGTTTACAAAACGCAAAAAATTTATCAATTTTACGCCAGTAAATTAGTTGTTTCCCGGCGTTTATATTATTACGCCAGTAATAATATATAGCTTTGGCGGCGTTAAAAAAATGCCGAAAAGTGATCAAATTTACGCCGGTAAATTATTGAGTTTTCTAGCATTTATATTGTTATGCCGGAAATAATATATAGCCTTTCGGCGTTTAACAAAACGCTGACAATTGATCAATTTTATGCCAATAAATTATTGAGTTTTCTGACATTTATATTGTTACGCCGAAAATAATATATTGCTTTCTCGGCATTTAACAAAACGTCAGCAATTGATCAATTTTACGCTGATAAATTATTGAGTTTTCTAGCGTTTGTATTGTTTAAAAAAGGCTTACAATTGATCAATTTTACGCAGGTAAATTAGTAATATTCCAGCGTTTATATTGTTATGTCGATAATAATATATAGCTTTTGCGGCACTTAAAAAAAGATCGACAATTTATCAAGGGACTTGAATAATAATTTTTCTTTATAAATCACTAATTATTCATTCAAAGAATGGGTCATAAACCAAACTAGTAAAGAGCATCTTATTAAGATTCACAACTTAGGAAAAGAGTAGTAAAACTAATGCATAATCCACCACTTCACCTAACACCTGACTTTAAAATTTTTAGAATCCATTCCAATTCCAACTTAGCAAAACGGAGCTAACGTCGATATATGACATAAATAAATATTATCTCAATTAAGAAAAGTTGCAGATACCATTAAACTAAAATATTAATATAATTTCAAATTCTTGACTTATAATCCCCTCAATTCTCGTCCTCGTTATTCTCTTCCTCTTCTTCTTCTTCTTCTTCATCATTCCCCTCTTCTTCATCTTTCTCTTCATTTTCATTCTCTATTTGATTTTATCCCCAAACTTGAAAATAAATTCAAATGAGAGTCTAAAAATTCCAAAATAAGGTTGATTGATATCAACTAAACATATGTGGGGTGCTCACCTGTGCATGCACGGATGTGTTTACTAAGTTTCGCAATTCAGTTAATTCGTTCCGCATTTTATCCAGCTCTTCCTTGAATATACTATCTTCTTGCGTAGAAGTTGGTAGTGAATGTTAACAAGTTTGCCTTGTAGGGGTTGGCCCAAATCCCAAACTGCTCACACATCTAGGCCGTTCTGGGCCCATAACTTTAGAATAAACATCATCTGATGCCCAAGTCATGGTTCCTCCAGACCCCATTTCTATCGGACTTGTGTCCTGTGTTAAAAGTTCCTCCATCTCAGCCTGTAATAGATAATAAAAAATACACATTATTCATCTTATAAATCCATTAAAATTTAAAAGTAATAAATTTGAAAATAAATATACCACTTTCTTCCTCGTCTCATCATTGTAGTGGGTGCCATCATTTCTCTTATAGGTCGTGACAAACAACTGGGCTCAACTTAACAATGTTTCGATTGATTTTTTCTGCGTCCAATATTCTAGATTAAACAGATAATGAAAATAAAGAACTAACAAATATTCAACAGTAAATAAATACTAATTAAATAAATACCACATCATGGGCATATCTTGCATAACTTTTTGATCCTCCGCTGTGACCAACCACCTGCTTCTTACGACACTCCTTATTTTTATTACATTTGACTACAACATCACAAAAATTATGAGAATTATGATTAAAATAACTAGTTGATTGACTTTCTAAATCTAAGAGAAATGCGCACGTTTTTACCTTATATTCTGGATCGAACCAAAGATTGGTCAACTCTGCTAGTTAGGATAAGTCCACCATATCGGGACTTCCCTTGCCACAACTTGTGGTGCAGAGGTATCTTTTTCAAGAAGTAACTTTTTCTTCAATTCGTGCTTGTAGTCTTTCCATTTTTTTCCCAGGTCCTTCAATATCTATTTTTTGAATGCATCCAATTTGTCATCAGGAAGTTTAAACTTGCCCTACAGTCAAAATAAATTTACATAAGTATATGTCTTGATTTCTAACAAAGTTTTCAAAATATACCTACTTAATTAATAATAATGGTTTAATACAAGTTCTATACCATTATAAGACCCCACGCTTCCTCCTTTATAGTTTTAGGCACCGACCTCCAATCCTTGTAAATTATTAGAACCAACTTATTAGTTCTCGTTATCAGGCCACCAAACCTTACCACCTTGGAGTCTTGCTTTTTGATGGGTTGACCAAGATTATTGAGCTCCATATTAATTCGCTCCCCTTCTGGAAGATGTCAAATGTCATAAATCGAGTGCAATGGTCTTTTTACTCTACCTCCATTACTATCTGCAAAAATGGATTTAGTGACATTGTTACTATTTTGTAAATGTGCATTTATAGTAAAATAAATAAGAAGTAAGAAAAATATAAACATACCAACAATGACAACAAAACGATCTCCAATGTCGGAAAACAAATCGACATTTTTTGCTTCCGAACGTGGTTCTATTTTTACATTTGTGCATGGCTGGGTCTCTCTATTGATCTCTATATGTCTGGGTAGTTGACCTCCCATTTGTATCGATGTAGAAAATTGGGTCCCTTTCTGTGAAGATAATGATGGCTGGGAAAAACAATCTATAGAAGGTGATGACTCCACCATCCTATCAACGGAAGGGGGTGGCTCATCAACAGAGGGTAATGAATGGGCTGCCCTACCAAGGGATGGGTATAATTGTGTCTCACTATGAACAGCTGGTATTGAAGTAAATTGTCTTCGCAAGTGTGGTCTGATAGTCTTTGCCTTCTTTTTTAGACCCATTGTACCTATACAAAAACACGTTTACATATATGCAAATCAATAGAAATAATGATATTTGGAGCATAATATAAGATAAAAGTAAAGTTATAAGAGATATCACGTTAAAAAGTCTAAATATATATTTCTTACTCAACACTATTGAGAAGTTTCGATCGTCATTCCATCCATGTCATTTCACATCCACACAACATCATCAGTAGCAGGTTCAATAGCTTCATCGTTGGAAGTGTTACAGCATTCGTTGACTAAACTTTCATCCTCATCGTCGTCAGTCACTTCCTCTTCACCAGTATCATACACGTCTCTTGGTTTTGTCTTAACGACAACAACCTAATTTGGGCATCTTTCATCTGCCACATAATATACTTGAGATACTTGGGAAGATAAAACAAACGGATCATCAATTATCCGATTACCAGTGTGTACTAGATGAGAAAAATTTACAAGACTAAACCTAAACTCGTCCTCCTTGAAACCTTTACCCCTAGTAACGTCTATCCAATCACATTTAAATAACACATATCGAGATCCATCATAATACATAATCTCAATTATGCGTGTTAATTGGCCATACCAAGCAGGGCCATCTTCAGTACACACACTAACACCACAATTCTGAGTTTTCTTCCTATTTTTGTAATTCCTAGTGTGATATTTTGTGCCATTGATGACAATTCGGTTAAATTCTTTGGCAACTTGCATGAGACCTTTAGAATGCATTACGACTTTATGGCCCAATTCACTTCTTCCATTGTCATCCATTTTCATTACCTGAAAGGTTAGATTATTAGAATTGAGTAAATGACGAAAACTAACGAGACGTAACAAATTATGTGATATAATATTGAATGGGGTGTAAATAGTACATAGTCTTGAAACCAATTACAAAATTGGTCTTGGTGCCTCTTCTGTAGTTCATCACTCGATGCATGCCTCTCATCAATTGTATTCCTCAATATTTCCAAGTGCATTCTACATATGTTCACAACATCACAAATGTCTGTTATAATTACACAAATATAAATGAAATATAATTTAATTCGTACGTATTAAGCATTACAAATCACATGCGGAATGGAGTGAAATCATCAGAGTTGAAGAGAATATAGCGATGTGCTTGAGTCTACAACGTAAAATCAAGGCGAACGTCAAGAACTTTCCCTTTAGAATCATCCGGGTTTCTAAATGGTATATTGAAAACCGTTTGACCAGATTCTAAATAACAAGAACAAAAAGTCAATAATTCCTCCAGCAAATATCCTTCAACAATGGAACATTCTGGTGCAGTTTTGTTACACACATGAAACTTAAGTCGGTGTAGGTATCTACAACAAAAATCATGAGATGACTTTTACTATTTTTTTTAAAGTATTTTTTTACTTTTAATAGATTTATGTGTTTTTAATTCAATAACTATAGCATACCTTTCAACAGGATACATCCATCGATAATGCATGGGTCCTCCAAGTTTACATTTTGTAACTAAATGTATAATCAAGTGCACCATAACTATAAAAAATGATGGCGAAAATATCATTTCTAATTGGCACAATATGTAGGGTATTCTAGATTCCAATTAATCCAAATCTTCAAACCGCATAATTTTCGAACAAATTCCCCTGAAGAATCCAGATAGCTCGATTAATGGTTCTATTACTTTCTTAGGTAATGACTCACGTAAAACAATTAGCAGGAGCTGTTGCATCAATATATGGCTATCATGACTCTTCATGACCACTATAGTACGGTGTTGAAGCTTGACACAACGTGAAACATTTGAAGAATAACCATCTGGTACTTTTACATTTTTTATAACCTTCAACAAGTCTTCTTTCTCTTGGTTGCTCATTGTGAAAATAGTTGGAGGCAAATATGTCTTGTTTGCAGCTGTGATAACTGGATGAAGTTGTGGTCTCAAACCCATCTCTTGTAAGTCAAGTCGTGCTTGTATGCCATCTTTTGATTTCATATCAATATTTAACAGTGTGCCAATAATATTATCCACCACATTTTTTTCAATGTGCACCACATCAAGATTATGACGCAATAAATTATCTTTCCAGTAAGGCAAATTAAAGAAAATACTACATTTCTTTCATGAGTGTTCCTTAAAGGTAGTGGACCCCACAACTCTATTTCTTTTACGATTTGTTATAGCATTGCATCTTTCATCATCTAATTGTTCCAAAATTTCATCAGGTGTTAGCATATTAGGTGGAGGATCAATTTCTCGTGTACCATCAAATGTTTTGCCATCATTCTCCACCTATGATTTCTTGGCAAGAATCATCTATGCCCCATGT
Source organism: Juglans microcarpa x Juglans regia (assembly GCF_004785595.1). NCBI lineage: Eukaryota > Viridiplantae > Streptophyta > Magnoliopsida > Fagales > Juglandaceae > Juglans > Juglans microcarpa x Juglans regia. The sequence continues at coordinate 32,451,690 of NC_054597.1, forward strand.
AGGAAAATTTTTTTCCATGTTTCAATCCTCTAGATCGTGTATTACCCATACAACAAGGACATGCTAATTAACGACCTTTCATACTCCATCCAGACAAATCACCATATACAGGAAAATCATTTATCGTCCATATTAAAGCCGCGCGCATTGTAAACATCTCTCTAGAGCAAACATCATAAGCTGGTGCTCCAACCTCCCATAATTCCTTTAATTCTGATATTAGAGGCTCTAAATATACATCTACTTTCTATGTACATGCATGCGAGTACGTACTCTAATTAGTTGTTATGCATGTTTAATTGTTTCAAATGCATAATGAAAAGAGTGATATTATTCTTAATTTTAATCATTATCATCTCTAGTCATATATATATTTAGACGTGACACATTTCAAATGGTGCAATTTAAATGATTGATAGAAGAAGACACTTGAAATATTGTGATATATTAATGTCACGTGTAATATTTGGGAATGACAATATTAGAATGAAAAGTAGTACCTATTTCTCTAATCAAATTGTTTCATTTGGGTTGAGATCATCATTGGTGTTTGCGTTTCCAAAACAATCTTATGAAGAATTGTATCATCATGTTCCCGATATCACGTTGATTGCTGGCCTCAATACTTTAAACTCACAATTAGAATAAGGGAATTTTAATCATTTAAAGCATGCAATAGATACTCAAACAATAGATACAACTTTTTTCTTCCCTCTACGTTTTCATTAATTATAAATGACTTTGGTTATGCGATCTTAAATAATGGCTACAAACACATTAATTCTTTGACTTGGCTCTGCGGTATTGATCGATCTATCCGCAAACCGGCTTACGTTAAATCGATCCAAAAAGGTGATGTAATTAAAACACTACAAAAAAACTGTTTATTTGTGGCTAGTTAATTCCAGCGAAATAACTATTTACAACTAAAATGAATCTATTTTTATCACAAATAGTCTTTTTATCTCAATTAAATGGTCATAAAAGTCCATTTTTCTTGTAGTGAAACGTCTTTCGTGATGTCGATTTGATGCATATCATCTTTGATTACATGATATACCCTTATATGATGCCTTCCTAATTTGACTCGAGACCTCGTCCTTATTTCTTACGTACCGCGCACGCGGTGATCGACGGACTTGCTCTCTCAGTCGCTTTTACGTAGGTACAAGAAAACAATAATATTGCAATTGACCTGCTACATGGCCATGCAGTCTGCATTGACTTTTTCTAGGTTCGAAAATTCAACGATTGGACAAAAATAAAATAACGTTCAGATATTGTATTAATGTGCATGTGAACTAGAATGTGAGAAAGTAACATGATCTTTCCGGACCAGACGTTTATAAAAATCTGCATCTACAGAAGAGAATTAAGGCATCTCCTCGATCCACCCATCTTCATGATAACAATAATTTCATAGACCAGAAGTTTATAAATGTTAGCCATTTCTCTCTCTAGCACTGTCCTAATTCCGGCGGCCTTCATAAACAGTACCAAGAACCCCCTCCAATCCAAAACTCATTTTCCAGTACCACCATTTCGAGGACAAAAATCCCATCATGGGGTTTCGAACTTTGCCACAAAAACACCAAAACAATTCAAGGTACTCCCCAAAACTAGCGACTACTCATCCTTATCAACCATTCTCACCGAACTCGAGAAAGAGAGATCAATACCGCAAGTAGAACAAGATGAAGAACATGAAATCACCATCCAATTACCGGCAGCTGAGTGCCAAAAAGCCGATTTCTGGCGTGAAATCCACGGCCAAAACGACTGGATTGACCTACTCGATCCCATGGATCGGCGTCTTCGATCGGAGCTGATCCGGTACGGCGAAATGGCACAAGCATGTTACGACGCCTTCGATTATAACCTCTTTTCCAAGTACTGCGGCACCTGTAAGTACACGCCAAGTGAATTCTTTGACTCCCTAGGAATGTCACTGCTCGGTTACGATGTCTCTCGCTACCTGTTTGCGACCTCAAACATCAATCTACCAAAGTTTTTCAGGAATTCGGCTTCCCCTAAAGTGTGGAGCAAGCACGCTAATTGGATCGGATACATCGCCGTTTCAAACGACGAAACCTCCCGGCGCTTAGGCCGCCGTGACATAACTATTGCATGGAGAGGCACAGTGACACGGCTGGAGTGGATAGAGGACATCAAGGATTTCCTCGTGCCAATTTCTTCGAAAATCCCATGCCCGGATGCAACTGTGAAAGTCCAAACAGGGTTTTTAGACCTCTATACAGACAAGGAAGAGGACTGCAAGTATTGCAGGCTTTCAGCGAGAGAGCAGATACTTTCCGAGGTCAGAAGGTTACTCGATATGTACGCAGACGAAGAAGTAAGCATTACCATCACGGGCATAGTCTCGGGGCTGCGTTGGCCATTCTAAGCGCGTACGATATAGTTGAAACGAGCTTGAAAGAGTTAGCCGCGGACAGGCCGGCCGTGCCGGTGTGCGTATTCTCGTTTGCGGGTCCGAGAGTGGGGAATGCGATGTTCAGGGAGAGGCTGGAGTCGACGTTGGGTTTGAAGGTGTTGAGGGTGGTGAATGCTCACGACGTGGTGCCCAAGGTGCCGGGGTTGTTTTTCAACGAGCGATCGCCGCCGATGATGATGAAGTATGCAAAGTGGTTGCCGTGGAGTTACTCGCACGTTGGGGTTGAGCTTGCATTGGATCACAGGAACTCGCCGTTCTTAAAGCAGGCTGTTCATGATGATCCGATTAGGGCACAAAATTATAGGCTCACCTGCATTTGCTTGATGGGTAACTAGAATCTCAATATATAATTTGTTCCTAGCTATTTTCTGCATGAAAAACGTCGCTATATATTTCTTCAATATCGATCGTACGTGCATGCATGCCTGGCATGGCATTATTCTTGCATGTGGGGTTAATGTCATTAATTTGGTTAACAATGTGATGCAGATACCATGGAAAAAACCATAAATTTGAGCTATCAAGTGGAAGAGATATTGCATTGGTGAACAAAGCCTCTGATTTCCTGGAAGATGAATATTTTGTCCCACCTAACTGGTGGCAGGATGAAAATAAGGGAATGGTGAGAAACAAGGATGGGCACTGGGTGCAGCCCGAACGCCGAGTACATGATCTCTGTTGTCGCGGAACTCCGGATGATGATCATGTGTGCAATATTTAGACGGCCTGGCTTCGGATGATCAACATGGGGATGATCCTGCTGCTGCTTAGACTATATATATATATATATAGTCTTTTGCTCCTCTTACTAGCTAGTACTTAATTTGTTTATATATATGAAAATTAATACAAAATTTAATTAATTACTTGGACGTGCATGGGGTCATGTAAATTCCTTCTGTGTTTCATTTTATTTTTCCTTTTTATTGGGGAAAGCCTAGCTATTTCAGTATGAACTAGGAACCAGCTTTAAATGCATGTCAAAGAAATCAACTTATAAAACCAAATTAAAACTAATTAACCTCTTTCAATTCCACCGCCCAATTAATTAAAAAGAGATGAGAATTCCACAGAGGCCGTACGCGGCATGCAACGATGCAAAGAAAAGAACCAAGGTTGCTAATTAGGAAAGAAAAATGATATTAGTAGTTATGGAGTGTTTAATTACTGCGTAATTCTTTTAAAAAATTTATTAAAAGACTCACATAAATAAAAATTAATTTTTAATTAAACTTGAGTCCACTCTTTCAAAAGAGATTGCATAATAATTAGATTATATCTAACATAACTCGTTAGGAAATTATAACGTGTCATAGTCAAAGAAATTGATCAATCACATATATACTAATTTTATAGATCTCCATTATTTTATCAACGTGCATTAAGCCCTTTTCGAGACAATGAATATCGAACGAATTATCTGACATTACATGAAATAGCTAGTACTACGTACTACTTGTTGAAAGCCATATTTTGATAAAATCCTCTTCGAACGATAAAGGATTTTATAATTTTATGATAGAAACTAATTATATTTATAAGAAAAATAAGCATTTGTGATCGATTATTTGTGACGAAAATGACTATTTACGATAAAAATAAACTCATTTTAGTGGAAAATAATAATTTTACAAAAAAAACTGACTACAAATAAAAAATTTTTTTATTGTGTGTGTATTATTACATCTTTTTAACTACAAAATTATATTATAATATAAGGTAGATAAATATTTTCTATATTTAATAATATTTTTTAATATAATATCAATATATAGAACGGATAAGAAGTTACATAAAATCAAGTAAACAAAATTTCTTCAAATTAGTTTTAAGTAAAGAACCATAAAAAAAGTTTCTTAATATTTTACCAAAATTTAGAAAGGAGAAAAGCAAACTGGTAGTAAAGAAGAAAGCATTATATTTTAATGAAAATAAATTATTAGTAGGTTAATTAAGCCTGTAATTAAAAATGAGAAGTGATAAACACACGGGCACAATAGTACTTATAATGGTACAGAAAATGGGAGGTAAAAATTTATGTGATGTTGAGTATATAGCATTAATATTAATAATAAATTTATTTGGAAGTTTTTACATCATATATTATTTATGTGATATAATTTAATTTAAAAGATAAATTTTAAAATATAAATATTGTGTTTTAAATGCTATCAAATAATAGCACTAACATTAATGCATAAATCTACCCATATCTGTTTTTTTATCCGTGTAATCTGCAATTAATCCCATTTCTCTTACCAGCGTTCAGATTCAAGCAAATCTGGACATCCAAGCCCTTAATCCTTAGTTCTTAAATTGTCAATCTTCAGAAACTTGAGAGAGAGAGAGAGAGAGAGAGAGAGAGGCATTAACTAAAGCTTTAGATAATCATCCTTGACGAACATGTTAAACCAGAACTTAACAAAATAAATAAACATCATTGACTAACATGAGATGGAAGGAAACCACAAAAAGAGAGAATGAGAAACAAGAAATTAGGCCGCCTTCTATTCAAGGGAAAATAGAAAAATATTATTGAAGGAGCATAACCCGAAATTCATAATCCTATATTTGTAGTCCAATCATCGCCAAGCAGAAAAAAGAGCAAAATTTTAGGACAGAATGATAGAAACATCTGTAGAGAACTTCTCCCTTCTTTTGCTTCGATCAATTCAGTGGGGCTCCTGATGGGAAACTTACAAAACTGATGATGCTTCCCCAAGAAGGCTAATCGCCATCACGAATCAACATCAAACTATCAATCCATTCCAGAATAAGATTTTCAGCTGCAATCTCCCAGATGACAATCTGCCCAATAGCTAAGCTAAATCAGCAACGGCTTAGCTCAGTAGTATAATATGGTGACCACTTAAAAGGTTATATCAGCTGACAAAATCAAGCATCCAGCATATGAAAAGTTCTCATTTAAGGAAGTAAAACCAATTGACGATAAACAATTCTATTTATACAGGTAAATTAAGAACATCGATAAAAAATTGTCTTCTTGTTTTTCTTTATCTAAATTTTTTCCTTAAAAAATACTGATAAGTTGTGCCTATTGCCATGTTGACAAAAGGATGTTGGTGAACAAATACATCGTCAAGGTAATCTTATATAAATCTCATATCTAATTGCGAAAAAAGTTCCTCTATATGAAAATGCAAGTTAAAATCTTTTGTACACGTTAATGTGATACATGCCTGAAAAGAAAAAGGAACATGAAAAGTCAGATTAACTCCTGAGTCTCCTGTCTAAAGTTATAGCAATACATGCCTGCTCACACCCAAAAACAAATCCAGCCGTGCCGTGCAAAAGATTGATCCAGACCTTTGCTAAACACCTGCTGCAGCTTTGGCCTCAAGATCTGTCTTTCCCTGGAGCAAATTTAAGAAACGGTGGTGACTAACCAACACAATTCATGAGCATTGAAGAATGGTACAAGACTGTAGCAGGCTGAAGTCCAAAGATACATAATCAAAGCACTGAACTAAATTTTGGCCTCCTCACCAATTTGACACTGATGAAAACCTCAGGATCAACAATACACAACCGGATCAGATAAGACCTAAGAATTAATTAGATTTAAACAAAAAATCCTCTTAGCCAACAGTAGCAACAACATGACTATTTTAACCTCTCAAGGATGATAAAATCAATGTCTCGTCTGATGGGGATACATTACAATATCAACTATAAAATGAAAATCAAGAAAGAAGATCTGTCTTCAACAAACCTCAGATGTCTTCCGAATCTTCCTAGTAGGAGTTCTCATTGTTACAAGCTCCTCAGCTGCTGTTGGGTGAATACCCACCGTGGCATCAAAGTCTAACTTGGTCAAGCCAGCTTTCAAAGCAAAGGCAAATCCCTTGGGAGTTTAATGCATTGTGCAGCCACATTAATAACCGACAATAGAAATAACTGAATCTAATTTTAAAAAGAAAAAGAAAAAAAAAAAGGAGGAAGGGGGATACTATCTGGGGCAACAGCAGAAACCTGCACAATTTCTGGTGAATCTTCTCCACACAAGTGCAACCCCAGAACTTTGCTTGTTTTTGCACAGACTATAAGTTTCATGAAGATCCTGTCTGGCAGCCCTGAGACAGTAGCCTTTAAGGGCTTGAAATTTGCTGTAAATATATCAACGTCACCATATTCTTGTATTGCCTGCATATATATATATATATATATATATATATATATATATATATCCATAAACATCAAGCACTGAAGGATCATTTTATAAGTTTCTGATCTACCAAAGACATGTCACCTGTTCTTCAGTAAGGCCAACTAGTCCAATCGGTGGCTGGGAAAACACAGCAGAAGGCACGGTTCTGCTCAAAGAAAAAAAAAAAAGCAAAATGTTAGCTCAGACTATCACCATATCATAAACCTATCCAAACTTTTTAGTTAGAGACAAGCAAGAATCGGAGAACCTTTCTATACACTAACGTTTATTAAAACAGCATCATAAATTTGAGCAAACAGAACCAAGTAACTAAAGTTCAGTCCTTGGCATGAAATTCAGACCATAGGATCCTATGTAACTAATATTTGGTAATTCTTGATCAAAATGCTTTGCCTAAACTATAAAATCATACAACTTATTAATTGATCATTATTAGAGCATGTACACCTGCTGTAGAGGAGCACGCCTCACGGGCCACGTCTACTGCATGCCCTCAACCGAATGTCTCCTCTGCTGGCTGCCCTCAACAAAATGCCACAACCTCCTCTGCACCTCATACGGAATAACAGAAGAACCCTCTAGAATTATTCTCTTGTAAATGATTTCTGCTATAAATATGAGCACTATTGTATTGAGGATGTATGGAAAACCAAAAACACTTCATTCGGAATATACATTTTCTCTGATGCATTTTTACGAGCATCTGCTCTACACCTTTCTTTACTCTGTTTTCAACATGGTATCGAGAGCCACATAGGGCTAACACCCATCCTTTTTTTTCCGATCATCATGGCACCACCTAAGTCTAACTTTCCAAATCCTTCCATCACAAACGCAGCTGCCCAATCCATCACCATCAAACTTTCTTCCGAAAATTATCTTCTTTGGCATGCACAGATCACTACCTTCCTCCGTGGCAACCAATTGTTTGGTCATGTCGACGGCTCTATCCCAGCACCTCCCTCTTCCATCGATGATGCTCCCAATCCGAACTACCTCTCCTGGCTCACTCAAGACCAACTCATCATGTCGGCAATCTATTCTTCTCTTACCGAAAATGTTCTCTCTCAAATTCTTGACTGTCCGACCTCTAAGCAAATCTGGGATACACTTCACAATCTTTATTCTGCTCAATCAACAGCCCATCTAATGACCACGAAATTCCAACTTGCTACCCTCAAAAAAGGATCCGATTCGGTCTCCACTTATTTTCACAAGGCAAAAGCACTCTCGGCATCCCTTAATGCCGCCGGTCACCCTCTCCCAGAATCCGAATTTATCATCTACTTTTTAACTGGTCTTGGGTCGGATTTCAAGTCTGTAGTGTCCTCAATCACTACACGACCTGAGCCTCTTTCCATTTCTCAGGTTTACAGTTTTCTTGTCAACCATGAGTCTCATCTTGCACACCAAACACAGTCTCTTCTCAATCATTCGTTTCAGGCTAACTTCACTACTACGCGTGGTCCCTCTTCTTCTCCTCATAATTTCACTCCTAACCAAGCCGTGGTCGTGGCTATCGGCGTGGACGAGGTGGTCGAACTCTTCCATCTTCTTCCCCAAATTTCTTTTCCTCTTCTCCGAATAATCGCCCCACTTGTCAACTCTGTAATCACATTGGTCACACTGTAATCTCCTGTTACCATCGTTTTGATCATGCATATCAGTCTCCTCCTCCCTCCTCTCTCTCGGCTAACTTCACAAATTTTCCAAATAATTCCACTTCTTCCACTTCTTGGTTTCCAGATACGGCTGCTTCCACTCACTTCACATCTGATTTTTCTAAACTTAATCTGGAATCATCTGCTTATCAAGGTCCAGATCAAGTGACTATTGGCGATGGATCATCTCTTGCTATACAAAACACTGGCTCAGGCTTACTTCCCACACCCTCTGGCAATTTTCTTCTCCGTCAATTACTCCATGTTCCTTTAATTTCTCGAAATTTATTATCTGTCCGACAATTTTGTTTAGATAATTCTGTTTTCTTTGAATTTAACTCTTCTGATTTTTTTGTGAAGGATTTGCATTCCCAAGAAGTACTGCTTCAGGGCCCCGTTAAAAATGGCTTGTATGTCCTTCCAACTGATGTCAAGAATGTCAATCTTCCTTCACAACATGCTCTCATTGGTGAAAGGACTTCATCTTCTACATGGCATGCTCGTCTTGGACATCCCTCCCCTCGGATCACCTCCTTTACCATACGACATCACAATCTTCCAGTCTCATCCATGTCAACCTCATTACCCTGCTCGGCATGTCTTCAAGCCAAGTCTCATGCTCTTCCTCATCCATCATCACCTTCTCAATCTCAATTTCCTTTTCAATTATTATTTTTAGATGTATGGGGACCTGCGCCTGTGCTATCCTCCAATGGTTTTAGATTTTATTTCTCCATTGTCGATGATTTTACGAAGTATGTTTGGCTCTTTCCGTTGTATGTCAAGTCCGATGTTTCTAAAATCTTTCTCAACTTTGTTCAATTTGTCAAGAATACCTTTTCAAAAAATATCATAGCTGTTCAATCCGACTGGGGTGGTGAATTCCGCCCCTTTCATACTCTTTTACAAACTCTGGGTATTTCTCATAGAATTTCTTGTCCTTACTCTCATGCACAAAATGGTAGCATCGAACGGCGTCATCGCCATATTGTCGAAACTGGGCTCTCTCTTTTAGCCCAGTCTTCCGTACCCATTAAATACTGGGTTGATGCTTTTCAAACTGCAGTTTTTCTCATTAATAGAATGCCTACACCTATCCTCCGCTATCTTTCTCCTTTTCAAACCCTTTTTAATTCACCTCCAGATTACAATTTTTTACGAGTTTTTGGTTCGGCCTGTTGGCCTAACCTTCGTCCCTTCAATCATCATAAATTAGACATGAGATCTAAACTCTGTGTCTTTCTAGGCTACACTCTTGATCACAAAGGGTATAATTGCTTGCATGTGTCATCCGGTCGTATTTACATCTCCCGTGATGTACGATTTGATGAAACTTCTTTTCCTTTCGCCTCTACTCACACACTGCCTACACAGCCCTCTATTTCTTCATTACATCCTCAGGCCGAACACCTCACTCCAACCCAGCCCGCTGCTTCCTCTCATGATCATCCTTCCTCTACTTCTATTCGGCCTTTTCTTAGCTCCAGCCCAGCCCCCGAGCCCACCAGCTTTCAGCCTACCTCATCCCTTATCCTTTCTCCTACTCCGGCCCACGAGCCCACGCTCACAAACCCTAACTCTGAATCTTCCTCTTCTCCCGAACACTTACCTTCTGCGCCGTCCTCTCCTTCCATCCTTCCAACGCCTCTTACTTCATCACAGACCAATTCCTTCCCAAATAATCCTTCAATCGGTTTCGATCACTCTACTCCCTCTCTCATCAATTCCCATCCCATGATCACTCGGTCCAAACACCATATCACTCGGCCTCTCCAACGTCACGACGGAACTATTCTATGGCCTCCACCAAAATCACCGAATCTTCATGCTTCCCTAACCACACATTCCTCCATTCCCGATGAGCCCTCCTCCTACTCCGAAGCCTCAAAATTTTCTGTCTGGCGTATGGCCATGGCCAGCGAATTTGAAGCACTTCTCAGAAACGAAACCTGGTCTCTCGTCCCCCCTCATCCCTCTCAAAATCTTCTTGGCTCAAAATGGGTTCTTAAAACCAAACGACTTGCTGATGGGACCATTGAACGGCGCAAGGCTCGCCTTGTTGCCAAGGGTTTTCATCAACAAGCCGGTCTTGATTATTCCGAGACTTTTAGTCCGGTTGTTAAGCCTGTCACTATACGTATTTTGCTCTCTCTTGCAGTATCTCGGAATTGGCCTCTTCATCAGTTGGATATACAGAACGCATTTTTACACGGGGACTTGCAAGAAGATGTCTTCATGCAGCAACCTACTGGGTTTGTTCATTCTGATTTTCCTCATTATGTTTGTAAATTAAAAAAATCCATCTATGGCTTGAAACAAGCCCCTAGGGCTTGGTTTGCTAAACTTAGTTCGAAATTAATATCTCTTGGTTTTCATGCTTCCGTTTCTGACTCATCTCTTTTTATTCTTACATCTGCCACTGCTTCTGTATATGTTTTAATCTATGTTGATGATATAGTAGTGACAGCTTCTGATTCCTCTCTCATTACTGATTTTATTTCATCCCTGTCCTCATCATTTCCTGTCAAAGATCTCGGCTCACTACATTTTTTTTTAGGCATTCATGTTCACCGCACGGCTCAGGGTATTTTCTTATCTCAGTCTCGTTACATTTCTGATTTATTACGAAAGACTAATATGCATGACTCCAAACCAGTGTCCACACCATTGTCCACATCTGATAAACTTTCTGCACTTGATGGACCCTCTTTCGAAGATCCCCACCTTTATCGTAGTATTGTTGGTAGTCTTCAATATCTATCTTTCACTCGCCCAGACCTCTCCTATGCAGTCAATAAAGTCTGTCAATACATGCACTGTCCTCGTCAATCCCACTGGAAAGCTGTCAAACGCATATTGCGTTATCTCAAACTCACTGTCTCCCTTGGTCTTTTCCTTTCCTCTGTCTCTTCCCTCAAACTTACAGCTTTTTCAGATGCTGATTGGGCTGGTTGCCCGGATGATCGGAAATCGACTGGTGGTTTTTGTATTTACTTTGGTTCTCATCTTGTGTCTTGGGGCTCCAAGAAATAACCTACAATAGCTCGATCTTCAACTGAAGCAGAATATAAATCAGTTGCAAATACTGCTTGTGAAATTTTGTGGATACAAGCTCTCTTAAAAGAATTAGGAATTTTTTTGACTGAAGCACCTCACTTGTTATGTGATAATATTGGTGCAACTTATCTCTCGGCTAATCCTGTTCTACACTCACGCACTAAACATGTAGATCTTGATTATCACTTTGTGCGTGATCGTGTTGCCAACAAAACCCTCACTGTTTCTTTTGTCTCAAGTAAAGAACAAATTGCAGATATTTTTACTAAGCCACTCTCCTCGGCACGCTTTGCACTTTTACGATCCAGCCTCACCATTTTATCAGTGCCGCTTGCCTCGCGGGGGGATATTAGAGCATGTACACCTGCTGTAGAGGAGCACGCCTCACGGGCCACGTCTACTGCATGCCCTCAACCGAATGTCTCCTCTGCTGGCTGCCCTCAACAAAATGCCACAACCTCCTCTGCACCTCATACGGAATAACAGAAGAACCCTCTAGAATTATTCTCTTGTAAATGATTTCTGCTATAAATATGAGCACTATTGTATTGAGGATGTATGGAAAACCAAAAACACTTCATTCGGAATATACATTTTCTCTGATGCATTTTTACGAGCATCTGCTCTACACCTTTACTCTGTTTTCAACAATCATCAACATATAGGAAGCAACCTATGATCAGGTTTTGTTGGCTCATTCTGAAACAGAGTGTTTGCTAGTGCCATTCCCTCCATTATAGCAACTGGTGTGAGATTCAATCTATCTGTAACATCTCCAACCGCCCAAATGGAAGGAACTGATGTACGTGAGTATTCATCAACCTGATGAAAAAAGAAATAGAGACATTATATTTGAAGAAACATCATAATAAATATAGATAGAAGATTAGACAAAACGAAAATATTTTTTTTCCAAAAAACAAATCTCAAAAGTATCAGCAAAGACTACCTCTATTGCTCCATTCTTGGACATTTTCAACCCAACTGTCTCCAATCCTAAGTCCTGCAATCAAATTACACTCTTCATAAGTGATTTTCCTTTCTCATCCCATCGAAATTTACAGTTGCTTTCAAACTGATAAGAGTGAGAAGTGGGGCATCTTCATGTTCACGAAGTTACTGCTTCCCCAGAACCACATCAAGGCAGGAAGCCCAGTTACACACTTCAAAACAGTTCATGAAAATCACAGACTCAAATGTATGCCTTGATGAGACACCATTAATGGTAATCCAATGGCCATAAAGAATCCTGCACCAGGTAGAAGCAAAGTAGAGAAAAAAGAAATTAAGAACCTTTGTATTAGGCCTACGTCCGGTTGCAAACATAACGTGCGAAAAACCTTCAACTGTTCCTTTGTTCGTCTTCAAAGATAACGACCCATCAGCAGATTTATTGATAGCTTGGGGTGACTCCTCTGTGTGGAACTCGATTCCTCTTAGAGACATTTGTTCTCCAACAAAATCTCTGATCTGCAGGAATAGAAGGCACAAATATGGATGAGAAAACTTCATCTTGACCAGGTAAGATGTTATTAAATTTCTGATACCACAATCATTCACTGTTTCTCACCTCTTCATCAAAACCCCTTAGAACTTTTTTCTGCCGTATAAATATGTGGACCTCAGATGTTAAGCCATTGAAGATGCCAGCAAACTCCACGGCGATATACCCGCCACCAATTATTGCTATTTTCGTAGGCTTTGAGGGCTAATCGAGGGCAGCATCCGAATCTATTGCATATTCACTTCCAGGAATTTCAGGGATGAAGGGGCGACCACCTACTGAAACTAGTATGTCTCTTGCTGAATATAACTTCCCATCCACATCAACTGTGTGCGGGTCCACAATATGTGGCCATTTCATTGTGATTAATGCATCACTCGCAAAAAACCAAAGTATATATCCATATTCCACAAACTAATAAGAAATGAAAACTAAGAACCAAGAAAGAAAGAAAACTATGTTAATGTCTATATGAACTCAAAGCGTCATCCCACCTTTCCACGACCTTCAATTAATGTAACACCGGTATTTTTAAGAATGTTCTTGTAGATACCAGTCAGTCGCTGCAACTCGGCATTCTTATTAGCAATCAAGGTGCTCCAGTCATGCTTGGGTCTGGCCTCGTATTTCCATCCAAAACTATGACTCTCTTCAAATTCATGAGAACATTTAGATGCATACACTAGAAGTTTCTTTGGCACACATCCACGAAGCACGCACCTACATTAGAAAATTATGTGAAGAACTATTTACATGCTCATTTCTTTATGTAAGTAAATCTTCTTAAGCAAGAGAGAACCACTCAGTCAAAAGGCAGGACAAAATGATAATTTATCCAAGGCAACACTGAAACCAAAAGAGAAGATGAAGTGGACTTGGCCAGCCAAGCATGTAAAGTGCAAAGGAAAGAATGCCGTTGCCACTACTTGCTCCGCACAGCCTGGATGGTCAAATGGTTAATTTTGATAAACTTTTACGTCCAGGGTAGAACATTTCACCCCCGTCAAAGGTCCGGTAATTCCTCACTCTGTTTTTTGATAATTGGTTCCTTAACTTTTCAAAATCACCAATGCAACCTCATATTCCTCCAATCATTTCCAATGATAAGTCTCCACTCCTTTTTCTATCATAAGCAACCTGAAGCCCCTATAAAGTATAAACCCCCACATAGCAAATGAACTTCCTTCAATCCTTGATTATTTATCAGTAAAAAAGAGAGAAAAAAGAAACTTCATTCATATATCACGTACCCAGAAAAGAACAGAAAAAAAAAGGCCTAATAACATTCAATCCCATCCCAAGACTCGAATCCCAAAAATCTCGAACCTTGAACTACATTTCCATATCCCAATATTGCTACCACAAGCAAAACTAACGTCCACTAAGAACATAAACCCGTATACCCAGAACCTTTAGAGAACCTACATATTCTAAAACTTACGTTCCGCCGACACCTCCGGTGGTTTCGGAGGAAATGGTGGAGAAAGGGAGCTCACAGATAGCGACGGAGGCCCCGAAATTAGCGGCCAAGCGGGAGGCCGGGACGCCAGCGCTGCCGGCGCCGATGGCGAAGAGGTCGAAGTCGAAGTGGCGAATAGGCTCGGCTCCATTCTCAGAATCTCTGCAAGCCACCGCGAAGCCTCGGCGGCGGGAGTGGTAGGTAGAGAGGGAGCGGCGGTGTTGGGGAGAAAGAGAAGTTAAGGTTTTGGGGTCAAAGAGAGAGTGGGAAGAAGAGAGGGAGATCGAGAATGGGAACTTTCTATAAAGTGCGTGGAGGATTGGGGAAAAGAAGGTGTTTGTGAGATTTGGAGTGGAGACGACGACTCTGGGAGAGGTGGCCATTGGGTTCTGTATCGTTTTTTCCCTCGGTTACTTTCATTTCCAGTACTAATACCTTTTGCCTTTGGGTAGAGATGAATTTTAGGCCGTCGATTAGCTGTGGGTCGCAACTACTTTTAACGTGCGTGATTCCTTTTGAATGGCAGCACGCCAACCGTAACGAGTTTACCCTGAATTTTTCTCAATTTCTATCGCACGTTCTAAATTACTCCTTATTTATTATTTAAATACTTGGTTTAAAAACTTATTCAAATGGTTCAAATTAATTGGTACGAAATCATGAATAATTAATTTACAATGAAGAATAACTTTATTAAAAATTGAGAAATATTTTAGCTATTAAAAAATTTTATAAAAATAAATTCACAAACAGACATAATTTTATGTGAGATATTAGATTATAAAATTATTTTTATTATAAAATAAATCTATAATATCACATAAAGTTACGTCGATTTGTAAATTTACTCTTATTAAATCTCTTTAAGATTGCAATACTTTTTTATCAAAACTATTTGTTATTTTGATATCAATATTTTTTTGATATTACATTAAAGAATAATAAATAAATGATAATTCAAATAATGATGGATATATAATATTTCTCAATTTATTTATCTTGATCGATACTATTTATGCAGTGGGTTGTAGACGAACTCAAATGGGCGTACGTTTCCTTCCTAGTTGTTTCAATTATGAGGCTCCCATACATGTTAACAAAATGGACCAAATTTGAGTTGTTTGAAATAATTGGGCATTCAATCAAATATCATGGTTTTCGTTTGAACCAATTAACTTTATATTCTCTAAAGTTGATACTTGAAAACAATGGATATGAAAAGCAAGCACCTCTTTCTTCCATCTATATAATGCACAATTGATTAAGGTCTGTTTAGATAGTGAGATGCAATGAGATGATTTTAGATAAAATTTAAAAGTTGAATAAAATATTTTTATAATTATTTTTAATATTATTGTTGTTTTGGAATTTGAAATGATTGAATTATTTATTATATTTTGTGTAGAAATTTGAGAAAATTGTAATGATTAGATGAGATAAGATGAAACTGTTTTTATAATTCTATCAATCTTAATATGCTATTATTGTTATGGTATTATGGCTCTCTCTCCACTCCACAAGGGATCGTTAAAACTTAGCTCATATTTATATCAACTATAGACAAAGTTAAATAAATATGAACTAAATAATCTTAATACTATTCTTCATTTTAGAATTTATCAATTCCAATTAAACTTGTTGATTTGACACATTTTTAAATAACTTTAAATGACTAATTTAATGAACAATCACTCAAAACATTTTTCGCAAAGAAACAAGCTGTAAACACACATAAAAATAAGGCAGTTTTACTACAACAGCACATGAGAAGGTAGTTTATACATTCGGTTTCTTCAAAGAAAACTTTGGCTGAATTAGAGGGATAATCCCGAATCCTCATCCTCTTCAAGAGTAGATGTGTAAATGGTATAGAAAGACCAGATGAGACCAAACACACCAAGCAGGATCCAGCCTAGAAGGTTGTTGCTCAGACCAAAGGGAAGACCTGTCCCCTCAGTGCTCAGTCTCTCGTCCACCAGAGCCATGGCCGCAGGGCTTGACATGGCTGCTGCACAGGCTGCCGCCATCATTGACGCACCCATCCCCATCTTTGATCCACTTTCCTGCATTATTCTAGGCTTCCCCTCCATGGAACATCTCACTCTCCCGCCCATCTTCGCCATTGCTGGCAACGCTGGAACCATTTACATGCAATTTTTTTTTTTTTTTTTTTTTGGGAAAATTTATGAACAGATAATCATATTTCTTTGCACTTTGCACTTAGCATAACCATTAACTCTAATACTTAAACCGACTGTTTTTCTTCAATTTAAAGGATACTCATATATTTGTGATTTTCTTTTCTCAGCCCATCTCCCTACTTCGATAAGCAAAAGATTTGATGAACTCATATGGACTGACCTAATGAATCTGCCAGATTATTGATTGAAAAGCATGGAATGTTCTTATAATCAGGAAAGAAAATTAAAGTAATTTAAAAGTTTTCACTCCCCAAAAAAGAGCAAGAAATCGACTAAAAGTGAGAACTTATATCTTACCAAGAACAGGTGAGGATTGAACCCCTGCCAATGGCTTGTATACGAGATCCGTGCGGGTTACTGTGGAAGTGGGAGTAACAGAAGTGATGGTTGCCATTTCTATTCAATATTTGGTAGGAAATGGGTCGGAAAATTAAGTAGTTTTTTGCAGAAACAGTCCTTCTGTGCCGTCTGTGTCAAACTAAATTCAATGATATTATTGGTCCCAAGTCTAGCGTTGCAATGCACCCACAGAAACTTGGATAGATAAGTAAGTAGGCACTCAGATATCCCCCTTATCCGCAGAAACCCAACCAATTTTTTCCACGTGTCACACAATCCTTGACAACTCTCTCGAAAGCCCAAAATTTGTCCTGTTTGTGAAAGAAAAATTAAAGAATTAAGCTTTCAAAATTTCCGGAAAAAACAGACATTAATTAGCCGTTACACACATCTCTGCTGATGAATCACGCAGGCTCTGCTTTTTATCATTAGTTTTCTTTTCTTTGCTCATACTATGAGGGTGTCCCATTGGAAGGGGAGAGACCAGAATTTGGAATCGTCTACCTGAACATGGTAAGAACGGCTGAAATGGGTCTGTGACATTAGATCAAATGCCGGACAATTGCAAATACTCCATGTGAAATGATATTTGTACTAGTGAAGTGCACAAACACCGCGCAATCTCTTCAAAAAAAAAATAATAAATACAAGACCTATATAGAAAAAAAAAACTAATTTTTAATATAGACTCCGTCACTCCACTCTTTTTCAAAGCGATTGCGCCATGCTTGCATACTCTACAATTATATGTAACATTACTTGTGTAGAAAACACAAAGCACACTTGCGTACAAAAAGACAAGATAATAGTTGGCACAACATTTAGACTCATGAGACTGCGAGTTTAACCGACGAGTGAACTTGTTCTCAAAGGCAGAAAGAGCATTCATTAAGCTTGTATGGAGGATGCATAATTACTGAATAAATGAAAAGATACCAAAGTAAATCTGTGTATTGGAAGTGTAAGGTGCTTGGAATCAAGTGGAGATTCTCAATTATGTACATACAAGAAGTAACCATAAAGTGGAGTATCTCAACTACAAGAAGGGACTCTTATTTCATTCCAGATATTGCTATTAATTGATTCATAACTTCTAGAAGAGGCGGCCCGAAAATTTTGGCAAATAATTGAGCTTAACTTTACAAGAAGAATTTCTATAAGAAAAAGAAAGAATAGAGGGAACTAGTATAGATTCTAGAACAAGAAGCAACTAATTATGTGGGCATGAGTCAGTGTATACCACCAGTCATGTGCAGTATTTTGCCTAGGCATGGATATTGCACTGTTGCAAATAAGGCTGATCATACTGTAAATATTGGCTCCAATAGCCCTTATACCTCCCAATCGCAATGTCCAACCATGGCTTCATAACTCCATCGTAGTGTAACACTGCTGCCTGCTCGATGTCACCTCGTCTGACAGCTGAGTCATAACCCAGCCCTAAGACATGCCATCGCCTGTCCAAAGCCATTGTCTTATTATAGAAAGTAATCCAACCTAAGGGCAGACTCCCAGCCTTCCACAATGGCCTCTTATAACCCTGCAAACCACCACCCAGTGAAAACAAGTCTTAGAATAAGCTTCATATATACATGAATGGAAATGGAGGTGCATTGTATACAGTAACCCTCGTATTATTGATTATTATTATTATACATAGGAAAATTATTAGATGTCAAGATACAATAAATTCATATTCTTTACCTAAATTAAAAAAAAAAAATCAAGTTACAAGACATTCCATATAAAAATAAGGTTATATTGACATTTTTCAAGTCTCATTAACCTCTCACAAAAGAGGAATGATACAAATTACATGATCTAAGTCATAAAAGAGTTCTAATTTACATTTCCATAGAGAAGGTCTGATTTTTTTGTCATAACTTTCCATATAACTTGTACAAGTGAACAAGAAAGCTGAGGCACTATCATCAATTACTTCTTTAATATCTTTTGTAAATAGAACCCCACCAATATTTGAAGTAATGTAGAGCATATATTTAAGGAAGGGATAAAAAGAAAAGTATCATTCAAAGCAAAAACATGGTTGATAACCATCGTGTGAAAAATATATTATTTCCTAGGTTTTTCGTTAATTCATACAAATTTTAATAAAGTAAATAAATACACGCATAATATATTTCTTACAACTAATAGTCCTATATGAAACTTTCTGAAACAAATGAAGTTTGCTCCTCAAAAAAATCATATATAATAAGAATTATGCATATAAGCAATTTATTTAGTGACTATCTGGAAAGCTTGCCACAGAACAAATTCATGAAAGGAAAAAAAAAAAAAAAAAAAAAAAAAAAAAAACATTAAACAGATCAGAGGAAAATCTCCATAAGAAAGAAGATACATCAGCGAATGCCATAAATAAATACATAGAAAACAGACATGATCATAACTGAAGAAGACTTGGCAATTGTGGATGTGTTCCAAATGACAACAGAGAGAACATAAAATCCACAATATATAAGCATGAAAGAAAATGCAAGGAAAAGTGTAAAACATTTACCAATTTCAAGTATTTATGGTAGACAGCAGTTAAATTTTGTCGTCTCCATTCTCGTAGATCAAACAAATTCATCCCAAATGCCCATGTACATGAATTGACATAAAACCTCTTTGCAACAAGTGGATCTGAAAAATTGATGAGCATATCCATCCGACGGAGTAGAGCTTCACTTACATGACAAGTTTCAACTGCTCCATTTACCTTACCCTTCATATCAACACTCCATAGTTCAGTTAGATCCCTTTGCACCACCACATCATGGTCGAAAAGCACAATCTTATGCAGTGCTGGAAAGACATCTGGAAGATAGAAACGGAGGTGGTTCAGTTCAGAAGTATATCTTGGGTCACTAGCACTTTGCTTCGTCAATGTCATATGATACTTGGTGGAGAACCATTCAAAATCATTCAAGCTCTGGATCTGGATGGTGGCTTTGCCAGGAGGATTCAATAAGAACCACATCGAGATTGCTGGGAGATTGAGAGAATCAGTAACCACATGGAAAACAATTTTCTCCGATTCCTGTAAATTGTTCAGCACAAATGAAATTCAGATTTTCTGAAAGCTATTAAAAACTCACCCATATCATGACAGCCAGTTTGAATAACCACCTGTGCAGGTATCCATAGCAGCTAATCACAGAAATGGAGTGCATACACATGCGATAGAACCATAGAGTCTGGTATCAAAGTAGCAAGATGTTGAATTACAATCCCCGGAGTTTGATATGAAAGTGGTGAAAGATTAAATGATAACCAATGTTACCCCCCCCCCCCCCCCCCAAAAAAAAAAAAAGGTTGCTTGAACCATAAAAAAAAAAAGGAATGAATGCTTTGGGGATCAACCGAAGATAGACAGTAACTGTAAGATCTATTGTGTCTGTCTGTTTAGGGTAAGGGGATACTCATTCCCATTACAGTTAATTGGCCATCCCAAAAAATAAGTCCTATGTAGATCTAAACACTGGGGAGTACTATGTTATTTTTCATGCTGGAATGAATTTGTGAGTGAAAAACCAATTGCTGTTACACTCAACAGGGATCGCCTAACTTCACTTGCCTCGCCATTTATTCTTCACTACTTCTTACTTTTTATTTCTCGTCCTTTTCTTTTTTTTCTTCACTTTCTTCCTTTTCTTCTTTTCTTGCCACTCCCTTTTTTGGTCCTTTGGATCTTCATTTGACATGCAGCATGTGCCATGCAAAACTGAAACTGAGAATCAAGGCAGGCTCCAGCAGGAAGAGGTTGGATATGCACCATATAGTTAAGAAAGTGACATAATCGATTATAGGTCCAACATTGGATTGAAACAAATTTGTCTAACTCAGGTTGGGTGAGGGTTGGGAGATTTTTAACTGTCATACATGGCAGCTTATATTCAAATTCACAGTTTGACTATATTGGAATATGCGCAAGGCACATTAATCGAGCACATTAATCACTGATGTGCGCAAGTGTCCAATCCGAAAATTTGATAACTTAGGCTCTATTTTTGCTTTCTTTCAGCAATGCCACAATTATTGACAGATAAATCAAAACCAACAAAATCATAGTGCAGAAAAAGCTGAGGCTGTGTACCATGGCAGTGGAGATAGTGGAGTTCACAACAACTGCACAAGCCAGAACATTGTCAGAGAAAACAGCATAATGATGTAGCTCTGTATCTTGCAACCGTTTTTGGTTGGGGAACTGCCTCTCCTCAGGCTGCAGGGCAAAGTATTCTGCAGTCAGCCGCATAGAAAGGCAATGAAGGCCTTTTGGAGTTGTCCTTGCGGCCAGGTGAATAAGATATGTCGCTTGATTCTTCTGCGACTGAACCAGCTCTTCAGCATTTAGAGTCATAGCACGGAGTTTAGTGACCATAGCAGCACAGTCAGGGAAAACATGGCTAGCTTTCGATAATGAAGCCTCCATGTATCTCATTTTCTGCAAAGAACTGCAAATTTCACTGGTTTTAGATAAAATATAAAATAAAATAAACTTATTTAAACCCTTTCTGCTTAAATGTTTGTCATAAGTTCTAGATAAAACAAACAATC
This sequence comes from Juglans microcarpa x Juglans regia, assembly GCF_004785595.1. NCBI lineage: Eukaryota > Viridiplantae > Streptophyta > Magnoliopsida > Fagales > Juglandaceae > Juglans > Juglans microcarpa x Juglans regia. Next base: position 32,473,112 of record NC_054597.1, read on the forward strand.
GCTACATGCTTATTTACTTATCCAAAAAAAGAAAACTGATCAGAATTTCAAATTCCACTTCCATATCCAGTTAAATCAAATATGTTTGTACGCTAAAAGTGACGAATAAAAATCACTGGTTTTATACCTCCTCGAAAATTTTGAATCCTTGGTCGCTTGACCAACTGCTCGTTCCACCTCTCTAATCCGCTGTTTCAATTCTTTAACTAAGTGGGAGTTGGTGCCTGGTGGTGCAAAATTCAAGTATGCTTTGGCTCTAATCACTTGATCTCTCATCTCTGTTACCATCTCATTCATCCCTTTCCGTGACTGAGATTCTATGTTATGATCATGCCAGACTCTTGTTTGATTAGATTGCCCATCTTTCATCTCTTTAATCTCCTTACTGATCATTCTCCGATATCGAGAGGATGCATTTTGATTGTGTTCAACCGTAGTTTGATTAGAATGCTCCTGCAACCAAACCTAAATTAAGAACAGAGGTAAAGGGTACTGCTACTGTTCTATTCAACTCGAAGACTATGAACAGAGACCCATGCTTGAATATACAAAAGTATATTACATCACACAAATAAATATTTCGACAATTGATCTTACAATTACTTCCTTGATCCCCATTTTTGTGATATTATATCTTGTTTCAATGATTCCTAGTTCGATCCCCACAGCAAAAGCTTTGACACATTAACTAAATGGACAACCAAAAATGTGCTCGAATGTATCAGCATGAAAATCTTCATTGCTAAACAATCCATCTTAGGGCCGAAGACCTAGTGGTCCCAGTACATTATACCTACAAATATCACATCAACGCAGCTACTTGAACTAATAAATTATAAAGGAAATTAGCGGAACATAAATCCTTACAAAATAATCAAAAAATCGATGTAACCCATGATTACTTGAATATGAACATTCCTATTGAATCCCAAAATTGTGAGGTCTTAATGAATTATCTAGTACATGGAGTCAAGATCCAAATTCGTCTCGAGTGATTTAACCTCTTATTTGCATCCGGAGTAGAATTGCATTGTCAAGCAAGCCGTGTCACAAAAACAGTAAATCTGGCAAAATTAAGATTGACAAGGCTAATTCAAATAGACGAGAGGCAAAATAGCTCTAGAGCTGGAAATAAAACCCTTTAACTAAAGAGAACAATGTGAACTGAAATTTTGAGTTGATCATACTGATTTAGCTAAAAAAAGTTACTCATAATGCTCAGCAACTCAAAAGATTATAGGTTTTCAAGCTTTAACATGCTCTTCTACAGAAAACACAGGAGGTTAATCAAAGGCAGCCTTATCCCTACTGTCTTGGATCAGCCAAAGAAATCTGCATTGCAGTTCTGTCCTACCAAAAGCCACATTCTATACTAAATCATAAGTCATCTCATCCTTTTTCTTTGTCTCACCACGTCCTTGGCATTATCCTTGTACTTGCAGCACTCTTCACATAAATGATATCACTCCCCACCTTGACCAATTTGGGACTTGAACTTCAGTCAGCAAAACCTAGATTGTTCTTTTTTCAAGTCATCAATATATAACACCAATGCCTAATCCAGGATATGGAACATTATAAAATTGGCATCATATGGAGCACAACAAAAGGATTACCTTAGTTTATAGAAAAGAAAAATTCTTTCCACTATCTTTTTTTTTATTGGCACCGAGTATCTAAAAACAAAGTCCCGACTAATCCTGAGGCACCACAGGCACTCGGCAAAAGAGTTTCCAGCAAGTGCACATCAGGTAATTCAATGGGAAGTTCCCCCGGTCCAATGACCCCTAAAAATTGTTTGCACCCAAGGGGATTCGAACCTTAGACCTAGAGAGAGCATACCACCAAGACCAAGGCCCTTTCTACTATCTTTTTCTTTAATAGATAATTGAAAACTTTATTAAATAATGTAAAGGTATGGCTAAGATTGTATACACATATCTGTACCTTATTATATAGTGTACTACTGTACTAGTAATAGCTCTATACCAATCATCACCTTTCTATAAGGTAAAATTCCTAAAAAATGATCTTTGAAACTAATAGCAAGGTCAATTATCCATGTCCAAGGATATAGGTGCCAATGCAATAGTCTTTAAAGTATGATCATGATCAAAATCACATTTTCCTCTAAAATAAGATAAACTACTTGTACGAATATATACCTTTTGACCCTTTGTGGTTGACGCTTTGTTCTGCTGAAATTTTTGAGCTTCTTTTCTTTCCAATAGGGTAGCCCGGTCTCCAGCATTTCCAGAAACCTGACTATCGGGATCCTCAATAGAACCATAATTTGCGCCAGAACCCAAGTACCTATCTTCATAAACAACTTGTTTTGGCTCTTTCAAGTCTTCGCCCGATTCCTAAACAAAAAATCCAGACCCAGATCCACATACATAAATATTAACAAAAAAAATAAGCTATAATATCCACGAATAATATTGCTTTCAATCACCTGCTCGACTGCATTAAGCCACGAAGCAGCATCTGCCTTATATTTCTGCACCAAACAAATAAATTCCATCTTCAATCTCCATTTTAAAACACAACATCCACACTCCATTCAGTTGGTTAAGAAAGACTCTTCACAGAAAACAAATTAATTAATAAAAATATAAAAATAAACTAAAATTATAAACCTTACATATATAATAGAAGTTCGTTTTTTCAAGTGATAAGTTCATAATTTTAGACTCCGAAAAACGTAAAACCTCCACTTTAGTGATCATAAGCATGCTTTCAATTTTCTTGTGCAAAACTAAGAAACAACACCAAATCACGAAATTCCAATGTTTCACTTTCTTTTCTTTTCCTCGTTTTCGCAGCAACCAAATAGTGCATAACGAACACGAAACTTAGGAGGAAAAAAAAAAGTGGGGATTAAGAGAAGCAATATCCGTACAATATTCGATAAGTCCTCAACAAATTCTTCCCCCCCTGCAAAATGAAAAAAATAAAATAAAATCACAGATGCAGAGTCAATCACCATATGCATGTAAGTTCTCCAAATCAAATCAAGTATAATCACACACGCACAGACATAATTCAGTATATAATGCGTATATATCCGTATAGTGAATGAAAACGTGCGATACCAATATGAGAGATATGTTTGAGCCTGTGGGAGAAAAAAATGATGGGAGCGAAAACGGTAACATAGAGAAGAGAGAGGATGAGAATCCTCTGGCATGGACGAATCAGCTTCATCAATGAGACCCGTAGACGACGAAAGTGTCTCCAAGTATACTTCTCCAAATGCACATTTCAGGCATTCAATATAACACTGGATTCCTCGCTTCAACCACAAGGAACAGAGTGCGAGACCAAAAAAAAAAAAGGAAAGCGAAAGGAAAAAAAAAAACAATCTAGGGTTTCATATAGTCCCTTTTTGTGTACTTCGAGTTAGAGTTTCAGAGGGATAAAGAGATGCAGAGCATGGCAGCTCGACCATGTTCGGGTGTCCTCGAGGGCAAGAGTTACTTTTTTCTTTATTTATTTTTTTTACCTATAAATATTTTGAGAAATTTTTTCTTAAGAAGATTAGAATTACGGCCTTTCCTTTCTTTATTTTCCATGTCAACGTATATCTTGCCTTCTTTTTTTATTTTTTAAAAAGAAAAATATAATCATCGTCTCTTTTTTCATCATCTTCTTATCATTTCATGTCACTTTAAATTATAAATTTATAAATAAAATATAATAAATAATTTTTAAAATATGTAAACATAATAATCTTATTTTTATAATTATAATATGATTTCTTTTTATAATTGAATTAAAAGAGTCGACTAGATGGAGATCATAATTAATCTAAATCATCGAGAACTTCATCCCTATTTTTATCGCAACAATTCAATATCCTTAGTAAGGATTCCTTACAATCCATAGTAAGTCCCAACATCGGATTTTCCAAACAGGTGATGGGTCCTAACCTTTTATTTTAACATCTTGTTGTTTAGGCTGTGTCTGAATAGTGAAGTGATCTAAGGTCATTCTACTATTATTTAATATTTTATTATTATTTTTTTACAATTTTTTTATTAATATTTACAGATTATTTGATATCACCTCATTATCTAAACGTAGTTTTGGTGTAGAGTGTATTATTATATTTTAATCATCAGATCATCCTTTATTTTGTAAGATAATAAATTCAAAAATTGAGAGTGTAATATGTAACATGAGAATTGTTTTTAGATTGGGCAATCAATTTCATCTCAAAATCAATTGGCAATGCAAATATGGCTATAGGCCACTACCAACATTAACTCGTTTGGCAGCATATATACCCCATCATCAAATTACCTCAGTGCTTACTGGAATGCATAAATACACTCATGTTGTTCATTTTGTTTTTATCCATTCAATTTATGAAAAGAGAAGTGATATAATTATAAAGAGATTTTATAAAAATAAATTTAAAAATTAATATAACTTGATCATATGATACATTATATTTATTTTATAATAAAAATAAATTTATAATTAAAAAAACTCATTTCACTATTATATAGGTATGATATTATCTCGTATCGAATCACGTCAATTTATAATATTATTTTTATAAAATTTTTATGAAGGTCTGCCTGTCCTCTTATTTTATTCGAGATAAAGATAAGTTTGTAAATATATGTATGAATTTAATTAACTGTACAGGGGCGTTAAAGTGCTCAAAACCCTCAATCCGGGTCGAAAAGTCACACATAACAGATCTCTAGGACACGAGAAAGGTGCTGCATGTGCCATTTTTATTTTTTTATTTTTTTATTTTTTTGAAAGAGAGCTGCATGTGTCATGAATCTTGGAAAAAGTAGTTGATCTCAATTAAGTATTAATAAAAAGATTATATTAATGTAAAGGAGTAATAATTCTTTACTAATGTTACTACCATATATATAATATATATATATGTATACACTAGTAGTTGTATAACGTGCAAAGCACGTTTACCCATTTGTCTAATTGAAAATGATGTGTCTAAAAAAATAAAATTATTGAAAATAATGTTAAAGTTGTATGGAAGTTTCAGCTCTACAAATTAACCATATTTGACGGTAAAGATCAATGCATGCATGTTATGTTACTTCTAACTATGCAGAAGATGTAGTGAACTCGTATAAAGCTAATCCACCCTCTCTGTTCGTGCTCTCCCTTTTTCTTTTCTTTTTTTTACTTAATTAAGAATATTATAAGATTTAAATTATGTTAAAAATTATAATTATTTATATAGTTTTACTTTTTTAAAAATATTTAACAAAACTTCATAAAAGATTAATATTTTATAAATTAAAGTGATTTTAAGTGTATGATATGGTATTTATATTTTAAATATCTATTTTAAGTTAGTTTAAATTTGTGTTTAAACCTCTACCATTGGATTAAATCTGAGGATTCAATATGAAGGATTGGAATTTAAAACTCCAAACTTAGCATTTTTCCCTCATTTTCCCTTTCTCCCTCTCTCTCTCCTTCCCAACCGCACGTTTTCCATCTCTCTCACCCGATCTCCTCCCTCAATCAACCCAATGCCGCCTTACACCACCCTACGACGTCATCGACCACCTCACTGGCTTCCCCTGACGCCAGAGACCAAATCCCACCTTTGAAGCTCATTGGTAACTTCTCCCTCAGCCACATGTGAGTAACCTGAAACGGGTCTCAACGCATGGGTCTCCACTTTTGCGCCACCACAGCTCAGCCCCAGCTCTACTAAGAACCACCATTGAGTTCCCCTCACGCCGTGGATCACTTCCATAGAACCCACCACCCGTAGCTCCTCCCTAGCCCCATGCACGCAGCCCTTCTACATGCACGGGTTTCCCCCCATAGCACCGCCGTTAGCTACCCCCATGCCACCGCACCACCACCACCACCAGCCTCGTCCTTCGCCAACGACCCTTCCGCTCTCCTTTCCCCAGTCGAAGTCCCAGCTCCTCTCATGCCCTTTCTCTTCACAAGATCCCAAATCCATCATCGTAGGACCACCACGATGCTGCCGTATGCCGCCTCTAACAGCCACGACGTAGCTCCTTTATTCTGTTATGTGGTGTTGTGTGGTGATTTTGTGATTATTTACAGTAGTTTTGTGAGGAAGATAATTGTTGGGAGAATGTAAAGGAACATAAGTGGAAGAGAAAAATATAACTGTTCATTATTGTTCACAAGTACTGTTTATAACAAGATAAGGGGGATATATATATAGCTAAAAAAGGAAAAACAATTTGATTAGTCGTGAACGAAATATTGCTTTTAATATATATATATATATATATATATGTGTGTGTGTGTGTGTGTTTGTGTAAGTAGGTTTTAATTAATATATATAGCTAATTTTTATCATTTAAAAAGAATTAATGAATATTACATAAATATTTAAAAAAAAAATTTTATGCATCAGTCACTATTCACTTTCATACCTAATACTTATAGTTTTTATTTTCATAAGAGATGTGGAGATATTTTTCGGTGTGAGATATGGAATAGTTTATATATTACAAATAGACAAGTCTCATACAAGTCATTTGTAAAAAACTAAATTTTATTAATAAAAAAATAATATTTTTAAGATGAGATTATTTTTTTTACAAAACTTACATAAAATTTATATATTTAAAATTTTTACAAATCATTTTTCATATCAAAATATACGATCTGATTGAGAAAAAGGGTCAAATTTATGAGAGAGAAGGGAATGGTATACAGTAGGCGTTAAGCTGGCCGAAAATCATGCCTAAATATATGACATGATAAGGTCAACCAGCTAGTTCAAACTTGCCAATGGACATGATTAGAAATATGCTAAATGCTGTACCGACACAAACCCAATTCAATATGTTTTTGTTTTCTTTAAGATAATTTAATTAATGAGCCCTCAAGTATAATGGAAGAATATTATCGTAGCTACAGATTTTAAGTAATTTCTTTAGAATAAACTTCTTGGCTTTCTAATCCCTCGTCTCTTTTAACTCAAACAAAAAATGAATATAATAGAGATATAATAAGGGTCACTAATTTCTCTTCCATTAAAAAATACATGAAAATGGTAAGGTGTTCATGTATTATGAGAGGACCAAAAAATTTAAAAATAGGGCAAAAAAAAATTGACTAAAGTAAAGCTGTAATTGAGACTAATTTAGTATTAGTAATAGGAAAATGCTTCATTTATTTTTACAGATGAGATAAAATGAGATGAGATGAGTTAAGATTAAAGTTAAAAGTTGAATAAAATATTATTAAAATATATATTTTTAATATTATTTTTATTTTGAGATTTAAAAAAATTAAATTGTTTATTTTATTTTATATGAGAATTTGTAAAAATTATAATGATTAGATAAAATGAGATAAGATGAGTTCAGAAGAATTATGAAAATAAACAGATTGACATCTTATTTTTGGATCATATTAATATTTGACCCAATCAATAAATAAAAAAAATTAGATTTTTCTTTTTTGGTTTGTTATAAAAAAATGAAAATATAAATTTTATTTGTTTGATCAAAAGATGACTATCAAATTCATATGTGTCCAAGAAAGATATTCCACCAATAAATGGAATGCTGCTATAATAAGTTGCCATATATGCAAGAATTTTGTCTTTTTGCTTAGTCATGTTTGTCCAGCTAGCTAGCTAGGATGGAGTTGGTTAAACGTTTGAGTCATTGAATAGTAAAAGGTCATGTCCTCATGTTCGGCTAGTGATGTTCGATCGGTCGGTCAAGTGCTAATCGAGAATCTATGGAACTTGTCGTCCTTTTGTAAATATTTCTTATAATCCGGGTGGGCGGTGTTGGTGGCGATTATTGATTCGATGACTATGAGCATCCTTATCAGTCTTTTGCATGCATTACGAGCTTATTTTTATATTTTATATGTCTATTTTTCCTTCACTTAATAATTAAAGTCCATTAATGATGATCCCATATATCCGAAGACGAATAAGTACTGAAGGAGACGGATAACAAAATTCTAAGCAATTTAAGTTCGTTTATTTTTAGAGATGAGGTGAAATTAAAATTAAAAAATTAAATAAAATATTATTAAAATATATTTTTTAATATTATTTTTATTTTAAAATTTAAAAAAATTGAATTATTTATTTTATTTTATATTAAAAATTAAAAAAATTATAATAATTAAATAAAACAAAATAAGATATTTTTTGAAAACAAATAGAACTTAGAGTATTGATAGAGTACGAGTTTTTTTTTGTTATTGTTGTCATAGATCTGGTTCTTGGGACATCTTCATGAAGATGTCGGTGGCTGATCTGGTGCCCCTATAGGCTATACGCTACAAAAAATTAGTTTTTCGTGATAAATTTTTTTGTCTTAAAAAAATTATAATTTCCTCTCAAAAGATAATTAGAGATAAAAATTTATCACAAAAAGCTTATCTCAAAAATTTTTTTTCAAACAAAACCGGACAGAGTAGATCAAAGCATTCAAATGAGATTTTTTTTAGATAAAGCGTTTTCATCCCAAAAATCCATTTGAATGGAATATTTTATGTTCGAATGGCCTAGAATTTATTCGAATATTATTGGAATTTAATTTGAATGACCGAATTTATTTGATCTTGTTCGAATAGATATAGTGTTTGAACAATTTATTTCTGTTCGAACAGATATATTTATATTCAAACAAAATTAATCTAATCAAACACGATTCATATACGTTTGAATTGAAAACATATGTTCAAACAGATGGTTTAATGTTTGTATTCGAACGGTATATGGTACATTCAATTAACGATAAATGTGTTCGAACAAAATATTATTTGTTTGAATGTTAAGACATGCAGTTTGTTTGAACGGAAAATTTATATATTCGAACAAAATTGATTGTTCTCAAGTCATTCGAATGATTTTGATTGTTAGTGCGAAGCTAAAATGTGTTCGAAAGTTAATAAATTACAATTTACCGTTCGAACTATCTATTTCGTACGGTACTCATGATACAAAACTCTTAATTCAAAATATGAAACTAATATTAAATATTATAATTAAAACATCATATTTGTTCAAATGTTCAAGTCAGAATAATAAAAAGACAAGTAAAGAAAATAAGTTCTAGGATTGTAGTGACATAAAGTTTTGAGATATCATTGATTGTCGTTCACAAAAACTCCTTCGTTGTACGTCGTCACTGCCACTAACTCTGCTGTAGAAAGCAAATTTTCAGCCGTCTAAGAGTTATGGCCCGTGAAATGAGACTCATTTAAGTATTTTTTGCTAGTTAGTTAAGTTTGTAAATGGGGTCGGATTTCGAATCCAATCTGAACCTTTTTGGTGTTTTCTGACTGCCACACACGATGTTTGGCCGTAGAAATGATGCATCTTAATTTGGACTAATTAAAATCAAGGATTCTCAAGAATCCTTGGTTTCAATGTTTGGTATTGAGTTGACTCAGCCATGATTTGTTTGGCAAGTTCGCATTCGAATGGATTCAAACCTACTCTAATGCTTTTTTGCTAAACAGACATTTTAGCTTTCGAACGTGAAAGAACCACACTCAAACGTTAAAAATTGAGATTTCGATACGTTCGAACAAATTGGCTCTCCATTCAAACTTAACATTTATTATGTTCAAAGGTTATTTTATTTATATTGTTCAAACAACATATTTTTTCGTTCAAACGGTTAGTTGGTGTTCAAGCAAGTTAAGTTTTTGTTTGAATGGTTATAAATCGTTCGAATACTTAGGGCTAATGTTCAAACAATATTATTTAGCATTCGGATTAAATGTCTGTTCGTTCAAATCGATTATTTCCTATTCGAACGTGGTTGTTTCTATTCAAACATAACAGTATATATATAATATAATTACAACTTTATATTTTATTTATATTTATTGTGGTTTTATGAACAATGAACTAATGGCAAACATGGGAAGAAAATGTGGGAGAGAGGGCCAAGCTAGCAGTGAAGCTAGTGAGATGAGCATGCCGATACTGGTAGAGTGGGAGATCATTATAGATGACTTTCGCGATTTTGTGTGAGATGGACGGAGCCTCTTTTTCTGTTATTAGCGATAGAGAATGGGTCTCAATTTGTCAGTAGAGGGGTGTGGCCTATCCAGACATGATTAGTGAGTTTTACCGGACCATGGGTGAGTTGGAGGCTAATGATGAGTCCTTCACATTTACCATTTGGGGAGTGAGTATTATTATCTCAACAGACATTATTGCTTATTTTCTTGAGATCCTCCACGAGATTGGTGCATACCCTACACAACAACCGGTTGTAGGGACATATGGTGGAGATGCTATCAATGATGAGACTCCAGTAGATAATGGTCCCACACATGATGAGATTCGTCAGTTAATGCATGACAATTTGACTCCTTCATATGATGCAGCAAGGTGATCAAACAGGTAGATTGTATTGCATTTTTTTGAATGTTGAGTTTAATTGTTTTCCATAATATTGATCCGAGCAAACACATGACTAACTTTGGTATCGATCGAGCTCAATTTATGTTACGGATAGCACGAGGAGAGCCGATTGATCTGCCTTTATATTTCCTCCTCCGCATCCGATCTGAGTCACGGTATTCGAGTAGAGGTAGTCTACCGCTTGCATTAATGATCTCTAACCTCCTAGTCTAATTGGGGGTTAATGTGCTGATGACCGAGTAGAGGCAACTACAAATTAGGCTCCTTAACAAGATTACCTTCAACAAGAGCGATGACCACTTGCGGAAAGCTCGAATTAATGTTCTAGCAGCATAAGATAGAACAAGCTGTTAATAGACAAGCTGCAAAGGCTACTATCACAGAGATATGTTCCTTGATCAAGGACCATCGCATACTTTTGATCCAGAAGATGGAGATGATCACTGCACCCATTATGGTTCGACTGTAAGAGATTGGGAGACACATTTCTGTCATGCAGGAGGACCTGGATAATCTTACCCAGTAGTTTTATTTTTTTGTTTGACTTTTTGTATTGTATCGAACATTGTTCATTTTATTATTGTATCATTTTTATTTGTTATATAACTAGTTTGTTTGTTGTCAAAAACTATTTTTCTTATTTTACTTATCGTTCATGATAATATAAAAAATGACACTTCCTAGTAAGTAATGTTTTTTTAATTGTAAATTCTTATTTACCATAATAAAACTCATTAATTAATTTTTAAATTAATTATATAAAATTCTTAAGAATATGAAATATTTTAATTTACCATAAATAATAATAAATCTGTATAGTTAGATTTTTTATCCTTTGAAAAGGAGAACTAATAAACTTAAATAATATTTATTTTTAAAATATTTGAATGCATTTCAATAAATTTCTATACTTAAACAGTACTGCTCGAACGACTATTATAAACATTCGAACGTTTAATAGATCCGTTCTAACATAAAAGTATCATTCAAATTGTGTTACAACCATCCCACCAGATTTATTTATAAATTCCCACCAAAAAATTGGTTCGAATGAATAAATGTGGCATTCAAACGAGTTATAATGTATATATTCCCGCCACGACTATTATTCAAACAGTTATATCAACATTCGAACGCGAGTTGAAATTTAAAAAATTGCATCTATGTTTTGAGATGAACATTTAAATAAGTACTTTTAGAGATAAATTTTAATTCGTTCTAAAAAATTTTATCTCTAAAATTTAACTCGCATCTATGTTCTTAAAAAATTTCGTCTTTAAATATCAAATCTCTTGTATAACAGGTTTATCACCTCTCCTAGCTATAATGTACGGGCTAAAAACAAAAACAAAACAAGTAGGGTAAAAGTGCTAGCTGCACAACCCTAGGGGATCCGAGGATGATGATCTGCTTGAAAATGTTGATTCAGGTCATGTGCAGTCCGAATTATCTGCAATATATAATTTTTTTATTTTTTTCTCAAAACATATTTGGTGTCTGGTTGTTGTTTCATGGTCATATGGACTGTGTTGATGCTATTCTACATAATCTTCTCGGCCTTGCATGAATACATTGATGACACAGAGCATTAGATACATATCCAACAAAACATGTTTGGACATGAACTCATTTTTTTTTTAATATTTTATTTTTTTCACCAAAATTATTCATTCATTTTATAAATCCATCCAGATGACGATTTGAGATTAATGAAACTAGAGTAAAGTTAGTCCATGCAACACCATTAATTGTTAAAGGAGATTTTTCAAAATTTTTAAATTACGTACTTATATATATGGATAATGATAGGGTTATTACCTTCCTACTATTTATTTATTATTCTTTCTGTATTTGATTTTTTTTTTAATTTTTAATTTTATTTAATAGTCTATTAAGGAAGTGACTATTAGTAATATTATATATTTTTAATTTTTTTTAATTATTAAAGATGTTAAAAAAGTATTTAAAAGAAAATGATAAAAAAATAAAAAATTTTAAATATACTATAAGTAATAAATAGATAATAAGAAGATAGCAAACCTATAACTGCCGGCTAAAATTTGAAGCTTCACGTACGTATTCATGTGCATATATATCCTTTGATGCAGCTTTGATTTATAAACATCTCTCTTCATGATGATCATGATGAACACATGACTTCGTTTTCTGTTCTTTGGAATTGAGATTTCCAGAATTATTTTCCAATATAATTCTTGCTAAATGGCTCCTGCGTATCTACATGATGATGATGTACGTACGTTCAGTTCGGTGTGGCAGCTAGCTAGAACTACATACATGACCAAAGTTCTGTACCTGTTTTTAATTTGCCTGCAAGTACGTACTTTGGTGGCTGCAATTAATATTTGTTGGAATGAACATTCCAACCATATGGAAGGATGGCCGCGCATGCATACGTATGAAAATTGGTATATATGCCTGATATTATAATCTCTTCGATCATCGAAAGATCATTAGATCACCTACAAAATATGCTTGTTTTGGACGTGTTTTACACTTGCCAACACCTTCCGTCACCTGTATCCAGAAATTAAAGAAGGCCCGAAGGGTATTAAATGCCTCTAATGCCTAAGTTAGATAACCAAAGTAATCAACGATGGTTCTACTAAATCCATTTTTTTGCATACTTAGGTTGAGAGCTACCTCTGATATATATAGAGCGGAAGAAGATAAGCTTAAGCTCGCGCAAATGCTATTGGAGTCTTCTTTATCCTATTTCTCCCGGTACCCTCAATATCAACTCCAAATTAAGGGACTAATTCAAATTTCCCTCTTTAGGGTAGTACAGTCGGATTTTGTGGGTTATCTATATTGGACCCTCTGGGCCTCATAGTCATATGAACAAGCTACCCACGACGGGGAAGGCCCTTCCAATGCCATTTTAATTTATTGGCGACACTGCAAAAGTAGACAAGTTGCCTTAGTTTTTGGAGACATGAAGTATAAAGACGACTAATGAAAAGTAAAATAATCAAAACTATCCATGTTTTATATTGAATAAACTATGCATTTCAAGTAAAATGAAGAGTATCTCACGTACTCTGTCTCCCAGGCATAAATAAAAGCAGAAAAGTTATTTAGAAGATCAGTATATAAAGCAAATCTGATGATCTTATGTTAAGAAAAAAAAAATATAATAAAGGGTTATTTTAATATAAAATTATGGGGTGGTGCTACTCATGATAATTTGTATTACTCGATGATACTGTACTACTACTACTAAGCGTTGCATCTTTTGATCATGAAAGGGTGCCAACGTACAGTACTACTATTATTAATAGAAGGGAATGGAACCCTAGCCGATCATCTAAACAGAGTCTCTAGTACTTCATCTATATATAAGGGTTATATGGAGATAGATGGACTTAAATTAAGCTTTATGGTATATTTGGGTACATGATTTTTATGCGCAATCTCATGTTGTCTACGTTGCAATATATACTGCATGGCATGTCTGAAGTCAGAAAATGTAACCCTGTTCTCAAGTATTTTGACCAAACAATCAAGCAGTACTACAAATATGTTGTGCAAATACCTTGGGGAGGGCCCCATCGATTTATAAGAAGTTTTGTGTCAAACAGTGTTTGGAAGGAGCACGCGGCTATCGATTGCTGCCATAGATGGGATCCCACTTTTAGCATATATATATTGTCAACAACTCAGAATTCAGAAGTAGTTCCGGCCAGGGAGGGCCATTGCAATTGCATGCATGGCGGGTGGGTCATTTTCCCATGTCATAATAAATCATTGCACGTTTGGTTGAGGCAGTCTACAGCTTTCCTTTTTTTCTCTTGAAGACATACATATCGCAGCTATCTAGCTAGCTTACACCCTCAAATTTCATCTTTGAGATCTATAGATGCTTTTATATTTGTCATCATGATCACTCCTATAAATGCTCTTTTTAAATATATATATAAATATATATATATATCTAATTGGTTACATGGAAAATTATTTAAACGATACCGTATCTAATTTGGAGTAATGTTAGGTATAGTACTACTTCACGCAAATCTTTTGTAAAAATGTGAGTTTCACTAAAAGATTTTTTTTACACTTTTAATAGTGGAGTCGGCCACTTTTTTACAAATTAGAGACTGCATTGAGATTTGTATATTTAAGATTTGTACAAATAATTACTCATTTAATTTTAATAGAAGCATTAATGCTTGTAATATTTACATGAAGTCAATCATGTCTTCCTATGAAAAACATTATGTCACTCATGCACATAAAAAAACTGTCAATAGTTGTATAAACATGATCTATTATCTTTAACATTTGCTTCCAACAGTTTTGGACAATGAAAATTAAGTTCTATGAAAATTAAATAAAATGGATATCTCATCTTTCTCTTAGACAATAATGTTATATACAGTTTTATAGTGTATAAGTCTCACGTAATCTTTCTGGAAAAAAATTAGGATCCACTATTAAAAAAAAAATTTCCTCGTATGGATTCTAAATTTAACTACTTTTTTTTAAAAGTACAAGACTTACACATTCTAAGAATGTAAATATTATTTTTTAAAAAAAAAAGTGGGCACTCACTTTGACAGCTAGTTGTTTTTGTAACTTTTTTTTTTCATTTTTCTATATATTCACATTTTTAAAATAATTTTAAAAAATAAAAAAAATACCAATATTCTTAAAATCACTTCTTTAATTATTAAGTAAAAAAAATTTATACCGGAGGACAAAGTAATTTTTTTTTCCGAGTAATCAAATAAAGCGGTAAAAATTGATGGATAAACTAGTTTTTTCCTTAAATATATATATATATATATATATATATATATATATATATTATACCGGAGGGCATACCCTGATTTCCATATCAGAATTGTGATCTCTCTGTTAATATTGAGCCATTTGGCAGACCTTTTTGACTTGCCGAAATCCACAGAATCTTTCAGCTGTGCAGCCCAGACTTTGAGAGAGCGGAATGACTTGCCAACGTCAGGATTCCTGTTTTTTTCATGGTATCGTTAAAGAATAGAAGATTGTTCTCTTTAAAATCAAACTGAGTTGGCAACAAACCTACGTTAGAATACCATTGCAAACTGAATACTTTGTGCGCCCAAATAAGCAAGAAAAGAAAAACAACTGAACTGAACCTGTTTTAAGAAAAATATCTGACCAAATTCTTATACAAAAATGAGAGAAAAATAGCTAAATAAATGAGTCATATTAATATTTCATACTATTCAAAAAATATACGAACAGCAATTAAAATGATTTTAAATAGTTGCTTTTATCAAATATTTAAATGATAATCATTTAAAATGTATCACATAGTAAATATAACTAAAAATAAAAATATATGAGATGAATAAGAACATTAAGTTTTTTTTTTTTTTTCTTTTACTTAAAACTCTCGAACTTTAACATAATATCGTCAGGGTGGAGAGCAGTTACGCATACCACCAGGGAACGGGTGAGCAACCCGCTCGCCCCAAGCACGATTGCGGTCATGTCGCTTAAATTTATAAACATGAGAAGGCAAGTTTTGAGCAAGGTACCCACCCGACTGAATTTTCATTGCCCGCTTAGGTATATAAAGCTAAAATCCTAACTTTTTTTTATCCTACTCTGTTCTTTTTTCCTCTTTACAACTACACGAAACCTCTTCACCGCCTGCTTGTTTGACAAGGACAGACAACTATGGTGGAAGAGATGGCCATGGGTGGGGTGGAAGATAATCATCTCATATAGGCAGGGCCAGCAGTCGGATGTAATTATTATCTACTATAATTATCGGATGAGAACCACTTCCCAGCGGTCAGGCTGTAAATCCCACAAAAGCAACTCTCTATTCAACTCAAGCTAAGTAAGAAAATACACGGTAATTTGATTACGCTCCACCACAACGAATCAAGAGTCATATGCCCTCTATTCAACTCAGCCCTTTCCCTTCTCATTTGCATCACCCTCAGTCCGACACCGACGCCGACGCAAGCATCTCAATTCGACACCGACGCAGCTCAAAAAGTGCCCTTCTGTAAATCGCACCGCCCATCTCTTCCTCGCTACCCCTCTCTTCCTTCTCATTTTCACCACCCCTCTCTGCCCCTCTCTACCGTTGCACACGACAAATCTAAGTTTGATCTACCATGCTACTCAATTATTTGCAAGTAAAGTGAATCTACTAAACAAATCTCCAGCATCAAATCCCCAACAAAGTACTCGTTTGGGTATCGAGTTAGCCAATTCAAACCCAGTGAGATCTAGTAAACATATTCCCATTACTCAACCAGTGAGATCTAGAACCCAAAGAAACTAAACCCATTACTCAACCAACCGATATAGTTTTCTGATTAGCAAGCGATTTTCATTTAAAACAATAGAGCCAAAAACATATAAAACTAATTTTGCCATTTAGTTTCCCAGTTTTTCCAACACCCAAAACGCACAAAAAACTCCAAATGAAAAAGTAAAAAAGACTCAAATCGTAAAAACCAGAATGAAAGACAAATCCTTCGGGTGCGATTTCCTGAGGTTGAAATCAGCTTCAAAGGGGTGCGAGGGATTCTGAAGGGGCTGAAGCCTAAGACACGAAGAAGAGATTGCCCCGGTTCTGATGTAGTGCTGGTTTAGAATAAGTGTGGTGGAAGTCTTAAGTGTTACTATGTGATTGGCAAGCTGCTTTTGGCTAAGAGCAGCCCGACCGATCCAAAATAATTCTCTTATTAGATATCAAAAGATATACTCCAAAATTTTAAAGAATTCTATTCATTATTATTTTTATTCGTTTTTATACTCTCAATATTTTTTAATATTATATCAAATAATTAATCTACAAGTAAAAGATAATAAATTGTGTCGAATCAATTTTAACTTTTAACCGTAGCTCCTCAGCTTATAAACTGTATTTCGGTTCCACGTCAACGGCGGTCGCTAACATGCATGGCACAGGCGCACCAAGTTAACATTCACTCCAGCATAACTCGCCGTCGCGTATACGAAACCCCGTGCGCATCTATTTTCCGTAGCACACCCACGGCGCACGTTATCCTAAGTCCCAACTTATTATGAAGTTCTTCCCAGTTAGCAGCTGTGGAACTGAACGCGTCTCTGTCACACTGTTTAAAGACCCTTAAAAGATTTTCAAATTAAAAATAATAAAAGAAAAAACAACAGACACTGACACACATTCGATTTTCTTTTTTATTTTCTATTTTTGAAAAAAATTAAATTGTATATAAAAAGAAAGGAACTCTCCTAGTTCATGCTATTTTCAACGAAGATAGCCTCTCCTCCCCTCGATTCAGATCAATCAGCCACGCCCCTCTACATCGCCCTCTGTTTCTCTCTCCCACACGATAAATACGAGAAAAACCCACGTCAAATCCCCACGAATCTCACCCGCCCACCTGATAATCTCACGCTCCTGAGTCACCAGGCCTTCGGGTTCTCCACCGATCAGGAACCATATTGCTTCTCTGTACGCAGCTTTGCATTAATTTCTTCGTTTTTCTTGCGGTATTTGCGGCCTTTGTTTGCTTATTATTGTGCTCGTTTGTGCGTAGTCACTGGGTTTAATGCAGGTGAGCATAGAGAAATGGACGTAAGTTCTGCGTGTGTGCTTGTGGTGGTGACATGCAGTGTGTGAACACGTGGTTCAGAGAGGCTTCGGGTGGTGGAAATGGCGAATCAGGTGGTGAAGGTGAGGAGGCAGACGATTGTGGCGTGCATGACTTGTCCTTTATGCAAGAAGCTCTTCAGAGATGCCACTACAATATCCGAATGCCTTCATACGTGTGAGTGTCTCTAATCTGCTTCTTTGTGGTTTAAATCTTGTTTGTTTTGTGTTTATGATGCCAATTTTGAAAATTTATGTTATCCTGGTGAGTTGTTCTGTCATTTTGTGGTTCTGGTTATCTGGGTTATCATTATTTCGGGTTTTGTTTTCTGGGTTTGCCTCCTATTGTTCTGGGCATTCGGTTTTAGTATTTTTCATGTTCATCGGGATCTTTGTTCCTCTCTCTCTCTCTCTCTCTCTGCGTACTTGAAAATTAAAATCATTCGATCGATCTATTACTTTCTGTAAACAAGTTTCTGTTTCATAAATATACGTGGGAAAGAAAGATTGGATGTTTGATTGATAGTGATAATAATGGAGGGCCTTTTGTTATAGTAACTATGCAAGCATTACACCCCTGCTAGAGCTCTTGGGATTAAGTCCTCGTACATGCTAGATTTAGCTGGGCTTTGGGTGTGCAATGTGCTTGCCTATGTGCGAGCCCAGGAGATAATAATACAGTTTGGCCGTGGGAAATTGAGGATCAAGCGATCCTTCAATTCTCTTTTTGTCTGTAATCCATAATGTAAATTGCTCGATCAAGTCGGTCAGAAGACTCTTTAGGGCAAGACTGTATATACAGCTATTGTAAGCCTTACGTAGAAAAAGGAGATTTTAAGGTTGATAATATATTCTTTCATAGTCCTTTCATGTTTTTTTGTTTATCTTTGTTTGAGTGGTCTTAACCCAGAAACGCTAGTGGACAGTATCTATCTGTAGCAATTGATGCTCTGTATCTATAAATAACTCAAAATATGCTTTGCCTCCTCTTAACTTTGCTGGCCTCTTTTACCAAGCTGAAGAGTTTGAATACTTGATATTGACCTATTTCTTTTTTTCATAGTTCTTTATAAAGTTATCGATGCAATGAACAGATGTCAGATGATTTGTCTTTTGAACTTCATCCAGTTTGCAGGAAGTGCATATATAATAAGATTTCAGAAGAGGAATTAGAATGCTGTCCAATATGCAACATTGATCTGGGTTGTGTCCCACTGGAGAAATTAAGGTTGGATCTCAGCACTATACAATCTCAGCAACAAATACAATCTCTCCCTCTCTAAGTGGCTTTACTTCCAACGTGGTGTTACCTAAGCTACATATTGCATGAATTGGGATTGCATAACAAGTGATAACTTCTGGTTCATATCATTGGCTAGTTATATTATCTATCATTCCATATGCTAGTGCTTTAGAAGCAGTTGTTTAATGACATTGCACGTGTATAAGGCTAATACAATTTGCCTGCAATTTTGTTTTTTTTAAATCTGAGAATATGCCAATTTTTCAAGCTTTTGTCGTAAAATTTAGGTGTTCCTTTTGGTGCTAGGTAGGTATTAAAATGTTGGTAATATCTAAGAATGTGGAAACACAGTAGTATGGGTTGAATTTGCACATTGCATACTTATTGGTGTGTGGCTTGTCGGTACAAATTTTTATATTATGTTTCCAAGTGTTAATATTTATGATGCTCTCAGCATTTCTGGCAATTTCTTGATTATCTCTTAGAGTTCTGCTTATACAGCTCTTCTGCATGTATGCAAGTGGGTGGATTTGCATTCATTTAAATGTGCTTGATATATAATATCATAAATTCCAGTTCTTCTTATGCCAAATTTCCATTTCTCATCCCACGTTCCATTCTGTGGCAACTACAAAAATATGCTCGCTGAGCAGCATGCAGATTTAGTTAGTATATTAACCACAGTTAAGTGGATGCTTTAGATGTGAGTTTGTTCTGATAGTTATCCATACTTATTGATCTCTGATCATCAGGCCGGACCACAATTTGCAAGATGTAAGGACAAAGGTTTTCCCTCTCAAAAGAAGAAAGGTAAACGCACCTGAATTTGTGCCTTCAAATACATTACCAGCCAGAAGAAAGGAGAGATCATTGTCATCATTGGTGGTCAGCACTCCCAGAGTGTCAAACCAGGCTACCATGACTGGAAGAAGATCAAGAGCTGTTGCAAGAAAGGCCATTGCTTTAAAAGGCTCCAGGTTTTCCATTGAGAAACCCATTAAAAAGGAGGAAGATTCTGTGGATGATCATCCAGAAAGTTCAAGCTCACCTGAGACTTCAAACAAGTTTCCACTAAATACTGGGCAGGTAAAAGGAGGCCAGCATGCTGTTTTCTTTTCTTATGCCATGATTTTTATTTTCCAGTCTGCCTACATGTTCTTCCTTTCCCAGTGGCTCAGAAAGATTGCATCTGCTCAAAATTACTAATAATTTTCATGCTTGTATATTTGACTGGTATAGTGTTCTTCCCCTGGTGAGCCTAGCCATTCCACCTCCATTAAAGAAATGGAGAATGATCCCGAACCATGGGAAGCAAAATTGGATCTCTGGAAACCTTTAAACTATCTGGTGGAAGTTGCAAATAGGACTAAATCTTTCAAGTCTAATTCACAGGGGTCTGATGCTAAATTAGAACCTATACAAGCTAATGAGAGCGAAGGTCAAGTGCGAAAATCCAAAATTAAGGAAATTAAACGCAAGTCTAAAGTTGAGGATGAAATGAATATCACTGATCCTGCCTCTTCGGAAATGGTAAAACCCAAAATTCTGAGAAGGGTTCGCCGGAAAAGGGAACCTGCTTTTGGAGAATCAGGTATTTCACCCCAAGTTGTGCTGGATGCTGCCAATGCAAAACCCAAAAGAAGACCCGGTCCAGTTTGGTTCTCTCTAGTAGCTTCTGAAGACCAGTGAGAAACAACTTTAGCTTTTAAACTTTAAATTATTATTATTATTATTATTTTATGAAAATTGGATGAATTTGCTTGGAAACGTGGACCTCCTTTATTTATTGCTTAGTATTGATGGTTTCAGAGAAGGAAGTGCACCCTTGCCACAAATTCCTGTAAACTACTTAAGAATAAAGTAAGTTTCTTTCACCTTCTATATGTTTTTAGGCTTTATTCATTGTACTTGATGAAATAAGCTCATTCCTTGTTGTTTTAGCATGAAAGATCAATTCAATACATTAGCGTGTATTTGTACAAGCTTGTTTACGCAGCTATAATCTATATATAGGAAAATATTATTATGTAGCCTTTAAACTTTGAGATAATATTAACGCCCACTTGAACTTTGACTGCTTTTGGTGCCAATATTAGAGCACATGGTGGACACATAGATAAAGAAAGACCTTAACTTGTTAATCATTGATTTGACATCTCATCTAATTACTTGACTGTGTATATTTTGATGGAGTATGTATGTGTCAGTGTTACATTTATAAATAGCAGAAATTGCAGAATTATCCTAATTCGAAACTGTTCTGAAATCAGTTATTGTAATTGATTAACCCTGAAAACCTACAGGGGGAAGTCCTTCACTTGATATTGAGCACAGGTTTCACACATATGATAAACACTGCTATAGTGATTTTAGTTTTAAATATTTTAATGAGTGTCTATATCGTGGATACTTCTGGTGATCAGGTCGAGCTGAGCTTCCTAAGTAATATATTCTTCAGCTGCTGTCACAAGCCTTGAACATGGGGTTGGTCTTTTTTCAGCTCTCATATCAACCATTGCGCTGAGTGTGCTGCTTCTCAGCCAATTCAAACATCATTTTATTTTGAGCTGGAAAATTTTCAAATAAGTTGTTTGAGTCACCTTTAGGTCCCTACGATAGTTACATATCTCATATGAAACTATATATAATCTATAATTCTCAGTTTTCTCCCTAGATATACATCTTATACCTCTTGTTTTGGGAGAGGGAAGATCACAAAAATGTATTTTTTTTTATATAGCTGAACCATCTATGTCAAGATGATAACAGCAAATATAAATTTTTCTGGCATGTTTTAGTACATTATAAGTATGTGCATGCCAAATGGAAATTGTTCTGTTTTCCATATTGAAAATATGGAACTGTATGAATAAGTGGCTCATGTTCTGTATAAGGAGCATGGAGAGTAACACTGAATTCTAGGATTAAAAGCCCAATGTGGAAGCATAATGGCAAGAGCTGGCCCATATTAAGCTATATAGTTTGTTTGTTTGCCGGGGGAAAACAGAAGATTTATTTATTTATTTTTATAGCTATATATTAGGCTCAGCTTCGTTGGTTCAATAGGTTGAGGGGCAGGGCATAGCCCTTGCAGTACAGTAGGGCTAGATTTGGAATTTTCAGTTTTTTGTACAAGTAGAATTTCGGGAGCAGCCTAAAACACCTGCTAACACCCATAAACGACTGCTCAGTAATAGAAGAGGTAGGGGTGCAGTCTGCAGAGAAAGCCAAGACGTTTGCCTAGAAGTAACAACCCTCATAACCATGTACTTATTCTCATGTATTGAAAAAGCAGCCACTCACTCTTGTGGACGTAGGCACATTGTCGAACCACATAAATTCCTATGTTCAAATTTTCTATTTTTCTATTCTCATTTTCTTGGTATAATTATTGTTGTTAGCTTCACAAATCTCAACAGGAACTGTAACTTCGATTTTTATCCTCTCTTGCATGTGTAGCATGCAATCAAGAAGCCTACCTACAATGTCCATAATGGAAAATTTAACTACCTTGGAAATTGTTTTTGTTAGTGGTGCCCAGGATTTATATTTGTCGTGTTTGTTTCTTTTGTCACAGGGATGGAAATGTACCTGTTTCATTTATCCAAAAATATGTGATGAGGAAGCTAGATCTTACCAGTGCAGTCGAGGTGAGTGGATAAATCTGATTCGAAAGACAATCTCTGATTAAGTAGAAAACTGATGAGAAAGGTTTTACTGTTCTGTTTAGTTTTTGTGGTGCATAAATATCTCTTGGTTTGCCCTTGTATATTTTTATATCTTTTATGAAATTTAAATACTAAAATCTAATTGTAGTTGTCTTTAAGAGCTAAGAATCTAAGATTATAACATGTTGCATGTCTTTTGAAGAGGTGCGTGCATTCCCAGTCAGTTTTTCCTTAGATTTTTTCTTTTAAAATGGGAAATTAAAATTTTCATTTTTCAGCTGGAATAGTTTAGGCAGAATATGTAGCATAAACGCTGCCTCATGGGTTATATTAACAAAATTATACATTTCGTAATGATCTTGGAGTGGTGGCTTGATACAATCCTACCTTCAGTGATCGACTCTCAAGACTCAAATAATTAATTTGACTTTGCAGTCTGAGATTTTACTCCTGTCCTGGATTATGGCCCCCTGGACTATAAACAAAATAGTTGTTGCATTCCTTGAATTATTAACAAGCAATGTAGCCTGCAGTACTGCAATGAAGTAACACCATTGCACTTCCCTTGGTATTTATTGGATTATATTTCATAAACAAAGGTTGGTGTTTCCAGTCCACTCATTGCTAACCAACTCAGTTGATACTCTTGCAGGTTGAGATCAAATGCATGGGACAGCCAGTTGTCCCCACCTGGAGACTACATAATTTAGTTGATTTGTGGGTACGGACGGCGTCAACATCAGAGCAAGTTCCAGCCTCCATTGGGTCCCCGGCCAAGGATTTCGTGATGGTGCTGGCCTATGCTCGAAAGGTTCCAGAAACTTGATTATGGTTTTCTATCTACTGCCATTCACATCTTCAATAATCTAAACACACTCCTTGTAGAATCTCAGTGGTGATAGAGTGGCACTGTCTGATCCGGCATGTATTTTATGAGTCATAATAATCGGTTCCTTCACAGGCAACATTTTCCTAGCCACAGCACAGGAGGGGAGAGATAGGCTACTAAAGAGTTTTCTTAATGTTACCCACATGTTGAGACAATCACAGTGCCCCCTATAGTATAGTATGGTCTTGGCAAGGTCTGCTTGTTGACTGTTCCGTAATTAAGAAGTCCAATCTTCACGTGTATGGTTTATTATTCAGATCCCTGCATGTTTAACTTTCTAGCTGCTACTTGTTCATCTTCCTTGTCAAGAGGTGTACTTTATTACATTCTTAGGAAAATTACCCTCAACCTGCTAAAATTACTAGTGCGGCAGGCCCTAGTTCTCACCCTCTATCTTTAGCTCTCCAAAGAGTGCTGCTACACCCACCGAGGGTGTAGCCCGAGGCATTAACCCGAGAAGGCCATTTGGTCCCCTTTTTTATATTCTTAAACATTTAAAAAAAAAAAATCACAACATCATTAAAAAATACTTCCTTAATTATTAGTTAAAAAATTCGAAAAAATGTCTTGGGACAACCTCTCGTTGGCCCAAGCATTTTCTTTCATTTTAACCTTGTTCCAGAAAATGAAAAGAAATTTGCCATTCCTGTGCTGGAATTGGGATAAATTCACCCTAATAATTATTTGTTTTTCCTACCTAAGCATTTCATTAAAATAAAAGAAACAAGATACATAAAAGATGAGGTAGGGTTTCCGATATGAGACCAATAATTTGGTTCCATCCATTCCCCCTGCAAGGGAGAGCTGTCTCTAATAACGGTTTTGGACAATCAGTTGGGGGGATACGGTACCATGATAGACTCTGTGTTTATTTGTTTTACATTTCTGTTCATTGCTTTAAAATGGTCAAGGAAAACTGTAACATAGTTAGATAGGAAACATCAACTTGGCACGAATGTGTCTAGAAATATGCACATGTGACTGTGGTGGTGCATGGGACTTGGGAGCCATGCATTGAGGAGTTGGGGTTGGCTGGATAAGTTTGATAGATTTGAGAATTCACTACAAATAAAACTATTTATTTATGACTATTTTATGTTAAAATGAATCTATTTTCGTTGTAATAGTCATTCTCGTAGTAAATAGTTCGTCACAAATGTTATTTTTTCTTGTAGTGATTCTAGTTTCAATGATAAGGTGCATTTAACAGCCGAAAGCTCTAAAGCGTGGCGGCACCTAAAACTCACGCTCTAATTAGGTCGTGCATGAGTCTCCCAAGTCGATCATTTTGCGGCGATTGTGTTGTAATGATAGATTTGCAGTTGGGGAATGACGTGGTGGACAATTGTAAATTTTTTATGATCGAAAAAAGTAGATCCAACCCTGGCGTAGCTTGAAGAAAGCAAAAATAAAAACATGAACAAGAAACACTTGTATACAAGGTGGCGACGGGAGTTAGAAGGAGAGAAAGATACTAGTCTTGTGAGTTTTGAATAGAGAGAAACTTTAGAGAACGGAATTAGGAACTACCATAGGAATTGTTCTGTTTGTAGTTTGTACTTCGTAGTGACATTGGGTTGACATTAGGACATGTTTATTTTCACAATTTTTTTATGACTAATTTCGTCTCATCTCATTTAATCATTATAATTTTTTTAAATTTTTATATAAAATAAATAAATAATTTAATTTTTTCAAATTTTAAAATAAAAATAACATTAAAAAAATACATTTTAATAATATTTTATTTAATTTTTAATTTTACTCTCATCTTATCTTCTCACAATTTTATTGATACTGAAAATTCAAAAGAGCGTTGAAATAATGAGTTTTGGAATCTCACCTACATCATGAAAAGCAGATGTAAATGCTTAATATCCAATTAATGGGTTTCAACCGGTACCCAAAATTGATGCCTAGCTGACATCTACACTGACATCAATAACTTCTAATTTATTTAGACAATTTTTCACTTCTTTTTTATGCTTATTAATTACTTTATTTTTTATTCTTCTTTTTCAAGTTTTAAATAGATAAGTACATTTTATAAAAATAAATAAATCCTACTAAAAAAATAATTTTTTATGCTTTTTAAAAATAAAATAAAGACATATCAAATTTATCTATTGTAGAATTTTTTTTTTTTTTCTACGTACTACCATTCAATGGGAATTCCAATCCTCTCCAGTCCATCATTGCCACTCCAGCATTTTCCGACACCCCTTCCCTTTCTCTCGGGTCAATGGAACTTAAAAAAGCATTTCTTTATTTCTTTTAACATCAATGATCAATCAAATAAATCCTTCAAAACCAACTATTCTTACAATTATTAAGGCCCATTTGCTTTCGTGGTTTTCTTTAACATCTATGAAAACCAATTAGATGAGAATTCTTCATCAAAATTGTTCCAAGAATTTTCAAAGTTATTTTCACATCACTGAAAATCTGTAAAATAACTTCATAATATTGTTACAATATTGTTACCATTGCTCGAGCATCTCTTTAATTTGGAGATAATTTTATTCATTTTCATAGATTGATGAAGTAGTTGCAAAAGAAAAATATGAACCTAATACCACTTGTAACATATCTATAGTTACTTAAAAAAAAAAATAGATTGAAATTGCTCACTTCGAGGGGAGCACCTCCAGAAGAAGATAAGAAAAAGAAAATAGAATTTTTATTAACTTTTTGAATGTCCCAATCCTAGAGTTCTTGGCTCTTACATAAATGAGATAACCCCTACATGGGCTCAGGCTAACACACTAAAAACATACAAGAAAATAAAATTAAGGCCCACTAACTATCTTGTAATCCAAATACATGCTGAATTTGAAATTGTAAATGAAATTAAACTGGTTTAAGGCCCATAGCCCATGTCCTTCATTTGAAACTGTGACAGACAACGACAACCCCAATTAGAACCGAAACTAGCACGTTTAGCCACACATCTGTGAGCACCAGAGCAACTATCGTGACGACTGCTAGCAAGGCCAGAACGACGAGGTCGTTGACTTGGCGGTTGAGGACAGCCAGCGATTCTTTGCAGAGGAAGTAGAGGAAACACCAGGCAACGAAGGCGAAGAAGAAGACTATCATGGAGATCGAGTGCCCCAGAAGGCTGAGGAATAGGACGAGGAGGACGATGTGCGCGTAATTAACTCAAAAGTAGCCAAGGTTTCTCTTGATGTAGAGGGAAGCTTCGTCGAGTGCATAGGGGTGAGTGAAGGAGGAGAATGGTTGGACTAGCTGCCACCATGGACGGCTCCTGGAGAAGGAAAAGCGGTTGGGGGAAGGGGTTGTGCTGGAATAAGATGGCGCACACAAAATTTTGATATGCTAGCTTTCTGAAAGAGCTAAGACCACGCTGTTAAGGTGGCTTTATGAATGAACGTCGTCGTTTTGTGGCCATGGCAATCCATAAAAGACAATGATAGGATTCCGCTGATTAAGAAAGTTTTTGCCATGGATCCCGCCATGTCAAAAACTACGAAATTCGTCGTTTGTCGACATAGTTTTTTTTTTTTTTTTTGGTTTTTTATCCTTAGTATTTTTTTTATGAAATTTTCCTTAGTTATTAAGAAATTATTTTTTAATAATATTGTAATTATTTTTAAATATTTAAAAGTGTTAAAACAATATGTGAAAACATTTTAAGTTTTTTCACATCATTTTTTTAATACTTTTAAATAAAAAGAAAAAAAATTTATAATATTATTAAACAACACTTTTTCAATCATTAAATAAAAAAAAAATTGAAAAAAAAATTGGAGCGAGAGTTGGGATCCTATCATTTTCCATAAATAAATCCAATGTAAAACGAGACATGTCCAACTTTCTTATTTTAATGAGATTGGTCCACGTGGAAGGATCGAGGATGTATGGAAGTCGGCAGTCGGCTAACAACAAAAACATACAAAATAACTGCATTGAATGCTTTTTATATGAGAATTCAAAATAGATTAAGAGTGGTTCTACTTAGGGCTGAAAATCGATGGGTTCAACGCGGTTTCAGTGCCTAATTGACGCCGAACCGATGTCTTCTATGAGAGGAAAGAATCGGCTGAAACTGGTCGATTGGGGGAGAGAGAACCGATATTATCGGTCTCGACACAGTGCGGTTCTGTTCCTCGGTTTGCCGTCGGCGTCTTTGTGACGAAGTAGGGATGCTGTTGACGTTTACCATGAGGGAGCAAAAGAAAGTTGCAGGTGAAATGGCGACTAAGGAAGAAGAAAGAAGAAGAGGGGCCATGTGGTTTATTAAATCCATTTTGAAATGGCGTTGTTTGCCTTTAAGGCGCAATTCCATATGTTTTTTTTTAATTAAGTTCCAAGGGCAAAACGACGCCGTTTTAGTTTCACTTATTTAAGTGAAACAGCGCCGTTTTTTTTTTATATATATATATATTTAAATATATATATATAAAGAGTCGGCCGGTTCAACGGTTTTCTAAGAGTTCGAACCAGCCGATATCGATTTTCATCAATTCTTGCCGACCGCCAACCGGTTCCTTGTTTCGGCGACCGGTCTAATTGGTTCCCGACCGGTTTAGGCGATTCCTATCCACCCTTAGTTCTACTCATATGCCATCTTAAGGTCTTATTTATTTTTACAGATGAGATGAGATAAGTTGATATTAAAGTTAAAAATTGAATAAAATTTATTAGAATATATTTTTTTAATATTATTTTTGTTTTGAGATTTGAAAAAATTGAATTGTTTATTTTATTTTGTGTGAAAATTTGTAATGATTAGATGAAATGAGTTGAAAGAATTTGTGAAAGCAAACGAGGCCTTATCTTCAACACCACACACCGATGGTGTGGCATTTTTTTTAATTTTTTTTTTCTTTTAGTAAAACACGCGTTTTACCCACATTCTCCACGTTTTACCCCCAAATTATCTAATTCAAATTTTTCCCTCCCCCACGTTCTTGCTCTATGCCTTTGCCCCTCTGCCCGCCTTGTAGTACGTTTGTCACAGTCTAGCGTCGGCAACGACTCCAATCGATAAAAGAAACTTACACACAAGTTCTCTCTGTATGGCAATCTCTCTTTCTAAAAAATTTCAGTAAAATGCACAAATTAGTGGTTGCATTTTGGGTTCACACCTGCTCGATGACTGAGTTTGTGTTTCTTTGTACATGGTTGAGTTCTTATTGAACATGACATATTTTATATGGCCCAACTCTGTCCTCTTTGTTTGGGTTTTTTTCAAATACAAAGTAATGTAATTTATGTGTTTGAATTGGCTGAGTTGTAGCTTTATATAGAATGATTGGTTTTTTTTTTCTTTGGAATCTGAAAGTTAGACATGTTTGGATTTTCTATAAATACAAGTAATGTAATTTATTTGTTTGTACATGGCTGAGTCGTAGCTCTATACAGAAGGATTGGGTTTTTTTCCTCTAGAATCTGGAAGCTGGACATGTTTGGGTTTTCTTTAAATACAAAGTAATGTAATTTATTTGTTTGTACACGGCTGAGTCGTAGCTCTATATAGAAGGATCAAATTTTTTTTTCTCTGGAATCTGTAAGCTGGACATGGGAAGCTGGACATGTTTGGGTTTTCCTCAAATACAAAGTAATGTAATTTATTTGTTTGTACATGGCTGAGTCGTAGCTCTATATAGAAGGATCGAATTTTTTTTTTTCTGGAATCTGTAAGCTGGACATGTTTGGGTTTTCTCTACAATTTGAGTAGTAGCTCTATTTGTTTGATGCTTGAGATATTGGCTACCGCTCTCATATCATGTTTAGTGGACATGTGACTTAATTTAGGCACATATATACCTTCTTGCGAGAATCTGCAGTGAAAGAGGCACCATAAAGTTGTTGAATTTGTGGATTAAGCTACCAACATCTGACTCCATTTTATTCCAATCCATCAACCATTTTAAATTATCATCTAGATCTTGTTTCCAACTATTATTGAAAGCATTAAACTCTGTGTTTTGTGCTAATTGCAGTGTTCTCAGCACATAATATATTTAGCTTCATGCTAGTCATCGTACTGTGCATCAATTATATTTGTGAATGTGTCATGTACAATCAATGAGAAAAATCTCTCACCCCCTCCCCCTTTTATTTCATGTGTGAAATTATTTATACATTTCTGCTTAGTAATTTCGTTCTATGAACTCAGTGGAAATAACGTGATGGATAAAGAGGAAGATGAAAGGCCACCCAGGCCTTCTACATCAATTTCACTGACTCAGGTATGATACACATTGGTCATTTATAAATATTGTTGTGTCGATATTTTTAGTTAATGTATTTTTATTTGTGTATTACAGGGATATTATGGTCTAGGAAATTTGTATTACTCGTCATTTATGATGCATCCAAATGTATATCCAAATTCATATACATACGAATGGGGTAGCCATGTAGATTTCTTTCTAAATTTTTAAATGTTTTTTCTTACATTTGTTGAGCCTTTCTAACATCATGTCTAATTACAGCCTCCATCAATGCCACATTTTGGAACAACGATCCTCTACCCTCCGTTGACTAATTCGGAGGAGTCGGGCTGTGTTCCATAAATGATCTAGGTAGATTCATTTCTAGCTTTATAATTTACTTTTTCTTACGTGCATTTGAGCTGTTCTAACACCATATCTAATTACAACCCTAATCAATGCCACATTTTGGAACAACAATCATCTACTATCTGTTGACTAATGTGGAGGAGTCAGACCGAGTTCAACAAACGATTCAAGTAGATTCTTTTCTAACTTTTTACTTTTTTTTTCTTACGTGCATTTGAGTTGTTCTAACATTGTGGCTAATTACAGCTCCCATCAATGTCATGTCCTTCGTAGAGTATTTTGGAGGAGTTGAGAAGATCTGAAAAGACTGTAAGTGAATCATCAACTACTCCATTTATATATGAAAGTGAAAAGAATTTTGGAGGTACATCATGCATGATTGATCGAAGCTGTCATATTAGTAATGGTATTACACTTTTAACCCGATGAGTAAACATCCAGTGTATGTTTATAATATAAATGTTAATCTTAAGAGTATGTTTTCATTTTTAGAAACTTCATTGGACGTAGAGGCTGAGGAGATTAATAAAGTATTGGATGATGATGATCGAGTTGAGGAGCCCAAACTTGGTATGGAGTTTGCCACTGATCAAGAGCTTATGGCCCATTACAAGTGATATGGCAAGCGATATGGTATGGGGGATGATTTTATGTAATTGCATAATTATCAACAAACAGGGTTGCATCTCCACCTTCGATATTTTTGATAAAAAATTATCATTAATGATGACTATGTCAAAAGCGTCAAGTACTCAGTTTACTATAATGAGGAGGGGTGTGAAGTGAAATGCACATGTGCGTTGTTTAAGATGAGGGAGATTCCTTGTAGGCATGCATTGAAAGTTTGTCAGATGAAGAAGATTCATGTATATTAAAACAGAGGAAATAGCAGAGGTACACAAGCTGTTTGTGAAAATGTTTCACAGTATATTGCATTCTTCTTGTATTGATCAGTGTACAATATGCGTATATATATAGCTATTTACATAACAGACTTGATTGTAAAGACCACTTATATTGTGACACCTATCCCTACCTTTTATTCTTTCTGTTACAAGGACTATGCTCAGATATTCTAGATGATTATTGCTACTTTTCTTGTGATGTTGTTGGTGCCTTAATATCCCCCCTCGATTCGAGTGGCACTGAGGCAAGAGTAAGACTGGCCCGAAGAAGTGAGAAATGCACTGTAGACAAAGGTTTGGTGAGAATGTCGGCTATTTGATCATTGCTAGAGACAAAGGCTACATGAAGAGATTTGGCAGCAACCCTTTCGCGTACAAAATGGTAATCTAGTTCCACATGCTTTGTTCTGGAGTGTAAGACAGGATTCATGGAGAGATAGGTTGCACCAATGTTGTCGCACCAAAGAGTAGGTGGCTCCGATAGACTAATACCAAGTTCTTTGAGAAGTGACTGCAACCAAAGAAGCTCACACGTAGTATTAGCAACGGATTTGTACTCAGCCTCCGTAGAAGACCGAGCTATAGTGGACTGTTTTTTAGAGCCCCATGAAACTAAATGATTACCAAAATAAATGCAAAAACCTCCCGTGGATCGCCTATCATCTGGACAACCAGCCCAGTCAACATCAGAGAAAGCTGTCAATTTTGTGGAGGAAGATGAAGAAAAAAATAAACCAAGATGATGTGTTGAATTGAGATAACGAAGAATGTGTTTTACTGCTGTCCAATGTGGAAGACGAGAATTATGCATATATTGACAAACACGATTTACAGAAATGAAATATCAGGACGAGTGAATGCAAGATATTGCAGGCTCTCAACAACACTACGATACCACACTGGATCCTCATAAGTACACCCATCTTAGGTTGTGAGTTTATCTGAACAAGACATAGGAGTTGACACTGCCTTAAAGGTGTGCATATTAGTCTGTGTAAGCAAATCAGTGATGTACTTAGTCTGAGACAAAAACAAACCAGAGGAGGTTCTATGAGCTTGAATACCAAGAAAATAATGTAGCAACCCAAGATCTTTGACAGGAAAATATGTGCTGAGAGTAGAAATAAATTGTGTAATCAACTGAGAATTAGAACCAGTGACTAAGATATCATCAACATAGATTAACAAATAAATTGAATCAAAACCATTTTGCATAATAAACAGGGAGGAATCAGCACGAGAGCAACGAAAACCAAGGGA
This sequence comes from Juglans microcarpa x Juglans regia, assembly GCF_004785595.1. Taxonomy (NCBI): domain Eukaryota; kingdom Viridiplantae; phylum Streptophyta; class Magnoliopsida; order Fagales; family Juglandaceae; genus Juglans; species Juglans microcarpa x Juglans regia. Next base: position 32,505,627 of record NC_054597.1, read on the forward strand.
AAGTAATCTATCATTGAGTTTTGCAAACCAAGCTCTAAGAGCCTGTTTTAAACCATAGATAGATTTATTTAACTTACAGACATGGTGAGGATAATCAGGATTCACAAAACCAGGGAGTTGTTTCATGTAGACTGCTTCCTCAAGGTCCCCATGAAGAAAATCATTTTGTATGTCGAGTTGATGCAGAGCCTAGTGAGATGAGACAGCAATGGATAGAAGAAGACGAATGGTTGTGGGTTTAACAACGGGGCTAAAAGTTTCAGAATAATCTAACCCATGCTGCTGATGAAACCCTTGAGCCACTAGTCTAGCTTTACGCCTCTCAATGGTTCCATCAGCATGTCTCTTTGTTTTCAAGATCCATTTTGAACCAAGAAGATTATAGGCAGAAGAAAAAGGTACCAGAGTCCACGTTTTGTTTTGAAGAAGAGCATCTAGTTCGGAAGACATGGCATATCGCCATTCTTGATGCTTTGAGGCTTCGGTATAAGAAGATGGTTCCTCTGGGACCCCGAATGTGGGAGATGAGATGGTTTGAGTGAGAGAGGTTGTAGATTTCGAAGATGGCCAAGGAATGGTGCCATTGATTCATTGACTGAGTTTTAGATCTAGTAACCATGGATGCTGAATGGGAGAATCAGTTATCGTGGAAGGAGTGATGGAGTGAGTAGTGGTAGTATTGGATGGAGATGGAGGAACCAAAGGAGACGATGACAACAGGATATTAGTTTATGTGCTTTGATGAGAATCGGCAGGCCTAATGGACAACAAAGAGGATGAAACCCTAGACTCTGTTGATGAAGAAGGAGAACCCAATAAAGGCCTTGATGACGTGGGAGTACTTGTGATGTGTGGGCTAAGATTATTATGAATGGAAGGTGGGAGATTGATTTGTTGTGGGCCGTGTGAATTCGAAGACTCAAGACTGGGAAGAGAAATTGAATGAGAGAACGTGGATTTCGGAAGTGAAATATTTTTGGGCTTTTGAGAAAAAGGAAAGATTATTTCATTAAAATGGACATCTCTTGAAATGAATGTGCGGCTCGTATCAATTTGAAAACATAAATAGCCATTGTGATCAAAGCTATAGCCCATAAACACACATTCTTTAGACCGATAATCCATTTTATGGGAATTAAAGGGTCTCAAGTTGGGCCAGCAAGCACACCCAAAAACTTTGAGAAAAGAGTAATCAGGATTTTGGCCCATTAAAATAAAAAAGTGAGAGTTATTGTGTAGAAGAGGTGTAGGCATACGATTTATTAGATAAGTGGCCGTTTGAAAAGCTTCGGCCCAATATTTGTGTGAGACTGAAGCATGTGAGAGTAAGGCTAGGCCTGTCTCAACTATGTGACGATGACGACGTTCCACACTCACATTTTGTTGATGAAAATATGGACACGTAATACGATGAGAAATGCCTAATGTGCGAAAAATAGCTTGAAAGGGTCGAAATTCACCCCTCCCCCATCTGTTTGGACCGAAGTAATAGTAGAGGAGAATTGATTTTTGACAAAATTAATAAAAGCAATTACTATAGTGGAGGCATTGGATTTTAATTGCATGGGAAAATACCATATAAATTTAGAATAATCATCTATGATTGAAAGAAAGTAACGAGATCCCTTCGTTGAAAGAGTGGACGAGGGACCCCAAACATAAAAAAAGAGCAATTGAAAAGGATAAGTGGAACGGCTACGAGAGGAATGATGAGGTAGAGCATGTGCTTTGGTTGAGGTACAGGCTGAGCAAGGCTGAAGTGAAGTTGATGTGCTGAGAGGAAGACGATGTTGACGAAGAATTGCGTGTGCTTGGATGACCCAGTTTGGAGTGCCAGAGTTGAGCTGAAGTTCGAAGACCCATATAAGCTTGAGGTTTTGAAATAGAGATGGAATTAGCGAGCTCTGCACTTGTCTGTAGCACATACAATCCGTCTTCAACATGGCCCTGAAGAAGAACCACCTTGGTGCATGAATCCTTCACATAGAAAATAGAAGAGTGAAATTCAAAATAGACTCTATTATCTTAACAGAACTGACGGACAGAGAGAAGATTTTTTGAAATCATAGGAACATGTAACAAATTGGTTAAGAGAAATTTGCCAGTATGAGATGAAAGCTGAGCCGAGCCAGTGTTGTGGATAGGAAGATTGGAGCCAGCTCTGATGCTCACTGTGTCAGTACCTTGATAAGTCGACAAATCCACATTAAGGTTCTGGAAATCAGATGTAAAATGATGACTTGCTGCAGAGTCTGGAAACCAAGTGGTATTCGGTGATGGGTTTGGGTTGATAGCTGTGTAATTAGCAGAGAAGTGTTGAGGTGGAGGAGACTGATACCCATGATCGAACCTGTAATAACATGTGACAGCTGTGTGCCCCCCTTTTTGACAGACTTGACAAATGGATTTGTTATAGAAGGGAGTACCAGTGGGTTGAGGGCTAGCAAAAATGCTGCGGCCATTGTGGCGACCACGACCACGACCTCTAGAATAATTGTTGCGACCACGATTACAGTTGTGGCCAGATGAAGGAGTTTTGATCGTGCTGTTGGCTGTAATGGATGCGCCCGAAAGAAGGGACTGTGTTTGGTGAGAGATCCTTGACTCGTGATTCAAGAGATAACTGTAAAGTTGATGGGGAGATAGAGAATCTGGTCTTGTGGTGAGGGAGGTAACTAGGCTTTCATATTCTGCACCTAGTCCTGCAAGAAGGTAAATGATGGATGTGCCCGAAAGAAGGGACTGTGTTTGGTGAGAGATCCTTGACTCGTGATTCAAGAGATAACTGTAAAGTTGATGGGGAGATAGATAATCTAGTCTTGTGGTGAGGGAGGTAACTAGGCTCTCATATTCAGCACCTAGTCCTACAAGAAGGTAAATGGCAAGCTCGGAATCATCTAAAGGACGTCCCACAGCTGCCAGAGTAAAAGCTAGAGATCTGACTTTATTGTAATAGTCAGTCACGGAATCTGCTCCTTTCTTGATAGTTGCTAATTGAAACTTAGTGTAAATGAGATGAGCTGAAGATTTTGTAGCAAAAATATTTTGCAAGGTTGTCCAGACCTCACATGAGGTAGAACAATCAAGCACTTGTGCTAGGACAGAATCGGTCAAAGATAAATTTATTGTAGACATTATCAATTTATCCTGAAGACGCCATTGTGTATGTGCCGGATTTGGTTTGTCATTGAGTTTGGATGGAGGTTGTGGAAGAGAACCATCCACATATGGAAGGAGCTGATGACCTTCCAAGAATGGAAGGATCTGCGCTTTCCATAAAAGAAAATTTTCTGTCGTGAGCTTGATATTGATGAAATGTGAAGCTGTGTTGAGAATGGTAGGATTAATAGATGATTCGTTAGAAGTCATTGTTAGAAATGAGAAAGAAAGAGACTAGAGGAATAAAAAAATTAAAGCTGAAAGGAAGTTAGACGCGGATCGAGAGGCTCATGATATATATTAAAACAGAGGAAATAGCAGAGGTACACAAGCTGTCTGTGAAAATGTTGCACAGTGTATTGCATTCTTGTATTGATCAGTGTACATTATGCGTATATATATAGCTATTTATATAACAAACTTGATTGTAAAGACCACTTATATTGTGACACCTAGCCCTACCTTTTATTTCTTTTGTTACAAGGACTATGCTCATATATTCTAGATGATTCTTGCTACTTTTCTTGTGATGTTGTTGGTGCCTTAATAATGTGTTACCGGAGAAGTACATCTTAGATCGATAGAAGAATGACATAGTGGTCAAAAGTAGCTACGATGACTTACGCACAATTCGAACTCACAGAGGTATGAGCTTATGGTGAAACGTTGTCTAAAATGAGAAATGATAGTTGCAGTCGTGAGTATGCAAGCGTCACACAATCACTTTGAAAAAAGTGAATAAATATGGGACCCACATGAAAAAAAAATTAATAGTGAACTCCACTCTTTTTTAAAGCCACGGAGCTTGCGCACTCTATGATTGTATGTAAAAATTAGCAACCTGTGTATCCCAAGTGATAACCATGTTAATGTATTCATGCATGTTTTGGATGAGTTTGAGAATCAATTTAAAGGATTAACACTTGAGTCTGGTTCAACTAAGGTAAAAGAGAACGTAGTCACGAACAACGGTAAAAAAATATAAAACACAAACGTTATCTGAGGCAAAGGGAGGACGCCAACGAAAAGTAAGGTCTTGCCTGTGGAGAAGGTTGTGCCCAAGAGAAAGAAGAAACAAGTAACAAATTTTTTTCATATTAATTCTATATTGTTTCTCTCTACATGCATATTCCTTTCTAATGGATGTTTATTTTTTGGTTTGAAATTTAGACTTGCAGAAAAATATTTAATGATGAATCACAGTAGGGTGAGGTATCGGAAACTCAACTTGGTGCTAACATTAATGATTTTGTTGTTGAAACACGGTGTAGTACTGCCATAGTACCAACGCTATCGGGCAATGACGAGGTGTGAGGCTATGGTTGTAATTGAGTAATTTGTTATATTTTGGGTGTTGTGATGAAATAAACTGTAAGTTTGAGACTCTTTAATGTAAAGTGTAAAATTTATTGTAAAGAATATTGTTTGTAAGTTATAGGTTGTTGCATTTTGAGTGTTGTTATGAAATATGTTGTGGGTGTGAGACTCTTTAATGTAACTTGTATTGTAAAGAATGTTGTTTGTAAGTTGTAGTTTGTGATTTGTTGTAGCTGAGAAGTTCATTGAGGACTTTTGTTAGGTTGGTGTAACAGGCAGGGGATACTATGAATGATTTATGTTGTGTTGGTGTAATAGGCATGGGAATTTTTGTTGTGCTAGTGTAATAGGCTGAGAAGTTCAAGATTTATGGAATATTTCAATGGAGATAATGTATATAAGTGCTATGAATGGATATCATGTATATATTTCAATGAAAATAAGTGCTATGAATATTTCTGTTGTGTTGGTTTAATTTGATGAATGCTGCTACTCGAGATTTAGATAAAAAAAAAATTGAAGGCCGATTGCTATTGCCTGAAAATAACTACTGCCATTCTAGGAAAATGAAGACTATTAATTGCACTAATTACTATAAAATGAAGACTATTAATGGAGCATAACCACATAATTAAATTAGTAACATCCGTCATATACATAGTCCGAACCATCCATTTACAATTAAAAGTAAAACGATACATATTTAGTCCAAACTAACCAAAAACTATTACAATCGATAACACTCAGTACATACACAATAATATACGTGCACATATATTCTCTACAATCTACTTTGTAATTTTCTCATATTGCTTGTGAAGAGAATTCTCTCTCTCAATTAGTTTATCTTTCTTTTTTTGAACCTCATACTAGCGCAACAATAAATCATCCTCCTTTTTCAAATTGCATTATCTCTTGCGAGAATTTTCTCCTTTACTAGTTGAAGTATATCTGCCCATATGAAGATTTGGCATCTTGCTTCTACCTGCATACAATTGAGAATTTCAAATGTTAAATATGACAAGTTAAAAAGTAATAAAAAAAATATGACCAAAAAATATGCTTTACCGTGTTATATTTCGGGCAAACATAAAATTTTTTTCTAGAATTTTTGTTAGTTTGGGAGGTTTTTAATGGGGCTTTCAGAACAGGTTGGTGATTCCATTTGAAACACATCAACTACACATGATGATTGACTCAATGCCATAGGTGATCTAAATGAAACAATGAGTATATTTAATGCCACAGACTTCCAAGGTAACTTTTTAAATGTATATAACCCCTTGTTGAAAAGAAATGCAACCGGAAATGAGAACCTATAATTTGAAGAACACAACTATGAGTATGAGATGGAACATTAGTTAGTGAAACCTATCTACAACACTAAATAGGAAATGAGAAACAAAGAATACGGGAAGAAGCATTAGCATAAATTCATAATAACCCACCTCACCTCCTTGCCAAAAAATAAAGGAAAAAAATAAAGAAATAAGAACAAAAGCTAGCCTGCACATTTACCCCTATAAAGTTGAACAGACTAAGCAAGAATGTCTTTCAAAATTGAAACCTGCAAGCATTCAAATATGCATCAAAATATAATGTAACCTCACTACATGATTTCAGTGCCCACTGGATCTATAGAAAAATGAATGGACAATATTTTTTAGGTGATTGGCTGGAACTTAGACCTTCATTTTTGTTTTTTCAATCAAAATACAATTTAAGAGTCTTGCTACCTAATCTTTTTAACAAGCTTTAGGCCCTTACATCTTTGCATAAGAGTCTTGATTTGAAAATTTTAGGTCCCTTACATCTTTGTATTCTGAGCTGCCCATTTTAAGCCCCTAACAGTCCAAAATAGTCTATTCTTTCTGATGGCTTTGTTTCTATTTTTTCATCACAGTGGACCTCCAAACCAGAACACAAACATGGACACACACAATGTGAAACATGCACTAATCACTTTTTTGTGGACATTAACACCATAACAACATGAAAAATGCACATCACCAAAACAAATTGAAAGGATTAAAAAAGTGACAACTTGAATAGGTAGCTAAACATGTGCAAACTAACAGCTTGAAACTCTACTGCATAAACTATGGAAGTCAGCTTTTACTCTGATGGGCACAAACATGGACAATCTCCATTTCACTCAGTAATTCCTTCAAACAGTTGATTGGCACAACCAAAAACATCGAAACATTTGACCAACGATTTAGAGAAAACAGTTTTCATACAACGCAAATTAGTGTAGAAAACCTACACAATGTCACTATACTGGAGAAGCAAAAAGAAGGGGCCAAAAACTTACCATGATGGAGGTGACTGACTGTATGTCTTCGACTCAGAGATCTAGATGCAGTAATTTCCTCCAACTTACTATCAACTCATAGATTGGGGACGCAAGCATAGATTGGGGCTACGAGAGGTAAGTTCTTGTAGGGAGGGATGGCTATGGAAGAGAGAGAGGAAGAGAGGGTAGTCAAATGGTAGGGGAAGTGATAGAGCAGTGAGGGTTTTTCCTAGAATAAGAGACTGAACATGATTTATGCGTATAGGAGAGGACGAAGGAGAAGACAAGAGGGAAAAAAGGAAGGGATCGAGGGTTTCTTACGCATGGGTTTTCCAGACAAAGGAGAAGACGAGAGAGAGGGAAGGGATCGGGGGTTTTTCTTTTTCTTTAGGGAAGAAGTACTCAACCTTTACATTTCTGCTGAAAATAATCGAGAACGATGGAGTTAGTGTCAAACCGTGACGTGGCGACCAGACTGGGTTTGCCACGTTACGGTGTGTGGTGTTGGATTAATATACCGGTTTAGGAGTAGAATTTTCCATAGATTAAAGGTCATTTTGGGGTTGCGACAGTAGTCTAGGTCCTATTTGGATATAGAAACGGTTTCATCTCATCTCATCTCAACATTACAACTTTCTCAAATTCCTACACAAAATATAATAAATAATTTAACTTTTTCAAAAACAATAATAATATTTTAATAATATTTTATTCAACTTTTAACTTACATATAAAATCATTTCATCTTATCTCACTATCCAAACGGGGTATTAAGAGGCGTTTAAATTGTCTTAAAAAAAATTTAATGAAAAAGTTTATTTGGATGTGACATTTAAAGTTTTTTTTTTTTTTTGAATTTCAAATAAGCTAAAAAGTACATTTAAGAAAAGTTATTAAATGTGTTTTTTCAGATAATACAGAACGTAATTTGAATTTTAGAAAGATTGTTAATGAGCAAAAAAATCCATACAAATTTCCAATTATTACAACTTTCAAACTCTCAATGGTATGGTTATAATCAATAAAAAAATCGATAATTGTCATTTCTAACTCAGAAAATATTTTTTTAATTATTTCCTAACAAATGTAATATGTTTGAAAGTGTTTTAAACATATAGTTACCAAATAGTAAATAATTTTTTAATAGTAGAACTTATTACTTAAGTTATAAGTTATATTTCTCACCGTAATCCCAAACATACATACTAAGTCGTTGAGAATATAATAACTTTATTTTAAGTATATCATGTTATGTCATTAAAAATAAAACTTCATTAGTATTATTCATATCCCTCTCTCTTTCTCTGTCTCCACAATTTGATTAACACTTTGTACTATTCATTTCTACATACTTATGCTATAAGATCGAAGAATATAGTTAATGAAAGTCTATTTCTCCCTCTTTCACTCCAGTCTATACATTTCATTCATAATAGGACATACAAATTTGACTTAAAATAAGTCAGTTACATATGTTAATAGCTTCCCAGCACACTTTCGTGGCTGGCATGGTCTAGTCGAGACGACAGATCTCTGAAAACCTAAGTCTAAGAGATTCGTCGTGCACATATTTGTCCTCGACAAAATAATAGTAACAGGTGACAAAACCCATATCCCAATTACGCGGAGTAGGGTACACCAACCCCATACACTGCCTAAGCGGAGAGGGGGAAACACACCGTTCAGACCAAGGTCCGAATGGACAAAATTTTTAGATTTTTATTTTTTTTAAAAGGAAAGACAGTACACAAATTAAAATACAATGAAAAAACTACTGTGAAAACGGAAAAGGACAGTGCTCCAAGAGGCTGTAGAGGCACGTGCAGTACAAGCACCACTTTGGGAGGAAAACCGTCTACCGATCTTGGAGGTTTTGGACTCACAGACCCCAGTGGCGCCGCACGTGGCGACGGCAGAGGGCCTCCTGGCGGCGCGAGATAGCCACTCGTCGAATGTCTCCGATAACTTTAGGTCGCGCGTGCGAGCTACTCGACGCTCCGTTTGGCGCCACCTTTGGTGGTCTTCAAGATTGGTGGCTGGGCAACACCATGGAGGCGCGCGTGCTGGTCTATGGTCACCGGAAGTTTCAGATCTGTTATTCTCCCTTATTTTGCCTGTAAAAATACAACAAACACAAAAACGGAGCACTACATATAAGGGACGGGGGTGGAGAGAGGGAGGGAGGGAGGGGAAAGGAGCCGAAGCTCCCACCCCCTCGAGTCAGATCTGTAACGAGAGTTTAGAGAGAGACGGGTTCGACGAGAGAGTTTACCTCTCTCCCCAGGAGGCCCTCGATTATATATCATGATATCAAAGTCTTTTGCTAATGCCAGACTTTATCTTGTGTACTATTTGTTTTAAAGTTATTTCGCTAGCTATATCTATCAAAATCTTCTCTGCCATTAGACTATGATTCGTTTCAAACCCATGCATTTGAATTATCTTTATTAGCTCACAAAATCTTCATCACTGTTAAACTATGTTTTATTTCAAATCTATACATTTTGAGTATTTTCTTTTTAATTATGAGCCTTTTATTTTTTGGGCTTTGGTCTATTGCGAGTATTGTTTGAAGCCTAGACCCAATTTTGTGTTTTTTTGATTTTGATCGTATGGTTAATGAAAGCCATATGTGGCTTATTGTCAGCTTAATCTTTCGGCCTATTATTAACTCTTTGTTGGCTTTGGCATATTAGCAACCCATTATTGGTCACAACTTCAATTTTGATGTTCTAGCTGACAGTCACTTCATCACTAACACTACTTTCATCATCTCATTGATGACCAATCAATGGATATAAAGGCTATACTTAAATTTTTGATGGGACTCACTATGCAAAAATCCATCTTTGACTCAGAGGTTTTTTTTTTTTTTTTTTTTAGTTGTAGCTATCTTCTAACCAACTCCCTTTGCTTCGACTCCAATTTTAGCCTCGAACTCTGATATTGTCCATATGTTATAAAAATATGTATTATTTATGTATTGATCATATATGCTCATATAAAAAATCTAGAACTTATATAATTAAATTTAATATTATACTAGTATGTGTTAATTCTTATAAAATAATATATTTATATTATAATATAAATAGATTAATAGTCTAGTATGTATAAACATCATAGTATTACTAATATATATAATCAAGTATAGAAATAAATTAGAGATTAGTTATACATACAAGTCTATAATAAATATTACAATATAATAACATGTAATTAGACAAAGATTAAAACTTAGTAAATTAGTAATTTTTAATTATCAATACTAACAATTAAATTTAATGCTAAAAAATTATAAAAATCATAAATAAAAACATTTATGGTTAAAATTAAAATTAAAATTAAAATTAGGATTTAAAAAATTAGAATTTTTAAAGAGAGTTTAGAAATACAAGACTATAGAAGCCCAACGGAAGCCCAACCCAGCCCACATTCAGGGATGAAATGGCGTGGTTTGATCAATACAACGGCCCACCCAAACCAAATGCAAGTAAAACGACGTTTTTATATGAAAAAGGGCAGCGTTTGGACTGGGTTCCCCCAAAACAATCGCGACCTCACTCAACTCCAACTCAGTTCATAACCCGTCTTTGGGTCATTTGGTTACGCAATTCAAATTATTTCATATCGTATAATTATTATAAATTTTTTAAATTTTTATATAAAATATAATAAATTTTTTAAATTTTAAAATAAAAATAATAGTAAAAAATTATTTAAAAAAAAATATTCAAATCCCCATCCATCGAGACCTCACTGAGCTTTACCCAAATTCAACTCTCAGATCAATCTGTCCTATCTCAGTCTCTCTCTCTCTTCTCCCGCCGTGCGGCCGTCTCTCTACGCGTTCGCAGCTCCTAGAACTACCCTCGCCGTCGGTTCCTTCTCCCATCTCAGTATTTTTTCAATATCTTAGGCGTCCCCATCGGTTCCTACTTCAGCCAACACACGGTAATCTCCGCAGTCCCTGAGATTGATTTATTGTGGATGAGTTTTTTTTTTTTTTTTTTTTTAATATGGGTTGCTGATGCTAATGACGAGGAAAATTTGTGGATGTTTTCTTTGAAATATTACTTTGTAGATTTTCTGGTGTAAATTGTAGATTTCTGCCTCAAAATATATAGCTGTTTTTGGGTTTAATCTCATTTCAATGTAATTCCCTTATAAAGAAGGACATATGCCTTGTATTAAATCTGCGAAAAAAAAATCGTTTTTAGGTTGTCTAGAAAATTTTGGCTGTCTATCTTTCCGTGTGTTGCGGCGCAATGGTTTACATCACCTCGTGGGACGAGTTCGTCGAGCGATCCGTGCAGTTGTTCCGTGCCGATCCCGATTCTGTACGTTTACACCCCTTCTTCATCCCCCTTCCCCCTTACCTTCTGTCTGGTTCCCGTCAAAATCCAAGAAAAAGATTATCAATTACCATATTTTATCCGATTCATTCTTTTTATAACGATATTGCATTAATTCATTTTTCTTTCAATTTTATTGGATATATAGACGCGGTATGTAATGAAATACCGGAACTGCGATGGTAAATTGGTACTCAAGGTCACTGACAACCGAGAGGTATGGGTGTTCTATCTTCTTTGTCCATTTTTTTTAATCTGGCGAGATTTTTATCTTGTGCTATTTCCGATCAAACTCTTGCAATATTGCTGTCAGTTTAGTTTTTGTAGCTAGAATCATATTATGTTTTTGGTTTTATTAATCATTCTAGTGACTCGGGACACAGTTCTTCATGCGCTGCTTTTAGGTTTCAATGAGGACGGTCTAAAGTTGGCATTCATAGCAAAGATTGGAGTTCCAATTCTGTTGATACTAATAGATTTTAGTTTCAACTCTGGAATCCCCTTGTGGATTTAGTGAAGCTTTGAAGCACATTGGCGTGTAAAGCCGCCAAATGATAAGGTTAATGCCCAATCGCAAAGGCATAACAAGATAACATTCTCCTTTGTGTTTATTGAGTTTAATGAAAAGTCTAGCCTGAGGGAAAGAAGGGGACAATCATGCAAATAATCGATTATTTCCATCATATTAATGTGGACAAGAGGTAAACCCTGAAATAGTCATTCTAAATTATGAGACCCATTATGTATTTCTGAGAGATTACCAACAACCTGCTCCACCAGTCAGACATCCTTTTTTACCGGGGCTTGTAGGACACATGCCGCCGAGCTCCTCTGCACTCCAGTGGCCTTTTGTGTCCTGCTTTTCCAAGAGTTTCACAACATTCTTTTTGACAATGCGAATCTGGTGTTCAGCAGCATCTACCTAAATTGAGATCTAACAGAGCACACTTTACAGCAATCACCCGAATGGTGACATCTTCTTGTCTTTATTCCAAGAAATATGGGATCGGCTTTTGTACTCGTGTCCATTTGTTTGTTTCTTATTTCTTGCACTGTATTAACCAGTTTGGTGTTTGTTGGGGTCCTCCTCCCCATTGTTTGTGCTCCTTTTTGGTCAATGTTAGGGCATGTTTGGATATCAAGAATGTTTGGAAATATTTGAGAATTTGTTTTGAGATTAGGTTTTGGGAAAGGAGAGAGAAGAAGTTGAATAAAAATATTTTTTAAAATAAGTATTGTATTAGAGTTTGTGAAAGTGGATAGATAAAGTTAAAAAGTTGTTTAAATATAATTTTTTAATATTATTTTTGTTTGAAGTTTGTAAAAGTTGTATTAATTTTTGTGTTTGAGAAATGATTAGATGAAAAGTTTAAAATTTGAAATAGAAAAGTTTTTTGTGTTTGAGTGATGTTTGAGAATTAGTTTATGAGAAATTTTGGAAATTTTATGGTTTGCCAAACATGTCCGAATATTTATCTTGCCTAGAAAGGAAAACTGTATTTATGAGAAGATAATGACAATCTATATTTGGTGGTTCTTTGCTAGTGTCCATATTTGGCATTATTCCTTTATATGTAATTTGTTTATCGTTTTCATATTTAGCAGTGTCGAGATGTGTATATGAGTTTTCATATGAGCATAAATTTCTTGGAAGTTCAGAAAAAAGACACTCATCTACACTTTTTTAGGTGAATGAGACCATTTAAAACTAGAAAGAGGACGACATTGGAATGAGCTTTCTCTTTAAAGAATCACCAAAGCAGTTGACTAGCTAGCCGAGTCAGTTTATCTACATAATATAATTTATTTATACCTTTAGATAATTGATCTGTCTTGTCTAATAACTGCTTATTTGAGCAGCATAACATCCTAATAGCTGTTTGGGAGTTGAAAATAGATTATGAGGTGCTGGAGGACATTTTACTCACTATTTTCCTCATGAGAATGCCAGTGATATAAATGTGATCCGTTCATTATTATGCCATTGCCAATTGGGCATCAATGGGCACAATAAAATCACTGTGCTTTCTTTCATTGCTAAAGTAAATCTACCGTTGTGGTGCAGTTTGGATAGTGAGATGAGATGATATGGTTTTAGATGAAAGTTGAATAAAATATTGTTAGAATATTATTTTTTAATATTATTATTGTTTTGGGATTTGAAAAAATTGAATTGTTCATTATATTTTGTGTATAAATTTGGAAATGTTGTAATGATGAGATGAAATGAAATGAAACACTTTCACTATCCAAACGGGGCCATATCATAATACATGTCTTTTGAGCATGTGCATCATAAAACTGGAGTTAATTTATAGGTGATAGGTGACTCAGCAATGGATAGTGGGTTTGGAATGTTTTGTGCACATGCTGGCTTTCAAGAAAAGAGAATAACTGCTTGTCAGTCATGGTTAATGACCATGGAATCAGAATTTTTTTCTCTTTCCTTAGTATGTGGTCATTTGCATGATGGGTTCTTTTGCTTATTGCTAGTGTCTCAAGTTTAAGACAGACCAGGCGCAAGATGCTAAGAAGATGGAGAAGCTTAACAATATATTCTTCACGTTGATGGCTCGGGGTCCTGATGGTATTATCCTATTCTAAATTTTTCTTTGTAATTACGGGGATGTTGAGCACACAAAATTTTTTAAAAAAGGGAAATGTCACCATGCGTTGTTATAAACACCAACCAGAGTATAGCTTCCATGACATTAAATCTTTCTCCGATCCGATACTTGTTATGATAATGAATTCAAAATAAGCTTATAAACTGATTTTAGATGCTACATGAAAGTCAATTGCATAGTTTTCTTTCCATAAGATTTTGTGTTTGTAGAGTTTTGTAGTAATCTTTGTCACATCCATTACCCCAAAAGTTCCCAAGTAATGCTCCTGCGGACCATTTCTTTAACATATAATTATGATTCAATCAGTATATTATTGATTTGATGCGTCACAAGCTATACTAACAAAAAAAAAAAAAAAAAAAACCCTCTTCTGCCTTCATTTTGCAGCGGATGTATCAGAAGTTACTGGAAAGGAACCGATGGACGCACAGCCAACCAAGAAAGGAAGAGGAAGGAAACAATAACTTTGTTTGCTACTAGAGAAATAGGTTTTGGACAAGTTTTAGTAGGATGATTTGATTTGTAATCATGCTCCAAGCATCCATTAGGCTTGTTTTGTTTTCACAAACATTTGAAACTATCTCATCTCAGTCTCAATATCAAAACATCATTCAAACACAAACATTTTTTAATTTTAAATCTTCAATTAATCATTACAACTTTTTCAAACTTTCAAGTTGAACATAAAATAATTTTTTTAAATTTCAAAACAAAAATTGTATTAAAAAAATTATATTTTAACCCTTTTTTAATTTTATAATTTTTTTATTCAACTTTTTCTCTATTCTTTTTCAAATTCTCATAAAAATATTGACTTCAGTTATTTTACTATTATTTATAAATTATCGCATTATTATTTATATATTTTTCATTTCATCTCATCTATGTAACTGATAGAGATCTCAAAATTGTGTAGATAATTGATGAAAAACTATCAATGCTCTTCACTGGCTTTTTATGGGTTATTTTGAATTTATTTTGTCTTGTTCCAAGCTAATTCAGTTGGTTACAAGGCTTATGGTTTGGCATCAATTTATGTTTCTTCAAGATATATATTGTCTTAGCGCAAGTAAAATGTTCAATCTCATTCAGCTTTTTGGAATGGATTGTAAAATTTTCCAATTTCTTGTCGTTCAAACTGCAGCACACGACTCTCGAGTCTCGTCAATATTAGATGAACCAGAACTAAAATTGGGCATGGCCGGTGAATTAGATATTTCACCTTCCAACGAAACCAGTGTCGAGGACACATTAATTTTAAACCAAACTCAACTCAACTGCCTTTTTATTCTGATTGGAATCAGTTTCAGATGTTGCCTATATTTCAACACAC
Source organism: Juglans microcarpa x Juglans regia (assembly GCF_004785595.1). Classification (NCBI taxonomy): domain Eukaryota; kingdom Viridiplantae; phylum Streptophyta; class Magnoliopsida; order Fagales; family Juglandaceae; genus Juglans; species Juglans microcarpa x Juglans regia. Next base: position 32,520,714 of record NC_054597.1, read on the forward strand.
GTGCTGATTCTCTCTTAGGACTGTAAACATGGGGAGGCCAAGCCGATTCGAGAATGAATTTTGTTACATATCATCCTATATCACACATGTTTTAATTTTTTTTTAATTTTTTTCTATTAAATTAATTGAATTTTTCTATTAATAATTCATATACCACATACGTGATAAGGGAGAAAAAATAAAAAAAATAACAAATTATATGTAATATGTGGTATAAGGATGATGAGTCGGATTATTCTTAATGTAAATTCGGACTAAGTTGAACCATTGTTTGCACGTGGGTTCTTGAAGTCTTGGAAGTATAGAATGCCAAGATGTGAAGCGTAATGGAAGTGGAGGAAGAGTCGCAGCTTATAATATCGTTGTCCAAATGCAAATGCGTTTGGTGGCCTGCACTTTGAACGTGAGGAAAAAAGTAGAAACATGGCCGATATTGTACCATATTGGCTGGTACTTACACGTCATGTACTTACATTTTGATGATGGATGTCTCTCTTTATACCTACCATAACAGTACTAAGAAATCAGATTAGAGATACATACAACTATGGATATCTTGTGGAAATCTTGCCAAGTGGACAAAAACATTACAAAAAACAATGAAGAATTCTCGTTCTTTGTTCGAGTTTAATTGAACTTGGAACCTAACAAAACCATCCGTGTGGATCAGACCATGAAATACAGTTGTATTATTAAACATGCGATGTTTATGTCTTTTCATGTTTGGATCAGAAAGTTGTGAGAAATCTCAATGATCTATTTGGGACTTGACATGCAAAATTTATCAGCAATTTCTATGCATATATTCCTCGTGTTGGACCATATGATATCATGCATGTTGAATTCAGCAGATGAATGAAGGAATCGACATAGACATACTGATTTACCATTTGTAGTTATGATCATGGCCGTAGCTCAAAAAAGCATATAATGTCTCACCAGATCCCAAAGAACCTCTTTTGCTTTATATGAATTACGAGCCCATTAAAAAGGAAGTGTCAATTCAATGTGCCATGAAAAAAAGCTTGTGAAATTCTACACTTTTCTCCCCTAAGAAAGACAATTTAAAAGGGAAAAAGGAAAGCAAGCTCCAGGAACATATTCTTCAATCAAAGATTAAAGGGGCAGATGGACAGAATGTTTTTTAGTGGGTAATGAGCTAAGACAAAGTGCATTGTCTTCTTTTTATGAATGGGAGGGGTATGTTGCTAGGTGGGTATGGCTACCTGAGAGCTCCCGAGTCCCTATACCTTGGAATCAAGCACCATTATTCTTCTGCTTTAGTATAATGATGAATAAAAACACATCATTTTTCACTATTATTTTCATTATTATGTTTCAAATAAGGATAGTTTTGTAAAATAATTATGTCTATCATTGCTCTAAGGGTGGAATCTGGACTAGGAGTTTGATTCGGTTGCAGACATGACTCGCCCGTGGACACGTGGTCTGGAGGGCTTAATTCCTTGCTTAATCCAGCAATAAGAATGAAAATGAGAGGCAGAAGAACAAAGATAACCCAAGACTTTTTGGGGTTCATCGAGAAAACATGATTGCTTTGAAAGACTGCTTACAGTTGTATTGGGTATAAATAATGCCACCGACACTGTGTCTGTGGAGAATGAACACAAAAAGCTAAGTCTCCAGCCTCAAAAGGAAGTAAATTCATGGAGTTCCAGGTTCCTACGTACGCTTTGCACAGAACTGTTCTCAGGAACCCACCAACTCACCTCCTTAATTGATACTCTTGCTATATTATTCCTTCACGTAAAAAGAAAAATCAGAAAGGATAGTTATAATTGTGAATGTGTAAATATTGTATAATTATTTTAAAAAAATTAAATAAATATAGAATTTATATAAAAAAAATTAATTTTTTAATAGAAAATTTTACTCTTTCTTAAAATGATTATATGACACTTACGCATTTCAAGATTGTATGTAATATTGCTAAAAGAAATAGTAATAAAAAAAACAGATGAAAAGATAAAAGCTGTTGTTTTTTCTTTCTCTTCTTTGTAAATAAGTAGGCATTCATCATGCTTGTTTGAGAGGAATTGTGACAATTTCCTAGTTTGTGCAGTAAAAATGCATGAACCCAACACACGTTTAGATAGTTCCCACTCACCATCTTAACTTTGGAATTAATATCAGCCAAAGTTTTTGTCCGAATTCTAAAATTTAAAGTAAGAAATAGATAAATAATAGATGTTGTAGAATTCATGAGTTTGTGTCGAGTTTTCAAATTAAGACAACTTTAATCTAGTTTCATGCTTAGCGAAACATTCCAAATTGAACTCACAACTACCCAATTGACTACATGATTTTGGAAGGCACGTGGAAATCTTGTACAATTCCTGGTATGTTTGTCTTCACAGCTCTTATCTTTTTATGGAGAGGGGTCAAAGTGCATGCTTAAAATGTTGAAACTTTTCAAACGGGTTTGGTAGGTGTTTTGACAATAACCCATTTAATCATTATATAAAGACATTGAATTAAAGAAGAACAAGCATATATATATATATATATATATATATATAATGAGTAGATAATTACCATCCCGGTTAACATACTTACATGATGAGCAATAAACTATCAAAGAAAATTTGATAACTTTTTTTTAGGAGTATTTTTTTGGATTATGTAAAAGTGATGACTAGCTAGGACCCAATTAAAATAATTATAGAAAATAATTGTGTGATATTTATTTATTTTTTGGTTTATTTTTCACAGAGATCTAAATAAATGATTAGAAGATCTTTTTAAAAAAAAAAAAAAAATCTTTATTTCTTAAAAGCAAACATGGCCTTGGTGTCCACAAACTATTGTTAGTGGTAAATCTTGACCGTTAATGGATCTTAAGGTTCCGTTTTAATATTGAGTTGAATTGAGATGAATTGATTTCTTTACGAATAGTAGTGAGATGAGATTGTTGAGTGAGTTTTATGGAGCTCACTTAAGATGAATTTAGGTGTGTTTAGATGTTAAGATGAATTTAGATGTATTTATAGAAAGTTAAAAAAAGTTGTGGATCACATGTGTAATGAGGTGTTAAGTTGAAAAAAGTTTTGGATCTGACGTGTAAAGAGGTTTTGAGTTGAGATGAGTTTAGTAATTTAAGAGTTAGATGTTTAGATGTTAGACTCAATTTAAAATTTCAAGTCAAGTTCCAAACCGGGCATCATCCATATAATGGAGGGTTATAACCAATTAGTGAAGATCCAAAAGTCAAATATGGATAATCTATTCGATATGGATAATCCAATCAAGCAGACAAGTTTGGTGTAAAGCATGATGGCTTTGTCACCTTAACAATGCAATAAAATTGCCTTATTTACCGCCCTATCCTCCCCAACACCAGTGTGTCACATATTTTGGGTTAATTAAAACAAAAATCGTAAGGACACTAACTAAAATCCAATACTCTATATGCCTCATCTCAATCCTACCTTTTAAAAAACACAAGTGTATATATATTTATATATTGGAAACTATCTTAAATCATCATTTTTTAAGAACATATAAATTCCAAGAACTATTTTCTTTTGACAAACTACGTTGTCTACGATGATTATATATTTAATTAAGATCTAAACCGAGAGCAAAAATATCAAAAAATAATTATAATTTAAGGTATGAATATTATTAACGGGTTTATACCTCGTGTAGAGATTTAGAAAATATGATAAATTGAGGGTATAAAGTATATTTTTTTCTATTGTATTTAGACCATTACATTGCCACCCTAGCTTATACCAATATATTATGTTGAGTAATGTTAGAGAGAAGTCACTGTAGCAGTGCACACTTTGCGTTCACTACATAGCTACTTTTAGGTCTTTACTTTTTTATTTTAGACTTGAAAAATATATGGTCTAGATGATGCCACATCATGTGTATAAAATGATTGCTCCTAGCAGTGACTTCTATCTATATTTATTCTATTATGTTTTTCTCCAATTATGTATCATAGACAAGGTATCAAAAAGTTGAATACAACTTTTTTTATTAAAAAAAATTAATGAAACAATTACCAAGTTTTTAAAAAGAAAAATTATTCTCATCAGCTACTGTTTACCACTCTATACTACACACCTTATAAAAAATATCTTCATATCCTATAAAAAATATCTTCATATCCTATAAAAAATATCCTTATATCTTATGAAAAAATTATAAATATAGAGTGTAAAAATGAATAATAACTTATGCATAATAAATCTCTTTTAAAAATATAATAAAGCTTCACTGATTGGTTATGAAAGTAATATCTTACACAAGATGATAATATTGATTTGTGAGTACGGAGTGAAGAATGATTAAAGGAAGATCTCTTTAGCTGCAATTATGAAACACACATTTTTGCTAATCCTCATCATTGTTAAGAGATATTTGATCATTCGTGCATGGTCTCTATCAAAAGTGGGCTAATAACTATCTCCTCCCTCCCTAGTTTTCCTCTTTCAACTTATGCCCTCCAATTTATAATTACGTCTGTGAAATTGCACAATTATTAATGTTATAAATTTTATTTCATATCTCTATCTTTTTTTTTGTATAAAACTCTAAAACTCGAATAAAATTTAAAAGATCTTTTGATGAATATTATCATCATATATATCATGTAGAATCGTTCAACTTAGTATCTCACACACCACATCTCTTTTAATTTTTTTATTCTATTAGTTTAGCATGAATAATTTAAAAAAAAAATAATTTTATTACTCATCATCCCAAACACTAGATTTTTTTTTTTTTTTTGTATTTATTCTTCATAAACTAAGTTATTTCTTTTACTCATCATCCATACACCATATATTTATTTTAAAAAAAATATTAATGCAATATGCTCTTCCAAATTTGGCAAAGGACAGTTTTCTACTTAATTGCGTTGGAGAAAACTTCCTCTTAACTCATTTAAAAGTATTATTATTTGTTCTTTGATCACATGAGAAATATGTATTTTTTAATAATTATATACTTATTTTTTAAAATTTATATTTATAAAAGAGTAGTATTGTATATATTTACAATTTTACGTATAAGATTCATCAATAACTAACACGTCAACACATATTATTATATAAATAAAATAGTAATCATATATACAATCTTTTTTACAATTATTTATATAATTATATTTTAAAATGAAGGTATTTATATAAAATGATATTACTTTATAAAAATATCAATCATTTAAAATATAATGATATAAAATAGTGTAAAAATAGTTGTTTATCTATCGTTTTCTTAAATTAAAAATAAGTAATGCTAAATATAATTATTGTATAAGTCTCACATATTCTTTTTAAAAAATAGTAAATTTATTATTAAAAAATTAATTTTTTTCAAATAAATTCTATATTTATTCATGTTTTATAAAAGAAATACACAGCATAATAAATATTATTTTTTAATAAAAATTATAATTACAAGTATCATTTAATAGTTTTTTAATATGCATTTTAAACAAAACGAAAGCCGCCCGTAATTCCTCGTTTAGTAAATATATTAATCAAATAAATAAAAGTGGGAGAAATCAGAGGCGGGGGGGTTTATGATGTCAACGACGGTGGGACCAAGTTGGGACCCACGCGGTGTCAGTCACCGAACTAACAATGTTCCCTCGGCGCAGGATAGCAATTGTCCAACTAGGGCAGTCAAAAACAGTACCACCTGGGAATACGTGTCAGACTTTTGGTATTTTAATTTTACACGTGGAAAGCTTTGATTTGTAGCCCTGGCAACGGCTATATATAGAAAATGCTCTCGAGGACCGTTCTTGGGTCCTACCTTTTTATGCGGACACTTTGATCAGCCTCACAGACAGAGAGATTTCCCTTTGGAAAAAACAACCTTCAAAGCAAAGTAAAACCAACAAGTTAAAAACAAAACTAAATAAATAAATAAAAATTAAACAAAGTATTATATTGCCTTTCAATTTTTTAGAAGGGGTTTACTGCTTTTTCTAGGAAGAGTTAGGCCTAGCTTTGACATATTTTTTATTTATTATTTTTTTAAAACTTTTTTAAGGGGTTTGCTCTTTTTCTAGCAAGAGTTAGGTCTAGTTTGCTCTGTTTGGCGAGGGTAGTTTAACAGTATTTTATTATTATTTATAAACTATTTATTACTTTTTTACAAATTATTCACAAATAAATAGCTTTACTTGTTTCATAGCAAGAATTTTTGTGTTTTTGGAGCAATTATAGCATATATATATATATGTATCTTTTAAGAAAAATATTAAATGTACTTAAGAAAAATTAATAAAAAATTTACTTCTTTACATATTATTTATTGATATGTTAAAAATTATGAAATTTGAAATTTAAAATTTGATTTAAAAAAAAAACTAATAAAATAAGTTTTATAAATAAAAGTATAAATAAAACTGGAAGTATATACAGCATTACTCTATTTTTAATCTTATGAAACTGTTGTAGATAAATATCCATTTTAAAAATTCTTTATCTAAATTGATGATCCAAATTGAAGATCTGTTCTAGATATTTAATATTATATCTATTTTTCTACGAAGTAAATCATTCAATTCAATCAAACAATTGGAAAATGCTATTTGTACGCAGTCTTTTACGCGATTGTCGTTACATGCGAGTCGTTACGTGCGACTTGAGACTTGAGTATTCAATCAAATGGCCTTGAAAGCAGACTTCACTTGAGTCTGGTTCAATACAACCCATCTCAGTGCTCACAAAGTGGGCATCTATCCTTTCTTTTTGCTGGAATAAAAAGGTAAAAGACGTGCATCGTCATATCCAGATTCAATACAATAACACTAAAGTGGAAGTAGAAAATAGAGATCGAATTCAAAAGAAAGAGCGAGTAATATCAATATGGAAGCCATGGTCGCTGCTCTCATTTACTGTCCACCCTATCACGCGTCCTCCTCTTTAAGTCTGACAACTCCCCAAATCCCTCCAGCGTTATCTATTCCATTACCTGTCTTCCTCTTCTTTTTATTGAGTTTGAATGTAGAAGAAATGGAGCATGGATGGGTCTGTAGCTTGACATAAAACGAAAATGGAGCAACAAAAATGGTCTGAAGGACGAAAATGGTCAGGAGGGTTTTGTAAAAAAGAAGGGAATTTTTGTGGGTAAAATGGTCTTGTAACACTGCCGTGTAGTGCGTAAAAAGGTCTGCGTAAAAGAATACGTACAGGTAGCATTACCCCCCAAAACAATTATGTTTATATTAAAGAATAATGAAACTAGGCTTTACTACTAAATCAACTAAATCTAGAATTTTATATGTTTCTCCTCCTTGTTTAATCGTTTTCTCTAAAAGTATGGAAATACCAATATCCCAATCCTTAATACTAAATACCAATAATAATAATAATAGAAGAGTATATACCCAAAGAAACTGCAGGGAATAGACAGACCAAGTGTAAGAAGTAATCACACTGTGCAAACATGGGGGATGTACACAAGGCAACTCCAACTCCAAACAAACACACAACATGACAGCAAATCTGGAACTGGAAGTAGTAAAACTCAAGCTAAGAGACCAGAACGGATTGGATCGGATCGGATCGGATCAGATCAGAGCAGAGCAGTTTTTGAGAAAAGAAAAAGATTAATTAAAGCTGGAAATTGGGGGAAGAAAAGCAGTGACAAAGGTCTTTGTGTGGGACCTGCCTTTAAAATCTCTGACACAGACGGCAGTTTCATTTGCTCGCTTGCATTCCTTATTCAAATGCCTCTCTCTCTGTCTCTCTCTCCCTCCGTCTCGATTTCTCTGTTTTTTTTTTCCCCCTTCCTTTCTGTAGGCAAATAATAAAATATCGTTGAGGAGAGAAAGTGGAGGTCTTTGTATTCTTTTGGCCGCGTGAATTCTCAAGCGAAGCAAAAGTCTCTCCCACTTCTCTTTCACACCTTTCAATCTCTAAACCTTGGAAGAAGAATCTAGGGTTTGACAGTACCAAGTTCGACAAGGTCCGTCCTTTGGTTCTTTACTTGCTTTTTCACTCATGGTTTGATCAACTTCCTTGTGTGAAATAGCTATGTACGGTCTGATCTCTATTTGGGTGTTCGGATTTTCACTGACCTAGTTCATTGTGATATGCTGGTTCTTTGTTTTGGAAAATTAAGCATTTTCTTTGGCGAAACTCCCGAAATTTCAATGAAAAACTCGATCTTGGGCGTTTGTTCGCTGAAAAATGCGATTTTGACTATCTGGGTTTTTGTTTCGTTGGATATGGATGGTTGAATATATATTATTTAAGTTCTTCTTTCTGATTACGGGGTCTTTTATGGTGTGCGTTGGTTAGGTTCTTGGGGTTTGAGTACTTAGGGTTATTCTTTTTACGTTTGGGCCGAGTATGGAGGAGGTTGAAGAAGCTAACAAAGCAGCTGTGAATTGCTGCCATAGAGTTCTAAGCCTTCTGTCTCAGCCTCAAGATCAGGTTCAGTGTAAGAATTTAATGGTAGAGACTGGGGAGGCTGTGTTCAGGTTCAAGAAAGTTGTTTCTCTTCTCAACACTGGTTTGGGTCATGCAAGAGTCAGAAAGCTCAAGAAACTCCATATCCCTTTTCCCCAAGGCATCTTGTTGGAGAACCCAAATTGTAGTAGAACAGACCAGCAACCCAAAAATCATCAATTTCTTCAGTCTAGCTTTCCCGAAAATCCAATTCAAGAAATTGGCTCCCACGTTAAGAGTAACTTGTGTTTGGGAAACCCATCTTTGGAATTGAGCTCAAATGGGAAAAGCCCTCTCCAACTTTCCCATCAAACACCATCGTCACACTATCACTTCCTCCAGCAACAACAGCAACAACAGCACCAACAGAGGTTATTGCTTCATCAGCAACAGATGAAACACCAAGCTGAAATGATGTATCGACGGAGCAATAGTGGCATAAACCTGAATTTTGATAGCTCTAGTTGTACTCCCACAATGTCGTCCACTAGGTCATTTATGTCCTCCTTGAGTATAGATGGAAGTGTAGCTAACTTGGATGCAAGTGCTTTCCATTTGATTGGTGCACCTCACTCTTCAGATCAGAATTCTCAACAGCATAAGAGAAAGTGTTCTGCCCGGGGGGATGATGGGAGTGTGAAATGTGGAAGCAGTGGTAGATGTCATTGCTCAAAGAAGAGGTTAGACTTTGTTTCTTCACCATCTCTGCCATTTAATTATGGTCTTAGACCTTATTGTTTTCAATTTTTCCTCCTCCCATCTATTGCGGAATGATTTGATTTTTAGTTAACAGATTTTTCTTACTTGGTTAATTGTGGTGGCAGGAAACATAGGGTGAAGAGATCAATCAAGGTACCTGCAATCAGTAACAAGCTTGCAGATATACCTCCTGATGATTACTCATGGAGGAAATACGGGCAGAAGCCAATCAAGGGTTCTCCTCACCCTAGGTATATTCAGTCTCTGTTTCAGTTTTAAGTTCTGACGCTCTAACTCTGTAAATTTGGTGCTAGTCTATGTGGTATCTACTAATTGTTATTCTACAGCTATGCATTTTTTTTTTAAGGATTTTGTAAAGTATAAAGATGTACTCTCGAATTAATTGTTCGAGGACGTTACAGTTAATCTTCTTTGTTGTTTCTTTTTAATCTTTGTTTTGAGAAGCATTGCTGTGGAAAATAGATTTGTATCTTTTTTCCTTTTACACACGCAGGAGAGATATTTAGCCATTTGATTGTTTTCTGTGATTGGGGCATTGGCTGGTTTCTAAGATTTATGTTCACTAGTCTCCACTGGAGTAGCAACAAAGCTTGTGCTATGTACCCAAGATCGGGATTCTTGCTTTACACACATTAGAAAAAGCCAAAGTTAATTCTAGGAACTAAGAAGTTTTTCGTCTTGCTTCCTCTGTTGTTGGGGATGAGGAATTAACTTCTGCCTTGCTAGTTGTGGCGTGAATCTGCCAAAGATGGTTGTTTGATTCTGGTTTTATTTTCGTTGATCCATTCATCAAGAAATTGCAGGGTCAACTCAAAACAATCACAAAATTATCCCTTTATTTATTTATTTGAAACTGATAACTACGAAATTGAAATGTTTTCAAACTGTCATCGCCAATACCATTTATGTATGCATGAACTAACTTAAGTAACTGAGAAGCTGTTTATAAACTTGTGCAGAGGATACTACAAATGTAGTAGCATGAGAGGTTGTCCTGCAAGGAAGCATGTTGAGAGGTGCTTGGAAGAGCCTTCTATGCTGATTGTTACTTATGAAGGCGAGCATAACCACCCGAGGTTACCATCACAGTCTACAACCACGTGAGCTGCCGTGGAGAGATTCACCAAGGCCAAGCCCCTGCTATTTAGTTTAAGCAAAATCTAATGTGTATTTGGTTGGCTTGGAATGCTCCTGTACATATTTTGCATCTCCTCACATGGATATATATACTTTGGGAGCGGTTTTTTTTGTGGCTTTGGAGGGTTGAATCCGACCCTTTTTATAGCTTATTTGGCAAGTGGGCATGCTGCCCGGCGCTTAACTGAAGAATCATGTAATATTGGAGGTGTCAATTTGTATAAACTCTCAGCCCTTTTTAGCAAGCGATGTTTTAATCTCTACTTGTGAATGATTCGTTGCTGCATCCATGGATTAAGATGCAAGTCTTTTTACTTACAAGTCAGTGTGCATGACACATCCTCTACAGTCGCCCACGCTGTTTATATCGCAATAGCTGTTTTGTAAGAAATATTTGTGATTTTTCATCAAGGTCGTCTGAATCTTTTTTAAAAGTAATTTATTGAATGAATCACTCCGTGATTAACGGCGTCTTTTTTTTAATATAAAATAATTGTTTTGACTAATCATATCAGTAAAATTCATAAAAAGAATGCAAAAATAACTATACCTAGTAGAACTCGTATTTATTAGAGCATTTTGTCAAATTCAAAATATTTGTACTTTTGTTTTCGTTTTCAGGACTAGTAACGGGTGTGCCAGAGGTAAGTGGTTCATGAACTGGATTCATGAAATCTGAATCGTTAGCAGCACCTTCGGTTGTCACTTCATTTGTAGGCAGTGGCCACTATCTTGAGAGTTTAACTTCTGAGTAACCATATACTTGCCAAATTTTTTTTTATTAAAAAAAAATAATTTTATTTTAAATGATTATTAGTTATTTTTAAAAGAGCTAATAATTTAAAATAAAACTATATTCAGCTTAGGCTGGATTTGGATTTTGGATCCCAATCTTTCTGGACTTATGGAATCTGTCTGTTTCTAATAAACTTGATCTAAACAAGGGCATGTTATCTACACACTTCCGGAAGAAGAATTATTAAAGATGTCCATATTTTAGGAGTCTAGAACAAGGCATGTTTGTTAGTTGCAAGGGGACCAAAATGGGTAGGAAAGCATCGACATTTTTATGCAATATTCTCCCTTCAACGCAATCCAATATTATTCTTATTTCTTGGAGTTGGGACCATTTCCAAATTCAGAATCAGAGGCCATATTGTTGCTTGACTCCCAGGTTCATCATATACTGGTTTGGTGACAACTTCTTTGCCACTTGAACACGTATTTAATGGGGAGAAAGAAATTGGAGATCTCTCTCTCTCTCTTTTTGTACCGTCCTAATAGAAGGCTTAAACTACATGACTATACTCTAAAAAGACTAGTCAATGATACAATTAAAATCTCATTGTAACATTATAAAGAAGTAAGAACTTTCATTTCCAAACAATGTGAGATCTCATTCACCACCTACCTTTATCCTTATCATATGGGATATCACACTTTTTTTTTTTTTTTGTAAATGGTAATTTAGGAGCACTGAAGAGATGACACTAATCTGGGTTGGATAAGGTTGTGTTTGTCAGACTGGAAAAAAAGCAGGTTAAAGTCAATAATGGAATGTACTAAATAGAAAGTGAAAGCCAGAAAGGTTTGCAAATAACTCATTATGTTTGCCACAAACAATATCCAAATCCACCAATTAATAAATAAAGTTCAGTGCTAATGGGGGGGGCTAAAGCCTAAAACTACCCTTTCTTTCTTTACTCTCATGTTTGGAAGTTGGAACCAATCCAGAAAGCAAAAAAAAATCTGAGCCATTACATACATACATATGATGAGTCTTATCATGATGTATTCTTATTCTTAACAGGGATAGATGATTACCAGTAAGTGGGATTTACTTTAAAAAAAAAAATCATTTTGGGTTTTGATTTTTGCTATCGTTATCTTCCCCTTATTTGTATATATTTTGGTGGGAAAATTGTTTTAGAGGGCATATGTATTAGAAACAGAAGAACATATGGGCCTCAGCCCATATGCGCCAATTCGTATGTATAGATTATAGTCCTAGTTGAGGGGATTGAACAGGAAAAGAATGAAACAGAACATATGGGCCTCAGCCCACCTGGCCAATAGTTAAGTTTGAGACTATGGCGATACCCGGTTGAGTATTTGACCCTGGATGACAACCCGTCTAATATGCAATACCAATTAATCGGTCAACCAATCAGATGAAAAATGCAGAGACAAGGGTTAGGAACAAAATTGATATGATACAATAACTAAAAATAAATATGCTTCGGATACCATTTTATTTTCACAAGCACGCCGATTACTTGTTGCCATTTTGACGGTTTTTAAAAGGGTAACGTTAGATATAAGCTTTAAGCGTTAAAACTTGTATAACTTATACAAGTCATTACTCTTCTTAAATCCATCGAGTCTTTGCTCCTTAAAATATAAGTTTTCTTTTGAGGGGTTAGCCCAAATTTTATATCCCTCCCATTTTCATTTTATTATAAGCAATTAATACTAACCTTAATTTTAAATTTTATAGTTTTTAAACATAATTAGGTTGCGTTTAATTGCAAGACTGAGTCTAATTTTAAATTAAGTCTAACATCTAAATACTCAATTCTCAAGTTATTAAACTCATCTCAACTTGAGACCCACGACATTTTTTAACTTAACACACCTTTTTATGTGAAACTCACAACCTTTTTTAACTTACCATAAAAAGTACTAAACTCATTTTAACATCTAAATATATTTTAAACTCAATTTAGATAAATCTCACGTAACTTCTTTTACTACTCAATTTATTATTATTTATAAAAAATTAATTTCAACTTTAACTCAATTCAGCGTACAAACGCAGCCTTAAGATATCATATGAGTTTAACTTCAAACCGGATATGGTGTTCAGTTATGTCTTACACCCTTTAATTATAAGCCGACACGTAGGCGATTTACGTTAAGATAAGTGGGTGCGACGGTTGGGAAATGGGAATCACTTCGCTCTTTCTCCTGTCCTCTCTCTCTCTCTTTTTTATCTCTCCCCTCAAGACAAGAACCCGAAAAGCTCTCTCCCTCAGTCGACGAAGACCCGAGCCATAGGCTGCGAGGAATCGTCTAGAGTGTGAGGAGCGTAAAGGTAGGAGTTGATGTCAAGAGCTAGCTTCACTTTCCTCCATCTGCTTTACATTTCTCGCTCTCGGAGATGGTTTCTAATAATACTTCCTCTCTTCAATGAAAGAAAAAGTGACAAAATCAAATCATAGGAATACAAAACTCGAACTGTGTATTTGCGAAAGATTTCAAAGATTATGAGCCCACTTTACACGCTTTATGTTATAAAGGGTAGAGAAGGAGAGATGGGTTTGTTTTGGCTGCATTTATTTTTTCATCCTTTTTTAAGATGCAATGGTGAATAGAGAGAAGCGGTCAAATTTGAGAGCAACCTTTTCTTCTTGAAATCTTTGGTTTTTGCTTCTTTGATTAGCTATGGTGGATTAGAACTAGACCTTTTTTATTCGTAGGAGAGAGAGAGAGAGAGAGAGAGGGATTGACAGGGGAGGAAAAACGGGAGAGATAGAAATGGGGGAGAGGAGTGATGCAACATTTTGTTATCTACAGTCAATTCTATTTTTTATTTGCTAGAGTCTATACGTGTCACACAATTGTTGGATGGTGTAAATAAACTATACTCACCTCGTCCGGCATCTAGGGGCACTCATATCATATATGACAAGTTTTTAATGTCACGCAACACATCGCTTAGCCTGGTTTGTATTTGTAATCTATTTTAATTTATTTTAATTCATCTTAATTTATTTTATTTTATTATTATTTATTAATTTTAACTTATAAATTTTATTATTATTTATAATTTATTTTATTATCATTTATAATTTATCTTAATTCTTTTTTAAATCCAAACGATACCTTAAACAGTCTAACGTAACAAATGGAAATGCGACGTTGGAAACTTGTAACGCGTAGTGAAAAGTAACGAAGAAAAGTAAATAATAGATAAATAATAATAATAATAAAATATTAAATATTAATGAAAAATAATAAAATATTACGAGGATACAGTACTCTTGTACCAAACGTAGTTTTCAGTCAATGGCTGCTTGACAACTTGGGCTTTCTTAAACTGCAGCAACTCCAGCGTGCAGACCCTCCCACTTTGTTTTTTTTTTTTTTTTTCCTTCATTGCTGTTGCCAGTTGGACTCCATCCGCTGGTGTTTGTCGTCGGAGGAAAAAAAAAAAAAAACAAAAAGAGGAAAAGGGCAACCAACGTGCAGAGGAAGTTAAAAACGAGGACGTGTCAGTTGGAGGAGGAAGAGTGGGTCAGTCAATCAGACCGACATGTAAAGTAAGCAACAAAATGCAGAGACTGTGCTGTCTCAGTCTCAGTCTCAGTCAAACGCTATTATTATGCCGCACCCCTACGCTCATTGTTTCGTCCTCTTCCACCGCTCCGCCCATGTTCCTAAGTCATCATTATCGCCATCAGCATTGTTATTCTGTTTAATTAAGCTCAAAATAGTGTTCTTTGAAGGGCTGATTGAACTGTACATAAAGCGGGATTCATAAACTAACCCATGAGGGTTGACAAAAAAAGAGAACCCAAACAGATCAAAATAGAAAACAAAATCCGACAATATTCTTCCAGGGTCAAATCCTCACCGGGTACCACCATCTCCGGTGGTTCAGAAAAGCGGCGCAGGGAGATTCAGATCGAAGAGAAACGGCTTCTTCGTTTGACTATTCTCTTCCTGCTCGCTCACCGCCACATCCACGTTCTCCATCTTGTACCCCTTGTACTCCGATATCGACGCCGAGGGATTAGCAGCACCTGATACGTAGCCCAGCGAGGGTCTCCAGCCGAAAAGCTCCCTTGCACCAGAGCCACCGGTAACGACGGGAGGAGTAATGACTAGGCCGTGGAGGCCAAAGTTGGTCCTGGCCTTGATGCCACGGAGGCTGATTGCGGCCTCGTCGTAGGCTAAGGCGGCCTCTTCTGCCGTGTCGAAGGTGCCGAGCCACTTACGGGTCTTCCTCCACGGGTCTCGGATCTCGGCCGCGAACCGGCCCCACGGCCGCTTGCGCACGCCCCTGAAATGAGCTGTCATGCGCTTTCCCGGCGCCGGAAACCGAGACTGTGTCTCTCCTGTCGGAGTTCCAGAGACGTGAAGCGCGTCCACGGGCATTGACTCGGTGTACGTAGCAGAAAAGGATTGGAATGAGAAAGGGAGTGCGCGTGTGAGAGTGAGAGTTAGCTTTCGGAGGTCATATATAGTGGAGGGGACAGTCTGGTTAACGCCGACAACTTTGGTGTTTTGTGCGTTTGTCTGCGTTATTTAATAATATAATTAATGATGGCTGGTGCCACAGACGCCTTCATTTTTACGAGTTGGCTGCGATTACGTCGATGAGTCGTAAATAGTATTATTTTGTGATTAGAAATATGTTATTTTACCCCCTCGATTTACTCTTTTATTTTGCCATTTTATGTATTTTCTTCTCTTTTTTTTTAATTTTTTTTCTTTATTTAATAGTTTTAAAGGTAACTATTAGTTTTTGATATTTTTTTATATATTTTAAAAATATTTTTAAATGATAAAAAAATTAAAAAAAATTAAAAGAGTCATTTTGGCCTAGCGCTAAGATGTAGTCAGTTATTCTGAGCGGCAGAGTAGTACCGCTCATTATGATTAATGGGTTTAATTTTTTAGGTGGGAATTGATTTAATATTTTAGTTTAAAATATATAAAGTAGGTTGAGATGAATTTAATTTTTCATAGTAGTGAATCTTATTAATAATTAGTTTAAGATGAGTTGGAATGAGTTGAGTTTGATTCAACAAACAAACATAGCTATGTTGATGTTCATGAGTTGAATTGACTTGAGTTGTGAATAATAATATTTTATATGTCTTAGGTGAGGTTTGTATAGTGAGTTGTGATGAGAGTTAAATAAAATATTTTTAAAATATTATTTTTTAATATTATTATTGTTTTAGGATTTGAAAAAGTTGAATTATTTATTATATTTTGTATGAGAATTTGAAAAAGTTTTAATGATTAAATAAGATGAGTTCGAGACCTTGTTGTATCCAAACTGGGCCTTATTAAGATGGGTTTAATTTTTTTTATGTTGAAATGTATAAAATAGGTTGAGATGCATTTAATTTTTTTTTATAAAAAATTAAAAAAATAGTGAGTCCTCATTAATAATGCTTATATGTTAAAGTGAGTTGAGTTGAGTTGAGATGATAAAATATTGTTAGAATATTATTTTTTAATATTATTATTATTTTAGAATTTGAAAAAGTTGAATTGTTTATTATATTTTGTGTTGAAATTTAAAAAAGTTATAATAATGAATTGAGATAGGTTGATGATCCAAATGAAGTCAAATGAATTGAGTTGGGTTAAACAACAAACACACCTTAAAAGTTATTATTAGAATAATAATATATGTTTAGTTTACACTTTACACAAATTTTATATAACTAAATAAAAATAATAAAAAATTTACAATTAATTTGTAATAATTTATGACTTTATTTAAAATAAAAAATAAATTATTTTAAATAAAATGACAGGGTTACATTGATTGATTTGAGATGTATTGTAAAATAATTATGAATTGTGCATTTATATTATCTTGACATAGCATACACTTGAAAGTTGAAAGTTGAAACATTAGCTGGGCATGACCATGAAGCATGCGCAAGTGTTTCAATATCCTCACTCTCACAAATGGGGCAAAGTGAATGATTAGCAATCTTTCTTCGACTAAATTCATTAATTCGGTAATAATGCCATTTAGACGAGCTATCCAGGCGAACGTTTTAATTGATCTTGGCACCTCCATTTTTCAATTGCATTTCCAAACAAGTTTACCATTAGCTTCATATGATACATGCATGTAGCTTATCTCGTTTTACTATAATTTTCTGTAGATGACGATGTTTCATACGAAATTATCATTCAATATGCAAAATCACGAAATGGTGTGTATCTTCTCAAGTCTAGAGGATCTTTGTCATATTCTACAAAATAACAATTAAGGAAGTAACCACGTCTCAAAACCCACTTCAACTCATTTCTATTTATCATTACAATTTTTTAAAATTTTCACACAAAATATAATAAATTTTTTCAAATCTCAAAACAACTTTTTCAAATTTTCACACAAAATATAATAAATAATTCAACTTTTATTTTACTATTCACAAACCATCTCAACTCATCTCTGAATCAAAATCACTCATTAATCTATGAATATGTGAATTGTGTAAATCAATATTGTACAAGGTAGTAAGGCCCAGTTTGGATATAAAAGTCCACCCAACTCATCTCAACCAAAGTTTTGAATACCGTTTTGGTGGTCGATTCGGTTAAGGCAGTAGAATGAAATATTTCGGAACCAATATCGTTTTGAATACTTTTTTGAGATAGTCTGTATAAATTATATTTCAAAATAATATCAATGCAAGTCTTAAAAAGTTAAAACACATTTATAAACTTAATAATACTTATAATTTCTCAACCCAACTATTTTAAAAAATAATTACTCATCTTCATCATGAAAAGGAAAAACAGGATTTGATTTCCAGTCTTCGAGGAAAAATGATTAAAAAAAGTTAAAAAAAAACTTCAGATGTGAGAATTAGACTGAAAATTATGAAAAAAAAAATCAAAATTTTTACATTAATTACAAAATAATAATAATAAATTCGGCAGTACACAAAAACCAGTCGATACATCGAAAACAGGCCAATATTGACCGAAAAGCACCAGTACAGCCGGTATTTGATCCGGTATAAAACACATACATTTTCTGTACCGGTCACTACTCCGATATGGTAAGTACCGGTCAGATAGGTCAATACGGTACGAAATTTAAAATATTAATCTCAACTCATCTCATTTAATCATTATAATTTTTTTAAAATTCTCATATAAAATATAATAAATAATTTATTTTTTTTAAATATTAAAATAATAATAATATTTTATTTAACTTTATAAACTTTTTTTATTTTTAAAAAATATTAAAAAATATTAAAAAAATCTAAAAATGATAATTATTGCCACAATCCGTCATCCTTGATGATTCCAAATAATCCCAAGACAAGTATGAGTGTACGATACAACTAAATAAATACACAGAAAAACTTTATGACCCCACATTTACAAGGACAGCATTATTATCATTTTTGCCTTTTGTAACGTTTAAAGTTGTCTAGAAACTTGTGTTTTTCTTCTTTTTGATTTGCCATAATTGGAGTAGGTTCAAAGAGTTCGCAGGCTCAGCACGTTTCAATTTGGGTTGGAGAGCAACAGCGCGAGACCACTACTAGGTTAGGGCTGCTGGACAGCAGGGCTTTGAACAATTATGCCACCCAGCTTTAACCGAAAATAAAATAATAAAATAATAATACTAATAATAGTAAAGAGTCAGGAACACACTTCGAGGTTACACTATACTATAATAATTATTTAATTATATTAGGCAGTCAAAACTAATAAATGTCAGTTGTTCCTAAATTTACGAAAAAAAGAAATAGGTAGGAATCACGTGGTAACAGTGAGGCGGCGACGGCGGCTCCAGACGGGGACCCACACTTGCCTCTAGCTGCCGACACTGGCTTTCAGAAAATTAATATGCATATTAAAATTTCAAAAATTCTATATACAACCGGTTTGAGGACCTGCCGCGAAACCGGCTCCCACGTGGCAGATTCGTCTTCATCAAGCACGATTTTTCTTTCTTAAGCACTATTCCTCTCATTCCCACGAAAGTCCCACCTTCCCACTCGAAACCGCAATCCATTCGAAACCGAAACCCTAACCATTATCCAACCCACGGCGTAATCCATTGAAGTAATTTGTCCAAAATCTAACCCTAACCCTAACATCAAGTAAGTGTAACTTTGATTTTACTTTCCTTCTAGCATACATTATAGCTCCAAGGGTGATTTGTTTTTATGATTTTTGATGGATTGTTTTAGCATCCATATTGTGAAAATCCAAGCTTTTGAAGTAGATTTGTAGTGATGTTGATGGCTTTTATTCTCGATTACTAATCCATATATGCTTGTGATCACAACTGCATGCTTGTGTTGATGGCTTCATGTTCGTGCTTGCTTGCTTTTGGGAACCGTTATATGTTGAGAATGAAATTACATATTTGTAGACGCAAAAATTCAGTTTAATATAAAATGTGCTATTCTATAACACATTTTATTTTTACAAAATAGATTTCAATAGTTTTTTTCTGACTTTTCTGTTTGATGTTAATTCTTGTGTATTGTTCTAGACAAAATCAATAAAAAAAAAAAAAAAAAGATACAGAATTAGTACCGTATTATATATAAAATTAGACCTGTTGTCATGGCCAAATAACAAGATAAGGTTGAGCTTAAGGGTTTTTTACATATATAGTGATTGGGAAGTAACGGAAGGCAATGATCCACTGCTAACTTAAGTTCCTTTACCAAATTGGCTAAATGTTGATCCACCCTTTTTACATTGATTAATTATAAATAGCTGTTCATTCTTGTAGTCTGCAGATTGGGTGCATTCTTGTAAATTGAATGCCTTTGGAACCAGTAGTTGCCAATGCTAATAAATTGCTTAGAACTACCAACTGTATCTTTAGTTTGGAACCAGTAGTTGATACACACTGATTAATTTCTGACCATAATACTCTGTTTCTCTAGTTTGATGTTGTGCATTTCAGATTCTTGAGTTTTTGATAGGTCAATGTCACTTTATACAAACTTGATATAGACAGAAACAAAATTTCTGTTTTGCTGCATTTGGTTGTAAGGGAAAAAGAAAAAGAAATGGATTTTCAAGGGTGAGAAATATAGCTTACTGTGTGTTTAAGCCAATGTTATTATTTTTGTTTTTCATAAGTAAAATGGAAAACACTTTATTCTGTTTCTTAAATGTGGGTGGTATAGAAAAGTTACTCACCCTTTGGAGAAGCTCTGTCTCTGTTATTTTGCTCATTCCTGGCTGCATTGTCTTATATGCTACAACAATGAAGTTCATTTGTTTCTCCTGGTGTCCCCACTAACTTTCTAACATTTTTTTTTGTTTTAATTTTCACTTGATGTGTGTATGGGATTACAACTTAGAGAAAGATACAATGAACTGTTAGGGAGCCAAAAAGAGCTCCAGAAGAAACTCGAAGACATCAAGAGGAGAGAGATTGAGCTTTGTAAGAGATTGGATGAGATCGAGAAGAGAGAGTTGGGGCTTCTGGAGCAAGAAGTTGAAATATTGCGTTCATGCAGATTACTCCGACTATATTGGGCTTTTGTAGTTGTTGTGTCATGTATGTAATAGTATGTAGGTGATTTTGGAACTTGGTATATGTTGTAAAATTTGTAGGCTTATGTTGGACTAATTAGTTGGTGTTTACCAGAGTTCACCAACAAATTTTGTGAAACTTGTACTTAGCTTAAGTTTCTGAAGTGATTTGGGATTGAGTTTTGTATAAATGAATGATTAGTTTAACTTTTTGATGTTCTTTAATCTAACTAGTCTGTAATGGGATTGCTTCAAAATTTGTAATTTGATGTTTGTTGTATTGTCACAGATTCTGTCCATATCATATGTATTTGTATATGTATATTTATATAGTTGTTTGATCCATGCTTCTTATAATTGATATACAGAGAGTAGATATACTGTTGTAGTGGCCATTATGGAGGCTGAGTCTCTCTTAAGTCCTTCTACTTGCTGCACTAGATCACGATTGATTGGGAAGAGATTATCATACACTAAAACTAAGAAGGAAAGGAAGAAGGGATGCCAAAAGAAAAGATTGTGGACCATTGGCTTGACACTACCCGATAACTGAAATTCTACTGCTGTTGCTCTTTTGCTTTTGCTTTTTGTATGAGCTTCTGCTACACTTGGGTGGTTTCATCTGGTCTAGGATCCCTGTGGTGACAGCTACAAAAAGAAAGAAACTGAATTTAGTGTTGTTGGTTGAAGGTGTCGTGTACTTGAGGTATGAAGACCCAATTGTGTAATTTCTGCTCCAATCTCTCTTAGCTACTACATTGTTGAATTTCATAGGTTGCTGGTTGCTGTTTGAGGCATATAAATTCTGCTGTTGTGGCTGAGATATTTTTTGAGGTGGTCTCGAACAAGGTAAAACAGTGACTAAGGTGATGAGAGTTGGGAGGAAGGAAGGTTGAAGCTATCAGATTTTTCTTGCTACTGCAACAGGATTTTCTATTATAAACTCATTCCCTTTTACTTCAAAAAATCTCATTCAAGTGCACAAAACTCCAACCTGCTATAAATGGCCATTCAAAGCACACTTACATTCCAGTACGCAGTTCCAATACAGTCCAATACACTCACATCAAAATACATCCAATACACAGTTTCAACACATTCCATGACTTACATTCCAATACACTCACATCAAAACACATTCCAATACACAGAGTATCTGAATATTAAAATTAAAACATCTCATTCTGCCGGTTGTGATCCATCCCCGTCAGGTTGCACTGGTTGTGATCCTTCCAATCCAAATTGCATCTGTAACGAATAATGTTCAAATATTAATGTGATATCAATAGTACAATCTGAATATTAATGTGATATCTCCAGATTCCACATGCTTGTGCTTGACCTATTTTATTCAAGTACTTGGCCAATAAAGTGCTCTCTCTTTCCATCCAAACTTGATATGGAAGTTGATTGTTCTACTCAGATTCCTTTATCAACGCTTTCTGATCTAAAAAACTGATCTCCACGTTTCTGATAAGCTAAAGTCTAGGAATAAGCAATCGTTTTAAAGTCCATAGTTGAAGCTCTAATGCTTGGTGGCTTGCTATTTTCTGTCCAAAATTTATATTTTATTTGAATGGGGATAAACTATGAACATAGACCAGTAACCTTATGAAGAGCCTTTAAAGCAAATTAGAAGGAAAAAAAAAAAAGTCCCACTATCACAAAGAAAGCTATTTACAAGCACTAAAGGGTAACCAAGGATGAGAGAAAATACTCTAAGCATCTGAATTAATCAAATGGAGTGAAAATTCAGGTCGAGAAGTTGCAATTTTGGCAAAATGAAAGGACACACTAGCCTGAGATTTGGAAGGTCAGGCTCGATATCTTTAAACATTTGATAAAAAATCACACACAAAAATAAAGAAAATATTTTTCAAGGTTTAGAATTGCTAGATAGTTAAGATTTAGAATTGCTAGATAGTTAAGATCTAGAATTGCTAGATAACATACATCACTTTAAGGTCACTGCTTATAGTAGGACATTAAATGTGTTAAAAACCAATATTGACCATATCTGACCTGCTGAAAATAGAGGTTTCTTATTTCCTCAGCACGTACAGAGTTGCTCTGGTCCTCCTCCAATGATGCCCATGTCATCCAGGTTACATAACTTTGTGAATTTATATTCAACGAGGACCTAAATAATCTTCTGGCTGCTGATAAATTACCAAGCCTCTGTTCAAGAACACCCCAAGCCTGCAATGATTTTTATTATGGTAAGTTGTAATAATAATAATATAGTCTGCAATCTCATAGAGCTACTACACTAAGCCAAACCAAATAAAACGTGTTGTTGCTACAACATCACACGACATGTTCATTACCTGAAGACATCGAGCAGCACTTTCACTAGTTGAGTTAATTGACAGAGCTATTTGGTACAATTCCCTTGCCTTTGCGACGTTTCCTTCTTTCCATTCCATCCATCCCCAGCCTAAACAGCCACAAATCCTAATCACTAAATTGTTTTCCAGTGGTTCACAAAGTGCTTGAAAAGAAATGGATGGACGCGATTTCTTGTGCTAAATCATTATAACGCACGGAGAAATCAAAATACAAGAACTACTAACAATCAGAATGGGAAAATATAGATTAAAATAATCCGCATCACCATCAGAGGCAGCTGCTCCCTCTTAGCTTGTCTAAGATTAAAAATTACAGTACTTATAAAACCCCAAATTTCCACCATTTTAATGCGGTCTGTAATAACTGTCAGTGCAAGAAATTTGGTACTTGACAGAGCCCCAAAATAGACATATTTCATCCAAGAAACGTAAAAATCCAAGATCCCAAGCAGCAACATGCACCACCACAACACATAATGTATTATTCAGAGTCGAGATCTTACCTGAAGCTAGCCACGGAGACACCCACACAACACAGATTTGGACGAGACACCCACAGAGATGGAAGAAACACCCACGCAAAACTACTTATTCGGAGACACCCACAGAGATGGACGACACCCACGGAGACAGCCACACGAGATGTAGCGTCGCAGACCCAACAATGCCCAGACGGAGACAGCCACACAAGACGCAGCGTCGCAGACCCCAGTTCTGATTTCTTCCGAACGAGAAAATGAGTAATCTGAAATTTTCCCTCCACCGTTTCATTTCATCTTTTTCTTTTTCTTTTTAAATAAAATATTAGCTGACGTGCCATGTCAGCCAATTCCGCGCCGGTTCCTTATCGGCGGTTGTATATAGAAGAATTGTTAAAATTTTGAGTATAGCCTTGTGATGAAAAATGGAAATGAAATATAATTGAGTTGAGGGCACCTTGAGATAAATTCGTGGAATTTGTAGTTTCCTCTCGAATCTAGTGATCTCTAGCGAGGTGGAAAATATCTTTCACTGTTGTGGAAGGCTGGTTTGCCAAGAACAAGAGGTGGAGAACAATTCTCAACTGCTGACTTAGAACTGAAACAGAAATAAGGTTGGCAAGATTGAGAGGAAGACGACAGATGTGTTAGCATATGTATGGAGCAAATTATCATTAACATAGAAATAAAAAGATGAAGTTGTAATTACAAGAAAAGATATTGAACTCACAATGAAAAGAGGTAAACTATATCTAATGGGTAAATTAATAGCAGATAAAAAGACAAGCTGAGAAATTATTGAAGAAGGAGAGAACATCTATATCTTTGAATTCCAATCAGAAGCTAAACTAAGTAGGATATGGGAGGCGCAATCTTGGATGTTTGATATGAATTTAATTTGCTTAAAAGAGGTTTGAGAGATTCACCCCTCCTACTAAACTTCAGTTTACTCACACCAATCTATAGGTCCAATTAATTAATCTACAGTTAGGATGCATGAACAAAGAGATAGGAAACATAATTGGATCCACTATAGGCACAATTCTTCAACTGGATGCAGATTATAATGAAGATTGCTGGGGAAAATGATTAAGGGTGTTAATTGAAGTAGACCTAATAAAACCATTAGTAAGAGGGAAAGTAGTTGAATTACTTGGTTAAAGAAAGTTTGTGCAATTTAAATATGAAAGGTTACCTAGATTATGTTTTAATTGTGGGGTTATCATGCATGGTTTGAGTGGTTGTGTTGTCAAATACAACAAATCTGATTTAACTGGAGATACAAGTGCCACTCAGTTTGGATCATGGCTAAGAGCAGCAATTTTAGGCCCTAGTTCAATTAGTTCATGAACTAATTCTAGTTATGAAAGTAGTTCTGAAAGGTAGTTCTGGAAAACTGATATCAAGTATACCTAGGTATGGGTTAGAAGGGCAACAAAGTTTGGGAAAGTAAAAGATGGCAGAAACAGAAGAGATTGAAAAAGCAGGAGGAAAGGGGATGAGAAAGGTGTTTCAAGATTCATCTAAGCAAGATAGTGGCTATGACAAAAAGTTAAATAGCTCAAAAGAAATACCTTTGTTGATACTGGAAACACAACATAACACCCACAAGGAACTTACTTCAGTCATAACCGCAGCTCCAACAAAGATAGAGAATGAAGTCAGGCCAAATTTTGTAGAAGGTCAATTAAACAATAATAAATTACAACAAGCATCTGAGGCAAGTGTTATTAGGTGGAAGAGAAGAGTAAGGGGACAAGTTAATGTAGATATGACGCCTGTTAATCCTCATGCTACCAAAAAAAGGAAAACTGGAGAAGAAAACATTTTATTTACCTTAGAGAACAATCAAGATGCAAGAGGCAAAAAAAGGTCATGACACCTGATATCAATGTATCGGTGGAGGCTGTTAATCAGTCTCGCCGAGAGAAATAAGGCTACTAAGTTGGAATTACTGAGGGTTTGGCAACCTTCAGACAATTAGAGATCTTAGCCATTTAGTTAAGATCCACAAGCCTAGTATCTTGTTTCTTATGGAAACTAAGTTATAAAAACATCAAATGGAGAGGATTAGATGCAGTTTGGGTTTTAAAAGTTTATTCACAGTGGATGGAGTAGGAAAAAGTGGAGGTTTGGTTGTGTTTTGGAATGAGAAAACAAGACTCAGAATTCATACATACTCAAATAGACATGTTAATGCATGGATAGATCAAAAAGGCTTTTCATGGATGTTAGCCTGCTTCTATGGAGATCTTGAACAGAAAATGAGATGAAATAAATTTAGATTAAAAAAATAAAATATTATTAGAAAATATTTTTTTAATATTATTTTTATTTAAAAAAATTGAATTATTTATTTATATTCTATAAAAATGTAAAAAGTTATAATGATTAAATAAAATAAATTAAAAATCATTGTGAAAACAAATATAGAACAGATAATGATTTCTTTATGTTTTAAATAAATAAGTCTTATTTTAATTTTTAAAAAAAGATTGTGTCATAAAAAAAAGTCAAAAAGTATCTTTTTTGATCTATTCTTTTTATAAAATATCTGGACGAAATATTTATTTAAAACCTCTAGCTAGTATAAAACACCAAAACATTTGTACATATTATACCAATAATAATTCCAACTATTTCAACTGAAGTCTGACAGAGGCTGAAAAGGGTTCGAAATAGAGATTCGGACTAGAAATTTGTGTAAAAACCTCTTTTTTTTTCTGACATTATTTTTCAATAGTTTCTTGTTACGTAGGTTTGTTTGGAAATATATCTATTCTAAAATTTCAATCTCGTTTCATCTCATATTCCTTCTAAATATAATTTAAATACAAATATTTTTAAATTAATTATTATAACTATTTTAAACTTTCGAATAAAAAATAAAAAATAATTCACCTTTTTCAAATCTCCAAACAAAAATAATATTATAAAATAATATTCTAACAATATTTAAACTTTATAATATTTTTTTATTCAACTTTTTCTCTCATTTCTCAAAATTAAAAAAATACTCAACTCAAACTATCTCATTATTATTCACAAACAATCTTACTACTATTTATAAAATTTTTATCTCATCTCACTCCCGCTCTATATACAAATTCCTAATAAATAAATCATGTAAAAATCTTTTGTCAAAAAATATGTTCTACTAATAAAGCAATTTCTTTTACACTATTTTAAATGAAGCCCACCTTTTTATAAAGATTTATAAAGAATTTATCTATTTAAAATTTATACAAATCATTTTTCAAATAAAAATAAAAGAAAAGTAAAGACGAGAAGAGATGGTCAATATTTAGATTGAGCTCGATTCCCTTTTAGATTCTACATTCTGTTGAAAAAAAAAGTGCAAACACATCGCAATGCGTCCATAGTACAGAAAGTGCAGTGATACTATGCCATCCAAGTTTGCTTACATGATATGCCCCTGTTGCAAATTGCATTTAAAAAAAAAAAAAAAAAAACGTATTTTGAATATTTTTTAAATATATTTAAATACTTTTAAAAAAATAAAAAAAACTAATATATTAATAATTACTTTCTTAACTATTAAGTAAAACAATATTTAAAAATAAAACAAAAGATTTTAACCATCAAATTGAAGAAGCAAATTCAGGAAACATAGTATCATCTTCCTTGGATAAATCGTTCCAGATTCGGCTGCATCTCCAACATTTATTTGATTTTTTTTTTATTAGACTTTTCTATGAACCCTCGAGCCACGAATGAATATTTGATTGTGGATAAAGCTGTCGGCATCGCCAAGGTTCGGCACTTCTATAGCCTATTAGAACCAGCATAGCAGTATCTGTTGGCACCTCCAGAATATCGCTCATTTCAGCTATTCCACTAGAATTTGTTCGGATCCCTACTACAATCATAATGTCTTTTCTGGATTGGGAGGTAATTGCAAAATAAGTTGTAAGAAAATACATTACTCTTTCTTATGGCTACAATTCATTGGTATTTAGTTTTTGGAATGGATTTGTCACTTGAAAAAAGCACAGGTCTTTTTGTGGTACTTGATATTTGTACCGTCATGAACCTTGTTCCGACCAAAACAAGCCAGAAATTGGTCCGTCGGAGGAAGTAGCTATCAATGTTGTGGAAGCTAGCAACGTAAACCGGGATGATGAATTTTCAGGGCTAGTTGTTTTCTTTATTCAATATCCAAATAAGGGCTAGAATGTAGAACACAAGCTAATTCAGCTGGAAAATCAATGGAAGGCTGACTTGTGTTAACAGAGTGTTTACTCTTGCAGGTTATGCTACTCAGCATCTCACACCACACACCATTCTACCAATTCATGGAAAAACATGGGGACCAACCTCTTTCCTTCACTACCAATTCATTATAATATTAACTAGGATACCAAGTGAGGGTCAACCCCAACAATCACCCAAAGACAATCAGTAAAGTGCAGGAAATGCCTAAAAAAAAAAAAAAAAGGAGTAGAAAATGGTGCCAAAATGTTTGGTGTGATCCCATGTTTTTCTTGAGTCTTGACTGACAAGACTGGGAGGCTGCAACAGAGAGTGAAGCATGGAACCCTAGACAAAAGAAGTGGAAAAACCTGCAACAATGACATAATCATCCGATAATGAAGTGTGAGATTCATGACTCACGTTGTGGGTTGCAACTTGCAGGTCAAGGTAACAAGGCTGGTGGGATAAGAGCATTGTGTTGAGAAGCCATCTATGTGGCGCGCATGGGTAACAAGAGGCCTACTAGATACGATAAATCTAAGTGGGAAACTCCATCGTCGAGGAAAGGGGGAAAAGGCCTGCAAGGAAAGAGAAACCTGGAGAAGCCTACCACCACCCAGGCTTGGCTAAGTAACCAGCAGTGAGAGAGAAGGGCAGAAATAGAATAAAATAGCGATCAGACTAAATCCATTCTTTCTTAAATATTGAACATCTACTTTATTTAGGGGGAAGCTCAGAATGCGATCTAATATGATATTCCCTTTAAAGGCAAATAACTAAATTCCGACAAAAATGTAGATGACACCAAAATAATTAATAACGTAATATCTACTTCTAATGTATATTAGATAAAACATAAGAAACAAAGTAGAAGGTCAAGAACCTGTTGATCAACACACGTGGTCATAGATCATTTGGACAGTAAAACAAAGGGAAAGCAATTTCAAGGGACGTGCAAAATCTTCACTTGAGAGGAATGAACCTGGAGGAGTGGGTAGCACCAATGCCGGGCCTTCCATGCTTGACAGGCTTGTAACTGATTGAGAATTCAGCTAGATAATGTCCAATCATTTCTGGCTTGATTTCAGGTACAATGATCATGTTGCGGAGGTGAGTCCTAACTGGCTCTGGCTTCTCACCGGGTGGTGCCTCACGTTTCTGTTCCAATCATAAGACCACCATTAACATGAAAATATCCCTGTATTTGGTCAGCAATTAGCTACATATACAAAGTTATTATAATCATGTGCGGGTATCACCCCTAGCAACGCTGGAAGCAATGTTTCAGGTGGAGAGACAGTCAAAATTCATAAAACACGTGCAAAGAAAACAGAGCCTTCCTGGCTCAACAATGCTCCAATGTACATGGTAGATTTTTAACTGTAACCAAATACGGTAGAAGAGGTTGGCGAGGTGTTCTAGTCATTCCGGAAGGGTATGGAAGGCCTGGGTTGGGAGAAATTTGTTGTCAAGTTAGACAGATTCGTTGCTCTGTTTTTTTCGCATTCATGGAGATGGGTCATTGGGAAAAATCCAAAATAACACTTCTGCTCATGAGAAGAACAATATGGAGCTGAAGCAAAAAAGATTCGAGTGCAACCACGGTGGTGAGGTGATCATGTGCAGACGCTTTGAATACGGGTCATGCTTCGGTGACTCAGTTTGATAATAGGGGTAAGAAGGGAAACTGTGAAATCACGCACGGACAGAATGCAGGTCACATGGGGTCTAACTCCTCTGAAAGCTTAAGAACTGTTTCTTACGCAACAAGGGATGGTTTGATCTTCCCAGTGACAGTATGGTTGAAAGAGAGATGCTCAATACA
This sequence comes from Juglans microcarpa x Juglans regia, assembly GCF_004785595.1. Lineage (NCBI taxonomy): Eukaryota > Viridiplantae > Streptophyta > Magnoliopsida > Fagales > Juglandaceae > Juglans > Juglans microcarpa x Juglans regia. The sequence continues at coordinate 32,550,160 of NC_054597.1, forward strand.
TTGAAAGAGATGCAAAACCAGCTTGCCGAGTTAAAGGGGCAGCGGTTGCTATGTTATCAGCAAAACTTGATGGGCTGGGCGTGGTAAGTGGTTTTGCATCTCTCAGTGCCCTTCCACCGCGTTCGCCACCATCGATCTCAGCCCAACCATTGTTCTGTCGCCCTCTACCTCCCTCATTAAGGATCTATTGCACGCATATTTCTCCCCAAGTGTTCTCGGTTCCTTCATTGCTCCAGAGGAGGCTTTGTTCCTTGCAACATAAAATGGGCTTTTATGCTTCTAACTCCTGTCGGTCAATCACGTGTAGATTTTATAGGCTTCGTTCACTTTTACAAAACTTTTCAACATATTTTTTTTATTTTATTTCATCTAATCATTACAATTTTTTCAAATTTTCACATAAAATAAAATAAACAATTCAATTTTTTCAAATCTTAAAACAAAAATAATATTAAAAGAATATATTCCAACAATATTTTTTTTAACTTTAAATTTTTATCTCAATTCATCTCATTTACAAAAATAAATGACACCTTATCATTTACAAAATTTCCAATAAAAGCACCTTGAGGTGTAGCCCTCCTATAAAAGTTGGGAAGCTTTTTAAGTATTATTACCAAAATGACCCTGACTTTTTTAGATGGGCTGAAATCACATGGGCTTTTGTTTTAGTTGGGTCCAATTTCAACTTAGTTTCAATGGACATAAATTAATTATTTCAGAAACTATTTTTAAGTTGGGTTAGGCTTAATTCAGCTCAGTTTTACTTGAATAATTATGCTAGCCCAGAAAATATTTAAGAGTTTAAATTATATTATCAAATATTAACTTATGGTTTGATTATAGTAATAAACTTCAAGGAATTGAATTTTTAGTATAATCAAGTCTAGTTATCGGAACAATTATCTATTTTTTATTTTGACAGGCTTGATGAAATTATTATGTTATATTTTTAATTACAAAATAAAGAAATATGTTATGAGTTCACTATTTAGTTATTTTAGTATAACTGAATAATTATTAATTATATTCTTGAAATGTAATTAATTAATCAGAATGCTAAGATACATTTTTCTAGAAATGTTAATAGCATTTAGTACTTCGTATAGGTAACGAGTTACGAAATAAGATCTAGGAAGCAAAGCAACGAGATAAGTCACTTGATCATAAATTAGGATCGGCACACATTAGTTAGTTTAGATAAATTATTATTAAATCCAATTCTTTGTCAGTCAATTTTTATGTATCAAACATGTCATGATTTATGCAAGCATGTCATTCATCATAATACATGATCATGTTAATTCCGCATCATGTTTAATTTAGCATTTTCTAAGTATATACGTATTATGTATGTCATGCATCTTAAGTTGCATAAGACACGTAAACTTTCTTATAATCAAATACAATATCAAATTAGTTTAATAATATGGTCATTCATATGCATGGTACCAATGCAAATTCATGGGTGAATGTGCAAGTCACAGACTCAAACGTGGTCCACCATAGAATGCCAAAATACTACTTAGCAGCTCCCCTTGCGGCCGCAGAATGTGGGGCCGGTGGACAACCTTGTACATGGGGTTAAATGTGTTGGCCAGTCAGATGGATCAAATCAATCAATTAATTCAGATAAATCAAGACAAGTCATGCATAACATAAATATGAGTACGAATAATCATAATTTTTAATTCTCAACTTGAAAAATTTAATGAAAATCCTTACGTTTATTATATTTACATTGTAATGGGTATCTTACTGAGTCTTCGACTCATTTTAGTTTTATTTCATATTTTTAACTACCCAAGTGAGGATGATGATTACTAGCAAGCAAGCCAAGCTTAGAAGGAGAATACTAGTGAACTTTAGTGAATTTTATTTTATGACAATCATTTTATTTAGTTTGTTTAGGACACAGGTTATTTTAATAAATCTTTTATGAATTTCATATTTAATAAATTATGCAAGTCTCTTGCCTGGTTTTATTTGTGTATGTACATGACATTCCTAATCTACGGGAAGGGGGTGGTATAGCGAGATAAGCGATAGGCTGAATCCTATAAAATTGGATAAAGGAAAAAAGTAAAGTTGGGTTTGGCCCAATTTTGATATCTAGACCTAGGAGAGTGGCAGGTCAAAAGGAGAATTGGGTCAATGATAACGATATTCGAAGTGTGTTTTACGTCAGGTATCAGTATAGAGATAGCCAAAATAGACTGCTCTCCGCTACAGGTGACACAAAAGTGTCTACGAGTGCTACACCCCTAGTCAATGTTCTCTCTGATGAAATGACGGCATTCACGCTAGTGTTGAAGGAAAATGGTGTAACACTGAACCTTAGGGAGGTGTAGCACCTATCAAAGTAGCACATAAAGGATCGTCGGTGAGTGGCGCACCCCCTTTCAATGTTCCCTCCGTTGAGATGACGGCACCCACACTGGAGGTGAAGGAACCTGAGATATTGCCGAGACTTGGGACCATGGCTCCACCACCCATGACAGAGGGAGCCAGTTTCTCGGTACCTCTTCAAGTATCTTGGGGGTCGACACATAGCTTTGGACAAGGTGGTGATAGCAACAATGGCATTGTGGATGAGATATTTAGGGCTTGGTCTACAGTTTGGAGCTGAGTCTGTGGAAAATGTTGTCCCCCTGATATCTCTTCCACCGATCAACGAGATATAGCAGTGTGTGGAGATTACATGTGGAGGATTTTGAGGACCAATTCACGGCAGTACTCACTGCAATTGAGGTGGGTCATTTACTAGGAACAAAATCAAGATCTAAGAAGAGCAGTGAGTTAAAGCGTCTTACTTGGACAATCAACCATGACGCTAAAGGAGGTAGTCCAAGTCGTGGAAGACTAGAGTGAGGGAAAACCAATTGTATTATGAAGCCCACGATTCTAACTTGGAATGTCCAGGGCTAAGATATATCTATAATAGGATCGTTCGGAGTTTACAAGTATTGAGGAGTTTACAAGCATGGACAATGAGTCCACACTTTCTCAAATTGTCCATAGTCAATATTTTCCCCAAAGATGCTGTCCAACCAAAGAAAACAATTTTAGGCAGCACCTTACTTCTCCAAAATGCACTTCCAAAGAAACAAAATATGATTTTGATATAATAAAGCCTTGTACAAAGATCACACAATGAACTTCCTATTCCCAATATTATCCATGGCATCCTCTCCTCCTTGATACTACGAATGTTCAAAGCATACAATAAAATGAGAAATTCGGAAATAACTCCAATTTCCTAATCATGGGCAGCTCTAAGAAAACAAGCATTCCACTATGAGGATCCACTAGAGTTGTCTAAAGGATTTGACATTGATGCCTCTTGATCATGAGCCATTTGGAAAAGAGAAGGAAACACAATCTTGAGGGTAGAATTACAACACCAAGTATCATACAAAAATCTGATCCTTGATCCCTCTCCAAAAGCGAAGCTAATAAAACAAGCAAATACCTCCCATCCATTTCTAATATTCTTCCACAAACTTACACCATGCGCAACCCTCACTTCACCCCCCCCCCCCCCCCCCAAAAAAAAAAAACACAATAAGCTCCTATACTTCGACTCAATAATAGCCCCAAAGACTCCCCTTTCTAATGGTACCACCATAGCCATTTCCCAAGAAGTGCCTAATTAAAGATTCTTAGATTTTACTTATAAAAAAAAAAGATTCTTAGATTTTGATAGGAGCTTAACAAGAAGAAATGAGTTTTCTGATTTCATTTGAGGGAAATCAAATCTCCATTTGGTTTACTTTGAGGGGAATCGACCTCCACAGTTAACTATAATACTCGACAAGAAAATTACTTCACCAATGATTATATTAATGTTCAACTGTGAATTATTCTACTCAATTTCTAAACAACATAAAACTCCTAACATATCAAGTAAACTGAGTTATCAAGAGGCTTGGCCTTTTTCCCAAATTTTATCACAAACAAAATACCCAAATAACTACTACTAGTTTCGTGTAGGAAAATTTCCGAGGGTGCGGTGCACGGGACCGAAGTTTCCTCTGCAGGGGTGGATTTGAAAGGCCCTGCCTTGGAGAGGTTCCCCAACATAAATAATAATAATAATAACAATAATAATAATTATTAATCAAATAATATTGGACCACAACATTCCACCTCCCTTCAACAACCTTGACCCCAAGGTTGCCTTTGTCTACATCTGTAACATACAGGTTCTAAGTTAAGGGTTTTAGGATTATTATTATCATTTTTGCTAGTTTATAATTAGTATTATTATTTTCAGTATTATTATTATTAAAGATCAATTTTGAGATAGTGGTTTATTTGAGTGAGATTCTTCCACTCTCCACATGCCCATATCTATCAGTTTTGGTTTCCTAGATTGCAAAACCTTCCTAAGGGGATGTTTGGAGAATGAGATAAGATGAGAATTTTGTAAATAGCAGTAAAATGGTTTGTGAATAGTAATGAGAGAGTTTAAGTATTTATTGGGTTTTGAGAAAGAAGAAAAAAAATTGAATAAAAAATATTTTTTTTGATAAGTAAAAATATTATATATAAAAAAAGTACACTGATATATACAAGAAAACACCTTGCCCATTGACCCCAATGACCCAAAAAACTCTTGAAAAAAATCCAAAATACACTAAGCCCGACCCCAACCCCTTGTTTCCCGTAGAACTAAAACACTACCCGAAAACCCAACCCCAACCTCTTATTTCCTCCTTTAGAACTAAAACTTCACAATGCCCTCCCTTTGGACTTCCCTCTAGTTGAGCTACCACTTTTAGTGTCGTAGTTGATTGCCCAATGAAGACATTGTAACTCCCTGCTTTTCTTGAAACTTGATTTGGTTTCAAGCGCGTGGCTTGCCTCAATCACAGTGATTAGTTCTTTAAATTGGTCTTTCACATCCTCCATGTAAAATTCTCACAAACTGCTGAATCTCGCTAACTTTAGGCAGAATCCAATCTGCTATTGGAGGAAGAGAGACCAAAGGAGCAACATTATCCTCAGACACAGCATCCAACTGCACTCTCGCCTCTGGACATTCCTCTATACAAGGCACCAATGCCAAGCTCATTGGTTCTCCAGCAACTTCATCGGTTCTCTCAAATGGTTTCAAGCCCATTGGAGATTCTGGGGTGACAACAAGTTCCTTCACCTCTAGGGTGGTATCGGATTCTACATCTCTTTCAGACCTCGGCAGTACACCATTTTCGTTCAACTCCGATGAGGGAACCATAGTTTTTTCAATGACTATGGATGTAACAAGAGGCGAATGGCATTCCATTACTGATGTCTCAACGCCAATATTGGATGTAGACCCCGCTTCAAATATTCTAGATTTCCCTTTAACCCCATATACTCTCCTCGATCTGGTTATGAGGACAGGGCCGAATCCGATTTTCCGTTTTCCTTTAGAGTTTAATGGATTCGGGCCCGTCTTGTTTCTTACGACTCTGTTGTCTCCAACTGAAATTAGGTCTATTTTCGTAGACAAGCAAGTTATTGCTGCCTTCAACTCGACCAGTTGGGTTTCCATCTCCTTTAAAGAATTATGCATCTCTACAAGCGGGTCCTAAGTGGTGATTTGTAAACCCCCTCATTCTGAAACTCTGAGGCATGACCCGTCTTTAAATATTGTTAAAATATAATTTTTTAATATAATTTTTGTTTCAGAATTTAAAAAAATTGAATTGTTTTTTGTTTGAAAATTTGAAAAAGTTGTAATGATTAGTTTGAAAGTATTAGTATTTATGTTTGAATGATGTTTGGGAAGAAAATGAGATGAGATGGAAATTGTTTCCAACCCCAACAATTTTTCACACATCAAAGAAACCTTTATATAAATATATATATATATATATATATATATACTCTTTTTCCCCCACAATTTTCCTCTCCATCAAACCAACAGCAATCTTGCGGCCAAGCCCATTCTCACAACAAGCCCTATAAACAAAAGCCCTGTAGCCTTCCTCACAGCAAATCGAGGCTCTCTCCTCGCCGGAAACCATCACAGAAGACACCGTCGATAAGCTTTCCTTCCCCTACGACGTGCGTCGACCCCATAGACCTCTTCTCTATCATTTTCTCTCTCCATCATCAATAACCAAAACCACCTATGTATATTTTGTTTCAGCCACCCTCAACCACCACAAGGGTTGGAGGTACTCGGACAGCCACAGAAACTGTCGACCTGTTGCCTTTTGTCGAACTCACACCTTCCGGTAAGCCCACATCGGATTCTTTCTCCTCTTTCTCTTCCCAACGTGGTTCTTAGTCTAATAGACCACAAAAATTTATTCTCTCAGATTTTCTCCGTCACAACCAGAAGGGGCTGCCTTGACTTTCGATTTCAGTCCAGCCGCTAGAGCCACCGTTGCGTTCAGACTTCTCTCTCAATGAGTCCCAAATTCCTCTGTCCCACGACCATGGCTTCCCGTTTGTGTGTATGTGGCTCAACTCCTTGCTATCTCCATAGTGTATCTTTAAAATGGAAAGTGGGCCTTGGGCCTTAATCCCATTTAGCTAGGTGCTTTTTGTTAATTTAAATGGGCTGATTTCTCACGTGGGCTTGGTTTTATTATATTTCAAAAGCGGTTAGAACATTTTAAGCAGCCTGCCTGCCTTCGTGTGGGCTTGATGTTCAAATTGGACTGGTGGTATTTTACAGAAAACCTTTAATATTGTTTTACATGGGCACTTGGGCAAATATTAGCCCAAAAACCTTATTTTTCTCAGAAAATGGTTAAGGATTAATCTTTTTACAAACCAATTTACAACATTATATTATAAGGGTTTAGATGTTATTTCGAAACGTTTTGAACGTGATTAAACCTATGTTATAAAGTGAGATTTCTACAGCTTGTCTAAAAGATTTGTATAAAGCCTAATCTACGCTACTAAGTATATTTGAAAGATTAAATATGATATTAGCATTTAAATAATTATATGATATTTGTAGTTATTAATTTTAGTATATAACCAAATATTTTATTAGATTAATTTCCCTAGCATGTGATTAATTAAGTCGAATGCTATGACACGTTTTTTTAGAAATGTTAGTGATGATTAGTGCTTCGGAACTACAAAGTGAGATTCAAGAAACAGCGCTAAAAGGTAAGTAGCATGATCATAACTTTATGTGTGCTGTAAATATTCTGTTTTGCATGAAAAATGTGATGTTTACCTATTCTACGCTACGAGCCAATTCAAGGTTAGCTCCTTTTCATGAACCTCGATGAATTACAATGATATGCTTGTGAATGAGACTATGTATGCTATGCTGATATGGATTGTTGTTAGAATGGATGATATGTCATGAAAATCACATGTATGCCATGTAATGTTCAAATTATGTTATGCCATGTCTATGCTATGCTATGTTACATAAGGCTCATGTTAATAGGCCATGTTTAACGTTATGCCATGCACAAGAGTATGTCACACCATATAAATTCATGAAGTCAACATGTTCACATTGTGAAAGGTTTTTTTTTTTTTTTTTTTTTTAAGTAAGAGTTGCATTGTGAAAGTTAGTAAGAAGACAAATGAATGAAAAGTAAGCTTTAAGTTTGGCCTTATGTTATGGGTAGATATGCAAGCCAAAAACTTAAGCATGGTCCACCACATGCATGATATGATGTTTTGAGGTGACACAGACTCAAGCATGTTTCACCACATGTTTTGATATGTTATGCGGTGCCACAGACTCAATCGTGGTTGATAGGAACTAAGGTGGGCCTGCTCTTAAAGATCTTTTGCAAGTTCCAGATGGGTTAATTACAAGATCAAGGGCCAAGAAGATCAAGGAAGCAATGCAAAGATTGGTGCAATCCACTTGGGATAAAGCTAGCAAGAGCCCAACACTCAAGATGGGCTTAAAAGAAGGAGAATCAGTTTTAATCCACTTGATTTAAGCTGTGGAAGACATGACTTAGAGATAAGGCTAGGAGGAACACTACAAAGGTTGTGATTTACCTTTGATAAGTTTAAAAATTCAATCAAGAACAAGTGTAAACTCAACTCACAATAAAAATTCAATATTGTCTAGAGCTTCAAATGAGGCTACAAAGAGTTTTTAAACCAAACCTAATTAAAACTCTAGCTAAAATAAAGCCCATTTTTTCCAAAATGTCCTTGTTGAACAGTGTCGCGGCTACAGTGCCGCGTTTACAATAATGCTACAGTAACCTCTTGAAACCTTAGTTGTCTTCCATAGCTTGAAACAAGTGGATGAAAACTGGTTCTCCTTCTTTCAAGCCCATCTTAAGTGTTGGGCTCTTGGCAGCTTTATCCCAAATAGATTGCAACAATCCTTATATTGCTTCCTTGATTTTCCTGGCTCTTGATCTTGTAATTGGCTCATCTGAAACTTGCAAATGATCTTTAAGAGCAGGCTCACCTTGGTTCGTATCAGTGGTTCACTATATGTTATGTGATAACATAGACCCAATCGTGTTTCACTATTGGTTATGATATGTTATACGATACCATAGACCCAAGCGTGGTTCACCTTATGATTTATGCAGTCGACGACTATTGGACCGATCCACGTATGTTATGAAAGACAAGATGAATAAGTTATGTATGAATTATAGGAAATGCATGGAGTCAATCATTCATGCATCCATGTTACATGTATTGCTATAATATGTTTGATTCCGCTTATGTTACTAATGAATGATCTATATGTTATGTGTATGTGTGACGATGTATGTAAGTTTTCAAAATTAAGTCTAACGTTAAGCTAAGTTAAGTTTACAATATGATTTGCTATTACTAAGTCTTCGACTCATTTGTTTGTTTCTCTATTTTATGTTTTAACGTCCCAGATGATGATTTCGTGGATACAGAGCAAGAGTGCCATTAGTAGATTATTCTTCCAGAGACTTAGACCTTGAAGAAGTGTTAGTGCCACATGGGTCTAGTTATAATTATACAGTTGAATAACTAATTTTGATACATAGAACTAGTTTATGTTATTTGTATGTTTTAGCTTTTATATTATGAGACTTTGTTGCACTAAGTTAGTTTATGATTCAATAAATGAGGTATTTGTTTTTTATGGTGTCGAATCTCTTTACCTAGCATTATGCTAGGAATGTACGTAACATTCTGTACCTATAGGAATGGGTGTTACAACATCTTGTTCACATTTTGTGACACCATTCCATCCTTAGAGTTCCTAACAAATTGTGCTTCTTACATAGCAAGGACCCACTCATTGAGCATGATGCAACTTAATTATAAATAAGCTTGAGCGCATTCTTCAAGACATCCATATCTTCTTATTCTATGTCTAATTATCACCATTAAGCACGATGATCTATCCCTACCCTTCTCAAGAGAGTGCTGAGTTATGTCAATATCTAGAAATATATTCCATTCCCAAAAATCCCAACTTCTAGAGGAACAAAAACCACACACCTCAAGTAAAGAGGGACAGAATTTGGCTTTATAACATAGGTTTTTCAGTCAAGGAGGAACTAAATTTTTGCTTGAACTAAATTTTTGAACTAATGGAGACCAGCAATTGTAGCAAGGAATGCTGATGCTTAACACATCTCTCTCATCACTTTTATCATTTTTTCTTGCTTGGATCTCGAGGACACCAAGTGAGCTTCAAGACAAGAAGCATGTCAAGTGTCAAATCTCCAATTGGTTTTACTTCAACAGAAATCAAATAAAAAATTGGTTTACTTCGAGGGAAACCAAACCTCTACAATTAACTATAATAGTCAGCAAGAAAATTAGTTTATTAATGATTTTATTATTGTTCTACCGTGGCTGCACATAGACTTGCAAAAGAAAATAAAAAGTTGCAGAAAATAAGAAAAAAGCAGCTGTAAACAAACCAAGTCAAACCAGCCTGGCCCATGAATTTAGATAAAGCAATCAGCTCCCAAGCTACCATTCAATTTGCATTGCAATAATAAGATTGTACTACTATAAGACAACATGCTCATCTAAGACTATGCATGCCCCAAAGGCTAAAATTTCCACAGCACTAGTAAACTTCTTTGCAGTAAACTCTACAAAGACACTCCTTTCGGCCCGTTTGGATAGTAAGATGAGATGAAATGATTTTATATGAAAGTTAAAAGTTAAATAAAATATTGTTAGAATATTATTTTTTAATATTATTATTGTTTTGGGATTTGAAAAATTGAATTGTTTATTATATTTTGAGTAAGAATTTGAAAAAGTCATAATAATGATATGAGATAAGATAAAACCGTTTCTATATTCAAACGGGGCCTTAATCTTTGCACGACAAGGTAGAGATGCCCTCTAGCGTGTGATTATGGCTGTGAATGGAAGTAAAACATACCTTCCATGACCAATTGAACTCGATCCTCATTAATTTTCCAACACATTATTAAATGTCAATGAGAAACAATGTTTTGAATACCGTACCGGACGTCGTAGCGGTCAAGGTACTAAAACGAAATATTTCGATACCGGTACCGTTTCGAGATAGCGTTTCGGGGTAGTCGATATATAAATAAATTATATATAAAAATTATATTCCAAAATAATAGTCTATATATAAATAAATTATATATAAATACATATATATATATATAAATTATAAATAGTTTAGTCTGAATTAGGGGTTAAAAAATAAGCTTGTAGTTTGAAAAAATGAAAAAAAACACACATAGGCCGAAATTGAGGCCGGTATGGTCAGTATTTTGGCCGGTATGAAACAGATATAGTACCTGTACTAACCGGACGGCCGGTACGAAAAATTTCGGCCGTACCGACCGGTACGGTACGAAATTTAAAACACTAATGAGAAGTCCACATCGTCCATTGTCTGGACAGCATTAAATAGTATAAGGTCCAGATCCAATATTTATGTAACATACTTTATTTTACGCCCAGTTGAATGTTAAGCTCATTGGGTTAGATTGCTCAAACCCATTTAACTATACCTTAATAATTTCATTATCTTGGGCTTAGGATAGTCCAGCCAAATTAGGTGGCTTTTTTTTAAAAAAAAAGAAAGAAAAGGAAATTGAAAAGATAATCACATTTTTTGAATTTCTCTTATGCCTACTAAGACGTTAAAACTATCTCAAACTCTATTAATTTTAAGTTTTCGGGAATGTTTGAAAAATGAGATGTGATAAAAATTTTGTAAATACTAAGATGATTTGTGAATAGTAGTGAGATAGTTTGAGATAAGTATTTATTTGGTTTTGGAAAATACAAGAGAAAAAGTTGAATAAAAAATATTAAAAGTTAAAATATTGTTAGAATATAATTTTTTTAATATTATTTTTATTTTGAGATTTGAAAAAATTGAATTATTTTTTATTTTTTATTTGAAAAGTTGGGAAAGTTGTAATGATTAGTTTGAAAGTGTTTGTATTTGAATGATGTTTGGGAAGGAAATGAGATAAGATAAAATGGGATGAGATGAAAAATGTTTCCAAACATCATTGTTCCTCAAATCTCATAGATCCTGAAATTAGAAAAGGATTGATTAGATTCCTTTCTTTTCATCCCGTACCAAGATCGAATTTTTTTATTTTTTATTTTTTGAGGTTATTCTGTCTTATTTATTTTTCATACAGTAGATTTTATCCTCTTCAACTTTCTCCATTTATTGATCAAATTCTTGGATATGTATGTTGCGAAGTCTCTATTTTATGTTGAGAATTGGCACGCGATTAATTTTAGAAAGACTTTTATGACACTTTTAGGTAAAGCTTAAGCAAATGACAGTCTTATCTGTTAATTACTTTGCTTTCTAAAAGCACAATCTATCAATGTCAGAGTTGCTTTAATTTGCTTCTTCTTTTTTTTTTTTTTTTTTGTGATTTTCGTGGCTGGTTTTGTGCTTTGATGTCTTTCATAGGCCATACTAATTGGCCTTTATTCTACTCTGTATTGGTCATCTTGATCATTTTGATATACGATTTACAAAGAGTCGTGTTCATAAAATTTTAACTCAGTGGTATCATTACCAGGGTACGCAACCCATGAATCAACAAGGCCAACTAGCATATGTCAAAAACACAGAAATAATAAAAAAAAAAGGCCAACTATTAGACGTAGAAAACACGAAAATAATCACTGACTGCCTTACGCAGCTTTTTTATCAACGCCATTGGCTTCCTCTTCAATCCGCGTTGAAACCTAATGCCAAATCAGCATATGACATAAATATGCATTCAATCAAACACATATACTTCAAAATATGCATACATCTGTGACTATACGCATACATATTTGCTTAATTTTCAAAATAGAAATGGAAATTAAGCTTCGAGGCTCTTCCTCTTAAATCACCTTCGGCGAGCGCGGGCGTGGAAGAGCTTGACAAGCTTGTCGGTGGACATGTCGAGAAGTGCGTCCAGATCGACACCTCTAAAGCTGAACTTCTTGAACGTTCTCTTCTTCGGCTGCCCTGGCACCGCAACGTCGGCTTCCACATTCGCTTGATAAAAACACAAAGATAGAACGATTAAGCGTTAGTGATTGAAAGGTCTGTTTGGCTCTCAGGAAAGCAAATAAAAGAGAGGCAAACTTGATAGCGAAGAGGACATTCACCATGGTTGAATATTTGAGAAACCAAATCTCACTTCGCGGCTGCGCGCTGGTATGGTATGTGAAAGCAAGGGAGGGTTGAGGAATTATTTGTCTATTTATTTATAGGGTTAACGCAAATGAGAAGTGGATTATGGTTTTTATTTCCAATTACACGGAAAAGATCCGGTAACTCAATCGGACTCAGAAGCCAGGTTTTTTTGGGTAAGAAATTCATTAAGAAAATTTTCTGCCTTCGGTTTTTTTTTAGATATATATATTTATTTTTTTTTCATTTGATTTAGGGACGGAAGGACCATTTTATTCAAAATACTAACTTGAGTACAAAATTTGTTTTCTTCTGAAACCCTATTGTGATGCCCCAATTCTCATGCGAATTGGATCGGCAAAAGTCGTAACGTCGGGATGTCCTTGCATGTTGTAATAACAAGTGTGTGCTCACATGCTCAATAAAGAATGTGTAATTAATTCACACTGAAAAAATAATAAAAATTGTAGTCATTAAATCTAAATAACAATACTAGAAAATTTAAAATACGTCATAATCAAAATATCCATAAGCCACATTTCTCCAAACCATGAGCAAAAAAATAATTATAATCATCTGATTTTTCAATAAAATTCAAACATGGTAACTTAACAAAGTGGGGAAAGAGCTCCGATCTTCAAGCCTCTAACTATGTCGTCTCCATGCCCATAACTACCACCAAATTTTCCATCTGCATCAAAAGTTACGGTTCTAATGAGTGTGGAACTATAAGGGTGAGATTTTAAAAAATCTCAGTAAATGAAACTGAGACCAATACCCAAAGATGCATACAGGTGAAAATGAAAATTATGCAAGTAATTGTTGCTAGGAAAGATGATAATTGAAATTTCACATTTAAATAAATTAAACATAGAGTAACGGTCAACCATTTTGTCCAAGCATGTTGTCACCCAACGACAACCCAAGGGACGGGGATTTCACTCAGTATTATGCACTCTCGAATGACCAGAGAAAATCCATTAAAATAATACCACTCACACACCCACATAAAACCATTTAACCCATAAATCCATAAACATTATAGAATTCAATTTACATGCTAATTCATAACCCACTGACAAAAATTTTAGCAAGTGCTTTAAATGTTATCAACAACCCAATAATAAGAAATTCAACAACAATTACATGATGAAAAACAATTCACGAGTGGATATTTCCAACAAGCATTCATAATCTGTAATTCAGTGCAAAGGAGGAAATTCCCATCAAACATTCACAAGTTGTAAAACCAGTGCAAAAGTGAAAAATTTCATCACCTCTTTACGACTGAAAAATAGTACGAACGAGGGAAGAATCTCAACAACATAACTCGATAATACAAGAATTAAAACAAGAAATTTACAACACTATTTATGCAACAGAAATAATTAAATAGACAATAAGTACGGGTTCAACAGAGCACCCGAGAACCAACCCAAAACCAACCACAACAACCCCACCACATAGGCGCATGGCCCAAATAAAAAAACCAACATAGTAGTTCACAATCCTCACCATAGGGGTGCAAGGCCCAATCAGAAACCCAACATAGCAATCCATAACTCCCACCAAAGGGGCACTCAACCAAAACAGAGAACCAACACAGCAATTCACAACTCCCATCACAGGGGCACAAGGCCCAAATTAGAAACCCAACACAACAGTTCACAACTCTCATCACAAACGCACACGACCAAAACAAAGAATCGACGTAACAAGTCACAACTCCCATAACAAATAACCAACACATCAATTGACAACTCTAGTCATAGGGGTGCAAGGCTTAAATCAGACACCCAACACAACAGTTCACAACTCTCATCACAGAAGTACATGGCCAAAATAGAGAACCAATACAACAAGTCACAACTCCCATCACAGAGGCACACGACCAAAATAGAGGATCAACACAACAATTCACAACTCTCATAACAGAGGCACATGACCGAAGTAGAGGTCACATAGCATGTTCACAATTCAAAAATTGAACAACACCTATTTTCAAATTTGGTTTAAAGAGCCACTTACAATCGTGTGCAGGGGAGAATTTTTGGATGGACGTTAGTGTCCTGAGCTTCACGTTGTCAGCTTCCCGTGGATGTCCCCATCGGCTAGGGTGGGTTTTGGACAGAGGGAGGGAGGGGGAAGAAGGGAGGTAGGCGATTTAATCAAGGGGAGAGTTAGAGAGAGGGAGAAAGCGTTGGAGAGAAAAAGAGGACTCATTGTGGCGATGCCAGACGGGAAGGGCGTGGTTAGATAGTGACGGGGGCCAAAGGGATGAGGCACGATTTAAGGATTTTGACCCAAAAATAGGTTTGGGCTTTACGGGATTGAGAGAGTGAGATGGATAGAGAGATTGAGAGAGAGGGAGCTCACTGTTGCCGATGTCAAACTAGCACAGCGAGGCAAGGTGATGACAGCAATGACCGGAGGGGGAAAGAGCATGGCTGAGTTTAGGGATTTTGAACCCAAACGGGTTTAAACTTGGAGATCGAGAGAGAGAGCAGATTGACAAAGCTTACCAGTGGCCTTAGATCGAACGACGTCATTGACAAAAAAAAAAAAAATAAAGGGATAGGAGAGAATAGAAAAAGAGTGCGAGAGAGAGAAGGAAAATCTGGGAGAGTGGGACCAAGAGAAATGAGAGGAGAAACCGAGAGGGTGAGAAGGTGTCGACGGGGAGGGGTACTCAGCTATAGCAGTGTTGACGAAAAGATGGCTTTCATGCCATTTATAGAATGGGAATGCCCTTAAGGGCGGACCAAGTGTGCGCCTCAGTTGGTGGAGATGGGTGGTGGTTAGAGACACCTGTGTAGGCTAGGGTTCGATAAACAAATGTTGGAGTTGAGGTTAGTCTGCAGGGGCGGGGAAGACGACATGATAGGGGTTGGCTGGATGAGGAAGGGAAATAGGGTTTGTGTATTAGGGACAAAAATTACTTCGGTTTTTCAATGGGCTGGGCCTTGGTTTGTGGTTGGGCCTCACATATAGATTTAAAAAACAAATGAAAGATTCAATGAGTAATTGAGTATTTTTTAAATGGATTAGGGTATAACTATATTATATTTACGAATTTAACTTCATTTTGGATGGAATGTGAAAGACAATTTTACACTCTTAGATGATAAATTAACATCTTAACTTTATAATGTTCTTCTAAAAAATGCACATGCAATTGATAGAAAATAAAATATAACAGAAAATAAGAAGGAGAAGAGAGAAGGATGGGGGATAGACTTTAAGGATTACATCTTTACTATTCTCAATTGTTATTCAATACAAGACATAGATTCCTATTTATAGAAAAATTACATTGAGATCAGATAAGATAAATATTTTAATCATCATGAAACTCAAATCAAGATAATATCAAATTACTCTGTGAAATTCAAGTCAAGACAATATCAAATCAAATCAATATAATATCCTCAACATCCCCCTTCAAACTCAAAGTGGAAAATTTTGAAATCTTGAGTTTGAAATTTGAGAGCAACCTTCATATCCATTAATTGGTTGCCGATAAGATGATGATACTGTGATGAAATGGCTAGCAACTAGAACATCAAATTTAGAGTTGTGGCCAACAATGGGCTATATACGGGCTACGTCAACTATATGATCAAAATCAAAAGTCCAAAATTAGATATGAGGCTTCAAATAATGCTCACAACAGATTAAAACCCAATAAAAAGTTTTCACAACTAAAAAAAAGATACTCCAGATACATGGATTTGAGATGATACATAATTGAACGGTGAAAATTTTGTGAA
Organism: Juglans microcarpa x Juglans regia; assembly: GCF_004785595.1. Classification (NCBI taxonomy): domain Eukaryota; kingdom Viridiplantae; phylum Streptophyta; class Magnoliopsida; order Fagales; family Juglandaceae; genus Juglans; species Juglans microcarpa x Juglans regia. The sequence continues at coordinate 32,566,519 of NC_054597.1, forward strand.
AGGTAAAACTAGCGGAAGAAAAAATATTCCACAGGATTGAGCCTGTAGTTAACCAAGTGTGCTAATATCATGATAGAAAATAAAATAAAATAAAAAAGAAGATGGTGAAGAGAGAAGGATGAAGATAGACTTTGAGGGCTACATCTTTGTTATTCTCAATTGTTATTCAATACAAGATATAGATTCCTATTTATAGAAAAATTACATTAAGATAAGATAAATATCTTAATCATTATAAAAACCAAATCCAAGTGATTTGATAATTGTGAAAATCAAATCAAGATTTTTTGATTTGATATTATTTTTAACATAAATCATATTCCACTAAATTAGTTAAATTTTTCTCTTCACATTTTTCCCTCTTGCAATTGTTTCTTTACATTGTGACTACTTTCAGCAAACCTCTCCTTTTCGTGAGATGATTTTTGTTTTAGCTCCAAAGCTCATTTCTTTAAATTAAAAATTAGAGATCAATTTTTTGTCAGTTTCTGAGCTCACTTAACAACGATTGTTTGGGTAAGTATTAGTAAACAACTTCCATTTTCATTAACAAATAAAAACAATTCATTGTTGTTTGAAAAAGACTGTTGTGTTTGGTTGTTGGAGTAAGCTCAACTCATCTCAAACTAATCATTGATGGAACTTACTACTTTTTTAATTTCTTATAACAAAGTTAAACTCATCTCAATCTATTTCGTACATTAAAACACAAATCTCTACATATTTACATTAAAAAAAACTCAATGGGACTTACAAAATATTACTATTAATAGATCAACTCAAGTCATCTGAAATCACCTCAGCATCCAAACTGCAAGAATGCAAAGCAGAATACCTTAAGCATAGCTTATTGAGTTGCTCCACAAGTCTATGCAGCCTGAACAAATAATTTAGCAAGCCTCAAGTGTATCCTCTTGGTGATGAAGTGTACTACGTAGAATAAACTAGAATAACACTCAAAACACCTACAACTTAGATACGTTCTCAAGAGAGAACAAAAATATAAAGAGATTTTGTACTTTTTAAGATTGTCAGAGAACCATCTGAAGGGGCTATATATAGCTCTCCCTGTGCATCACATACGCTAGGCTTTAAAGATTAGCATTTAATCCTTACAATAAAGTGGTCGTTGACACTTTTATTCTCGAGCATGTAACACATAGCCATTAAGTCATGCATTACGTGCCGTTATGGCATAGGAGGGGTTTATTCATGTGGGCGTCTCTCCATCTTACATCTCTCACTCGTATACAATGGGCATGACCTCAGGCATGCATTTCTCTAACATTCTCAATCTTATTCATACTATATAAGTTGTGCGACCACTAAGAGCACCTGCAAAAAGAAAGGTTGGAAGCAATATACCAAATCTCTCTTAGAGAAGACCAGCATAGCAACATCTCTAAGAGCACTAGCATTGGTTTTTCTATATGTATCTTCAAAGCCACATCGTTTGAAGATTTATTTCGCATATCAAGAAAACCTCCACATTGGATTATGCATCTTTGAACCAAATAATATTAATTTATTTTTATTTTTATTTTTATTTTTTTCTTAAAATTATTATTTTTTATATATTTTACAATTAGCACCATGTGCTCAAAAATAAAAATTTCATATATCTAAATATTACCAATTTCATATATCTAAACAACCAATTTTCTTAATAAATATTATTATGTACTAAAAAACACTTTGTATCATCAACTTAATATAAATTTTATATATCAAAATCATTTTAATGCAAATTCTAAAAAGTTGATTTTAATGGGTAGGGGGAGAGAAAAAACATTAAAAATAATTTTTGGAAAGTGAATAGTACTTCTTCAAACTAGTTATGTAAAAATTTAGAGATACATAAGCCAATGTAGATGAATTTAAAGACATTATGCAATGATGAAGATAAAGATGAATAAGTTATTGCCAGTGCTCTGTGTTTTATCATGTCCTAGACTCATTCGATCGTATCAGATCAAGTATTTTCGAACCCTCTTGAGTTTAAAAAACTCATAACAATGCTTGACTACCTCGAAATTATTTCGACGTGTTCACAACCTTAGTCACTACCAATGTATAGCGCCATAGTTCAAAGTCGGCAAACACTATCGAAGATAAGATGTCGAATAGTCTTCCCTTCGCCCTCATGTTATTTAACTTTAGTTGAACCGCTTTCCTACTAATGCCTCTTTAGATCGTATCAATCATGGTCATAGACAGTAAGCCAAAGTAGAAGATGTCACAAACTCCATCTTATGACACAGGCAAAGGTAAATAAAAGATACTTAATAAAATATAAAACTCACACAATGAGAAAGAAAAGAACCATTTACTCACTTGCTTATTTGGTTGAATAAAACACATGTAGTATAAAATACATGCTATGATGAATTTCTTTTTTTCAAAGAGCATATGTCTATATCAACACCGTATAGATCTTAATCTAGTGCTCCTTAAGCGTCAAACCCGAGTTCTTCCATTTGCTTGTCTCCAAGACGCCAAAGAAGATCTCGCATATGGCTAACCATAGGCTACATGGATTGTGGGGGTACCCTGCATGATCATTTCAATACAATAGACCTTATCTTAGCTCCCACTAAGATAACATATCTTTATGTCAACTAACTTATTCCCTTAGACAAGTACCTAGGAAAACAATATCTCATCTCCACTTGCTACTCAAGCGTTAGAGGTGATTACTCATGTGAATGAGCTGATCTAAACCTGTTGATATACCTTGTGTGTGTATCTGAATAAAATCATATTGCATTAGTATCCTAAAGGAAATTTTACATCTCAATATCGACCAAAACAAAAATTACATTTACAATCTACACAGTCCTAAATTCCTAACATGAGCCACAAAATCATTTCTTGCTATAGGTTTTGTCAGGGGATCAGCAACCATGCGACTCATAGAAAGGTATTTTAGAATCACTTTCTTTTGCGCCATTGAAGGATAACCACTCTTTTGTGGCGACTATTATCCTTTTGTCATTTCCAACCAGTTGTATGCCATCAATATAAAATGACAACATAATGAAGCTCTTTTTAGACCTTTTGACATAGACACAATGGTCCTCTGTGATAAACGTAAACTCATTTTAGAGAATGGTTCGATGGAATCCGAGATACCATTATCTATATGATTGTTTTAAGTCATATATAGATCGTTTGAGCTTGCACACATTGTGCTCTTGAACTTTGACCACAAAGTCTATGGGTTGATCTATATAGATATCCTCATCTAGTTCTCCATTGAGAAATATTGTCTTAACGTCCATCTAATATAATTCCAAATCCATGTTCGCTAGTATAGTTAGAATCAGATAAATCGAGGCAAATCTCATCCTCTATGAAATTCACATCTTGTGACTCAATCTCAGTTATAGTTCCATCAGATTGTTCACCTGTTAGCATATGTTCTTTAGAGTGTTCTGAGTACCTTATAAAAATACACTTATTTCTTTTAGGGCCTAACTTCACATATTTATGAGAAATATCGTGAACAAAACTCGTTGAACCTCATGGCCACAAGTTACTCGAATTAAGTTTCTCGTCGGTCCATAGTTCATATGGGATGGAAGATACTGATTTGAAGGGCACTTGGTTAAGAATGTAGATGACAGCCAAATGTGCATCCTTCAAAATGAAATTTGTAGGTTTGCTTGCGTCATCATTGATCTAACCATCTCAAACAATGTTTGATTTCTCATTTTTGCCAAGCCATTTTGCCACGCGTACTTGACATTGTCAAGTGTCTTTTGATTCATTTTTTATCACAGAATCTTTTAAATTACCCAGAGAGATATTTACGTTTGCAGTCAGTCCTTAGAGCTTTTAAGTTTTTGTCTAACTGATTCTTAACCATTTTAAGATATTCCCTAAAAAATTCCAATGATTCAGACTTACAGAAGATGGACATGACCATAACGTGCAAAATCATTTATAAATATGATGAAGTAGACACTTAAATGTCTTGCCCCCACACTCATTAGACCATAGATGTCTGAGTGAACTAATTGCAAGGGAAAAGATGCCTTAGTTACTTTTCCAAACGATTTTCTCTTAGATTTTCTTGTCAGACAATGTTCACATGTGAGCAACTTAACCTTAACGAGATTTCCTATATAGCCTTCTCTAGCTAATCTAGTCATTTTTTCTTGCCCTATATGGCCAAGTCTAGCATGTCATTTATATGAATCCAAATTATTAAACGTAGAAAGAAAAGCAATAGACTCATTCCTACTTGAATAATCTAAATTCATTATCATAAAATCGTTTGATAAAAAAACAAAACCATAAAAAAACATTGCCCAAATATAAGGAAACATCATTATTTTTAAATACAATCTGAAAACTAAGTCTTCATAAAGTAACTACAGAAAGTAAGTTTCGTCGAATATCGAGAGCATATAGCACATCATGGAGAAATAGAGTGTGATCGCCCCACAAGTCCAATTTATAGGTACCGAGTTCTAACACCTCCACGCTAACTCCATTCCCCATCTTGATATCACGACTCCCATCTGGAATCCTACGATACTCCACAAAACTGACTTGATCTCGTGCTATGTGCTCGGTCGCTCCTGAATCAACAGTTCACACAGGATAGGAATGAGCAAACATCACATGACTAGTTACAAAAATAATGTGAAAATAGTCAGAGTGTACATTCTTCGACTCAATGCAGTCACTAGTAAAGTGGTCTTTCTTTTCGCAGTTGAAACACTCTAACTTTAACTTTTTCTTCCTACGTTTACCTCTCTTGCTGTGTTGAGAAATTTCCGATCCTTTCTTCACTTGTCCAGTAACTACCCTTATCTTAGACTTCTTGTGCTTAGGCCTAAATTCCTTGCACAAACCAGACTCAACTATATAGACTGAATGTTTGGGCTTAGCAGCCTCTAGGCGCTCAGCCTCAAACTCCAAGTGATGCGACACATCATCAAAATCCTTGATCTTCTCATTGTGCGTCAGATTCTGGCTCACTATCTCCCAAGAATTTGGTAGCAAGACGTATAACTGCCTATTGCTCGTCAGTCAAGTTGTTTATTGTTGTCTTAAGTTCGTAGATCATGGATGACATTGCCCTAAGATGTTGCATCATCGTGTGTCCAAAGTACGTCTTCAAACCTTATAATTAATCCATGCAACCTTGTGACTAAAGTTCTCCTAAACGTCATCTTTATTGCTTGCCACATCTTCTGGGCAGTGTCATAGGCTTCAAACTTACACATGAGATCATTGTGCACGTTGCTTAACATGATAATGTGTGCACAACGGTTCTTTTTAGCCCATTCATCATAGGTTTCTTGGTTTCTCTTATGTGGTCCGAGTCCCTTTTTTCGAGCTCATTAAATGAGTGAGTTAAGGTGTCCAAGATCTCCTACTCATCTAAGACATATTGGATCTTGCTATACCAAATGTCATAGTTCTCTCCATCCAATTTCTCTCATTGTTTAAATCGGCAATTATAATCTTAGATGTCATTTCACTGTAAAATGCGCAAAAAGGGATATTACGCACACAAATACCTAAGACATATACCGCGTCCATCCAAGTTAGAAAAAAATAATATAGACATGTCGCAAAATCAAAAATTCACAATGCTTCATAATCATCTATTGGGCCACAATGTCTAATTATTAATTTCTAACCTAATTTTTATGCAAAGTTAAAAGTTCTTGGGAGATAAAATCTAATTGAATCTTAACCATACTCCCACTATCTTAAGTAGTCATCGAGCCCTAGTCACATGTAATGATAGATCCTACTAAAACGACAGTAATCTTTTGGACTAGTCTACAAGGACAACTACTCAGACTATGACAACTTGTTGGGTCAGTCTACAAAGATGGTTTTTTTAAGACCATTATAGTCTATTTTTCTTGTCCTATTAGTGCATTTACAGTTCTTACTAAGGCCACTGTAATCCTTTGGTTATATAGTGAATTTACAGTTCTTATTAGGGTCACTGCAATTCTTTCAACCTATCATTCACACTGACAATACTAAGTAAGACTACTTAGTGGAAACTTTATATTTTATCACTAAAGAAAATGAAGGTTAATGTCTAAACATTCAAACCTAATATACATAGTTGATAAAATAAGCATATATCCACATGTTCATTTCATATATACATGTAATCACATTTAATCTAAAATATTAAATAAAATATCACATGAAAAATAACAATATGGATTAACATTAAAAAAAAAAAGCATGTATCTAAACAAATAAATCATGCAAGTTTTTTTTTTAAAGAGTAAAATGTATAATAAATACATTTATAAACCCCACCTAAACCAAGAGAAATTTGCAACCCAGTGGCTCACCCAACTTGGTTTTATGAGGTCGTCCTCGGTTCAAAACCCAGGTGTGCCACTTTCATTGTTTTATTTCTAAAGAAAAACAACTTTGGGTTTATAAACACTGGGTCGCTAAAAATTATCCCATCATTTTTTTTTTGTTTTTTCTTTTCAAGAAGAATGGATCGAAGGGCCCAAGCCCATTTTAGATGACATAAGTCATCTTCAACCTCCATTAGGGTAACGTTCATATGAATAGTACACACACTACAACCGCCACAAACACACACAAGCAACCGTTGCCGTTGTCGCTACCGAGACATGGCATTCCTTCACCAGCAGTGCGCACAACACCACCATGGTGAGCAGTACAGTGCCTGCAGCACCCCAGGGTGAATCAGTGCCACCACGGTGAGTGCTGCACCACTAGCAATGCACCACGCAATGCACACAGCACCATTATGGTGTGCGCTACACTTGGGTACGTAGATCACCCCCAGGTTGTGCCCTGCGCTTGGGTGGGCGAAACACCACCAGGATGCGCGCAGCACCTCTGTTAGTGCAGGTGACACTACTGGTGTTTGCAGTGGCTCAGCCAACAGAGTTTTTAAAACTGAAAAAATATATAAGTGGCACTCATTGCAGTTAAAATACATGCGAAAAAATAGGCTTTCTGTAAACTAGAACCAACTTAAAAAAAAATACTTTAATACCAATGTAAGTATGCATGACGGAATACCTCAAGCATAGCTTATTGAGTTACTCCACAAGTCTATCTAGCCTGAATAAATTATCTAGTAAGTCTCAAGCGTCTCCTCTTAGTGGTGAAGTGTACTACGTAGAATAAACTAGAGTAACACTCAATACACCCACAACCTAGATACTTTCTCAAGAGAGAACAGAAATATAGAGAGATTTTATACTTTTTAGGATTGTCAAAGAGCCACATGAGGGGGGCTATATATAGCCCTCCATGTGCATCACATACTCCTGGCCTTTTAAGGCCAGTCTTTAATCCCTGCAATAAAGTGGTCACTGCCATTTTTATTCTCAAACATATAATGCATGGCCATAGGAGGGGTTTATCCATGTGGACGCCCCTCTATCTTACACAAAAGCAGCTTAGAAGACAGCTCATGCTAGAGTCGGGATTAAGTTGGAGTTCAAGCTTTCAAAGACTTGAGGAAGATTTCACATTTCAAAGGTTTGCTTTCCAAATATGGGCATAGCAATGCCATCAACACCAAAGGATAGTTGATGGAATCCCGATCCTTTTGGTGATCTAGTTCTTTTGGCGTTTAATTGATTTGTTCCATCTCAATTAGTTTTATTACTTTAGATTTTAGAAGTTTTTGATGGAAGATTGAGGGATTAGTGAACAAAGATGTGGCATACAAAGATTTAGATTGTTATTTTTTTTCCTTTTTTTTTTCAAATATGGGTAGGAATATTTTGCATCTCAATTTGTTTAAAATTTGAGAAATTGTATTTACACTCATAAAGTGCATAAGTGTCTTGCACTTTTTTAGAAAAAAATTGAGTAAATATAAGACTTACATGGAAAAATTAATTTTTTAATAGTGGATCTCATTCTTTTTTAAAATGAATGCACGGCGTTTGCACAACCTATAAATATATCTAGCATTATTCTTGAAATTTAATAACTAACTTACGGGTCAATCTCATGTTGGATGGGTAAAATTCGGATCAAATCAGCCCTCAACATTTGATGATGTCATCAATTATACCCATTATTGAAATAATTCTAGATGTATTTGATAATGTGGTGATAGTTGCGACGGTATTTTTAAGTAATTTACCATTTTTGTTTTGTTTTCTCATTACTATTCAAGTGAGCTTGCCAAGGACCAATATGAAAAATTACCCTTCAATAAAAATGAAATAAGTAATGAAAGTAATTAAATTAATAGAAAATCATTTCTCACTAATAAACCTTAATAAAATAAAACCCAATAATTCAAAGAAACAAGTTAATGCAAAATTGGAGGGGAAGAATCCTTAGTGTTGATTGGGTTTCAATATGATAGGTGGTGGGTGAGGGAATCGTGGTTGTGTTCACCACTTTATACGGTTGCTATTCAATTTTACGATTAAATGTAATCTCTCTAAGCCTGTGGTTGTGGGTTTGGTAGATCATCAACTTCATGTACTTATTAATGAAGCTACAGTGGGCAGTAGACTTAGGGTCTTGATTGGGGTTGTGATAAGAGTCTCAAAAAGTGTTTAAATAATCTTAAAAACTCTTTAATAAAAAAAAATAGGTTTTTTGAGTGTCACATATTAAAGTACTTTTAATCTTAAATAAACTAAAAAGTATGAATGTATTTTTCTAAATAATGCAGAACATAATTCGAATTTTAAAAGACTGTTAATGGACAAAAATATCTATATAATTTTAAGATAATTATAACTTTCAAATTTCAAGTATATGCTCATAATTTCTAAAAATCAAATAATTGTCATATCTATATCAGAAATCATTTTTTTTAATTTGTTTTCAAACAAATATAATATGTTTAAAAATGCTTTAACCATATGATTATTAAATAATAAATAATATTTTAATAATAAAATTTATTATTTAAGTTATAAGCTATAAGTCCTGAAATTATAAATTATATTTCTTATCCCAATCTCTACCATGCACTTAGTTAAAGCTTGGACAAGACTCCTCGTGCAATGGAGGAAGCTCTGTTCAAAACTTTTCACATCGTCTTTTGCCTCAGGAGTCGTCCCCCATTGTTTCAGTGAAGTTTTGTGTCTCCTGCTGTCCAAGGAAAATGCTCTTTGGATCGGTCTATAATGATGAAGAATTCTGAGCTATTGTGCAAATTGAAAACTGCAAGGGCATGACATTGCTACTCGGAAAAAAAAAAAAAAAAAACTAATAAATACGGTTTCATCTTTCTTTCTAAGGTTCTTCCCTCTTTGGTTTCAATAACTTTTTAGTTGCTTTGTTACAAAAAGGTATTATTGGCCCAACTTTTTCTGCTTGCTATAATGGTAAACATGTTGGATTTTCCTCTACTGGTAAGGGGTTTAATGCAATGGGATCCACTCCATCATCTCTTGTCCAGACATGCATGTCTGTTCTAGCCTATGCTCTCCCACGAGGTTGTGATCATATTTCGTACATTTTGTTTGTTGATGCCTTATTGACCTTCACTAATGGTTTTAGGAAGATCCTGACATCTTTGTTGAACTCATATCGGCTCATGAAAGCCAAAAAATTAACCATAAAAAAGGTGTATTTCTAATGCATATGTATGTACCAAGGTGCAGAAAGCTCTTGGTGGCTGAAGAAACAAGCTTTGTTGAAGGTTTTTTGAGAAAACTTTTGGGTAAAGTTGAAAGTTCAATAAAATATTGTTATAATATATTTTTTTAATATTAGTTTTGTTTTGAATTTGAAAAAATTGAATTGTTTATTTTATTTTATCTGAAAATTTAGAAAAATTATAATGATTAGATGAAATGATTATATATTATAAGTATTTCTGTATATATATATATATATATAACCCCAGGCATGAAATGATGTTTAATAACAACTGACGTACAAAACAGCATCGTTTTGTTATTTGTTAAGATCCATCCCTCTCCCGCATGAGCCCCTTTCTTCTTTTTTCTCTCATCTCTCTCTCTCTCTGCATCTCTAATTCTTGAATCTCCATCGGTGTCGAAGAACAAGCAAACTACGCCATCGTTGTAGTGAGCAGTATGCCATCGCCGTAGCCTTCCATCTTCATCTCCGTCGTTGAATGTAAAAAACAATATTAACGTTTTATTTTTTGTGATTTATGGAATGGAGATTGGAGGAAGGATGAGTTTCAATCGAAGATGGAGGATGAGATTTTGAGAATTGTATGTTGTGGAGACTTGATTGTGCATGTGGTTTGAATTGTTGATGATTGATGAACGATGTGTGACTGTGTGTGCATTATTTTGGCCATCTCTATTAGCACCGTAGCCTCAAAGTCGACATTTAGCATTGTAGGGCGTGTATTGGATTCATTTCGGAGTTCATTAGCTCCTATCACTGTGGAGGCTTTGATTTGCACGCATAATTGGATAAAGGGAACTCCAATTCATGTTCCAGATGTTCTTAAAAATGATTTGTGGAGACGGAAATAAAGATATAAAATTCCTACCAAGATAGCTGGAAATTCCAACGAATAAAAACCCTAATGAACCTAAAAAAGGGATAAAGGCCCAGCAGAAATTACTTATTTTTCGAGACCCTGCTATAAGTTCTATCCATGAGGAGGCCGACGTCGAGGAGGAGGGTGGTGATCAGTCTGGATCTGGTAATCATGAGACCTGAATTTCATTTTCTAATTTCTTATTTTAATTTATTTATTTTCATTTAATCGGTATTCATTTCAAATTTAATTGTTATAGTTATGCATGAGACGACGTCTACGGCTACCTCCAATGCAGTATGACTTTGTATATTAGACCCACTATTGCTATGGTTTGTACAATTTGTCCCTTAATTGTTTTTTGCATTTATAATTTTATATAATATTTTAGTATCTAATTATTTTGCTTGTATGTTTTTTAACTTTTATATTCTCAATATATATATGCTGAATCCTAATGACCGATCTAAGCTCATCGGCCTCATCTTCATCCCAAATTCCAATAGCTCAATCTCATCTTAGTTAGTACTTTTAATATTTTGTATTTTAAATTTTTGTTTCATCTATATAACTTTATAATTCTAATTTGTTTTATTTTTAACTTATTAATATTTCAGGTTTTATAACTTATTAACTTTTATGATCTTGATTTTTAGTCTCACAGCAGTCGACAAACCTCACCACTCAGTGAACTCACGACCACGACGCCACTCTAAATTGATCAAATTGAAATGTTATGATTTTGTTAATTTATAATTAATTGTAATGTTGTTAGTACAATTTGTAATATTTACTATTTTTAGATGAGTTTGTAATATTGTAATAATTTATTAGTTCTCTTAATTTGTATAATTGTAAGTTGTAATAGCTTAATGCCTTAGTGATGATTATTACTTAAGTAGTTAATACTTAATTGAATTAGTTGAAACTTAGTATATAGTTAATAGTTCTATCTATATTTTTTGTTTTTTGTTTTCATTTTTTAAATATATTTATATTTTTTAGTTAAATTATGGGCCCAAAGTGGCCCAAAACAAATTCTGGGCTCAAAAACAAATTATGGGTCATTTAAGGCCTAGATAACTGAACTGGGCCGAAGGCCCAATAGTGGGCGGGAGGCGGATAGTTGGAGGTCCACCCCCGCACCTCGGGCAACGGATAGGGTACCCTACCCCTGCATGGATGGGGCGAGGGCCGGGTAGCACCCCTTCATCTTGGTGCACCCCTCAATTGAGTAACCGCCATTATGTTTGAGCGACTCTTAGCAAAGCTGAGAAAAAAAGTGGTTGGTTGGAAGGGGAATTTCTTTTGGACGCTTACTCTTGTATAATCTTTTTTTTACTTAGTTTCTATACATATTTTCTTACCACTGAATCTCCAAAAAAATGAGTTGGATGCGATTCATGGAAGATTTATTGGATTCTTTTGGGGTGATACAAATCGTAACACTAGAAAGAGAAAAAAAGATCCTCTTATGTTGTTGTTTAAACTTGAGGGTCTCAAGTAGAAGAGATATAAATACATAAAATATGTCCTATAATATTTATTACTCGTCTAATGTTGCGGGTAGCAATAAATATTATAATACCCACTTAATGTGTTTCTCTCTCTCTCTCTCTTACTTATAAGACACTCAAGATAGAGAAAGAACTTCAAGGGATCGGGGTCCCTAGAAAGAAAATAGATTTATTGGCTTAAATCTACATGCCTTTTAATGTGGGTGAGCTGGATATTAAAAATTTGCATGATGTCTTGAGTAGTCTACAATGTAACTAGGCATGGAGTTTTCTTTACTATTTTTCTCATTGGTCAACTCTTCTATGATAGAGATATATTAAGAAATATATGCCACTTGATTCAATTTTTTAAAGTCATATCATCCTTATTTATGAAAATCTCTCTAGCTAACGAAAGTTACACTGTAGTGCATCAATAATGGTCTTTGAAAGGTGTTTATTTCCCCACAGGCACTATGGGGTTCCTATTGATCAAAGTATCAAGCTGGCAATTCTTATGCCTTGAAGAACACCTGTTGTGAGCAGAGTAACATTGAAACCATTGAACATCTTTTCATGATTTCAGCATTGTTGCTAATTTATGGCAGTATTTCACTTCCATCTTTGGCTGCTCGATCTCCAAGTGTTGAGCATAGTTAGAAGGAAAGAGTATGTTTATGCTGGTCCTCTTTGAGTTATGGTTGGCAAGAAATGTTGTCAAGTTGAGGCTATTTCCCAATCGCTCAGTCTCATTGTTCAAAATAGTTTTGAAGTGGCTTCATGATCTTAACTTTCTTTTTACGCCTAGCCAAATTGTCCATAAGAGAGATCTAATCATCTTTGCATTGGATAAAGTTGGAGTACCTAGTTTTAGACATCTAATACCTTTATGAATGTCTTTTGAAACCTTGTCACTTCAGTCCTTGGGTTATAGTTTAGTATATAAGCTTGGTTTTGAGATTTATTGTAATTGAAAGTTTTTACTTGTAAAGTATATTCCTTTACCATAAATAAAGATAACTAAAAAAGGAGTATCGAATGTGATTATCATCTTTTTTTCCTATGAAGTCATGGCGTTAATGTCATAATCATCTAGTCCCTAAAATTTGAATGTCTACCTTGTACTCTATTGCTAATTAACTTATACATATAAAAACACCATCAACTTCGACGAAAATGAGTGAAAAGACAAAAATATCCTCGATATTAGAAGTAAGTGACAATGAGATGGTAATTCATGGGATCGAAATGTAATTTTCTCTAAGAGACTAACCTTAAGGTGATCATCTCTAGAAATTCAAAGGAAAGAGAGGGGAAGACTAATTATATTACAAAAGGAATCTATAAAACTTAGAGCCATTTTTATTCTTTAAACCATGGGGGGATGCTGCAAAACCTTGAGCTTACCTGCTTCTGTTAACGATAGTAGTGATGGTTTTTTCAAAATTAGTAATCCATCTTCTTTTCCTAAAAATATCTATCCAAATTATACCTTCCTTTGTTATCTTTGATGTAAAATTTCAGGAGCTACTTTACAAAATAATCACAATTAAGGGGATAAGATGCACTACTAATGTGTCTCACCTCACCAACCCGCGAATACTCGCAATTGGTTGTGCTAAGGAATGATGATTACTACTTCGGCTTAAGGCCAAACCAAGACATTGGGTGTAATCGCTCTTGTTGGCGCAAATCCTTCACTTCATTAGGTTAGGTCTGGATAATGAGTTGAGATGAGATGAGTTGAGATAGAAGTTGAAAATCGAATAAAATATTATTAGAAAATTATTTTTTAATATTATTATTGTTTTAGAATTTGAAAAAGTTGAATTGTTTATTGTATTTTGTATGAAAATTTATGAAAGTTGTAATGATGAGATAAGATGAGAGATAAGAGTTGAGATCAACTCTCAATCCAAACCGAGCTTAAATTGGCTTTTCTAGAAGGTCCGAGGTTTGTCTCGACAACTAGTGGTACAAGCCATTATGTAGGAGTGAAAAATGATGTAATATACGGGGTGGTAAAAACACTATGCAACTATATATGCTTGTTGTCGGCATGCAATATTTGTTAGTTGTCACATAAAATTGCATATCAAAAAAATCAAATATTTGATTAAATACTTCTCAATTTTGGACAACACGACCACCTTGTAGTTAAATGTCCATCTAAACACACTCGTAATCAACCATAACAACAAGCCTGGTATAGGATAACAATACCATACCTCTAATGGGTTATGAAGAAGACCAAGTAGAGAGCTTCTTTCCAAGAATATGTCACATGTGTGCTTGTTTTGCAGGCAGATTATCTTTCTGGAAGACAATCCAATCAGATCCTTATACATGTAAGATGTGTATATTGTGGTAGAATTTGAGCCACCTAATGTTAAAGCTAGCTCTAAAATGGAATCAATACATTCACTTTCAGTTCATAGCAAAAACATAAGCTTAATTGGTCATATAATCCAGATTAATCAATATGAAGATTACTTAATGTTAATGTTATTGGCATATATTTACATGCATGCAATTGCATTCAATGTTTTAAAGGACATGTGGGAACCTATTTTTGAAAGAATATAAGGTTGCTCAGATAGTTGTAATCTGGAATTTTAAATATCTAGCCATTTGATTGGCTTCATCACATCAATTGTAGCAGAGGAGCTATTTACTATTGTGGTCAAAGTGGACAAAGATCTCTGTTGTGTGCATTTTAACAAGAGAAACTTTGCATTGAGGAAGAAACACACAATCATGTATAGATTATGCAGCCATTGAAAGATAACAGATGTCTATAACATTAAATGGTGCATGTTGGTTCCTTATGCCTATATTCTAAGCACTTTTGTTACATACAAGTAGAAAAATCCTCTTGGGAAAACATTACTATGAGCATTTGACTTTTTACCTACAATTAATTCGCTGTTTTATCCCATGAATTAAGCATTCATAATCTATACATTTGATGCAAAAGGATGAACCCATTTCATATTTTATAAGATGACATGTTTTTCCATGTGTTATGTCACACCTCATATACTTAAAGAACATGTTCAACTTCGACGACATTCGAAGCGATGGTTTAATATCCGATTCTTATCGAAACTTCGCGATTCTTGAAGTAATGGGTTCCTTCACTAAACTAGTTTCATATGAGATACAAAAATCTCAATTTGGTTCAAAGCATTCTCTTAAAACCGCTCAAAACCACCACAACATCACAAGAAACCCTAATCCTGACCATTGCAGCTTCAAAATCAAATTACTCACAAATATAAATCCAGATAACCCATAAAACATACCCATTGGAAAGCTTAGATAATTCCCTACAAGATAGAAAAAACTTCATTAAAATCCAACTGGTGTAGCCCAAGTTATGCCCTGATCAATCCAGCTTAAAAGCACACCTAAACATACCCCAAGATCCATCCATCCCTAAACCCCATGTCCTCCCCTCCCCATCTAACCTTTTCTACCGTCGATTACGTTTTATCCAATGGCTCATATTCAAATTCTCAAAATGGAGCGATCCGTGTGCCGAGCCTCTCCACCAATCGGTGCTTAGCTCCTGGATATTGCCCCCACGCGCTCGACTATTTAAACACTTCCATTTCCGTCATCCTCTCACACAACGAAATTACCAGTAAACGCAGACGGATAGATCTAAATCTGTCTTCGAGTCTCTCAGTCTTATCCTCTCCCGAATCCTCTTTCCCACCCTAGATTTCCTTATCTTTCGGCGTTTTCCGGTCCTGCAATGGCCACCGAAGAGCAACCCACCGTTCCTCTTGAGTCCCCTCCAGAGCCGGAGTCCACCGAACCGGCAGAGGGAAAACCTGCCCCCAACAAAGCTAGCAAGTCGAGGAAACCAAAGGAACCCAAAGCCAAAAAGCCTCCCGTACCGAGAAAACCTCCATCTCATCCTCCGTATGAAGTGGTATGTATTGCTTTTAGTTTTCGAAAGGAATTCATTTATTTGATTTGTATTTTGCGAGTCTGATCTAATTGTGTGGTTTTCGTGTCCTCTTTTTGCAGATGATTAAGGAAGCGATTGTGACGCTGAAGGAAAAGACCGGTTCGAGTCAGTACGCGATCGCGAAGCTCGTCGAGGACAAGCACAAGCAGCTTCCGCCGAACTTCAAAAAGCTCTTGTTGTTTCATTTGAAGAAACTTGTGGCTTCTGGGAAGCTCGTTAAAGTCAAGAGTTCGTACAAGCTTCCATCTCCGAAGCCAACTGCAGCGGCAGTCGAGAAGAAGAAGCCGGCTACGGCTGTGAAACCGAAGCCGAAAGCAAAGCCTTCTACTTCGAAGGCCAAGGTAGTGAAAACGACGTCTAAGGCTGCGCCGGCAAAGTCTAAGTCTGCTGCGAAGCCGAAACCAAAGCCTAAGGCCAAGCCAACGCCAAAAGCCGCTGTGAAGCCCAAGGCTGCTGCTCCGAAGCCGAAGTCTGCTCCGTCTAAGCCGAAGCCTGCTCCGAAGACAAAGGCCGCTCCGGCTAAGGCAAAGGCAGCTCCGAAGCCAAAACCTAAGGAGAAGCCGGCTAAGGCTCCAAGGACATCGACGAGGACCTCTCCCGGGAAGAAAGCCCCGCCTCCCAAGCCGGCAACGAAGAAGGCAGCAGCAACCAAGAAGGCTCCAGCTAAAAGCGTGAAGCTCAAGAGCGTGAGGTCGCCGGCGAAGCGGGCCACAGCGAAGAGGGGAAGAAAGTGAGAGAGGAGAGAGCGTAGGTGTTGGTAGGGGTAGTCTCGAGCCTAGGTGTTTTATCTTTGATGGTGTATTTAGATCCATATATGGCCTTGGAAAAACAATTTGAAATAGTTTTCAGATGTATTATTATTATTGTTCAGTTTTTTTTTTCTTCTTTTGCTTTGTATTATTCGGTTAAGTTGGTTTCTGAAGAAATCGTTCCTTTGTTCGCTTCCACTTTCACGGTTACAGTTCTCCACATCAAATTGGCTGAATTAATTTGGAGCGATGCATATTATGTGCATTCTGCAATAGTAATCTCACATGATATATCTCTTTCTGGCTAGGTTCATCTAATTTGGTTGAGCAATTGAAGAAGATTAGTTGCACTTTTGCAATGTGATGCTAGCCAACCATTGATAATTAGGGTTTCTGCGCAAACCAGTGGCATTTCTTGGTTGCAAGATTGGGATTCAAAACCAAGCACTTGTTATCTATGTTTCGATCATCCAAGACTTACAGGTACTATTTTCGATACTTGTTGAATTTTGTTCTGCTTGTGTTGGATTGCTTGAGATATAGTGCAACGTTGCGCTCTGGTCTTGGCCTTTGGCACGAGTCAGGGATGAACTGGTTTTAGCCATTCCGAATTGAGATTTTTTGCTCCACATATTTGTTGTGTGAAACCGAAACTCATGTACATAAATCCTAAGTCGTTTTTGTTATCATTTCGAGCTTCATCACTTTGTATACCGACACTACACCGTGTGAGATGTTGTCCTTAGTCTCAGTTATTTATTGTCTCTGGTCTGGGAAGTCTTTCTCTTGCCATATGATCGAAAGCTTAGGTTAACCAATTGTTGAATATGTTGCATTGCATTTACTGGCAAGTATTTTTTGTCGACAATTGACTGGGGCGTAATGGGGAGATTGCCCATTACAATCCATCTAATATTGTCTGATATGCATATTCACCTGGAATCGCTATTAGTATCTTTGTAGACACTTCATACTGATTATTTTTTGTGTTCGTTTCTTTTTAAATTGTTGATCCTGGAACTTATGTTCTTAGAAGATTAAGATAGATACATGGATCTTATGTAGTTAAATTGTTGATCCTGTGAATAGTGTGGATCTCGGCATTAATTACAATGAGATTACATGTTATGTCCATATCTCTGAGCTATAGAAATTATTTGGGTAAGAAAAAACTAAGAGAATTTTGATTTATTGATGACTACACTTGGGAAAGCAGTTGATGATTGAAAGTTAGAGCAGCATGCTGCCAAATAGAATCTGCAGACTGCAGTAGACGCCATTACCTAAAGAGAAACAGAATTTAGATTTGTGTTTGGAAAAGTTTTCTCGTTGGTTGTATGCACAGAAGTGCACACTCATATATGGTGATTACAAGTTAAGTATGTCAATATTTGAAAGCTACAAATTGATAAGTACCATCTGTTGATATATTCAATGGATAGTAAGTTTAAAAACTTGAATCTTGGGTTGTTACCGAAGAATCTGGAGAGGATTTATCATCAATATGTCCCTGCAAGCTTGACCCGGGGGGGGGGGGGGGGGGGGGGGGGGGGGGGGGGGGGGGGGGGGGGGGTGAATAGTCGATGGGAAGAGTGAAACAAGCTCGAGACAATGTTTTGGTGAGAACATTTTTAATTTGATCTTTACTGGATATAAACTTGACAAGTAATTACTGTTGGCTAACCAAGTACCGAACAAAGTGGAAATTGATTTTTATATGTTTGGTGTGGGTGTGGAATGCCGGGTTGGAGGATATGAGTGGCTCTGGGGCAGAGGAGACTGGAAAACAGAGCTCACTCAGGAGAGATTGTATTCAGCTTCAGTGCTTCTGTGGGCAATCACAGCAGCCTGCCCTTTGCTGCTGGCGAGAACTCCATGAAACATGGTTGATACAAAGATAAATGCAGTAGGCTCCTGTTGAGCAGCAGTCATTAGAGCTGCCAGCCTTGTTGGAATTGGAAAATGCTTGGAAGGATAGATTGGACTGTTTGGAGAAGAAGGGGCAAACAGAAATGGTGTGCTTCAGATATCGAAAAATTCTTTTTACAGCTTGCCAATGTTGCAAATAAGGCTGGTGCATGAATTGACACACACGATTGATTGAGAAAGAAAGGTTTGGTTGAGTGAAGGAGAGATACTGGTAACCTCCGACGACTCTATTGTATATAGGCTGGGATCGGAAAAGGGCCAGATAGATGCCATTGGGGTTGTAGAAGAAGGTTTGGCTCTGTCCACTTTGGTGCGATAGAGAAGATGAACTATATACTTGCCTCGTGTGAGGAAGAGATCGTTAGTTGTGCGGGGAGCTTCAAGATCAATGAAAACACTCAGATCTTTGATAGACATCAGCATTAAGGAGCTTAATGATGGAGTCTACAGCTGCTGTGATGGAGCTTGTGAAGAGGGTATCATCGACATAGATTAGAATGTAGACCACCAAGGGCAACTGAGATGCACATTAAGACTGTTCATTTGGGTCGTGTTTTTTCCTAGTCCAGTCTGGAACCTAAATAACCAGATTTTGGATGCGGTTTTTGGCCCGGGATCTACCCGGTCCGGAAATTGGATTACTTTACCTGAACCTATTTGGTCCGGATACAATAATAAAATTTGTGTATTGGGTACCCGGTTTCTTTTAAAAAAAAATCCTCATTGAACAACCTCCCCTCCCCCCTTCGTTTGGCGCTCTCTCTCTCTCTCTTTCTCTCTCATTCAAACCCTAGATCCCCTCGCTTAGAGCCTCAACCATCCTCTTATTCCCTGCCCCCGATTGATCCTCTTATTCAATCCCCCATTGATCGATCTAGCTCTCTCTAGTCTCTTTCTCTATCTCTGTTGCATCGAAACTCTAGCCTCCCGCATATTAGTCTTCGTCTTCTTTTTAGTCTCCTTTGACCCTCTTATTCTTCTTCATCTCCTCTCCATTTTCTCATTCTTCTCCTCCTACTCACCTTTTTCTAGCTTTTGTTTGGCAAATTGATGGCCATGGAAGTGGGTCACTGAGTTGCTTGTGGGCGAGAGACCGTGTTTTTGTGATCCACGGCCATGGTTTGGCTGTCCATCTCTTTGTTAGATCCTCGATGGCATGTGAGTCACTATTCAATTGTATCTGATCATTTCTTTTATGTTTTTGTTCAGTTTGTGATATGTTCCTGGGAATATTTGAAGAACGGTTGTGATTTTCTTGGGTGAATTTTGTGATTTGGTATCTCTGGTAAGTCGATGATTTGATGGTAAAGATCTTCTGGAAACGGATTTTGGGTTTGTGGGTTTTGTTTATCAGTACCGATTTGTTTCTTTTTTCTCTGGAGTTCTATCGACTGAAGAAAAGTTATTCTTCTTTTCTTTTCTTTTTTTTTTTTTTTGAAATGAGTAATAGCCCCATTTAGTTGAAAATGATGACATTTGGCCCCTCGTTCTTAACACATTGAAATTTTTCATATATTTTTATAATTCCTTAAATGTCCTTGTTTCATTTCCCTCTTTCCTTTCTTCACCCACTGTCTGTTTCCAAAAATTTTTCATTCACCTAAAAATGACCACATTGCTTGCTTGATTATGAGTATTAATTAGTGGTTGGTTGGTGCCTGCATGATGTAGACTTGGATGGTTACAGATCGTGGGATGACCCCGTTTATAGCTTGTGGTCATATACCCACTGTTGTTATGTTATTTTGAGGGAAATTTGATTGGTTTCAACGTTTGCCCCAAAATGATAACTGGCCTCGTGCCTTTGCCTGCTCTTTGTTATAATCCACCATTCACTTTGCTTTATTTTTTGTTGTTGATTTTATTTTATTGATCTTTTCTTCCACCCTCTGGAGTCCTAGTTAGATGAAAATGGTGTGTCCAATATTTTCTAAAAGACCAATTTCTATGAGATGTCTTTTAAGAAAGTATCTCTGGTTATAACTCAGTTGATGTGGCTTTTAATAATAATATTTTGTTTCTGTAGTCTTGTTTGGTTAATTGTGGCATGTTTGACTCTGCAATTGTGCAATCCTGCACAACTTCACGGGTTTAGGAGGTTGATCTAGGCGACCAATGAGTATAATGGATGTTTCTGTACTCCTTCTCTTTACAGGGTAGATAAAAAAGTATTAGCAGTAATTTGTTTAGATAAAGGTTTGTTTTTCCTTTATTGGGATTTGGGGAGGGGGCACTGTCGTTGAATACAATGGAAGTCTTTCATTGTCTAGCTCAAGTGCATGGCTCAATTCTTTGGAACATACACTTCATGCAAAGATGCTTATGATGTGTTTTTTATTACTTGCGGTACTTGCTTAAATTTTTTAATTTATTTCTCCTAGTTTAGATATTCTTAAGCATCAATTAAAGGATATTTACCTGTTGATCCTGTATCATCCGTGTTATTTTTCTTTTTCTTACACAGCTTAATGGTATATTTACCTGCAGTGCATGCATGGCCCCAATTGTAAGCTAGGCAACTTCTGTACAGTGGGCAGAAGAATTCAGGAAGTAAATGTATTGGGTGGATTCATCCTTCCTGTTTGGGGTTCTATTGAGAAGGCCCTCTCTAAGCTGGTAACCTGGCCTGGGTCATCAATGATATGTGATGATTTTGTAATTTTCAAAAGCAAAATGCATTTTAATGTTTTGCTTACACAAACAAACTTATCTGAAATAATAGGACTTCTGCTATCTGAACTCTTTTCTGCCATTATGCTGTGTCTAGAGTTATTCACTCCAGAACTTCTAGGCCTGTTTGTCCTTTTAACCCTCTTTTTAATCTTCTGCACACTTGCCATTTTTGTATTTCACCAAGTCACTAATTTCATTGTAGTTGTACTGTTGTACTTGTACATCTTTTTGGATTTACCCGTATACTTGATTTTTATCATTTAGTACCGTATCGTTTGGCTTGATAAAAGAACCGGTGAGAACCGGTGCAACCTATTAGTCAAAGGGTGGGTTTCTGCTATTTTTGTGGAAAATGTTCTTTGACACTGGCATGAACCATGTGATGAAGAAAGTAACCGACTTGAAGCTAAAACAGTGTCAGATCTCATGGCCATAATTGAAGAACAATGGTGGATAATCATAATTGCCTTCTAAATTGAAAATTAAATAAATATAAGAAGAGGAAGAAAAACTAGTCTTGGGAAGTTCTATGTTAAAATAAAGAATAAATTTTATTATTATATGTATTTGCTTGAATTATACATTTGTTAATTGAAGGTTTTTTTTTTTGTTTTTTTTTTTTTGATTTTTTTAATGCATTTGTTACTTTCTCTGTTACCGGAATGAGCTTGGTTCCTTTCAGATTTCTGTCAAAACATAATGGACGTGCTATGTCCACCGCTATCAATTCCTGTTGAGAGCTACCGTCAGGCAAATTGTATTTTTTTTTTTTTTGCTTTTTTTACATGTATTTTTTAATACTTATTAATATTTTTTAAAAAAATAAAAAAATTATAATATTATTAAAAAATATTTTTTTAATCACTAAGTAAAAAAAAAAAAAAATATAGCAGTAAAATAGAACGGTAGAAAGGAGCGGTAAGAGTAATATTTTCCAAACATAATATAACTCTCTATTTTCTAGTTTTCTGCACGAATGGCTGAAAGTTCAAAATTTTTTTGTTTTTTGTAAGATCTCTTTCAGTCCAATCATTTGAAGCTGTTATTTGGTGTGAGAAAATTATTGATGGAAGACCATGCTACCGATTTTGTAATTCATATTTTATAATTTTTTATTTTGTAATGTAATGTATAAATAACAAATAATGTAATATGTAGTGGATTGCATTGTGTTGCATGCATAAATGAATATTAGGATTTTTTTTTACATGCATTTTAATATTTTTAGAATACAAATATTATGCATTTCAACTTACTTAAGAGTATAATTTTTTTTAATAAAATAAAGGCTTTTATAAAAAAAAAAAAGTTATGCTATGAAATTTTTTGTTTTGAAATAATGCGTTTCAACTTGATTTTCAACATTTTGTTTTGAAATTTTTTTATATAAATGTAGGCTTAATTCACATGGATTTTTCTTGAAAACGTTGAGAGTTTCTGGGACTCGTAATAATGCTGCACATAGCTGAGATTGGAAGCAGTGAAAGTGATTTTTGTTTTCATTAATCTATTTTCTAAGAGATACTTGCAGAATTCCAAACTTCTCAGGTTTTCAAGTGTTAGTAGATCTTAATAGTAGGCATTTATTATTTGGAAACAGTACTAGTTGTTTTTGTATAGGAAAAAATTACGTCCACCGCTCCATCATCCCGCTCCATCATCCCGCTCCTAGCCCCCGCTTGACGTTGCTATCACATGGAATAAGTTAAAAAATTAAAAAGGAAAATGCTTTATCTTCGCTGGGGTCTAGTAGTGTAATTTTATGTATTTTTTTAAGTTTTTTTTATATAAATTTTTTTAATAATTTTAAATATTTTAAGAAAATAAAAAAAATCATAATATTTTTAAAAAATATTTTCTTAATCATGAAGTAAAATAAAAAATTATAAACAAATATTTTTATGATTTTTTATTTTACTTCGTGATTAAGAAAGTATTTTTTAATAATTTTTTTTACTTTCTTATTAAGAAAGTGTATTTTTAATGATATTCTAAATTTATTTTATTTTTTTAAAATATTTAAAATTATTAAAAAATCTATATAAAAAATAAGTTAAAAAAAAACACATGTAAAATAATAGTACACCCCAGCGGGGGCTGTAGTATTGTCCAATTAAAAACTAGCACTTTCGATTTCCTCTCTTGTTGAATAAAGTAAAGCTCTGTGGTCGTTTGTCTTCTTCAAGCGGGAATTGAAAACTAGATCTGCTTCTTCAAGCAAAAATTGAGCCCTTGTAAAATCCATCGTTGTTGAATAAAGTTGTGGTCGTTCGTCTTCTCAAGCAAAAATCGAAAACCGACGATGCCCAGTTTGTGACCGTTCGTCTTCTTCAAGCAAAAACTGAAAACAGAGCTGCCCTTTTCTTTGTCTTATTGTCTATCTCCAAATCCTTACCTTTATGTCTTGATTTTTCTAATCAAAAGTTGAGCGTCATGGGATTAAAAATAGGTGATTCTGCTATAATTTTTGTGTAAATTTCCAGTTTTCATGCCAAAAGAATAGGAAAAAAGGGGAGGAAACGACTCATACTTGAGGTATCTTGTGACTCTTACCTACTTTCCAAGCACAAAGTACCAAAGGGAGATTGTGATTTCTCTAAAAAAGTTGTTAACAATCTTATCGCCAATCTTTTAAAAGGAGTTCTGCAGCAAAACTACTGCTACACAAAACGTTTCACCTATTTGTAGTTCTGTATATCACTAAATTATCACATTAATAAACGTGGATTGCTTAAAGAAAACTTTTATGTACTAGCTCTGTTGCCTACCCACACAAGGGATTCTCCATTAAAGGTCCCCACCAACACAGTCCTAAAATCCATGTTCTTAGCAAAAAAATCAATATTCCTCTGGGATTCATTGACCTGTAACATTCTAGGTCACAAATAGATGCTAGTCATTTCACACTTTTTTATTTTTTTGGTACAAAAGATAGAAATGCAAATCAATAAAAAACCCACACAAACTCGCCTATTCTTTGATGTGCGAAAATGAGGGGATATCGATGCAACTAGTGCAGAAAGGTTTTCAGATTCTAGATGACAGAGGATGACAGATGGAACGCCGGAAATGAAATCCTTTGCCGCGCGGACTCGATGCCGATGCCAGACCTGTCTGACGGAGGAGACGACGGAAATGAGAGGCATGACAGGTTGTCGAGGTTGGGGTTAGTAGAGATGTAGATTCTAAAATGAACATGATATCCTTTTTTTTTTCTTTTTTATTTTTAAATTAAAACAAACACGTGGCTGCCACATAAAATGCCACGGGAACTTAGAGCGGGAGGAATGAGCGGGGCTGTAGAACTACCCTTTTAGATATTTCTTTTAAGAATAAATATAGATAGAAGACATTATTGGGAGCATCCATTTTGTATACATGATGTGGCATCATCTAGACCACACATCTCCCCAAGTGAGTGTTGGGAACAATCAACTAGAAGCAGCCATGCAGTGAGTGCAAAGTGTGCACTGCTACAATGACTTCTCTCTAGCATTACTCTTCTTTTAATTACTCGACAAGATACAGTTTGGAAAACCATTGTGACTTTAGTTGTCAAACTCTTCTTTAGTCCATTGAAAGCTTGGACAGCTCATTTAATAATTTTTTTGAAAACGGCAATTTCATTTAAGTCTATGTATGCTCTGGATATTACCTATTTTGCAGGAAGTGATTGAAATAGCTCAGGTGATTTATATACATTCCTACTTGTGATGTTGGGTGCCCATTTTCATGAAGCATGGATAATGCTTACGAGTCTTGTTAATTTCTGATGGTAGTAGACCTCCGGAGACTATTTTTCAAATTATGTTGTACTCGGTTGTTCATGGAATGAAAATAATGGATGCACATGGAAGGTGCTGTAAGCCTGTCTGTATATTCAAGTAGAATACGCAGCCACTCTGCTAGCCAAAATAGGTAGGCCGAAGAAAAAGGGAGTGAGAGTAGCTTGTAGAAGACAAGACGTGCTCATCACTGAAGAAGGGATGTTGGCTAATGGAAAAGTGGACTTTCTCAAAATAAAAATGTTGAATGATGATTCACATTTGAAAAATTCTACTATCATCTCTACACCACACATTAAGGGTGGAAACCGAAAGTCTCGGTGCGGTTCTGGTCCGAAATCAAAATTGCACCGATTTGTTAAAAATACCAACATCTTATTTGAAACTGGCCAGTGAAGGGGAACAAAATCATCGACGTTGGTCTCAATTTTCTTCAGTTGGCTCATCGTTGCCGTCGGTGGCTCAACGAGAGAGAGAGGAATGATGGAGAGAAAAATACAGATTCAGTGATTCACATTTTACAAAATTGAGTCACAACAAAAAAATTAGAAAATTTTACACCAAATATCACAAGATTGATTCACAACAAAATCAACAAAATAATAGGCTCAGAGAATTTGAGAGAAAGAGGGAGAGAGAATGACGCCGTTTGCTGAAACTGGGAACGATGAAGAGGAATGGTTGGAGGTTGGGCTCACTACTGCTGAAGGCAGGAGGCTGGACTTGGAGGGCTCGAAAAGATGCGTTGACGCCGTCGTAGAGAGGAGAGAGAGAGAGAAACAAAAATAAAGAGAGAGAGAGGGGGGGGGGGGAAGGATTAAACCTAAACTAAATTAAACCAAATGACGTCATTTCAAACTTTAGTTTAATTTTTTTTCTACATGGTTTCTATAAAAAGACATCATTTCAATGAAGTAAAACGACATCGTTTAACTTAAATATATAAAAAATATATATAATTATATTGGTCGGTTCACCGGTTTGAACCTAGTTCAAATTGTGACTTAACGGGACAAGTGTCGGTTTTTTCAAATTTTCATCGCATCCTGATCGGTTCTGTTTGGTTCTTGACTTTGGTGGCTGGTTCCAGTTGGTGCCGACTGGTTCTATCGGTTCCTATTCACCCCTACCACACTTCACACATAATTTTATTTATTTTTTGGCAAGTATGCGATGTATGCAAGGATGATGAGTAAAAAAAACTTAATTAGTTTAGTAGAAAAAAAAAACAAATATGGAGTGTGGGATAATGAGTAGTAAAACTTTTTACATTTATCCCAGGCTTCTCACATCATTTTGATGTAATCTATCAAACTTTGACATTCACGGGTTGTATTATTTTGATAGTTAAAATAAATTTGTATTAAATTAAGTAAATGGGCGAAGCCTAAATATGAGGACCTAAATACGCAGAAAGTATATAAAATAGACATCTATATACAAGTTAGAATCTAGAAATAGATACCAAAAAATTCATTGAAACTAGCTCCATTGAAGACAATAACATAACCGTACAAGAATAACGCATTAAATCAATTGAGATCATTTCAGACTACGCAAAGTTCACTTTTAGGCTGAAGATAGCTTCAAAACAAATGAGAGCTCTGAAAAATTGAACATGACCATGGTTCGTATATAAAAAAAAAGAAGTAAAGAGTATCATATTTAAAAAGAAGACGTAATGTAATATTGATAAAACCATTATTAGTGCATCCTACCGAAAAGCTTAAAAGAAATTCTCTATCGAGAGCAGTCTTTAGCATTCTACTAAGGACATCTATAATGAATCAATGATGATAAAAAAGAAAATAGATCTTCTTGTCTTATTCCCCAAGAGCTGTTAAAGAAATCGATTGGAGTGCCATTCACCAAGACTGAGAAGCGAGCAGTGTCAACACAATGCTTGATTCATCTTGTACCCGCTTATCCTCAAAGCCGCATCTTCCAAGTAATATAGAAATTCCTAATTTAGATGGTCACAAACCTTCTTCATAATCCATGTTACATATGACACTCGGCACAGCTCGGATGTGTTTACTTTGAGATGCTAGATGCTCAGTCGAAATATGAAAAATGAAAGAGAGAAAATGGGATATTATGTAAGTTCTTCTGGGGCTGGTGTGGATTTAATATCTTACAACGCGTTGGATTAGATATTTTGGGTTCGTCTTTCATCTTCCCAAAGCAATGTGTTGATATTTTAATTGTAAGAAAGCAAGAAATGGCCAAAATGATTGATATCTTCATTTGCAAGAGATGTTCACTTAGAAGAAGAGAAATTGTAGCCTAAAATTTAGAGATTGCATCATAAAGAATGAATCTGTACAGCACATGATAAGACAAATATGGAAACATGGAATACATTATGTTATTTACAGCTGGTCTTTAATTTTGCTGATCTGTGGCTTGATTCTGGTATGAATGCAAAGATGCTGATGAGCTGGAGCTGTCTGAAGAGGTCTGGCTAACATTAATAAGGCAGCATATATATGTTGGTTATAATTTTAAAAGATAACTTACTACTGATGATTTCATTAAATGGAAAGTAGAATTTTGAAGAATTGTGGATAAAATGAGTGAGAATATGGTTTGGACGTGTGCAACCGAGCCATGTGTTGATGTAAAAGTTTGTTGGCTAGAATTAGATGATTAGGACTTATTTGAATTATTGAATGAATGTAATTTGTCTTTATCTTTATCTATGAATATTTAAATTCAAAGATAAATAGATTAATAGATAAATGTTTGTCTTTATCTTTATCTATGAATATTTGAATTCTAAGATAAATGGTTAAATAGATAAATGTTCAAAAGACTTTTGATCAAGATTGAATGTTCGAAAAGATAGGAGATATCAAGTGATCTGGATAGAAGATTCAAAAAGAAGATATCAAGCAGAAAGAATTTCGAACTATCAAGAAGTTATCCAGAACAAAAGATAAATAGAAATTAGTTACTACAGAGAAGAGTTATCGCGACATGTCAACAATCCGTCAAGAGACGTTTTCGTAACAGATTCTATCCGTCAGCAGAATCTTAGTGAAATTGGAACTCTTTCCAGATAGTTTATTTAAGGGATTCTATTGGTTAAGATCGTTAGAGGTTCAGATCTACATATTTTCTAGAGCACTTTCTAGTGCATTGTTTAGTGAGAAAATTCCTTAGTGAATTTTCATATTTGTGATCTCTCTTTGAGTGTGATCGTGCTTAGAGCGTGGAAAATCGTGTGATTGAACTTCAGCTCCTAGAGTTCTAGGAGGAAAGACAATATTTGAAGATCGCCAGAGGTTCTGGTTGCTACTGTGGTAGAAGACAAATGAGTCATTTGTTTGGACAAGTAAGAGAATCAAGTTACAAAGGTTTTGTAATTGATGAGTACTTGTAATTGATTTTCAAATAATAAGATTGACTTTCCTAAGTTTGGCTGTCTCATAGGGTTTTACCTTTAAAGAGTCCTTTAAAGGGTTTTCCTTCGATACCAATCTTAGTGTTATGCAATTTATTTATTTTATGTTATTGTTTAATTATTAAATTAATTGCATGCTCGAATACTAACTAATTTGTTGAGTGAATTAGTAGATATTTTCGCTGCATTACAGGGGTACTTAAGTAATTTCAATATGCATACACCAGCTGGAAAGACTGATTATAATTACCCTATGACTACAGCCATTTGAAAGAGTGATTATATCATTGATTCATAAAAGTAAACCTATGCCATCCGCAGCCAAAAGTATTTCACCAGCTTTTTAAATTCACATTTTTTTTTTTCCAATGCTTGATGCTGTTTGTTTAACATACTCGTGGATGGTGTTACCTTTATGATTTTGAATGTTAATCCTGTTCATGCTTATTTACATTTTTCAGTCTCCATTTCCTGCGGTGTTTCATGACCATTTCAGCTTAGAAAAATATTTTAGTCATAAAAGAATTATACAAAAATAATTCTACAAACTGATGCAGCTAGACGTTGTTCGTCATTTAGACTCGTGGCATCCACTTCTGTCATATTTATTTAAGGTGTCTCTCACCTGCCTGTGTTATTGAAGTTTAAAATAAGTGAAACTATGTCAAATGCAAAATGACCTCCGAGCATGCAAGGAGAAGTTGATGCTGCACGCACACTTATTTATATATATATATATATATATATATATATATATATATATATATATATATCGTCTGGATTTAAGCTCAACAACGCAAGAAAATGAAATTTCAGACCTTGGAATGAAGGTAAAATAAAGAAGGAAAAATCAAAACTTTTAACTGCTAAGAATAAAAAGTCCTCCACGGAGCTGTTTGTAATTCACGAGGCAAGTCTTTAGCTGAATTATCAGTTTTCAAAATCTCAACACTGATCTTTGTCTTTAAATGGATTTCTATGTATAAGCTCATCAATTAAATACAATAAAGATTAATATTCTTTGCAAATATAGACATTTGACACTTTTTTTTTCCAGCCCCTGTTCTCAAAGATGTTTCAAACTGTAATGGCCCTGCACCCTTGATTTTTCATTTCATACTCTCAATTCTCTGAATGCAATACTTCAGTTCCTGTTGAACATTCAATCTTGAAGGTGACAATACTATGTCTTTCCAAATCGAACCAGCTTCGCAAGCTGGGTTAGGGTGCTTGTAAAGTTCATATATGGACTTGGCATTGTCATTCAAGTTACATACCCTTTTTAAGCAATCAATTTCTTCTGGATCAACCAGCAACGTCCTGTCTCTGTCTTTCCACCCTATCAACTTCAGAGCAAGAATAATATCAGCATAACATGTTGAATTCAACACACTTGTTGTGAAAACATTTTGCTAAATATATATATATATATAGAACTCAACTGAGATTCGAGCCTTGGTTGGTTTAAATGAAATTCTGTTCTTGTTGCTACGGAAGATGCAAGAGGTATAATGGGTGTACCTTTGGCGGGCCTTCCAAAGCATTGGTGCAGTATAGCCTGGCACTGTCAACCAGCTGGCAGTATGTTAGGAATGCATTTGCAAATCTCTTGTGGGATTTTAGTTGTGAATTTACTCTTACAGCTCTTCTACACATTATAGCCCTCCTGTTTTGAAATCCCACTTTGATACATCAGTGTTAACTCTCAAGAGAGAAAAACACTTTTACAGAAACTAAAATTCAATACTGTAAGACCACCAAAATGTATTCTAAATACCTTATGCCTCGTATAACAGCCAGATAAGCATCACATACAATTCCAAAAAGCTCAATCCTGTATGGTTTTCTCTTTTTGCCTCCTACTTTCTCTGGTTCTTCATCTTCAATTTGTTCCCAGTAGTTTTCTATTACAGTTCCATCTTCATTTACCCTGTAACCAGCACCCATACGATAACGGCGGCGATGGACATTTCTTGCCATTGTTATTGTCTGCACAACAAACGGATGCCAAGAGAGGGTGCCATCCATGATCACATCACGCCCTTCATTAAGTGCTGTCACCAGGAGGGATGCTGCTGCATCAGTAGATGATTGGTGAACCTGTTTGAAACAATAATTGTCGTGTCATCCTATGGAGCTCATGCTAGGATAGACAATGATCAATGCTAATGATGTAACGAGGAGCATTTGAAGTATTGTGTAATCAGGTTTGGTTTTACATCTGAAGTGGTGCTAAATGGTGCAGAGAGAAACAATAACAATAATAAAGTAGGTAGTTTGTGTATTTTTTTGGGGGATTGGGGGGAAGAATCATATCTACCAGTTCAGCAGTTTGGAGCATGTCAACATGTCCATGACCTCTGGAACTAAGGGCCCTATAGATGACATCTGATTCTTTGAAGGCGTCCGCCTCAATTATAACTGCATTCCCTGCTGCTCCTACCCAGAATGGCCTGTTCACATTTCATCCACCAACAATCAACATTAGCTCTTTGTTTCTTCTTTTATTGCTTCCATAATTCTAAATTCTATCATTTTTTAAGGCTACATAACAAGATATAGATATAACAAATATTTTAAAAATCATATGTGATAGTTAATTTAACCTATCCTATATATTCTATTACTTATCTTCAATACCGAATCATGGAACTGGCAGAACTTCTGAATTCTTGAATTTTATCCTATCTATAGCCACTTTAAGCTATCTCTGAGTTTTAATGTTAAGTTCACATTTGTCGAAAACTCAGCTGCTTTAAGTTTTCCACGGATAGTTCAAAGAGTTGATACAAAGGGGGAAAAAAAAATCCAACCGAACTAATAATTGTGACATTGCTGCTTCATCAATATGGAAAAAGAAAATTTTAATCTTTGGCGTTGGAAAATTTCAACTGTGAATTTGATCTTAAGAATGAAATACATTCAATAAGGCTTCACATTTGACTTTGCTAGCATACTATAATCGTGGGGTAAAAAAGCATCTATATATATATATATATGTACTATCTGGTTTGCTGACAAGCTCTTGCTTCTTTCCCCTTGAAGTTTTAACTTTGTTAATCAAAACTAAAACAGAAACAATCTTGGAGCTTGATAGAGAGAATTTTAAATCAGGTGTGACTTTTACAAGATATATATATATATATACATATGATATATATATATATATATATACATACATACATACGTACGTACATATATACATACGTACATACACACACACACATGTATATATGCATATCCACAAACACACCTTTGGTTCTGGAAGAATTTTCGACTGGTCTAATGAGTAGGATATGAAATGTACAATAATAATGTTCATACTCTTTGAGAATATCTTGAAGCACAGTGCTCTTCCCAGCTCCCATCCCACCACCCATGAAGAGGATGACTGGACTCCTATCGCTGTGTGCCACCGGAGCCATCACCTCGGTACATCGCGAGTCATCATTCATTATCATTCCCATTGCCTTCAGCTCCTCTACTAATGTGGTGAACACTCTAGCCACCTTCAGGTTCTTTGTTACCCTCTGAAATCTCTGTTCCCTAAATCAAGAAAAAGGGAGAACAAGGAAGTTTCAATCTTTTTTCCCGCATTAAATAATGGTGGTAATAATAAGTGATATAATGTGGGGACAATGAAATAATGGTGTGGTTAAAAAGATGATGAATAACATATTTCATGGTTAAATTTTCACATTAGTTTGACTGCTTGGGGGGAAACATTGGTAGTTAGAGAATGACAAGTAGATGATTTAAATAAGAATATAGTGCCATTTTGATGTGTTCTTTGATTGCTTTTCAATGATCATGATTGCGTCTTACACAATTTCATCATGCATAGCAATATTTGTGCCCATAAAGGAAAGGCCGAAGCTAAAAGAATGTTGGCATACATAAACCAAGGCAGGAAAAGAGAATGGTCTTTCATTATTGCATCAGTGTTAATTTAAAACAAGGAAAATATATATAATCATTTCCAATTTGTGATATAAGCTTGAAATGTATGGTGAGCAGGAACTTATTTTGCCAATTACAGACACATTCAGTTAAAGCCAATTTATAGGAACTTGATGTACTTGATTTGCCAAGTACAGACACATTCAGTTAAAGCCTATCATGTAAAATATGCTTTGATGTTCTAATATTCACATTTCATTCCAAAATTTGCTAGCACTTTCGATTATAAAAATAACAGGGATGATGTGAGTGATAGCCACCTTGTTGCTGCCATGAAAATGTGCTTCAGCTTCCTTTTAGGCTCAGGATCAGAGCTCAACACCTGAAATTTTGCAGCATTGTAAGTAGAAAATAACATTCTGTTTTTGTTTTTTTGTTTTTTTTTTTAAATATCTGTTCCAAGTCATTCGATCTCAGATACCTGACTAATCATAAGATCAGCATGGCTCCAATGGAATGCAAAGTAACTGAGAATGCATCTCTCAAACTCCTCCACAAGCTTCACAAAGAGTGAATCTGCATCAGGTTGGCTTGAAAAGAACGTATAAATATTGTCCTCACATCCCTCGGATTTCCTAATGTACTCAGAAGCCAACTTGCATAGCTGTGGACACTCTCGTCTGTCCCTGAATCCCATTTGCCTAGCTGTAGATAAGGGAAGAAACACAAATTACAACAAGATCGAATTGGTCCAGGGACATGTCAATGTCTTAAAAAGGTTTGTTTTGTTGCTATCAAAAGTGTCACATTGGAAGCTGTGGTACTGGGTGTTAGATGCTCCACAATTTTTTGATATTTTTTTCTGGAAAATCACTCAGATCACATGATGATTACCTACATAATGTGGAAACCTTTCTAGCTTTTGACCATGTCCTGATGAGTTTGATAATCTCAGGCGTGGAACGACTTTCTGATCTCTTGGCTTCCGAAAACAGTAATGCACGGTGGCAGCAACTATCAAACCAATCGAAGAGGCTACCAAGATCTGTGTGAAGGTGGGCTTGGTGTCATGATCTGAAGTCAAAAAGAATGTGAGGAATGATATATCCCAAGAAATGATGCATTTGAAAAACGATAGTGGCTCATGACAAGATTAATTTGCTCTTTGTGGCTTACCCTTCTGCATGTCTGTTTAAAATCCAGAAAAAAGAAAAGAGATCAAGATGAGGATTTTATCCTTTTAATTTAAGCTTATAGTTAATTATTACACAGATAAACAATCCTTTTCCATTGCTGTGACAATGTAAATGCATCATGCATGTGAATTAGGTGAACTCAGGAATTTTGCAGCAGATTCTAAGATCAAGTGGTGACTCGTAAAAGTAGTGGGTCAACTTTTATGTGCATGACATGTAGCCTGATTCTCCATGGCTCTCGCTAGTCTCTATTTATATTTCAAGAGGAATGCTAGAGCCACAAAGTGTTCCTACAAAAGTGACGTTATAAACTGACTTGGCATCGTGCCAAGTCAGCTTCAAAATATATATTAAAAAAAAAAAAAAGAAATTTACCTTCTCCATTTTCATTTCAAAAGCAAACCCATTACAGATCTCTCTCTCTCTCTCTCTCTCTCTCTCTCTCTCTCTCTCTCTCCCCAAATAGAATGAGACCTGAATATATATTGTCATCAACTGCATGTGATTAAAGTCGTTTGTAGATTAGGCGCATGCAGTCTCTTGCCACTCTTTAAGAAACAAATGCAGTAGGGTTGCCAAATCTGTTGTTGGATTCTGGGTTCCATATTCATATAATTTGAGTCAAAATGCATTGTGAATGTGAATGGCTTTGACGTTGTTCTCTGCCCCATTCATAAATTATTAATATTATATACGAGATTGTATTAGAATAGATAAAATTAGTTCCATCTCCTTTTTGTATGAATTGGGCCAATTAATGTGAAAATAGATCCAAGTGGGTAAACCCGGATTAGTTTCCGAAAGTCTCTCCAGAAAGAGGAATAAGTCCAAGTAAACCCTGCAATGGTAGAAAGACTAAGGGCTCATTTAAATTCAGAAACCATCTCTATTCATTTTATCTCATCTCATTATTATAATTTTTTTAAATTTTTACACAAAATATAATAAACAATTCAATTTTTTCAAATTCTAAAATAATAATAATATAAAAAATAATATTTTATTCAACTAATCTAAAACTATTTCATCTTAATATCCACACGAATCACTAAAACGGGTGGACAGTCTTGGGAAAAGCCCGGATTGGCCTCCAAATGCCCATCATTTATGTCCAAGAAATGGACCAGTAAAAAGCCCAAAAAAGGGAGCACATGAAAAGTGATTTTAAAAAATCTTCGATTATACTTTTTACTTTGCTAGTGCTCATATACATAATGATTGCTCACGGTGATTGGTGAAGATATAAGCTGAATTCATGAAATACGAAGAAATAAATTGAAGATCAGAAACCTTTTTGTTGGATCAATAATAGAAAAAATCATGAATTATCCGGAGAGCTCTATTTTGAGAAATTTAATATTGAGTCGTGTTACATCCATTCAGGGTGTAGCTCAACAAAATGTCCCGATAAGGCTAAATGCCTTTTTTCTTTATATATATATATATTTTTTTTTTTTTTATAATCTTAAACATTTAAAAAAAATAATAACACCTTTAAAAAATACTTACTTAATCACTAAGTAAAAAAAAAAAAAAAAAAGTATCGGTAGAAATGCTTGGGACCCAAAATTGAGACCCAAGTATTTATCTTTAATATTGGTTGAGATTGTATATATCTCGTATATTTGGGTCTTTGTCTATTATGATTAATAAAAATTTTCTTTCGTATTGTTAAAAATAAAATATTAGTTGAAATATATAGATCATGATTAGACATGATCAATGGCAGCAGTCCTATTAATACTTCGTCAAAGAAAAATAGTGTATACACTAAAGAAATAATTAGTACTTAGATATGGTACGGGAATCAACGATTTGTTTATTTATTAAAAACAATTTAATGATCGATGTTATGGGGTTTGTGGCAAGACATTGCTATTGCCGGGTAGAAATTGTGTGAGGTGATCATGACATTGATCTCACTACAAGAAATAACGCCTATTGCGACGATTTCTTGTTTATCGAAAATAAAATCGTCGCAATAAGACAATAAACTTGACGATTTGTTTGTTGATGCAGCCTCCAAACAGAAACTTTTTGGAAATTCATTTTGCAACAATTTTAACCCAAAGTGCGGCAGAAAAAAATCGCTGGAAAAAAACTAAAACTTGTTGCGACGGAAACTTTCGCTAGAATTGCGTTTTTAATGGGGAGCCAAAAAGTATAAAAAAACGTTGCTACACGGCTGTCTCTTCCATCAAAAGCCACCACTAACAACGGAGACTCCACCGATTTGGCAACCGCGGAAGCTATTGTGCCACATTTTCTCTAGCACGGTAAACACTAAATCGTCTTGCATGACTCACTCTTCTGCCAGTTCCAGTTCAAAAAGTGTAATTTTTGACACTTTCTAAGCTCTCGTTCAACATCAAGCAAGACCATTTTCCTGGTGGCAAAGGGCTATCCAACAATTCCTCCTCCCCATCCTCTCCTCCACTCAGTTGGAGTCGATTACTGT
The DNA here is from genome assembly GCF_004785595.1 of Juglans microcarpa x Juglans regia. Classification (NCBI taxonomy): domain Eukaryota; kingdom Viridiplantae; phylum Streptophyta; class Magnoliopsida; order Fagales; family Juglandaceae; genus Juglans; species Juglans microcarpa x Juglans regia. The sequence continues at coordinate 32,602,564 of NC_054597.1, forward strand.
TGGTAAGATACTCTTTTTTTTTAGTTTATGTTCTTAACGAAACCGTTTAGGTCAAGTAGAAATTAGCATATATTTTTAACACTTTACTCAAGCTGTTGATAGCAAGTAGTTAACCAATATTGTCGTGGAAATAGGGGTGGTTTGCTCTTTCAATTTATGCATAAATTGTCTATGTGTTTGTGTATGTATAATGTAACTGTGGTCATATAATGTAAATTTTTAAAAAATACAAACAATCCTATGTTAGACTGACTAATAAACGATCTATATTCTTCTTCAATTTGTGGTGTTCAATAATATTGTTTGTATTATCATTACAATTCTAAAGCTTGATATATATGTCTGTAGGGATTAAATTGCCATCTATTCTCCCATAATCTTGCTCAAAACCCATTTGCTATATTTATACTGGTCCACCAATTTCATTAGACGTTTGTAGGAGTGCTCATAACATGAAGAATCACATTGGTTAAGGTCATCTCTAGTTTGATAAAGCATAGAAGGTTGTTTCCTACAAAAATAGAAACATAGTTGGTAAAGTTATGATATCTAACATGCTTACAAGTTAATTGTTAACGTATAAATACTTAGAATGTGGGACAATAGAGTTAGGGATTGCTTACATACCATACGACATAATAAGTGGTTAGAAAGACCTTTTATATAGAATGATAGAATTAGTTTATGAGGATGATGCATGGTAGTACTATAAATGCACAATTGTTTTATGGTAGAGGTTTTATTTGTTAGCGAACAATGTATTTGTGGAGTGCATTGTTCAGAAATGTATATGTCCACTCATTTGCATCATAAGGTGTGAAGGTCTTTAGTTTCGTATTGATGTGTTTGTGTGGTTGTACCATATGGGTTTTTTTATATGATTGGTCATTCCTTTCAACAAATTTTCCGTATAATCATGTTTTTAATTGAACATCTACCTATACAAATTCTACACAATTGTAGTGGGCTACGAAAGTGAATTTGGTGGTGTTCTATAAGAAGACTCATTGGTCAAAGAAGAACGGTAAATTTGTCACCTCAGCCACTGAAGACACTTATGTGAATATAATGTTTATATTAGGCTATTTACTACACAAAAAGATGGTTCAATTACTTTATATTTGAAAGTGATTTATTCATGAGTTATCACAATATTTAACAATAACCATTTAAATTTTCCACGTCTAGAAGGAGATGGTTGGCAAGATAAATAGTCTAGAGCCTAAACAACGCACCAATGAGGCATCAACAAGTGTATTTAGGGAGGTACTTGGTCATTGACCAGGATACGCAATGGGGCAAGGAAATATGGTCATCTCAGAGTCGACAAGACAATGAGACTGTGAATGAGAAAGAGATTACCTTGCCTTAATTGAAAAACACAAAAAATATGCCAACAATTACAAGATGCAGCTTGATGAAATGAGGGATGAAACGCAAGTACTTCGTGAGAGGCAAAATGAAACTGATAAGATGTTGAGGACGTTTTTCGAAAATTTTTCGTCTTTCACCTGGTCTCTCTAGTTTGGTGGAGAGACTTAATGAACTACCTTATGAAATGAGGGAAAGGGTTTTTTTTTTTTGTGTATTTTGGGCACTTTTTGGTATTGGGAGATCGTGGGTGGCCAATAAATGTGTATATATATATATATATATATATATATAGATTTTCACACACACGCACGCGTGCACACACACACATGAAGATGAAGGTTGTCTACTTTTGTATTGTGGGAGACTTTGGGTAGTTGTAGGATTTTTTAGGCATTGACTGTATGAACGTTTGGATATATCATGATGAGTAGTTCCAATTATCTAGAAGGTTGTTGGGTAAGGATTTGACTGGCGTGGGCTTAAAAGAGTTCTAGCACCTTGAACAACAATTAAGTGAAGAGCTATTGTCAGTGTAGGAGATGAAGGTTCTATAGAAGTTATGTAATCCTTTAATTCCTTCTCCTAGATTTTACTTTACACATTAATTTTTTTTCAAATATCATATTTTGTGGTTATAATTAATATTGAATTTTCTAAGAATCTGACAGGCCTTGACAAACTGGTAATTCAATTCAGGAGCAATTATTGATGGAGCAGTTGGACCACAATCTAGAATGCAATTCTAGGTATGTGTGTGGTCATTTTCATTCATCGATAGAAGCTGTTCAGTAGCTTGTTAAAGTTGGTGTACTATCTTTTTGAATGATACAAATTTTATATCCCATTTTATAGAAGTTGACAAGAACACTAATACCTCTATATTAAGATAAGATGCAAACAACAATATTTTAATTTCCTGAAAGATTTGGTTATTTTATTTATTACAATAATTGGCAAGAAATTTCGTTTAAGCTGGGATCTTTTGGGTTATTAAGGACATGACATAGCTAATTCCCTTTAATTTTGGATCTAAAATTTCATGTGTCTAGTAATTGCAGATGAAAAATTCTCATTATCAGTACATAGGAATATTCCACGCTTTATAGATCATGCTCAGGGAAGAAGGCCCACGGGTTTTATACAAGGGTTGGCTTCCTTTTGTGATTGGAGTTGTAAGCAATTTTTTTTCCATTTCTTTTTTCTGCTGTTATGTTGGACTGGGTAATTACAACTGGGATGATAAAAAGTGAAGTCTATGCCAGTATCTGTATCTTCACCTACATGCAGTTAAAGCCCTAGTTGTCTTGACAATTATGTGATCCTTGCACTTGCAGATATTTTGCCTGTACCAATGATGATATTTTACTTTTATAAAAAAAATATAGATGCTGATGAAATTTCAGGTTTCAACAAGACCAAGTTCTTGAGTCTGGTATCTTGATTTTATAGTATGATATTAGTTTTCAATGGGGCCTTTTATGTGTCAAGTTTTTAACATTTCCCCTGCTCTGTTAATGGGGCCCGTGTGGAATTTTTTGAATTATATGTTACAACATGCCTCATTAACCTATGAGTGTAGTGTGGAATTCTTGATCATGAAGATTGAGTGCTTATTGTTATAGCATGACAGAAAGAATTCGGTGGAAAAAATAGAGGAATGTTCCTAGTTGTTTTTTTTTAAAAGTTGAAATTTCATGCTTTGTTAATAATGAAAAAAACATAATGTACACATGAGAGAGATGAGGGAGGGAGGGAGTGAGTGTGTGAGTTTAGAGAGCCGAGCTCCTTGCATAAAGTCTCAGTTCATTTTGCAGCACAATAATGATCTGTCCAAATCTTGATTTATATTTTGAATGGTGTAACCTTCATGCACGCAGACACTTGTGTGCCCACACTCACACACACAAACATGTGTAAATGCATTGGTGGGATAGATGTCAATAATTATGTTAGTATTTTCTTTTGCTATAGATAGGCAACTGGGGAAGACAAAATTATAGCAAGGGTGAAGAAATTCAAGTTTTAGAAACATATTCTTGTTCCCTTCTATGTTGATGTTTGATATTAATTTATCATTTTCTTTTAGCACTTTAAACTTGTCTAGCTGGATTTAATAAGAAATCACAAATTATTTATCTTGAATTGTAGTATGATATTAGTATATGATGTTTGCAAGTTCCATATGTGGGTCTAGATTTTCCTGTGTATGAATCTCTAAATGATTGGTTAGTTAAAATCCTACATGGACTTTGGATATCTCCATAAGATTTACATTTATGCTCTCCTTTCAAAAAGAATTACTTTTAGTGCCATATAAGAGTTGCATTAAAAACAAGCACATTAACGTAATGGAAGAGATGCACCAATAAGTAGAATCACTATAGTACATGTATATTGAACCCACCAAGCAATGCAAAATGCCAGTCTAACATTTAAAAAGTTTTAACATTAGAAGAGCGGACCTCAGTGAACTCAGTTTATCATCTCAAACTTTGGAAGTATGCCTACAACCGAAGATTATTTGTTTCTACATATGTCAGAGGAAAACAATTGCCATTTCTTTTGTTTGATTTTTTTCCTGGTTTTGAGGGGTGGCTTCAGATCAAAGCATTGCATATACAACATATATGTGATGGAAAAATATAAACACTCATCTCTTGTGTTACAGAGACAGAGTTAGAGAGAGGGAGGATATCAAAAACAAATTCAATTAAACAATCCAACCATATCTCTATTTGATATACAATAATTTGAAGTATCCATGCTTCCCAGGAACTATAAAATCCCTCACCTATGCCTGAGGAGAAGGATTTATGGATGAGAGAGATTTGTCTATTGAGATGATATAATCTTTTAAAGCATCACAATTACAAATATGGGCCACGACTATTTACTTGTTTCAATAATATTTCATTTTACTTATAAAAAAAATATTAGTGCTATTTGCTTCACTATTTTCTGATCTCATTTCAATCAAGTGCTAGCATTGCCCATCTCTTCCACAATTATGAAACAAACTTACTTGGCTGCTGAGTTTGTGAATGAGTTCTATTGAATTCTCAATTTAATGCAAGGAAAGTATCATGTTTTGTTTATTATGTACCTTTTTGAGATTATGCATGTCTAGATTCGTATATCCATGTATAATTATGAATGAGTGTGCATGAATATATGTAGGTATGAATTATCATTGCCTGTTGTACTTAAATTGCAACTGCTCGTGCTCTGGAACGTTTGATATGCTAATATTTTCATTAAGAACCTGGACACATCAATAGATAACAAGGCATTGCACGACACTTTTGCTACCTTTGGGACTGTCCATTCTTCCAAGGTGGTTGTTGACAACAATGATCAGTCAAAAAGTCATGGATATATACAATTTGAAAATGAGGAATCTGTACAAAATGCAATTAAACAATTGAATGGCTTGCTGATAAATGATAAAAAAGTCTATGTTGGACTTTTTGTTCGCCGTGAAAAAAGGACTCAAGCAACTGGATTGTCAAAGTTTACTAATGTTTATGTGAAAAATTTACTCGAAACAACTACTGATGAAGACCTCAAGAAACTTTTTAGCTCCTATGGTACGATCACCAGTACAGTTGTTATGACAAATACAAATGAGAAGTCCAAATGTTTTGGTTTTGTGAACTTTCAGAACCCAAATGATGCTGCTATTACGGTTGAGAAGTTGAATGGGGACACTACTTTTGATGACAAGGTTTTATTTGTGGGGAGGGCTCAAAATAGAGGGGAAATGGAGGTAGAATTGAAGGCAAAATTTGAATAGGAAAGAATTAGTAGATACGAAAAATCTCAAGTGCTAATTTATATATGAAAAATCTTGATGACAAGCTAAAAGTGGAATTATTCTCTGAGTTTGGAACAAGAACATCATGCAAGGTATATCTTTAGCTTCAAGTGGAGTGATTTTGCCCCTTCTTTTTGTACTGATCCTTAGTAAGACTTGTTTCAGAGCCAATTATGATAAATGTTTTCTTTAGATAAACAATTATAATAAATGTTTCCTGTTGCAAATTTTTTTTTGGCTTTGTTTTTTCATATGAATCTTTTAGGTCTTGGTTGATTTCCAAGGTCATAGTTAGGGATATGGCTTTGTGGCATTTTCCTCTCCACAGGATGCTGCTAAAACTTTGAGTTATTGATTTTTTTTTCTAGGTCGCTTGGCAGACCATTTGTGACGGCGGGATAGCCTTTGCAGTGATTTTTGTTCGTAGGAAATACCTTCAAGTGCAACGAAAAGTAAGATCGTTGAAAAAGGTCACAAACTATTGCAGTGATTTTATGGTCTATTTGCAGTGATAATTACTCGCTGGAAATAGGTAATAGCGACGATAGTATAATATCGCTAGAAAAAAGAAGTGTCATTTGCGGTGATTTATTGAGCATTTGCAACAATATTTATCGTTGCTTTTGACTTTTTTCAACGATTTTGTAGTATGTTAGATCACACCATTTTCGACATTTTTTGATGCATTTGCGACGAAATAAAATAGTTGGTAAAAGTAAATTTTTTCGACAAGTTTTGCCTATCACTAAAATTGATTAGAAGTGAAAGCTTAATTTCGTTGAAAATGCAGTGAATTAAAAATCGTCGAAATTGATCAAATACAACGATTATTGGAGGTCTTTGCGATGATTTTGAGTTCTGGAAAAACCCTTTTTCTTGTAGTGTCCATATAACTAGACGAATCATGGACTGCACTTGGGGGAATATATATGAGTTTACCTCGGTTTAGGCACTGATTTATACATTGATTTTCTTGATACTTTTTGTTTTGCATGTTAATTTTGGTTTGAATTGATTGCTTTAATTTGTACTTCGTGTAGCTTGCTAGTCATGTATAGTTATAGAAATTTTAGTTTGTACCTGTAAAAAATATTTCTCTTACTACATTTTAAAGCTTGGTTTTGAGATTTTTGTACCCTCAAACATTTATTTTGTAACCACTGTTTTCCTCCACCGTAAGTGAGCTGGGCGATCAATAAAATTGGAGTTACCATCTCTCTTTCTAAAAAGAAAACTGCACTTGTACTAGTTATACATAGCAACATTTATGTGCATGCAAAAAGTTAATTAATAAAGTAACGTTAATGTAACAATATTATAACCATCTAAGAAAAATCCAAATCATATTAATTTAGACCTATACTTCAAAAAGACTATTTAGCGTTATAATCAAAATCTCTTGAAATTATTATTGTGAAGATTGAAGAGTAAGAATTTCTCATTTAAAAAAATGCGAGATCTTAGTCACCTAATTCCTATTGACACTACAAGAAATTCCTTTTTTGGGATGAAAATTTTTATTACAAAAAATTGAGATTTTGTCCTTAAAAAATATTTGAGACAAAAGATTTTTCTTCCTCATTTCGTTCCAAAAAACCCATTCCAAAAAATATTTTGGGATGAAATTTAAAATTTTGTCTCTAAAAAAATTTTTTGGGACATACAAAAAACGCATTTGAGTGTGTTCGAACATATCATAATTTTTGAAAAAAATTTGATGTATTTTGAGTTTTGCTAGAACACGTACAAAATTGTGCTAGACCATTCAACCACATATATTCCCGCTCGAATGCATATATGAAATAAAAAAATTGGTGCGTTCTAAATCCCAAGCAATATTTTGGTTAAAGATTGTGTTTGAATGGAATATGATTCATTTGAATGAATATGATACCATTCGAACATATGACACATAAATCGAACGTAGTTATAACTGTTTGAACAAATGTGTCATTGTTTGAACAAATCTCTTATTGTTGGAACGAGTAATTGATTCCATTTGAATGGAAGTAACACCGTTCAAATGAATATAGTAAACCTTTCTAATGGAAAATCACTTTTAGGGAAGAATAATTTCTAAATATTACTATTGGAACTTCGATAAATTATTGTTTGAATGAGATTTACAACTCGGATTGTTTTTGATTTCATCCCTAAAAGCCACATTAGCAAAAAATTGTCCCAAAAAAAATTTCCTCCCTAAAACTTAAATGGGACTGCACAATCAAATTATCCGATGCTTGAGTCCTGATCTTGAAATGGTTCTAACAATTAATTCACTAGTTACAAATATATATATATATGTATGTATATGTACATATGAGAATTACTCTATATGAGAAAAAATATTTGTAATTGTGAATTGTGTAACCGTCACATAATCGTTTTGAAAAAAGTGAATAAAACATGAGATTCAAATGAAAAAGATTAATTTTTTAACAGTAGATCTCACTCTAATTAAGTAATATTTACGTATTTTACAGTTATACGTAGAATTACTATATATAAATATATCGCACTGCTTTTTCCACAACCAAAAGTACTGGTATGCATGCGTATATTTAGACATTGCATGCAGAAGGTAAAATCCAGACCTTGCAATAGATATAAGTAATCTGGAAGACAGCATTCTCACAAGATTTTGGAAGCTGGACTTTGACAACGAAAAGAGAAGTAGACAGCGCCTTTAAAGCTGGCATTAACCCTATCCTACTTTGCCCAACCACCTATGAGACTTTTTATAATATCGCCTGATCTCCATCTTAAACGCTCCCTTAATTTCCACTCGAAATTTGGATTTTGAAAGCAATATTTTATAGACTTTTTCCTGACTTTTAGGATATAAAGTTGTTCCAATGTGAGCACATATATAATGTGTGTCAATCAGATCTATCGACATAGTACTACGCCACCCACTTTAGACCTACACCCTTAAATTCTTAACCTATGCCTGCTTTCTGTGCATGCTAGCTAGCAGCTGGTATTTGGACACTGATTGCAAGATATATATTGAAATGTAAGATCGACGACCGCATATACATGATTTAAGTTGATTTATCACGTGGATTCAATAGTTCTGCACTTGACTACTAATCACGGACCTATACTTATCCCAAAAAAATTAATATAAAAGAAGAAAGAAACTCCACTAAGATGACAATGTCACTCTTGCCTTTTCTGATGTGCTGCAACAGTAGTAGTATGATCGTATATACATAAAGGACGACCTAGGAATTAAGTACTAAAATTATGATGAGGCCTAAATGACTGGATTTATTAACAACAGTTCCATAAACAACCAATCAGCTAATGATTAATTATTAGTTTTATTGGATTTTAATTAGGAAGGTGAATCAGGGACTCAATATATATCAGTTTAGCTTTATGGCAGGGACTTGTAGTACTACGTACTGATTGCGATGTCCAACAAAACTGTCTTTGAATGGTTTTTCATGTTTGCTGTTGAATGCTTTTGAAGATATTATTGGTGGGTAAGTCAAAAAGTAACAAATAATTATATGATAATCCATTTCTTACTCTAACATGCAACAGTGCAAGTGATGAAATAGCTAGGCGACTTTATGTGATATGATTTACTTTGGAAATTGCCCTTTACATATAGACTAGACTCATGATCATTACTACTGCTATATGTTAAATTTCTCCTCTTTATTTGAGTCTTTGACTGGCCTATCATTGATTTTTAACAAGAAAATACATGCGTAATTTCAGGTGATAGAACACATATATCCGTATATATGCATGAGAGAGAGAGAGAGAGAGAGAGAGAGAGAGAGTTCTGTGGCAGCTAAGATTTGGTTCGATCTGATAATTTTGGGGTCCATTCACTGGGAAGGAAACATGAAAATGAAAATAATTGACGTGTTTGGGCATGTTATCAGGACTGCATGCATATATACGCATGATCTGGCCTTTCAGAAATGGGCAGTGACCTGGCCGTCTTCATTGATTTCTCTCAATCATGTGGATAAATCAGAGACATAGCAGCTGATCGTACTTATAAAGGACTACTAACCAACTGAAATAGCAATGATGAAGCATTTTTTTAATTTTATTTTGTTAAAAAATCTTAGAAGTGCATATATATATATATAGCAACTTTCACAAGGCTTGTTTGCTCCTTGTATGTCCACAGAAATACAGAGAAACACAATATTATTAATAAAAATTATTAGTCTTGCGCGAAGTATTGGTTTATAATCTATATATATATATATATAATCACTTGAATGAGATGAACTCATGAAAGAAGAACAAGATCGACGATAAGAAGCTAACCCTAATACAGTTTAGATCACTCTGAAGCAAGCCACAGCTAAAATTAATGATACATAAGGAGACAAGGCATGCACTATATATAATTGGTTGGAACTTGGCCAGCTTCCTGTATTTCACTTTCTAATTTATCTTTCAACCCCAATTATCTCCATCCCTCCTTGTCTTTAATCTCCGTAAAGAAGTACTTTGATAATTCCAATTTTTCAACCGTAGTAGTACTTTCAGCATGAGAATCACAGCCATATACACTCTAACTATATATAAATTTTGTGCATGACTGTGTGAGTGCATGTGTATATATGCCATGGAGCTACAGTAGTAGGACTCCTCTAATATATATAATAAACTTCAGAAAACCTGATCATGGCCCACCTGAAATTATGAGCTTCACATGTAGATCTGATCACCAATATATATATATATATATATATATATATATATATATTGTCGTTTTTGTTTTCTCACATAGAAGTTGACCCACAGGAGTTGATATCTGGCCCGCACCTTGTGAACAATGTGGAAAGGATAAATATTGTTATATATGCTAGGGTCAATTTTGGAAGGATTCAAAGCTCTCTCTCACACAGTTTTTTTTTTAAAGCAATAGCAAACACATGGTTCTTGTATGTTGTCAATAAAGCTTACAAATTACCAAATAAAAAATAAAGAAAGAATGAAAGCCATGGCACCCATTAATTACCACTTATATTCAGTAAACCGACCAAAAGATAGATCAGGATCGACCAAATTAACAGGACATGTCAGACGTTCACGACACACTAATTCAACTTTTTTTGTTCTTATTTTTATTAAAACTTTAGGCAAAACGCGTGGAATTGGCTGAATACTAATTAAATGTTACCTACAGCTTGGTGCTCGCTCCTGGTTGTGCTTTTGCCTCATGCGCAGCCGCCCCGATTTCCAATTTCCGGCTAGCTAGCGATATATATATATATATATATATATATATATAGACGTTGGTTGTATGTTTTTGCCATAGACTTAGAATTGGAAATTAGGGATCCTGTACTCGGAGGTAAATGGTTTATTGAAGATAAGAATGCTAGCAGCTAGTAACAAAGAACGTCGGTACATCTTCATCGCAGATAAAACCATACTGATGAACGGCGGTGAAAGTTCATTTTGTTGAGGGGAATGAAGCCTGGTCCGAAATCATTCAGATGGTAGCTTAACTTGAGCTCGAATGATCTCGAACCAGACAACATTCCCCTCAACTTTTCATATTTTGGGGGGGGGGGGGGGGGAGATGAGAGAGAGAGAGAGAGAGAGAGAGAGAGAGAGAGAGGACGAAAGAAGCTCTTGCTATGGCCATGCATTATTTTTTTTTTCTTGGGTTCCTTATATACGTAAGGACGAGAGAAAATTCTTTCTCGGGTCACATGACATAGTACACCACTTTCCACGTACAACTACACTACCCCTAACTTGCATTTCACACATAGGCCAGCCTATGTATTTTATTAGATATTTCTTCAATATTATTAATATCCACATATATAAATATTGCTTTTGGGTTTGAATATTAATCAAAACTTACTCCTCCAATATATATGATCAATGGATGGCTACTTTTGCCACCAACATATATATATATATATAGCTACTAAAATATTAAACAGCTCTTTTATCCATATCGACTCCGGCCGATTGACGACTAATAAATTTCTGCTCATGTCAATTATATAACTAATATATATATATATATATATATCAACAATAAATTTGGTAATTTACTTTAAATTGTAGGTCCATCAATTTGGGAGTGATTACATATCTAGTAGCTTATAGTTTTATCAAACGGCAAAAATTACCAAGTGTACTAGTGTGTACACGTACAACCATGCATATACATATATATATATATATATATATATATATATATTTTCCTTTTTATATTTGAAAGTCACATGATGCATTGACATTGTATCTCTGGAAGACTGGAACTGCAGCAAAGGGAGGTTTCATTAATGTTGGATGGAGCCGATTATTTTTTAGGGTTGTGACTACTTTACAGGCCATGGGATCTCGACCTAGCTTGTGGTAATTCATGTTCTCAGCTCTCAAGTAAAGGATATATCTTTTGCTTGCCACTAGGGTAAAGGGGATCGAGGTGGGAGGAGGTGAACAGAACCTTCAATATCAATGATTGCATATGGAGCTGCGATGCCAAACTTAAACCCGAAGCTTAATTGACACAAGATTGGCCTGTTAAAGCCAGCTAGCTAGCTACAACGTCTTCAGGACCCGACCAGCTAGCACATTTTCTAAAGAAAAGTAAAATTTTAAAGTTACTACAACGTCTCTCTGTGCATGCTGACTGACAATATGCGTGCAGCTAATTTTATCTTGACCTATGTTATATATTAATTTCTCGTGTTGAATTTCTCTTTTTTTCTTCTTCTTTTTGTGGAAGCTGCTGCTGGGTACTCCCCAACTCTAACTTGCACTTCTTTTAATATATCTTGATCCTGGAAACCCTATATGCATTATTAATGAACTTTAAGTTTGGAGTACTATTAAATAATTTTCTTTTTCTCTTATGTACATGATGAGAGCTGTAAGCTGTAAAATCAGTTACCATATTATATTATATATATACCGATCGATCGATGTAAAACAGGGATCTTAGATCTACAAGCTGCCTTATTGAATATATATATAATATATATATATTATAGGGGGAATCATTAAATATTGGTAGATTCGAAATATATGCAGCTATATATAATTTCTTGACCGTCCTCGTGATTAGATTCTATTTTTTAAACTCCAGCTACTGATCTATATATCTAGCTAGCTAGGTGACTTTATACATTTCTAGATTCATTTAATTGATCTGTTTTCATGAGACTAGGGTAACACATTTTTCCAATGATTGTAAGACTTTTTTTAAACAAGTTTTACTACATATCATGTATCCAATATCTAATCATTATTTCTCTTTCTTTTCAAGTCATTTGCATGCCTAATATTTCACTCATGATACAATAGTACTTCATGTCTTCTCTAACGTGAGTTCAAACATTAATTAGGTACGTAGCTGGCCGAGACTGAATTAAGGGAGTGAGCTTGCTATATGTAAAGTTGTGTGTGTATATACATACATACATACATACATATATATATATATATATATATATATATATATATATATACCCTTTATAATCCTGCAAACTATTGATGATTTTTTTTTTTTTTGCAACGTATATAACTTTCATTAAATCAATCAAAGTTGCATGTCATTTAGCCTCCAATTTGAATCATAAGGTATAATGTGCACCATCTTTAAGATTTGCCCTCTGAGGTATATGAAAAATTGATGGAGTGATATAATGATCTTATTAATTAGAATGTGCGATTTTCCCGTATACATGTAATACATTTAGGTTGTGTTTTGTTGTTGGAGTGAGTCTAACTCATCTCAAACCAATAATTGATAAGACCCACTACGTTTTCGACTTCCTATAAAAAAGTTAAATTCATAATCTCACCCTATTTTATATATTCAAACACATATATCAATCTATTTATGTTCAAACACATCTTAAAATATAGGACCCATAAAATATTACCTTAGCATCGATCTAAACACAGTCTTAAACTTATGATCATGCCAAACAAACATTGCCAAACTCGACTTATAACATATATAAATAACATACCAGCTTGGAAACAATCACTAATTTATTATATATATATGGAGTCACAATTCAAATTATATATACACATGATTGCCAAACTATATATCATGGGAGAACAGAAAATGGTGTCACGATCACGAATATAATGGACCTATATATATATATATATTCTGCAGAGCTGCAATATAGTTTAGGTCAAGTAGTCTACTAGGTATAAGACAAGTACTTCATGGCAACACGTACAAAACCACCCAACATTTGCAAAATGCACAAGTAAATATAAAAAAACCTATAGTATTCCAATGCTGTATAAAACCCCATATTGGAGAAAAATTCCCTTTAATTTATCTCCAAAGATAAATGCAGCATAAACGTACATTAATATGACGTCAACGGCTTAATTATTATATCAACAGGCAGCTAGCTAGCTAGTTCTTCCTACGCATCCTATAAAGGCTGCAGAAGCTAGCTAAAATGGCTTTGATGCACATCATGTACTACCATCCACGTGTATATATATGATGCATGAATACGTACAATAAGATGCCTTCGATTAATCTTGTAATTTTAGAAAATGATTAATGGATATATATTATATATATATCATGTATATATATATATATAATTAATTAATTGGAAATTGTGTATTTTTTTTATCCGATAATGCATGAAGCGGTAGGAAATTTTTAATTTTTTGCATAATAATTAATTACCAGCAGGCTGGCATGCGTACGTGGATTAATTAGATAAGACGTGACATGAATAATTAATTAATTAGCACAACCGAGATCAATTGACATCCAGCTAAGGAAAATCTATACTGGCCAGCACATTCCTGTCGGCTGTCGGCACCATTATTCATCGTGGATTAATTCCCACCATTCAAATTATAATATATATATATATATAAAGGAATATATATTAATTATTAACAACACGAATAGTGAAACTTCATGGTCAGCAACAGCTCCTACTAGGTCGGCCAACTAATGCCTGTCCAGAATTATAAAAGAATAATGTCGTTATAGATTATACAAATAATTAATAATGGCGTGTTCATCTTAAAAAGAATAGCTAGATAATATTTATTATTAAAAATTAATTTTTATGTAAATTATATTTATTTATTTATTTTAAAAAAATATACCATACTTACACACTGATTTATAACTATAAATATTATTTCGCAAAACGTTTTTGAACAAGAAATTTCGATCTTATATATAGTACTGGTTATGTGAATTGGATAGCTGATCAATTAATTAGGCTTCAGCTTACAGTAGTACTGCTAACTGATCTTCCTCCATTTTAGAATATATTACCATTAAGAGTGGCCATTTAATGATTTTTGAGTACTTATTCGGTATTCCTATATATGTAGATTAGATTATTCTAATTTAAGTATAGATTTACATTCGATTATTAGTATTAGTCACCTAACTTGCATACATTAATCGAAATCTTAAGTGAGAGGTAAGTGATCTCAAGCCGTACGTACGTAACAGGATCCACTCTTGTTTTTTCTCTTATGGGATTTCGGACCACCATCGACCCATATATATTAAGAGTAATTTTACTATTAATATATAAATATCATCTAATATTTTTGAAAAAGAGTAAATTTTATTATTAAAAAATTAATTTTTTTATATAATTTTTTTTAAAACGATTACATAATAATTATATAATTTAAAATTATAAATATATTTTCTTTTCATTAATTGAGTAGTACTATGCCAAGCACTATTATAATATTCATATATATATATATATATGCATGTAGGCATGATCTCCAAACGGTAGTTTTTTAGTCTCTATTAATTCGGTTTGGATGGTAAGATAAGATTAAATAATTTTAGATAAAAGTTAAAAATAAAATAAAATATTATTAAAATATTATTTTTAATATTATTATTATTTTAAAATTTAAAAAATTTGATTTGAAATTTAAAAAAAATTAAATTATTTATAATATTTTATATTTAAAATAATAATAAGATAAAATGAGATAAAATGAGAAGATAAGTTGAATTGATATGATTTCTCATGTCAATACAAACGGGACTTAATGTCATTTTTTGAAACAGTCGTCTCTTAGCTGATTAATTACTTATTTATTTATTTATTGTCATTTCACATGCATCTACGTCTCATTTTCTTGGTCTTGTAGGTCTTTTTATTGTCATTTCACATGCATCTGCTGTTTCCCTCCCACTTTCGCCCTTCACTACACAACAAGTGGCAAACACGTACATCAATGCTGGGGCACAAGTAGGCCTTTACACGCTAACGTGCCGCAACCCTGTCATCTCTCTCCACCTTTCATCCTCCTCCAAACACCTTTACTTTTCATCCAAGTTGTAGATTTTGGGTTTTCACTTTCATTTTTTTTTTTTTTTTGTTTCTTCTGTAGACAGGTGTTCGATCGGAAGTTGAATCAACCATGCATGCTCCTAATTCTCCAGGATGACTAGTTCTTCCTCCACTTTTCAAGAGCACGACGAAACATTCTTTTTCTGGGAGGTTATTTTTACGAGAATAATGATATTTGCACTCTTACTATTATATATATATATATATATGTAAATTTCGCATATTTCATTTTTAAAAGAATGAATAAATCTAAGATTTACATAATTTTTTTTAATGACATTGGATTCTATGTATTTTTTTTAAAAAAATATACGCAAAATTTGTATACCTTAAAATGACATCTAACAATATTACTCTATTTTTATTCCCTTATTATATCTTAAATGCAAACATTAATGCGAGATTGAAAATCTTCAAATAGTATCTCGATGTAACTAGACTCAATATGCATATATATATATATATATATATATTATATGGAATCTTCTCACAATAAATCTTTCAAGCAATTTGACAAATGAGAAAAAATATTTATAATCGTAAATTGTATATTCATCACATAATCGTTTTTAAAAAAATAAATAAAACATACATGATAGATCTATGTAAAAAAAATTAATTTTTTAATAATAGATTTTATTTTTTATTTTTAAAATAATTATATAATATTTATTTCTCGAACAACTGTCTTCATGATGATCAACTTGTATATCGAGATTCCGACCAATTATTTGGGATTATTTTTTTGAATCAATCAATCTCATATATATTACGCATTCTAATTATTATTTTGAGGTGACCTCACTCTCTCTTGATGCATTTCTCCTTTTTTTCATCAACGAAATTATATTCACCAGAAAAAATAGTTTATTTATTTATTTATTTTTTTTAAAAGAAAGTACTACACATGACTGTCTAGCTCTTGTCTACAGTACAATAGATCCAATGCACCTCCAATCTCCAATCAACCAAATAGAAAAAGTTGTCATTCGAGAAATTTATAGTCAACATGCATGAGCTTTTTTGGGCCCTATGTTGTTTGGAAATGCTGGCAGATCAATAAAGTTCTTATGATATTACATCCAACAACAATAGAATATCAAATCTATCACCAATCAAACTATACACAAAAAGCAAACGGAATCATTACCTCTGTGCAAATTAAAGATCTTGCATGTGCTATACAATTATCCTAAAAGTCAAAGCACCTTTACGAATAGCATTCTGTTTCCACATTTCAAGCATGCATGTTGTCCTCAAAACTGTCGTATTTTTCCTTTTTTTTTTTTTTTTTTTTTTTCTTTTTTTTTTTGAGTTTGTTAGAGGTCATGTATAATCGAGACATGACTAATAATTTCTATGAAGAAATGTAATATACCTGTCAATTTCAGTTAGGCATAATATTCTTGATCTTTTGTTTGGAGTTTTCGGCCTATGCATGCATGGTTAGATGTACCATAATTACAAACCAATAAATAAATCGTGACATTATTTTTCAGCTAGAAAATAAAAAAATCTACTCCGATAAAGTGCATCTTGATGTTGAGGGGGCGTCGGCCTATATATGCCTATAGAGATTTAGTCATCAACCATATGATTTCAAGATTTATGAAGCTAATGACATTAAAAAAACAACAACCATGATTTGGTTCAAATACACTATAACTGAGGATTATTCAGAGTTTCATGGTAGAAAGAAATCTTGGAACAGAGCCTCATGACATGAGAGAAGCTGGATGGGATGCTTCCCATCTTAATAAGGGAGTTTTTGAATGTGGCCTTTTTCGACTATTAATTTTAATAAATCATATATAAAAACAAGAAGATGAAGCATTTTGGACTCTTAAAATTTCAGTTTATTTTAAATTATTTAATATTTTCATGGTCATTTTTCCCATTTTTCCTCGGTCCCTCGTGTCAAATAGCCTTCAATATATCGGCCTTCAACATGCCTTTAATGGTTTAATAGTATTTATAAATTAGGATATTAACATAATTACGTGCCTAAGCATAATATATATGAGATGATAATATTTTGGGGGCAAAGATTTTTTTTACTGAAGTACAAGTAATTAGTATGTTTGTACGTACTCTTATTCATAGAACACGTACAGAACACTGCAGCCTTTCCTTGCGTGTGATTATATAAAGGAACCAACTTGAGGAAATGACTCATGATATATTGAACATTATTAGGTATAATGATAATATAGATTACCATGTTGAACTTCTCACTGATATCATAATTATTCCTGCATGCTTTCTAAAACTAGAAAACTTGCATGCATGCAGAAACATAAACGTTCGTCCCCACATTCCTCTGCTCACATCTTGGCAGTCCCCATTCGGCCATTTTTGTTGCCAAATTTGTATTACTACTTTGTTGGGGAAGAAAAACTTCAAAACCTGCAATTTTGTTTTCTTTTTAGAAATCTCATTCATGAGAGGTGAACAAAAAAAAGAGTTTTAAGGCTTAGTTTCTTTAATATATGTATTAAAGAACACATGGGATATTGTACGTGATTGGTTGGGTTCCAAGGTTTTGTTCTGAGATATCAGACTTGGACAAGAAATCATGTGGTACGTTGTACCCTTTTGGAGTTATCGTAACACCAAAGTCGTACAAAGCTGCATGCTTCAATATTACAACTCGACATCTCATTAGGTTGGATTCTGGGGGCTTTGTTCGTTTGCCTGCATTTTCAATAATTAAGATTCGAAGAATTCGGGGAAATATATATATATATATATATATATATATATCGATATGTATTTAACTTTTTTGAGTTGTAGTATATATGCTTTGAACTTGTCCGGTACCTACTAATTTTATTGGTAATTATTTTAGATTTGTTTACGGATAAGATCAATTGCAACATTCAACAGAGTCACATGAAGTTGCTAATGATCAAGCTATAAAAGCAAAGAAACGCTCACCAAAAGAGAACACTTTAACAATCAGTAGTGCATGTCTGCTGACTTTGACAATCAGATCACATGTTGCATGCTGAGATTATAATTGACTTGTATGTAGATCAACTTAATTGTTCGCCTAATTCTTGACTTTACATTTCAACTTCCAAAGAATTTCAACCCTATCGAGGGTTTCATCTAACTTTCTGCGTTCCAATCTTTTCAAAGTACTACTGGGTGTGTCCACAATGGTACCTCTCTATAGCCGCTCTAAGATCAGCAGGCATGTGTGGTGTAGTATGTGTAAGATTATTCAATGAATAGGAGTTGGCAGCTTAATTTTGAGCTGACCATGCGTGTATTAATATATATAGATGAGTTTGTTGCATTTGCAATTACAGGCCCAAGGATAATACAAAACTGGAACAAGTGAAATTAGTTGCAAGAATATTCAAAGCACGCCCATTATTGTACAGAAAAGTTGGTACTTGAGTATACTTCCTATGTATTTGAGCTATGCCTATTTACTTGGAACAAAATTCTCTTATTAATTATAAAAAAAAGTTGGGACTTGAAATCTGTACGTAAAGATGGAGTAATTTGGTATAAATTGCTTCGTTTTGCCTCCCTCCCTTGAAGTTTATGCTTGTAATGTCAAATGTGCATATTCTCAAGGCCCCTTCATTGCCACTTCCAAATTAGAAGATCCCTTCAAAGTTGTAGAGTTTCAAGTAAGTGCTTTTATATATGAAACCATGTGCATGAAGCACTGTTATTCATCCATCCATTTTAATGATAAGCTTTCTTTATCTTATGTCAGGTTTTTAAAGTTGTCTTATTATAGTTATTTTATGTTGTATTATTCATTGAAATTGAAAAAGATCCAACTTATAACCATGAAGAGCTGTATCAACTCTCATGAAGAGCGATGCTCTCATCGTGCAGGGTGGATTCTCTGATCTTGGTTGTGAAAAGGGTGCTGATTGAGGTTGGTGGCTTCTATATGTTGTGGAGATCATTAGCTACTGTGTGAATTGGAGTTGGTGTATTTGTAATATATTGTTCACATTCTTTATTTGTTTTAGGATAGGATTACTAGTAATTTTTAAATGGCTTGTGTTTAAAAAATAGGTCTTTTATATATATAGGACATTTCTTGATAACTTGGTTTGATTGTGTCCTGGTACATGTAGGTGGCTTCTCATGTTTCTAACTCTATGTCTTGTATTATGTCTCTAATATGGTTTCTTTTCTCTTCTCTTAAATTCTGGTTTGAAATCTGGCATTGTGTAGTTAGATAATTGTGTAATTGCTTTATATATTGTAATATAATGTAAGATATTTTTTTTTTCTTTTTTGTAAGAGGTTTTCATAACTATTTTTTATTTTATTTTGTAGCATACTATTTCCAGCAATCAAAAGATCGTCGGAAATATATATTTTTTTTGTTGCAAATAATTTTGCGACGACAAAAATGGCTGCAAATAAGTATTTGCAACCATATGTAACCATGGTTTGTACTTTTTTTGCTGCCGGACATATGACATTTTGCGACAACAAATATCACTGGAAATGTACACTATTTGCGACCAAAAATTTCTTGCTGCAAGATAGTTTTTGTGGTGCTTCTTTCACAGCCACTTTGTGGCCATAACAAATCGATGGAAATACCATTGAAATACTATCTTGTGGCCAAAGTACCTATTTATTGCCGCCATTTTGGGCGTCGCAAATACCTATATTTTTTATAGTGATACATCCTAGAACGCAATTAGCAGTATGCAATAATCGCAACGGAATAAGGGTAAATAATTATAACTGATGCTAGAATGAACTAAAACATCCCAATAACATTAATATTCATCATGAGTTCAAACGATAAGGTAACATAACCTCAATACAAAATACTTAAATAATAAGTCTCCATGATTAGATTAACTCCTTCATACGCTTTAAGGTATGAAGGGTTAGAGCTATGAACATCAAGATAAGATCTAATATTAGATCGAGATCCAGCTCATCTTCAATCAGTCAAATCCACTGGTCCATTATGTTCGTTCTCATTTGGTCCTGATACAACTTCTATCATCCCGAAAGAAATGATAGCGAGTCCATAAGGGGTGATATTTACTTGAAATGTCAGTAAGTTAAACAACTAACGTGCACAAAGATAAATTATGCATGATAAATGATAAATATGGAATGCATGCTCTGCAGAAAATCAGTATTTGTCTGCCATCCAGATTCCTCAACTTTTCAGAAAAACTTGAAGGCACACTTTCTTACAGAGAACATTTTCTTAATTTAACTTTAAAAACATAACATTCTTTATCGTTAAGTATTATTAACAATCACATTAATCATAACGTATAGTATCATCACAGTTCTCCATATGTATTGTAAGTATCTGCTGGTGATCGTAGTACAACTCATGTTGAAACTACGTTATTTGCAGACATGTTCTCAATGCATTGATAACATAACATAAAATTATCATAACATCATAACATCATAACATATACACCCACCAGCCTTGGGTGTCATAAAATTGTGACTTCGCTTTGGTGTGCTTACTCGTTGACTATTCTTCGTCAGCCTAAGGGTTACCACTCGATTTTTACTCACTTCAGAATAGATAGAGGAGTTCCACTAGGATAAATCATCATCCTAGCCTTTGGAGTTGTGACAAAAATTAAGCTTTCATGCTATGCTCGGAAATATTTTTTATGACATGCGTTTATAAGTATGCTTCATGTGAAAATGACAATTTTGTATAAAATGGCTCAATAGATGAGAAATTTTACATATCATGCAAGCAAGTAGTCATGTACTCAATGTATCATATAACATAATGCTTCATGCTCAAATGATATTTATATCATAAACGTGGTATTTATCAATAAATCATAAATAAATTATTAAAGTGTAAGTTAGAGGCCAACTTATAAACTGTCTGAGTTTGGAAAATCGTAGCGACTGTAAACAAGGTTATACTAAGTTAGGATTTGAGCTTCTAAGAAAGATGTTCAAAATCAACAGGGTTAAAAAAATGAGTATTTACAAAAAGACCCTTAAACTTTCCAAAATTGCCACCAAGGTCCTAAATTTTTACTATTTACAAATGAGTCCCAAAATTAACCAAATCTCATTTTTTCTATGTAGTATATTATAAAACCGTCTATGCCTTTAGAATTTTAAGAATCAAAGAATTTTAGTATGCAACTATGCTAATCACACCCAACCCATGGCATGCATTCCATTAATGCCTAAGTGTGATTTGAACTAATTAACCCCTATGGTATGGATGCTTGTGTACCTCATTTCATCAAGTGCCATGAATACTAATAACCTCAATGACAAACTAAAAACTTAATTTTAGGTCATACAAGTTCATCCTAACACTTAAACATGGCTCAAGACCTTAATTACTATTAAATCATTCATTAAGCATGCATGATGTTTCTACCTTTATCCACCAAGAGATGTTTCAAAAACTTAATCAAATCATGCATTTTTATTATTATACCAATCATAAGGCTTTTCTAAATGCACATTATTCAAGCCTAGGTAAATTAATCAAAACTTCTATAAGTTAAGCATAAACTAGTCAAAACCGACGCATGCTTAGATGATCAACAAAAAATAGATTTAAAGCCTATCATGACATGCTTCTAACTTCAAAATTAAACCTTCAATATTTATTCTAAGACATTCTTGAATCATATAAAATTATTCTAAGACATGCCATAGTTAAAACTCAACCTAAAAACAATTCATGAAATCAATGATCCCAATTGACCCGGTTTTGAACTAAGCATGATAATTCCTTAATTAAATCAAATCAAACCTCATTATAATGCCATAAATTGAAACTTAAAATATCATTTTAACACTGAACAAAAGCATAAGAAAGAATACTTACAAAAGTCGTGGCCCTCAAAGCTCACAAACAAACTCACTTCAAGAACACCTGTACTCTCACTCGGTTTCACTCTCTTGCACACTAAGGGGGAGAAATGCTCTCAAGAACTCAAGATGAGGCTTGGAGGAGAGGTGTAGAGAAATGAGTAAGTGAGAAAGATATTTATAGGGTTCAAAAGGGGAGAAAGACATTGGCTTTAGATGAAAAGGGAGCTTGGGATTGGTTGAAGTGGGCGGTGGAATGTGGTGATGCAAGTTTCAGCTTGTGTCATCACTTGTGCAGGTGAATAGTAATCAAACCTCCATCATTTATTTATTTTCAGGTGTTGCATTGAGTTATGTGGGTGCAGGTGCCGCCATGGTGCAGAAAAAATAAAAACCAAGGCATGAAGTCATGCCATGATGTCGTCAGGTAGAAACATGAAAATCAGGACAATTTTTCATCTCTTGCTTGCATCACTTTTGATTTATATCCATGGCTGATTTGTGCAGGTATCATGACCATATTTGAAGGCTTTTTCAGGTGGAGGAAGGTGGAGGATTGACTACCAAGTGCTCAAGTGTGTGTAGCTCATGGAAGACGGTGAGGTTGCCAAGTGAAACAAGCTTGACGTCTTTCGGTTTGTGGTGTTTGACTTAGGGAAAATTTGGTCAAGACTTCATGATGACTTTAAGGGCTCATGGGGATTGGGTGAAAGAGAGGTGGCGTGTGGTGTTGGCTCAAGGAAGAGTAGAAAAAAAAAAGAAAAAAAAAACCAAACTAAAACACCATGACACTCAGTTTGGTTCCAATTAGTTTTCCTAAGGGAATGGTTGGATTTTGGTTCGGTTTCTTGGAGGAATTTCGCCCAATGCTAGAACTGAACCATAGGGGATGAGAAGAGGTGTGAATAGTGAAATTTCTCTTGAAAGAATGGTGCAAAAGGTGTGGGCTAGGGGGCTGATTTGGTGTAATGCATTTGAAGGTGTATATGTGTGCTGATTGTGGTGATTTGGGCATTGACATGTCTTTGCCTTTATTGACATGTGTTGGGTCAAGATTAAACTTATAATTTGATCTAAGAATGATACAAATCAATAAATTTCAGATTAAAAGTGTGGAAAATAATTAAAAGGCAAATTAAGCTCAAAATATGGTTTAGAGGTCACTAATCATATGTAAGTTGATTAATGCCCTTAACCTAAGCTAAAACTTAATTATGGTCAAGTGGGGACCTTAGGGGATTGGGTTACTTCTTGGACTTGAGGGAAACAAATGGTATGGTGTACGTAGGCTTTAATTAAAAATGTAAAAATGGAAGACAAGGCTTTTGGGCCTTGTTGAGCTTGTAAGGCTTTTTGTGTAAGTTTCTTGGTTGTGGGCACTTGGTGTGGGTCATTGAGTGGACCTTATGTCCAGATTTGTGGGCTCATATAAGGCGTTAAAGGCCTCAAAGGTCTACCAAAATTGGGTTAAAATGACATGTGTTTCTAAGGTTGGGCTAAGGGCCTCTACTATCACCAAGTTAGGGCCAAAGGCCTGATGCCTTCCTCATGTTTGGACCTGATATCTAAGGCCTTTCATTTCAAGAAAGGCCTAAGCTTCTTAAATCCACATGGGTCATGGCTCTTAGCATCTATCCATGGTCCATCACATCCTTAGTGATGGAGGGCCCTGGATTAAACACTATTGGGCTCATACCTAAATTCACCCATACTTAGCCCACTAAGGATGCCAAGTGCCATTCCCCTATTGACTTCTTGAAAAATAATCAAAATAGAATACTATAGATCTTTTAATGATACAAAATGTGATTCTCATGCTAAAATAATCCCAATATATATATATACACACACACACACACACACACACCAACAATAACAACTTACATTAACTAAGATTAAGGGAGGTAATAGTTAAGTTTTAATGGGCTTTTTAGGTGGGGTGTTACACTTGACTTAAAGAGTGCAAGCCATAAACTGTAGAGAGAAGATCAGCAGATAAGGTGATGATAAACCAGCTTAATAAATACTTGTCTTTCTTTGGCCAAAGGACAAAGGCTGGATTGAGAGTGGTAGTAGGAAGGCCACAATCATCCAAGCTGTTCTTCAGAGGGTAAGGTTCAGATCCATCCACAATCCAAAGAAGATCATTACTTCTAAGAATAGGAAGGAACTGAGACACCTAGCGAAGGTAGTTAGTATTGTCAAATTTGATTGCGAGCAAGTGGGAAAAATCTGGAGCAATGAAGGTAGGAGATAATATAGAAGAAGAGTTACCAAAAGCGTTGGTATTAGCAGAGTGCGAAGGTAGGTCCATAGTAGGATGGAGAAATGGAAATTAGCCTTGAAGAATCTGATAACATGTAAGATTATTCAATGAATAGGAATTTGCAACTTAATTTTTAGCTTACCATCCATGTATTAATATAAATGATTTTGTTACATTTGCTATTATAGTATGAGATCTATCGAGATCTTTGGAAATCACAATTACAAGTTTAAATTCAAATATTTAAAATACAAGTAGTTAAGATATGGATGTGGACTGAAGTTCTTGAAGATTTGAATTTTCTAGTGGTAGAGCATTATCTTCAGATAATGACTTGGAGTTCTGCAATTGATCATGTAATAGTTTATCAGTATGTTGAAAGCCATAAAAAACGTTAATTATATCTTCTCTAACATCAATTAATTTAGGTGGATTGTCAGCTCACGATCTGACATTGAACAAAAAATAAATAAATAAATAAAAGGGGTGGATCCATGTGATAGCATGATGCTTGAATTAGGGTGATATATGGAGTGATTTGGATTTAGAGATTAGTTGAGATGGGTTGAGATGATTTGTAAATAGTAAAATAAAAGTTGAATTATTTATTATATTTTGTGTGGGAATTTAAAAAAGTTGTTTTGGGATTTGAAAAAATTGAATTGTTTATTATATTTTGTGTGAAAATTTAAGAAAGTTATAATGATGAGATGAGTTGAGGTGAGTTTTGAATGCAAACGAGACATGTTGATGGACTTTCAAATGTATTTACAAACAAAAACTGCAATGACATGACGATATAGATGAGCTCAAAAAATAACGTCAAAACATAAGCAAATTATTGGTTTGAACTTTGAAAAGGAGAATAGCAAACGCTTTATATATTCACTAAAATCTTCTTTCTTGTGAGACTTGTGAGGCTGCAACCTTGATGTTGACATTTAAAGTGTTCTAGATTCGAAGTTTTACGTTGAAACATGATCACTGATCACATACATGGATTTTAAAAGGTAAAAATCTAAATCGAAATTGAATCTCCATTTGATAGCTAGGTAGGGAGGATGGAAAAGTGAGAAGGAAAGCAAGTATGGAGGATAGAAGAGTTCATATACTTTTTCGTCATAGAAATACTTGGGTATAGAGATTGAAAGAAAGAATGATGGAGAATATATAATTTTTCTCTCTTGCTCGATAGGAAAGAAGGGTAGAAAAAGCAAAGAAAAATATTGACATCGAAGTTTGGAATTCTCTCACTGAAACCCATTGGGTATGAATGTACAAGCCCATCGAAGCTGGAGTACTCGAATGCCATTATTTTTATTTTTATTTTTTTGGGGTTTCTCAACTCTTTCTTTCGGTAGGCACTTTCAGAATTATTCTAATCATATATATATACAAGTTCAAAATGTGCAAGTCTCACATAAACCTTTTATAAAAAAGTAAACTTCATAAAACATTTTAAAACATCCAATTTTTTTATGTGGGATTTCACTTTTTTACAGAATGCTTGCAAAGAGCTTGTGCATTTAGAACTTGGTCTTAGCATTATTGCTCAAATATTGTAAGCGAAAATCCCAACTCATTATCATATTTTATATCATACTTCGCATAGTAATCTTATAAGCTGTAAATAAAAGAAGATTGTGCCAAAATGTACAATTAAACCATACGATGTAATATACACACCCTGAATTCCGACAGTGTGTGGCATCTGAAGTAGTAAATTAAGCATCAGTTTTACACCCTTCGCAATGTATTCTTGTTTCAAAAAAAAAAAAAAAGAAAAAAAGGTGGGTTTTGCGAAAAGACCCGTGCTTACATTGATTCTACTACTAAATTTCCTTTTACAGGATCATGCATCACATGATTTAGGGAGTTAGAAAAGTAGCTCTCTCTCTCTTGTTTTTTTTTTTTTTTTCACACTAATACCATAATAAATCTTAAAACTCACGGGTTCAAAGTTGTCATTTATTTTCCCAGTTCCAAAGAATTCAGGTGTTGTGCATATGCTCTGTAGTGACTTCATGCTCGTGCACCAAAATTGGCTTTCTGCCATTTATGCTCCCGTCTCTTTGTACACTTGGAAATTCAAGAGGAATCAATAACAAATCATCATAGAACGTAGCAAATTGCAAAAGCATGACAATCCAAAAGTGTTCACTGGCGAAGGAGGTGGTTCACTATCTCACTTAAACCACAAGATTTCACAGCAAAATCTCAGGAAGGGGTTGATCCTTGGACAATTCTTCAAGTCGGTTAATAACATTTTGGGCCAAACTACCATATGCTTTGGAGACTGCAGAATCAGGCGCCGATATAACGATGGGGACACCGTCATCGGAACCTTTTCTGATCTCTACTTCTAATGGTATCTGAAACAGTCAGATACAAACAGATTAGTGGATGATTGTAGTGAGAAAAGTTGCCATCATCAAAGCCGTTGATTAACAACATTCCATCATATATATTGTAGGAACAAATGTTTTTTTCATTAGTATTTACGTACGAACAAATGTGGTAGAATGATACAGCAGGCCGGTTTCATTGCAACCCAAATAACGAAGATTATATTTTGTGTGGAATGCTATATTCTATCATTTTTTGTTGTTCGTTTTTGAAGTGATGCACACATTGATGATTGAGGCGGATCATATAATAATGTTCAATATGTTTTATGCCAATTGGTTGCTTATTCTGACCTGGTCAAAGTTTCAATGTAATAACAGCTTTGTAGAGTTCAAAAACCTTTTAAGCCCATTATAAAAAAAAATGGAAGAATCTACTTATCATCATCCTCTGAACATCCCTTAATGTGACATTAAATGATAGGCTTATAAGTAAAACATAATAAATAGTTTCTAATCATTTAATACCACATCATGAGATGATGAGAGGATGATAGTAAAAGGAATAATGAGTAGTAACATTACTCTAAAAAAATATGAAGCAAAATCATTAGGTAATGAGCCAGTTTTACCTCAAATCTCGTTTCAACCATCAAATGACAAAATAAAAGTAATTAACATACCTCGCCAACAAATTCCAAGCCCATTTCAGCAGCTAACTTACGAGTCCCTCCTTTCCCGAAGATGAATGAAGGTTCACTGCAATGTGGACACTTAAAGTAGCTCATGTTCTCTACAAATCCCAAAATCTGTCAATGAAAGCCGAATTCCATTTAAATGATGGTTACTGGACTTGTACTTCATCTGAAGCAAATTTCAAAACTCTGCTTTGCACGCGAGCGCATGCGCACACAGAGCTATGAGATGCATGAAGTTTCTTGTCAGTTCACAAAACTCTCTTTGAGATAGAGAGATAGAGCCGCACTATGTTGCATCAAAAGAAAACTAAATGTATGCATCTCCTCATGTTTGCATGGTTCTACATGCTTTCGTCATTATCATTTATTAGACACTGAATTATCCCCCTTTGCCATTCGTTAGTACCGTTTGCACAGTGAATAGATCTCTATTATATATATATATATATATATATATATATATTCATAAGCAGAAATCTCAGAAACGATTAACAATTATTTTTTTTGATAAGTAATAATATTATATATATATATATCAATAGGAGTGAACAAGTACACTAGACGTATACAAGAAAATACCTAGTCCATACAAGAGAGCTCCTAATGACCCAAAAATCCCATGAAACCTATCCAAAATACATCAGGCCCAAAATACCTCCCCAACCCCTTGTTTCCATAAAACTAATCCTCGACCCGAACATCCCACTATGAGATCGTCTTCATAGTGCCCTCCCTTTATTCTTCCCTCGACTTGAGCTACCTCTCTTAGCGTACGATTAACAATTACTGCAACCATTAATATTCATAAACCACAAGGTCATGTTACGAACTGTAAAATTGGTGAGAATATGCAAATCACGTGAAGTTGAGATATCGGAATCAATAGCCTTTCACACATGGCATCCACTTTGACACTCAAACTTGACTAAAACATATTATATGCATCAAAACAGCAGAATCAACAATGTAGACAACAATTTAACATGTCAAAAGTTCAGGGGCCTCAGGTAGAGAAAGCAAGAGGGATGAGCAAGACGAGATGATCATACAGGAACTTGGACTTTGGAGAACATTTTAACTCCTCTACGAGCATCCATTAATGCCACATCCTGAGGAGTTGAAACAATCAATGCACCTGCCAGAAAAGTAACCAAGGTTAAAAACAACCAAAGAAAGATTCTACAACGAAATATAACAACAATAAATGTTGAGGGGAGGGGGTATTCACAAATAAATGCAATGACAATTTGAACACTTTATTTAATGACGGAATGTGATATTATACTGAAAGTAGTTAAATAATTAATATCCAAAAATGAAAAGGAAGATGATGCCCTGAGGTCTGTCTTATCAGAACATCCATTATTGCTTCAGGTGCCACGCAAGACAAAATGGAAAATACTAGTTTCAATGTAATGCAAAAGACATCAATGACCGTTCCCGAAGAATGATCAGAAGATGTTAATGAGACAATATAAACACACAAAAGTCAACCAAGTTACAAAAGAAATCAAATTTCTTAGTGTCCAATTAAGACCAACAGCTATTCAGTAAATGCACCAAGACACCATTCAGTTTCAGTATGGATGACTTTGTAGGGTTGCCACTTTTTAAAAGGACATTTTACAATGAAAGTATTTCCATCTGAATAGTGATAAGTAGAGCCCAAGCTCATGTGAGCTTTGATACTATCAAAAGAAAGGCTGGAGCAAAATTATTCTTCTTCTTTTTTTTTTTTTTCCTTCAACCTTTTCTTTCTATTGAAAACCAATGGTAGTCAGGCAATTCATCACACATCAGAGCATACAAGAGAGCCTCCAACAAATACAAAAAAGCAAAGAAAGAAAAAGAAATTGATGCAGAACCAAGGCAAGGAATCAATAATGTGACTCTGTTATGCTACAATCCTTCTGGTTGTGTTGCCCTGCGCTCGCTATTTAATTTTTCATTGGGTTACAGTTTGTACTATTCACATCCTAATCAATCATGACAAGTTCCATACTTATCCCAGTTAAGGGATTACACCAAAACAGGATTGGAATGGAACTGAACCAGGCAAAGTGCTGATTCACTAGTTTTCATCAATCATTGGCTGATCACCTTTATTAGTTTTCAACTTAAAAGGAATATGTGTTGAGAATCACGTGCATACAGGATTATCATATAATTTGATACAAAGTCTGTTTTAGATTTAACCCACCCAACAGTTGACTGACGCGTCTGATTTTAGCTCCACTTAGAGACACCCATTAATGCAATAGACCCAAAGCCTCTAGAATTATGTTGATAAATTCTTCAACTACCTGATAAATGCAACAATTGAGAAATAGCTATCTGAGCATCACCAGTGCCAGGGGGCATGTCCACTACAAGAATATCAAGATTCCCCCAGTTAACGTCTCTGACCATTTTTCCAAGAGCATTCCCTACCTGCAAGGATTCAGCTAACCAGGTTTCTAAGAACAAGAAATGAAATAACTCTAAACCTAGATTCTTTGGAGTACAAGGTCCAAGTTGACATCATTTAACAAAACGAAAGGAAAAACAAATGCAAGACCTTCATGAAGGGAAATGAAATCAGTTTCTTCAAAAGTAATCACTTGGAGACTATGTTTTGCCATGAAAAGGTCTAATGAAAAACTAAAGCTGCCAGAGTCAAAGGTGAGACAGTAACATTCAGAAAAATTCCAACTCTTACAGAACACTTCAAGAAACAGAGAGAAATGAAAACATAATACAATAGAATCTATTTCATACTTTTCACCATCAAAGTTAACATTGCGGTTCCCTTGGATGAATGTAAAACAATTTATTGCTAACCCCAGACAAAAAATAATTTCCAACTTGAAGGGAAACAAAATAGGGATTCAAATTCATCAACTAGTGACATTCACACTATATTTACCCTGGCCTTTCTGCTTCCATCTTTTCCATACATCTAGTATTCATCCTCTCTCAAGAAAGTAATATTTTTACATCCTCTACATAGGTATGTCCAAACTCAAGCCAATCATAAATTTAATAATTAATAAAAAGGAATTTCAAGTTACGCTTTCTGTGCTTTTTCCTTGACATACACAGGATGCAACTTGTAGTAGGTTTTTGACACTAAAATGCAGCTATAAAGCTTTCCTTATGAATTATTAGGCACAAAAGAATATGGGCAATGAATCCCAAGATTTTCCATTGTTTGATGTCCAAAACCATATCAACTTAACTAGGCCTAACTCTGCATTTAAATAGGGTCTAGTTTTATTTTTTGATGAGGAGTAATTTTTTTAAGAAGTGCAAAAGGCTTTAGCCCTAGCACACAGGATGTATACATGAGGTCTACACCTATATAGACGGGAAAAAGAATCTAATTATGCCTTATTAATCTTGGTCAAATTGTAAGACACAATGGGAGCTTCTACCCCATTCTTCACATTATTTCTCCATTTCATCATCGAGAATTGTATAGAGATGTGAGAGAAAGGAAGAAGATTAGTTAGGGCTTGCTGCAAAGAGGAAGGCCTTAACACCAAACTATATCATTGCCACCAATTAGTGACAGTTGCCCTGCTTCCCAATCTAAGAGCCTGGCACCATGCTCACAAAGCTTAGCATCACATCAAGTCAAGCCCTTGATCCAAATTAACAACTGAAAGCAACTTCATCTCCTGATCAGCGTAACTCCGTGCTATCAAACCAAGAGCCCATCACTGCCTCACTCGATTGCTTATATAATCATCAACATCCAAAGCTTCACCATCAACATTATATTCAACACACCATGAATCCAACCAAAATTAATCTCAATGTTAAGTGTTAGACATGATGTTAAGCTTCAGGTAACACGACGACTGATCAAGTCATATCAAACACTCAAGGTAACAAGAGAGGTAATATTTGCTATAGTCAAAGAAGGACATGAATCATGATCTATAGCAAAGAAGGACATGAATCATGATCCTCTTTATAATTATTCTTCTACTAATTCTCCTCTCTCCCCCCCCCCCCCCCCCCCCCCCCTCTTTCATGGACATAACCATCAAAATCAGTTGGCTGACATTTAAACCAATTTGGCGTACATCCCATGATGACTAAGACAATTATACTGACTGTTAACTTTATATCTTCAAACGTACAGTAATAATATAATCCAATGTACTTGCATACCAATTTCTTAGATCTACTCATATATCTGGACCATTTATCCTGTAGTTTTTCTCTTTTATCAGTAAATTCTCTTAGAAGGGGACAAGGGTGTGCAATCCCTGAAAATTATATGCAAGAAAGGATTTTGAAACTATCATCCTCTACATCATTCCAATGCTTTACGATCCCCATTAGATGACATGTTTAATGCATAAATAAAAAATTTAGTTGACACATCTCAGACAAGATACCAAAGCTAATTGGTAGGGCCATATTATCTATTATAGATCAATGAGAGATTTATTCAAAATGAGTATATCCAAGCACAAACCATTAGCATCTAAGCTGGTAAGATATAAAAGGAGTTGAAACAACTTCACCTTCAAGCAAGAAAGGATAACAAAAAGGCACTAAAAATTATGTTGGCATACCATGGGACCTCTCCAGACAAATGCAGCATCTGTATCCACAAGCAATCCCATTGACATACACTTGATTCCATAGTTCTCAATTGGAACCATTTTCTTATCTGCTTGAGAGAAACAAACATAAGGAATAGTCTCTATGTTCGTAATTGAGTAACAGATTGTGAAAAGGTGTCTACTTTTACATATAAAAAAGAAAAATAAAGAAAAGTTGATTACTTATGGCTAGAACCCACACAAAATAAAGGCATGAAATGTAGATTAAGGAGAAGAATAATGAGCTAATTTCATCAATTTATAAATGAAATAACCGCGGAACAAACATAGAGGACCCAACCAACATTTTTTTCTCCTTTTGTTTTGTTGTTTTGGCCTGACGACAGCCTGACCATATAAATGGATCGAAGGTAACAATGTCTAACTGCATGTAAATATGAATTCTTTCCATATTAGGGATCACAACAACTAAGAAAATTTACAACTAATTGCTCATGAAAAAAGTCTTAAAAAGTTTGTAATGGTGAAACAAACAAAGATTGCATACTAATTAAATGATCCAACGTAACTCAACAAACGATGTTCGAGTATCCCTAATCAGTTTCAACGGCAATGATATAGTTGATACATGGTGTCTGCTCATACACATTCCAAAATTTGACAGAGGGGAATTCTATAGCACCATGGGTAATATTAAGAGAAACAAGTACCTTCAGTCACCTCTGGTCTACTATTGATCTTCATCATAATGGGAACATTTGGTCCATACACATCAGCATCGAGCAAACCAACTTTCAGTTTCAACTTGTTAGCAAGTGAAACAGCCATGTTAACTGCAAACCAACCAGTATGCATAAGCCCACAACAAAACTAGAACCAGCAGGAAAGTATTGGTAGGTGTCTTGTCCTGCTTACATAATTATTAAAAAAGAGCCTGATGTTAAATTTGTTGCTTCGTATTCACATTTACAAAGATGACAAGGTAAAAGCACATGTTGTGCTAGTTTGACCATGTTCTTTCTACCACCAATTCTCTTTCCGGCAACCCACTGATAAAAAAATTCTTTTTCCGGAAACCCAGTTTTACTCCAAGGAAATTCAATTACTTCAAATGGGAAAACGTAACCAAAAACTAGAAAAAATGTAATACACGTTTTTCTCTTAAAAGGAAAAGAAATCAAACTCATTTTTACTTTTTCATAACACATGTTTACTGAATATACACAAATGGTAGTTATCGTGCTTTATAAGCATATAATGCAACTGCAATTGCACTGTTTTCCGAACTGTTAAGCCGCTGGAAAGAGACTAAAAAAACACTGTGATCAATGAGCCATGAATCCAAGTCCAAGTAGCCACCACCACCCCAAGACCCACACCTTATCCTTGCAAAACTTAATCTATTTCAGCCAGGGCTCCAAAATTCACAATTTAGAGCAACCCATTGAGCCAAAAAGCAAATGATTAAAAACCAAAGCATAATTTAGAGTGTCATCAACTCACCGAAAACACCATCAATTAGTTTTTATCTGAATATCATAAGCACATCGAAGGCCAGTTTATACGAATGTAAGACGATCCAATAGGTCAAAATTCAAATGCCAGGAAATATTACGATAAAGATTAAAAAATTCTTCACTCCATTGAAGATTACCACATAAAAAAATAAAAATAAAAATAAAAAACCATAACCTAAAACTCGATATCTTAATCAAAAATCGACAAAAAAAGAAAAGAAAAACAAACCCGAAAAATACCTGCCGTGGTGGACTTGCCCACACCACCTTTGCCAGAAGCAACGGCTATAGCATGCTTAACCCCTTCAATATGAAGATCCTTCTTGACGCTTGAAAAACTCCTAATACCTCCAAGCCTCTACACATAACTATTCAATTCCTTCAAACGACAACAATAACGGCAACGAAAATTTCAGAATTATAAAGCAAATAACTTACAACGAAAGACCTGAAAAACCCCTCCATGAATTCCTTGCAAGTCAAATGAGAATCCTACAGGAGTAAAGGAATTCACTTGCGGGCTGCGGCTTCTTTTTGAACTGAAAAATGACAAAGACGAGATCTTTATTGTGTCTGGAAGATTTAATTCAGTAGGTGTTAAGTCGAGTCCTACAGAAAGCTGGTGCCACCGCGCAACCCGCTTCAATTTCTAATTTTCTTGAAGGGTCCATTAAAGCGTTCTGTAAGTAACCAAAAAACAAAACAAATAATTATTATAAGGAAACTTTCTTGGTATTATTTTTCTAAAAAAGATTGGAAATTCCAATATTTCTTTCTTTCGCATATTTGAGCAATAATTCTAATATAACATAAATTAATCTTATAATTTTTAATATAACATTTAAATTTTGATATAACATATAAATTTTAATTTTATAATATAAAATTAATATAACATAAAATGAGGCATACGAATTAATCAACTAATAAAATTTTATTGGAGTATAATTTTGTTTATATATCCGTAAAATCAGAAAATTCGAAAGTTTTGAATTTGGTGGTGAATTGGTTCAATATCAATTCGTAAATTTTTAAAATCGATGTATACTAGTTCGGTTCTAAAAAATATCTAAATTCGAACGAACCAAACTGATTATACCCCTCACTTTGATCCTTAGTTCAATCACGTCTACATATTTTGATATAGGGATCTGTTAAGTCAAAATATTGATAGAGTTTAAACAAAATTTCTACTAGTTTTAATGATCCTTGCATTGAAATGAAAAAACTTCAGCACCTACTAAAAGTTGATGAAAATTATACTAGTTTTCTAGAAATATAGTCAATCCCAAATTTTTAAAATAAAACACCTAAAATAATATATTTTTTCAAATTTGAAAACAAAAGATATATTCAAATAGTTTTTTAATTTTATAATACTTTTATTCAATTTTTTTTTTTTTAAAATCGAATAAAACATCTTCATTCAAATCATTTTATTACTATTCATAGAATTTTAAGATATTCTAAGTGTCTAAACAACCCCTTAAAAACAACACAAATGAGGTTTCACTTAACTCATTGCATTCATTAAGCCAGATGTCATCCACATTCCCCAAATCAATCAAATATGAGCGTTAGAAAAGAAAATTTGCTATTAATTTGTTGCTACATATAGGAACTTGAAATGAGGATTGGATAAAAGAAAGCCTAGTGCTGCCCAAACTTGTTGAACATTTTAGTTTGAAAATAAGGAAATTTGTTAGGAAAAGCAAATTCCATTAAAACACTATTAGAAAGATATTCATTTAGGAGTTGTAAAATAGACATAAAGGTAGATAATAAAAAATAGAATAATGCTACTCACCATTCTAATTTTTATTATCTTTCTATCATCTTATGATGTGATATTAGGTGATTAGAAATTAATGATTACATTTTATTTATAAATTTATCATCTAATACTATATTATGAGATGATGAAAAGATGATAAGAACTAAAATAATGAATAGATTTTTTTATAATGGTCCCGCATCCACAATACATTGATCATACCTTGAAAAGCACCACGTGGATGTATTGATTAGAGGTTGGCAACTCAAAAAAAAAAAAAAAAAAAAAAAAAAAAAAGAGGATAGTGTTGGCATATTGAATAGATGTTTGGACGTCTTGGGCTATCCTCCCATATATTTCAGGAGAAATGATACCTTTATATTTTCTTTATTGTCGTTCTACCCAGTTTCAAAATAATAAGGTTCGTAACTCCAACCTAGTTTAGACTGCATGGAATAATTGGTTTGGACTCGGTATCAATTAGATCTGAACTTTTTAAGTTTTGAATAATGTTACATACAGTCATAAAATATATAAATATCGTATAGTCATTTTAAAAAAAAAATGAGATCTATTAATAAAAAATTAATTTATTTTTATATAATTTTTATATTAATTTATTTTTTTAAAATAATTATACGATGGTTACGTACCTATAACTATAACTATCATTATTCTTTTTAAGTTTTTATCACGTATGTCCTAACTAGAAATATAAGATACGGTCTCTATTTCGGCCAAAATCTTTACGACAAGTTGGAGACTATCTATGCAACGAAAAAACACGAGAGAGAGGAGGGAAAAAAAGACAAAGACTGTACTACATCTTTGAAAGTTTTGAACTTTCCTCTATATGGCAACCAAACAAACATCCTAAACTGTTGTTTTCAACGGTCACTCACTTTCCTAGACACAAACAGGGACCTCCTTGTAATTTCTTATTTTCCTCTTTCTTCTCATCCATTACTTTCTTTGTTTTCTTAAATTTTCTCTTGCCATTTTTTTGTTTAATTACCGAAATTTGCAGCTACGCCTCTCCTCCTTCGGTTCTTTCATCATTGTTCCTGACCAGGTACCTACATTTTGTCCATTTTTGCTTGAATTTATTTTTGAATGTACATTGTGTTTATCTATGATCCTTTTGATCTTTATTTATTTACGTCTTTCTATTCCTTATTAAATTTGTGTTTACTTTTTAAACATTCAAAACTTTCATGGAGTGCCAGTCTTGCCTGTTACAATCTCCTAAAAGACGGGTTTTTATCTAGCTTTGAAGATATTATCAATGTGCATGCATGAATTGAATTTGGGTTTTGTTTCTCACATTTAATTGGGTGGGCTTTCCTTGTGGTTGAATTTATATTTTGGTTTCCATAAGGGTTGTTCTTGTTGGTTGATTCTATGATGGATCGCCAAAATTGCCCACATTTTTTAAGATCTTGTTCACTTTAAGATTCTTGACACCGTACTTTACCCAGTCGTTTCTTTTGTCTTGCATTAAAAAATCAGTATTTTTTATTTGATTTTATTGATATCCAATAAAATTTGAATATCGCATGATATTGAAAATTGAGTTGTACATGATATTTATGCCTTTCTCAGAGATATGTTTCCCTCATTTTTTTTCTCTCTCTACAAAGGAAAATCTATTCTTCATATTCCTTACAATTAGATTTTATCTTAGGTTGACTATTATCGAATTGTCTTAATGACTTTTGTCTTTTGGTTATTAAAGCTTACAGTTGCATTTTGGTTGTTCCTAAGTTGTTTCATTGTTTTGATCTACCATTGTGTTTAGATCAACGATTGTGCTCAGGATGAGAATCTCAACTTTGAGAACTGGGAGGAGTTGGATATCTATCTTTTTGACAAATTGAGCCTTTCCTCCTTTCCTGGATATACAGAATAAGGAAACTCATGCAGTTTTTAGAATAGTTTGGGTGGATATGGCAGCAATTGGAAACTCATTTGTCAAAGTAAGGAAGAGTTCATCTGGGTTTACAGATGTCCTGATATCTGCAGCTTGTGAATGGTTTTTAATATTTCTGCTGCTCGTTGATGCTATATTATCATATTTTCTAACAAAATTTGCAAGTTATTGTAAATTACAACCACCTTGTATTTTGTGCTCAAGGATTGACCATCTCTTAGGCAATGAAAAACCTGAATTTTATCAGCATATGCTTTGCAGCAACCACAGATCAGAGATATCATCTTTGATTTCTTGTCACATTCATGGTAAGCTTGCTGGTGGCAGTGGAATGTGTGAAGATTGTCTTTTGTCATTTGCCATGAAGAACAACTCAATCCGTGAAACACACAAGTTGTTGGTCGGTATATTGGGAATGGATCTTGTTGGTTATGGTTTCCAGAGCTTATTACGGAATGATGATTTTATTTCTAGTTCCAAGAGTACAAAGCTCTGCTCTTGTTGCAATAAGCCTTGGAGGTCAAGACAAAAGGCCCAAAGGCTACAACAACTTAAATTACTTAGGAGTGGTTTATCTAGTAATTACATTCATTTACCGAGCCATAGCAAGCTAAACCGCCGACATGGGTTGAAGAAGATAAGGGATAAATTTCCTAGTTCGGAGACATCTCATCTGATTGGAAAAAGTGGCTTTGATCCCTCGTTGCATGTTGGATACTCCAAGTTGAAGATCACTTCTGATTCTGAGTATGAGGTCCCATGTACTGATGATGATGAAGGTGGTTGTGTAATTCCTAAAAAAAGTGAACCTAAGGAAGATTCTGAAGTTCAATGTACATCAAAAACGCCCATCAAAACACTTCCCAAAGGTTTAGATCTAAAGCAGCCAATCCATCATTATAATCCTATGTCTTCACTTGTAGATTCGTCTGTGCAACCTGATGTTAGCCAACCCCAAGATATGGAATTCTTGGCTTCTGATGTTGCTATTGACCATGGATTGAGTGAACTTAATTGGCTCCAAGTCAATCAAAATTTTGACCATTTTGCACTGCCTGAGCGTATTTCACTAGATGACATTCCTCAAGTAGCCAATGTAATGGAAGTATCTTTTGGAGAATCAACAAAAGGCTCTCTCATGCTTCCTCGTTGTCAAAGATCCAATTCTATTGCACCAGTTGATCAGCTTATTACTCTTGATGATAACCCCCCATCTGCTGGAGCATCAACAAAGAAGTGTACTCTCTCTCGCTCGCTCTCTCTCTCTCTCTCTCTAATTGTGTGTTTGTGTTTGTATCTATGTATTCTTTGTTATCATCAAATTAACCCTCTTATTTGAAATCATTAATTTCTAGCTGCAGATGCTACTGGTACAAGTGACCTTGGACATGTGTCTCTCAATGAGAATGAAGAAGTACTAAATTCGGTCTGTACAACATCTGGAACATCTACTCATGCTGATCAGGTCATAAAGGACCCTGCTATTATAAAGTCGATTCATCTGGATCCTGGAGATGTGTGCAAATCTGTCATCAATGGTAAGGAAACAAAAATATCTGATATTGTCATAGGACAACCAATCGGTAGGGAAATTGATAGAGTTAATGAAGAATTAAAGCTATTGCCATCGGACGATTTTTCTGCTCAGCAGATTATTATATCATCAAGTAGTACAAGTCCTGTACTGCATGGTTCTGATGAGCAGAAAATTGATGCTCCCAATTCTAATGGAAGTTTAACTCTTCAAAAGCCGGTCTCCGTGGAATCAAGTCTTGAATCTTTGGATGCAAGTTTAAGTGAAATTGAAGGTGAAAATATTCTTGATAAGTTAAAACAACAGGTAGATAAAGACAGGAAATTCATTAGAGATTTGTATAAAGAATTAGAGGAAGAAAGAAATGCATCTGAAATAGCGGCAAATCAAGCAATGGCCATGATAACGAGATTGCAGGAGGAGAAGGCAGCACTCCATATGGAGGCTCTTCAATACTTGAGAATGATGGAAGAGCAAGCCGAATATGATGTAGAGGCACTAGAGAAAGCTAATGATCTCCTGGCTGAAAAAGAGAAAGAGATACAAGATTTGGAAGCAGAGGTAGAATTTTATAGATCAAATTTTCCCACTGAATCGATGGCAGAGATTATACATGAGACAAGTAGTGGTTTGAAAAAAGAATGTGTCGTTTTGGAAAGTACTATTGTCCCATCCATAATAGATAATGAAAATGTCCATTATAAGTCAATGATGACTGAGGTACCTAAAAGCAGTGATGATAAACCTTTCGTTGCTGCAACTCCTTGCTTAGAATTTGAAGAAGAAAAGTTGTATATTTCACAACGTTTGAAGAATTTGGAGAGGAAGCTCCATCAATTTTCTTGTGATAGTACTCTATCCAACATGCCTAACGGTGGACATTCTGAAAAACTAATGACAGATATAAAGGACCGAGAAGAATTTCTTACTTGTGAGATGAATCATCAATCAAATTGTCAAATGGAAGGGAAAGGTTCGTGTATGGAAAATGACTTACATATATCTAACGGAAGCCTTGCTTCTCATGAGGGGCCAGCTGCTTCAAATGGTGATAATCACTATATTAGTGACGGGAATAATTTTGTCAATTCAAATGGGGAAAAGCATTTGATGCACCAAAGAGAAATGGATTTTGTTGCTCTTGGAAATGAAATAGTGGACCTTAATGAAAGATTGCAAGCACTTGAAGCAGATAATGATTTTCTTGAACAGAGTCTTAATTCTCTTCGAAACGGAAGTGAGGGATTGCAATTTGTTCAGGAGATAGCTCATCAACTGCAAGAATTGAGGAAAATTGGGATAAGATTGAGATGTCAATCTATTACTTGAATGAAATGCATTGTAAGACGGTAAGCATACTAAAAATATCTAGTTGTACTGATTTCACACGCATTTTAGTTAATAAAATTACGCTATCATATAATATTTTTGTATGTTAATTGGTTCTTACTTATTTCTGAGTAATAAATTTAAATGTTAATGTCTGTTCCAGAGTAAATATAAAATTATTATATTGTATAATCTTCACAACAAGCAAAAATCTCTTCTATATTTTTAGTATCTGAAAACTCTGAATCTTAATGAATGCCATCCCTTGATGAACCAATAAAACTTACCGTCTCTTGTTTTTGCCAATGTTGAGGTTTTTTAGGTATAACATTGACCTCCAGAGATCTGCTAAATTAGAAAAAAAAAAAAAAAAATCTATTTTTGAAAGATTATTAGATAATGATTGGTTCTTCACACTTTTTCCATCCCTAAGTGGTCTAGCTAAGGTTTTATGTATATCAAAAGGTCAAGTCAATAGGACAATTGACCTTGTTGTGAAGTTATTAGGGTTTGGGTGTATCATGCAGATCAAGAAAGACACATGGATTCCTCCGATGATGTCCTAAACTTTTCGGATTGACAAATGATAGAAAATGAGTTAATACCCATGTTGACTGGCATAATGGATGTAGAAAAATAGATCTTGCAAAATCTTGGTATTGAATTGACACTTGGGTATAGAGTAAATGAAATGATTGTTTTTCTTGAAAGAATATCATCTCCATTTACTATTGAGAAATGGTTTATTGTTTTCTTACTATTAAATTTTTGAGAGTGACTTCCTTACAAATCTTCAAATATTTATTTCCTTAATAAAATTTGGAACATCATGGTGTTAGCTAATAAAACAGAGATTATACATCAACTTGTTAATATTTCAGTTATTGAGTTAGGCTAGGATCATATTGTGGAGATTAACATACAGGGAAAACAAAGCT
Source organism: Juglans microcarpa x Juglans regia (assembly GCF_004785595.1). Taxonomy (NCBI): domain Eukaryota; kingdom Viridiplantae; phylum Streptophyta; class Magnoliopsida; order Fagales; family Juglandaceae; genus Juglans; species Juglans microcarpa x Juglans regia. The sequence goes on from NC_054597.1 coordinate 32,643,795, forward strand.
TTTGTTAGGATAACTGCATGCTGATGGGTGAACTCATTTTGCCTTCAAGGCGAACGAAATCTATGCTGATTCTGGTTTTGTTTATGTGTTTCCTTCATTAAGTGAATATATATCAAGTTACTAATTACATGAGAATTTCATGCAAATTTGATTAGTTATACATACGAGTTTGTCATACTTGCATTTCAACTTCAACTTTATAATCCCCGCATTGTCGGTCTAAATTCTGACGTAGTTGGCATTCCTTATTGATTGTATTAATTTTGATCTCTCCACGTCTGAATTTATTGTGTTGCTTTTTTGGTAGTCTGCCCCTTTTCTTCATCTTCTTCCTATTATATATATATATATATATATATATATATATATATATTTTTTTTTTCAGATGTATGCCAAATCACTACAAGGGATCCAGAAAACAAACAAGACTAAAGGAATATTTAATCCAGTTGTCGGGTGTAAGCCGAAGAAGTCATGGCTTGTTTTTCCAATTCACCTGCAAATATGAAAAACCAAGGTAAGGTTTCGCGTAGAAGTACTATATTAAGTTATTGGAAGAAGAAGATTTATTTATTAGGAACTAGGGTGGTTTATAAGCTATAGAAGTAATCTCTTGTGTCTTCCTTTTTTTGCCTACTGAGTTATTGAAAAGATGTCAAGGTATGTCAGATTGTACAATGAATGATTTCTTTTTTAGCTTACTTTCTTGTTTTCAAGTTTGCTCGATCATTGGCAAACCATTTCAACTGTAAATTTATACATATAATTATTTCAATGGTTATAAAGATTATAGATGAATGTAATTCCAGATATTTTCCCAGCATATTGCAACTTGCAAATAGAGTTCGTGCAACGTTCTACTCATGTTTCTTTCACAACCTTTGCAACGTACTACCTTTGCCTCCTGTGATTTTCATCATTTAAAAGCTTTCATCTCCATTAATCCTAAGTTCTTCCTTGTGTCTGATGGCTGTATACATGAGTACTACGTACCACTACTTATATGCCTTAAATTCTTATACCATGCACTGCAGCTAGAGATTGAAATATATGATAATTAATGCACATCAACCCATTGAGCTTTCTTGTGGTGTTATTATTGTTACTATTTTTCATACAATTTGCTTTGTAACTTGCAAATAATTTATTGTCACTGGTACATCAAAATAATTTTTATTAATTCCATTGAGGATATTGGAAGTTAGGAATTATATCAAGAACTATTACATTTGCTATCGAAAAAATGTACTACTATTCTGTTGATGGACGTTGTATTTCTTTTTCCTTTTATCTTCATTTACTTTATGCTTAAGGAATTTAATTTGAAGGGGTTTTTGGTAATTCTCTTGGATTCTAGCTATCAAAACTTGTTTTTAATCATGATTTGAACAAATACCGCTAATTATGGCTAATTGAATTGGTTGCTCTTCCTTTTCTACAATCATTGGAATTCCTCCCCAATTTAAATGCTTTGTTATCGTGCCATTTTTCTCTCTCTTTTCGTAAGGCAATGTTATGCCCTAAGCAAGTCCATAATTAGCTTGCTGAGCTCTGAGCTAAGGCAAGTAGTTCAGGCATTAATCATATGTAGTTGTATATATATATCCTTAATTAGCTATCATCCTAAGTTATACGTACATTGTTGAATATATATGATCACCAGTTTCTCTTTAGTCACTACAAGAAAAATGAGTATTTATGACAATTTATTTGTGACGAAAATAGTCATTTTCATAGGAAATAACTGACAATAAATAAACAATTTTCTTATAGTAACTCCACTCTCATTCTTTCTTCTACTACAACAATTTTAACTTTTTGTGACGGTTTAAAGTTTGTGATCCAAAAAAAATGGCAGGACTATGGATAACCTTATGTGACATTAATTGATCTTATAAACAATCACAAAACTAACACAATTTTTTGAACGAACATTGCTTTCTAGCTATAACATGACTTTTTTCGTACCCAAAATACTACATGAGCTATATTACTATTAAAGCTTGAACACTTTATCATTAATGTTTATCTAAATTCTACAAATTTCAAATGTAACTGAATTATATCCAAACTTTAATTTTGATGTTCCAAAGTAAATTTCAAAAGAATTGACATGGGCTATATTTTACGTACTACAGAATGCAATGTTTAAGGTTTTCGTGTATAAATTAGGAATTAAGAAGTTTCACTTAACGCCTGATCAGTTTTGTATTGTCAATTAGAATGTCAATCAGCCAACTAGATAATACAATTGCACCAAATTAATTAAATATTTATTTTGCAATTAAAATGATTGCTTATAATTAATGTGAAGTAAGGCCAAATGCACGTACCTTAACTCGATATATAAGTTTGAATGGTTGCATCGTAGGCATCATCAAGTCATCATGATTATATAATGGGAGAATCAAGAAAACAGATAAGCTGGCCTGGTACGTAACACTACCTTGACCATTGAAAAAGTTGAGTCGTTTATGTTGGTCTAAAATAAAATACTCATTTTCACAATTTCATTTATCAGAAGTACGTATCTCATTTTCACACTACCAATTTTTGCTTTGAGTGATCCTGATCATCTCTATCCATGCATTCCGGTCTGATCTCTCGCCGTTGGTTCTATACCAAAAGGAGATGGAAAATTATAGGCTTATAAATCATCACTTTTCCTATATGCATAACATGACATATTGCATATATTTTAAACTTGATATTAATGCCAACCGTAGAGTAAATTCTCTAAAAGTCAACATTCTAATTAGTTGTTCTAAGGTCAATATTTTTGCCTCACAATAAGGCAATGTCGTGCCGGCCTAATCTAATGGCCGGATAAGCAGTTCTGAGCTGTCCAGAGGCAAAGTCATAGATATCGTTTGCATTCATATTCAAATAAAGCTGCTGCGACGACTATCTAATGAAAACTTCAATAAAAAAAATGCTATGGAAACTTGTATAACAAACCACTTGAATCTACATACATCTATATATACCCCTTCCAATCAGGAAGAACTCACTCAAACATCATATATATATTACAAAGAACGAGAAAGGGATCAGAAAGGTGTACGTACGTACAATGGCATCTGAATGTCCAGGTAAGTTTTGTTTCCAACGTCTGATATTGCCATATTATATGCATGCATGTACTAATCAGTACTCAAAGAAAGATCGATATTATAATATATGTATAAGAAATGATGGATGTACGTAGGTAAGAACTCATGGCCGGAGCTGGTTGGAGCAAGTGGGGAGGCTGCAGCGGAAAAGATAGAAGCAGAGAATAGCAACGTGCATGTAACTGTGCTGCTGGAAGGGACGCCAGTGACTAAGGACTTTAGGTGTGACAGGGTCAGGGTTTGGGTTAAGGAGAGTGGTGTTGTTTATGAAGTTCCTCGAGTTGGATAGCTAGCTAGCTAGGTAGGCCATTTCAATGGCTTAAAGTACTGCATGCATGCCCACCAGGCAATTGGTACTTGGAGATTTGTGTAATAAATTAATTAATATGTAAAATAATTGTACTAGCCATTGGTTACGTACGACGTTGGCGGGCTGCCTCTTTGTAAATCGTTTGTTGTCCAAATAATATATAAACTCCATGCCCCACAAATTCCTAGCCCTAGCTAGGTACTTTATTTTATAATGGAGGCTATATTATATACAGGTGCCCGGTAGTTAATGGGACGTTTTATCCCAAAGTGAGTGGTTTAAAAATTATCTCGAAATTATATAATTTTAAACCCTGATCAATTGCCATATTTAAATATGTACATATATACACACATGATCAAATTAACTACTACTTTTCGATAATTTAAAACTTCTTTTAGAGATTTGATGAGAAATAATACATGTGGCGGCACAATCTTAAAATTGGCCAATTAGTCATCATGATCTACCGCGAAATGGACAAAAATGAAAATTTTAAATGCCAATTGATGGTATTAATAGTTTGGATTACATGAAATTAATGAAAATTAAAAATGACTCAGGATATTGCAAAATAAATATAGTACTTTCAGTATATATTATACTATATAGGAAAATGGAACAAGATATATATATATATATATATATATATATATTTATAAAGCAATGCTAGATACAGTTCCCAAATGGGAATTGCAATGCAAGCCTAAGCTATTTTAACTTTAAAATTTTTTAAAATTACAAAACTATCCCTCCTAAAATGATGTTTTCTCTTATTTAATAATGTGCCTGCACATATAGTCCTCAAGTGAGGACTGCAAATAGAATTTCTCATATTTATATCCTTTGCATATATACGTACGGAAGGGAATTATTTTAATTTACACGAATTAATTCAGCCCTCCACAGAACGTAGTACTGTACGTACATACGAATATATGTGTGTATTCATAAATTACAGTACTACATACAGCATGATGTTCATATATATATATATATATATATATATAAGTACTAGATCGGTGTTTGAAGGTGACCAGGCCCCACTGATCCGATCCCTAACCAGTCGTTCTGCTCGGTTTCAGGAATTAACAATATTTTGTATCCGGCCAGCTTGGTCACCTGTGCCACTAATCTGGTCACTCTCCTTGCAGTACTTACATATATACCTGGGAATCGTCAAAGGGGCATATATGCAGGCCCCAACCACTGGTGAACCTACACCAAAGCATATATAGCATGCTATGCTTTGCTGCAAGTGCTGATTAGCTGTGCATCATGGGAAATCATGTAACTCATGATCATCATCAGTCGTAAACTCAGTTGCATGTGCTCTTGTTTGTGTTGACTGTGATCTATATATACATATATGTTGGAATATATAAAGATATATAGTACTGTACGTTGAGGATTGCAATCTCTTCTGCTAGATGAATTTGACGATGATGAACTCGGACAAACACCAATCGTTGAAAAGCTTGTGGAACAACCGCATCAGATTCAAGATTTGCCGTCCGAGATAAACACTTACAGAATGTATAAAGATATAATTGTTGAGAATTGCAATGATCTCTAACATATTGGGAATATTAGCTAGCCACCATCTATAAATATAATAACCTCTTATATATAGCATATTATAATTCAACAAAGCGCGTTTATAATGCATGTTACTTAAGAATATACTTTTTCTTCCTCTCGTAAGAATACTTGATGATGCGTGATTCATATTCTTTTTCCAAAACAAAATATATTCTTCAAAACCTCTGTTTTTTTGAAAATTTTCAGAACGCCGGTTAATCCTGCTGATCAAGATGATACTACAACATTAAATTACATTAATAATCGCTAACTTCCACTGACATCTATATTTCTGCAAGCTTATCGATCTCTCCCTTTTCAGATCCTTGCAGACATGGTGTGTTCAACGGATTCATCCCCAAAAACCTAGCTATGAAAGAGTCTTCTCTGAAAGTAAAAGTTACAAAATCTCTCTTTATTCCAAGCTCTAACGTTAATTATTATTAAACCTACGATCAGATCGATGCGGTAGCTAGTACTGCTACCTCACTTCATCTACACATGATCTTTAAGATTAATTTAACCTAGTAGTACTGGATCGATCTTCTTGCATAGTTATATATCTCATGATCCTCCCATTCACGCCAACGTTAACTCGTTTGGACATATATATACATAGATAGTGTAAAATTTTCTGAGATAATTAAAGCTTCTGATCTTTTTCTAGCACTTGTGGGCATATATTCATCTTTGAGGTTCCATTAATTGAAAATATCAAAAATGAAGATGCGTTGCTTGCTTTGTTTTCGTTTAAGATACGTACAGCTAGACCACTTAGAATCGTCGCGACAAGTCGACTCAGTGATCTTATCATCATCAGCTCTGATCTTCGATCCACTAATCATGCAGATAGTTACTAGAAGGATGCTAATGTTTTAAAGTAATTAGTAGTGAATAACTATCAATTTCAAGTAATTATTATATAGAGAGAAAGTACCACATGCACATGATCTCCATGAGATAAGAATTAAAACTTAACATGATGATCGAGCCACCAAGTCATGACTTTATAGTGGTTTGCTGATGATCAAAGTCCAATATTGGCAAACATCATTTGCTTTATTTGTTTCAAAATGCTCCAAAAGATTCGCTAAGCTTTTAACTACTTTTGGGTACGTAATCTACGCAATTAATTGTAACCATACATTAATTATAATATATCTTTACTTGAGAGCTAGCTAGCACTGAATCATGTCTTGCCTTGGCCCTTAGTTATATATCATAGGCTATATATAGCTAGCTAGCTAGTGTACGTGCCCATTAATTAATATGAATTTGTAAATTTCTATTTTAAAGAATCTTCGATCCTTAATGTTCATTGAAATAAATGTAGTCTAATTCCTATATTATATGCTAGTTATTAACTCACTTGCTTTACATATAAACTTGAACACTGATTAGCCAAATTAATTAAACTAAAAAACTTGCAGCTTGCACCTATACATGCTAATATTAGTAGACTGTCGGGAATATAATTTTAGCATATATATATATATATATGAGAAATACTCTAATCATAAATATATTATATAAAAATAATTACGTAAATTGATGTAGTTTCATGTAGTTCGTCATATTGTAAAATTATTTTTATTATAAAATAAATTTAATAAGTCACATCAAATCACATTAATCTATAAAAATATTAATTTTATATAATCTCTTTATTAGTGTAACACAACTCTAGATATATTAAGAAGCAATATTACAGGCCGGTGTAAAGGACAGACATGTAATCACGATCGAGTCCCACGTTAATCATTTGAATCATATTATATTAATTGTAAGTGCAGTACTAATGCGCACGCACACTATTCCCAAGATTGAGATGGAAATATGAGAGATCAAAAGTGATGTGATTACGTATAAGATCATGCATCCTCCCGCGGTTAGCATTAAATATATTAATAAAGAACTTAATCCTTTTTGAAGAATATTATATATATACCGATGGGTTCAATTAATTCATGATACGCCAAGGACTCAGTAGTACTATTCCTACGATTGAGATGGAAGTAGTACTACTACATCGTGATCATGTGACGACTACTGCGCGCATGCACGGTTTATTTATATCTTCCACTCTTTTTTCTTTTCTTCAGGTTTAATATCATGTATGATCTAATTGTTTCTTTCTCATCATGTCCTTTCTCTGAAAGCTTACATGTATAAATTAAGAATGGAACAAGATTACCTTTATTAATTGTTTTTAGTGAAAACGACAAATGCTAGCTATTTCACATGATGATCGATCATGAGTTTCTATAAATAATTAAGAAGAATAATTTCCAAAATTAAAGGAACAACTAGTCATAATGAACATGTCTAAACATGCATGCAGTTAGTGACAAAATCTTTTCAAGTTATTATCTCAATTTGAGAATTTTAAATAAGAGAATATTATATATATATACACACACACACACACACACACACACACACATATATATGAAATAAGTCCTACATGAACATCTATTAATCAATACTTTCTGAAAAATGTATGTAGACAGCAATAAATAATGTAGAACGTACTTTATATTTTTATATTTTTTCTCATTTTAGACCCTAGCTAAGTTTAAATAAGGGTAAGGCGAATTACTCTAGCTAATTACTAGAAAGGTATACGCCTTTGATCATGATCACCATCGAGCTAGCTAGCTAGAGCAGCACTATTTAGTGGACGTTTATATATTAATTTAACAAGTAAATAAATGTTCTCTGGAATCTTCAATTAATTCTACTAAAGTTTTTCTTTACATGTCATGATCATCCAGAATTATGGCTTATTTTTTAAAGAGTATTGGTAACCGATTCCTTACTCTTATATATTTTTAAATTTTAGATACCATTTACGTATTTATTCTATTTTTTAGAAAGCTTTTTTTCTTACAATCATTTTTCAGCGATTCTATTTCAAATTGGGGGCAACTTTCCTTTTAACCTTATATCATATTTAAGAGCGAACTAGGAATGATATTGAATTTAAGCAAGCATTTTGAGTTTCACAAGCATGATCTGCAAATCAATAATGATATATGCAAGTTTAAGACGTATAAGTCTCGTATATATATATGTCTTTTATAAAAAAGTATACTCCACCATTAAAAAGTGTATTTTTTTTTTTTTTTTTTTTTTTTTTTTATGGGGCACACTTTTTTACAAAAAACTTACATAAGAGTTGTACATTTGAGACACTAAAAAAACATTATTAGTTATGATGATACGTACGTATAATATTATAGAACATGATCGTTGAAAGGAGCTAGCGTTGGTCATTCCTTAAAAAGCATACAATTGTATGAGCTAGCGTTGATACAATCGTTGCAAGTACTTGCAATTGTATAAAAAACATAAAAAAATTGTTCATATATAAAGTACTTGCAAGTGATTCCAATATTATTGAAAAAAAAAAAAAATCACGCCATCAAACACCAAAAGTAGTACTTATATATAGATTTCATTTAGCAATATCAATATCTCATTAAAGATGAAGAAATCCTTAATTATTTCCTTAGATTGGCAGGGAATCATGATGCAGGATATTCATTAATAATTCTCATCAACTCTAAAACCTCATCACACATTTGTTGAACATAAATGCATGCATGGCTGGTATAAGCTAGGACGTGATCTTATAATTTAAATTCAATATATATAGTTAATTGTTGTTTATTTATTTATTCTTCATTGTAATTTTCTATTAAATTTTATATAGTTGCATCAATGCCTACTTTAAACACACACATACACACACACACACGTACACGTACAGCTAGCGAGTCGATTAATTAGCAAGTTTTCATTTAATTTGTATAGTAATTCCTTCAAAAAATCTAACTTCATAATATATAGTTGACATGAACAGCCAATTAGATAAACATACAAAATGAAACTGATCAAGTACCATGAAATCATGATGATCTAGCTATAAGTTCAATCTGCTCATGCATGATCACTGTGAAAAATCCAACATGAAATTAATTTGGGAGAAATCAGAAATCCCATATTACCATCTCGCATGCAGCACTATTAATTTTCATTCAACACCGGTTTAATTAGTTAAAATATATATAATTAGTAAAGAAAAACCAGGCGCTGTGAATAAGTCCAAATATATCCAAATCAAAATAACAAAAGGGCGAGAGAGTGGTTGCAAAAAGCATGCGTTTTAATTTATGGGTGATGATGATTGTCTAGGGTTAGAAAAAGCATATTATATGTGAGCAAATCCTTCCCATTTTCACCCGTATCCATTTAATGGGTATCTTGCTGCTGCTTTTTGGTCAAAAAGCCACTCGATTTTCAATCCCTCAAAAGCTAAATGATCAAAGCACTCTCATATATATCTCTCTTAATTTGTCGTGCATGTTTTGAGTAACGTCGCGTCGGCCGGTACAACGTCGTGGACGGTATTTATGGATCGAGCTATAGCTAGTAACGAAGTTGGCAATAAGTACTGATGATCATGGTGTAAATCATGATATGGTACACATACATTCTGTAAAGTAGAATTTCTTTTGTTTTTTTTTTTTTTTTTTCAAAAAATGTTTAGATCAGATCATCGCCTTATTTCTAATTTCTTAAAATACATATAACTTTTTTTTTCTTTTGTAAATTCTCTTTTCTAAGAGAAAGCGTACTGGACATTGGAGCTGAGAGGACCGCTTGATCGAGTTTACAGTAAATCAATATACGTACATGCTTAGAGTTATTTTATGGTTGTAATCCTTTGCTATGAAAAGCACCAAAATTCATCCCTCCTAGCTGTGCGTGATCTCAACCCAATGAATTCCCTCTAATATATTCATCACTCAATGTACAGCAAATAGAAAACTTAATTCTCTCAATTAATAAAGCGGAACTTAGATATAACATCACGGTTATCATAATGATGATGCCTTAAAAAAAAAAAAAGTGCTTAGATCATTGACGAACCCCTACAAATTGGATTGCATCATGATCGTGTCTTTTGGTTGCATCATGTGCTTGATTGTTGTTCATGGTAGAGGCTATATATGAAAGAGCTCGAGGTCGTGTACATGCTAGCTCTAAGATTAATTATAATATTTACTTCTTGTATTTCCGGTTTCTCATTTAATGGGATCGAGTTATAATTGGAAGCATCAGTAGTACTAGGGCTTAGAGTCTCTCATTTTGTGCTGTTAATATATTTTGGAGTTGGTAATTTTAGGCCCTCTTTAATTAAGAGTACTATTAATTCAAGAAAAACGAGGATACTAAAAGTTCAGATAAGACAATCTCATGACTCGGTCTAATCAGCACGCAATATTTGTGGTGTTCCTGCTTTGTTTCTTTACAAATATTATAAAAAAAGAATGGAAACTTTATAATCAAGTTAGCTAGCGCCTATGGCAACTTTTGCCAATATAGAGCGACTTCACGGAGCTCTATGTGAAGTCGCTCTATATAAACCGCATGGTATGAGCACATATTTCTTCAACAATGAAGCTAGCTAGCCTTTGATCAAACATATATACATTTCCATCTTCCTCGATCGATTAGCTGAAAGCTAAGTATTCCAGTTCGATCTAGCAAAATGGGATTCCTGTTCATGTACTGGAGGAATGCTGAATATCTCTGCAATGCTGCGAAGGCGGTGTTCCTCGCGTTCTTGATCTTTACCACCACCAGTACTCTTGTCACTACTCATGCAAGGCCTTTGGATGACATGATGATGAAGTACTCATCATCAGTACTACTTGGTGCAAAAAAAGTGTCATTAATTCCACAAGATCTAGGCCGAGAGATACCACGGCCTTCAGGCCCTAACCCTTGTACTTACATCCCCACACCTGGCGATCATGGTCATTGCCACTAGCTCATGACCATATTGATGGAGCTTTATAAGTAGTTAAGTGTGTTTTGGTGGAGTGATCTAGCTCCTATATATGTCACTTCTCAACGTGTGTTTCCTTATGCTTAAAGTACTACTCCTCCCCCCACCAAAAAATAAAATAAACGCGCATGTGTTCATGCTTACTGCTAGAAAAGATCAGATCAAGGCGAAATAATTCCCTATGTATGGATCAAAATGTTTATTTGATGTTCTCTTTATATATATAATGTGTGTTAAGCTAGAATTAATGTTGCGTATTGCACATGCATGACATGTTATTAATAGATCATAGCTTTCAACATCATGTAAATTTAAGTTAATTTAAACGATCCAAGCTAGCTAACAAAGAATGGTAATTTATAGGATCGGTTAGAATTGTCTAGGCCGTACGTTATATCTAACTAGTAAACAACCCCGGCCGGCCGCTGAATGCATGCAAATTAGGTACTTAGCTAAACACCGAACGATCGAGCTAGCTTTTACTTAAAATTACCCAGTTTTCCAGTTTCCAACGTACGTGATATATATTCTGGATAAGTTATGAGCAATACCAAGTGTTCAATAACTAATAATTGCTGATCTTTCGGAAATAATTATGTTCATGATCTTGTTCCTATATATAAATTCAAATGTTTCTGGTCTCTTCGTCTTTCTCTTCGATCTATTACCGTTCCAAGCAAGATAAATCTAGCTAACAACGAGAACGTCGACATCATTACGGAAAGTCAATCTCCACGTACCACAAAGGACAAGAGGTATGCAGCGCAATCTCGTGAAAAGACCTGATCTTAATTAACATGCGAAGTGGGCCAGGTATCTTGAGATATATGCCATATATATATATATATATATAGTTTCCATGCCATGATATTATATATAGAGATGGCGGCGGCTAGCAATAAGTTTTCTAAACTACTGAAAGTCATAGTATATATAAAGTTTCCACCACTCATTCTTTCTTTTCTTTTCTTTTAATTTTCTTCTCTCCAATTCCACTACCCTTTCTCTAGTTAATTACAGGCTAGCTTTCCAAGTGATCTGAAAGTAATTATATGTATGTATTTAAGATCTGTCACATCATTACGATCTTCTTCAATGGATAACTTTGGCAATAGCTAGCTTAATGATCACTGTGCCTGCCATTTATGCATGCCATTCATGTTCCAAGTCCAGTCCGGTGCAAATCATGTTTAACCATATTCATCCTTTAAAGTACTTAAATGATCACTTGGCCGGCTTTCATGGCCACTTAATGAACGCATTATAAGTTAATGTCCAGAGAAGCCAATTACTAGCCAGAGTACTTTAAGCTTTGCCAGACAAAAGAAAAAAGAAAGAAAAAAGGAAAAGAAAAAAAGACTAGAAACTTAATATAAAGAAAAGAAAACGTCGAATTCATCCTCCCTAGCCTTCCTTTGAGTCCAGCTCTAGTTTATGATCACTCCCATATATAACAGGCATTTTGTAATCACACACGACTAGTTATTGTCTCTGATCAGTTAATTATCAGATGATTGTATGGTTAATTTTGCATAACTCAATATTTGCCTAAAGACGGCCTTCAAGTACTATATCTTAATATATAATTCTAATTCAATATATGGGTAAAATATTCCAGGGGTATAACGATCGACATGAATGGTTATGTGGTTTCTATATACTATTATTGTCATTAGCGTACTAATAAACCTTAATGCGCCCGCCATGCATCATGACAAAATCTCAAGTGATTCTCTTAACTCTTAAGCGCGCAAGAAGTGATATATATTTCTGCAGGGTGTCATCTCGATCCTTAAGCATTTGCATTAATTTCATCGGTATCTTAATATTCAAGTTAAATCCTGTTTATCACTGAAATTAAGCACTGTGCGTGTGTGTAGCTTGATCATTTGTATTTTTATTGTTTCTGGAGGGATTTTGTTAGAAATTTCTGCACGTCGCTTGAAAGTCGAAAAAGATTCCAATAAATAAAAGAAACGTACAAAGAACAGGATCGATCGTCAGAATCCATCATTAGATAGGGTTTTGAATGGAAGATCGTATCCTGGCCTTGGCCGGGGCTCCATTAATATATATATATATATATATATATATATAACAAAAGACTAGCTCTCATGGAACTTCGTGGATGGCTGTAGTACTACTACTACATTGCACTATCGGGAGGGATATGGTAAAAAAATAGGAAGAGGATCAGTTGTCGCCCTTGCTTCCATTATTAAAGAGTATAAAACCCCCAATAATCTTGGAATAAAGTTAATAATTGCGCCGAAACATGCTGCATATATATATATATATATATATATTGGTGGTGGCCAATCATTTCTTAATCTCATGCAGAAGATTCCTCTGCCTTTTCTAGCTCTTTGTGGATAATTTATCGTACTTTCATAATCATGTCTTTAATCTCTTTCGTACCATATATGAGAATGAGAATATATATTTTAAGGAATAAATTAAATTGCTTTCTTGACCATTGTCTCCGAAGACCGACAATAATACATGCAAGTGGGTGTGAAAGACAATGCTTAAAAAAAAAAAAAAACAAAACGAGCCAGGTGGGAGGAACTAAAATTTTCTGAGTTTATACAGTACGACTATTAAAAAGTTTTTGAAATGGCCGAAAATTAAGTGATTCTATATATAATAAGCTGGGTGGCCGCATATTTTCTGTTTATATATATTGATATAAAAAGTAAGATGCCTTTTCCATGCATTAGATCAGCTCTCTCATATTCAGTGCTTTTCAAATCTTCTTTTAATCTATAATAAGATACACACACATATATATGTATATATAGAGTAATACTAGAGAGAAACTATTGTAGCAGTGCATACTTTACACTCAATATATGGCTGCTTTTAGTTCTCTACTTTTTTATTTTAGACTTGAGAGATGTGTGGTCTAGATGATGCTACATCATGTGTGCAAAATGGTTGCTCCCAACAGTGACTTCTATCTATATTTATTCATGTATATATATGCTTTGCCAGGGCCAGCTTGCTAGCAATTAAGCTGCTTTAAACTATATCACTAGCTAGCTTAATTGGTATCTTTTTAGAACATTTTTTCCTTGTAAAAGTAATTATAGATCATCAAGAAGGGGTCGCATGCATATTGTTTGTTTAAGATAAATTTTTAGAATATTTAACAACATTTTAAGATTTTTTAATATATTATTTATTGAATTTTGTAAAATTAAACAGATAAAATTGAAACGTTGTTTGATTAATATATATTTTTTAAATTAGATTTTTTTTTTATTTTTTTTATTTTTTTTATAAAATTTGTTCTGGTTTTTGTTTGTTTTCATTTTCGTTGAAATTTAGGGAAATGATTGAATCAAAAGTTAAAGGCAAATTTTTTTCGAAAATTGAAAGATGTTTGAATTGAAGTTAAAAAAAAAAAAAAAAAGAATATATAAATGACTTAACCAGATATGACCATAATGATTCAGAAAGGTGGCAATTATGCGAGCTAATTTCTTTTTTGATCATGTTTATAATTAATAAGTTAAAATATAATAATTAGTACTACTCTACCTCTAGCTTAAAGAACTACCTTTTTTTTTTTTTTTTGGAGACGAAGTTAATTTTACACCGGATCTAGAATTACGAGGAAGGACACTTCTACTTGAATTGATAAAGCCAACCGATAAAATAATGATCGATCACTGTATTTATAATTCTTTTTAATATATTTTTTAAATATTTTTAAATATTTTAGAAAAATACATACATTCACTAATAATCACTTCTTTAACTATTAAAAAATAAAAAATAAAAAATAAAAAATAAAACATTGGTATACTAGTCCATGGAACAGCTAGCATTTTCCTTTGAGGAATGATGTGTAGTTGCAGTACTTGACGAGTCTCAACACTCAAGTAGTATTGCTCACCGATCGAGTACTGATGCATGGTAGTAGTCATGCATGCTGGAAATTATATTAATTAATTGCTTTTGGCTATGTATTCACTAATGTTTATAATTAATGCTTCCCATGTAATTAATAATAATTCCTTTGGGCTGCAGCTTCTCTTAGCGGCCCTGTTTTGCCTATGTAGATCGATCGAGAAGTAATTAATTAGTAGCTAGGGATCCATTTGTCGAACTTCAGGCTAGGCTAGCTAGCTGCTTTTGATCATGTTACTTCAGGCCCAGTACCTTAGTTTCGACATCATCTGCGTACGTTCTAATTTCTCCGGTAAAAATATACTTTCTTGAATACGTAGAGAATAACTGGAAATCAACCTCCAGCAAGTCTGTCCCTGATTTTCAGAATCCTCCATGATAGACATAGCTGACCCTTGATTGTAGAAAATCATACCTCGATTGTAGGAGATTATATTTGCAGATTTTGAAATCATTTCCCTTCTTATATTTGTTATCTTGTACATGTCTTGTAACCATCTATATCAATGGAAACGTCTGCCACCCCTAAAAGTGTGGTGGTTTTACAGAACTTTTCATGGCATCAGAGCCACTCGTGACTTAACCTCCCATCGATTCTATGGCCTCCGACGCCTCTTCCCTGTCCTTTAACACCATGATTCACATAGTTATTATTAAACTCTCTTCCAACTATCTTCTCTGGAAAAGTCAACTTCTTCCTCTCCTTGAGTGTCAAGCCCTTCTCGGTTACGTTGATTATGGTTCTGTTGTCGTGCCCTTTGCCATGGTTACTATGAATTCGTCCTCTAGACCCAACCCCAAATACCAGGAATGGAAACTTTAGGATAAGCGGTTGCTTAGTCTCCTGCTTTCATCCCTTACTGAAGAGGATCTTGCTGAACTAGTTATCGGCCTTGAAACTTCTCGTGAGGTATGGCTCGCACTTGAAAACACGTTCAGTCACCACTCCAAAACTCGTGAGCTTCATCGTGAGGATGATCTGCAGCTTATGAAGTGTGGAACTCATACTGTCACTGAGTATGCTCTCGTGTTCAAAGCCCTATGTGATCAACTTAGAGCCATGGGCCGCCCTGTCGAAGATCTCGACAAAGTTCACTGGTTTCTCAGAGGTTTAGGCTTTGATTTTTTCAGTTTTTTGATTGCCCAGATGTCCTTCTCCCCCTTGCCCGAGTTCAAGGATCTTGTCTCCAAGGCCGAAAGCTTTGAGATTTTCCAAAAGTCTCTTGATTACTCCTCTGTGTCTCCCGCTGCATTCACTGTCACTAAAATCTCAAACTCTCGGGGTGGTGGCAATTCTCGCTATCGTAGTGATGGAAAGATAGAAGGAATAAAGAGTGAAAGAATTTTGTTTGCATTTCCTTAAGATGATGTGTAGTACACAGTGCCTGTTTATACACAAAGGATGAGAATATTCTTTCTAACAGAATGTGACATGTATACAAGGGTAAAAGTATTCTAGACTATTCCATAGCTTGTGTGATAATTGGCTTATTTGTTGAGGACGTTGTGCTGGCCTCTTCATCTGTGGTGTTATTGCTGATATGCCTTTGCGAGCCAAGCAGTCCTGGAAGTACTGTGAGGCTCGATCGAAGTAAACAATATCTGGCAGTGAACAGTGGTTTGGTAAGAACATCCGCTATTTGATCTTTACTTGAGAGAAAGGAGACTTGCAGAGTCTTGTTGTAAATGCGATCCCGTACAAAGTGGTTATCAATATCAACATGCTTCGTTCAGGAATGCATCACTGGATTAACTGAGAGGTAGGTATCTCCCAAGTTATCACAGTAGAGAATAGGAGGCTTGGACAGAAAAATGCCGAATTCTGAAAGTTGAGACTGTACCCAACTGAGTTCACAGGTTGCACTAGCTAAGGCCTTGTTTTCAACCTTTGTGCTGGATCTAGCAATGGTTGACTGCTTCTTGGAGCTCCAACAAATCAAACTTTTACCACAGAATACACAATAGCCTCTTGTAGATTTTCTGTTATTTGGGCACCCTATCCAATCGGCATCCGAAAAAGCAGACAGAGCAAGAGAAGGAGATGGTGTGATGATTAAGCCATGATCCACAGTTTGCTTCAAATAGCATAATATGCGCTTTACTGATTGACAGTGAGAAACAGAGGGTGCATGCATGAACTGACATACTCTATTTACTGAGACGGCTTGAGAAGGCTAAATCTGGTCTTGTAAATAGCAAGTATTGCAAGCTACCTACCATAGGATGGGTCTTCCATAGAGGTAGAGTCAAAACTTGAAAGTTTAGTCGAAGGGGACATTGGGCTACCGACAGGCTTGCAATTAGCCATACATGCTTCTGCAGATGTAGAGTGAGCCCTTGATGAAATGTTGGATGGACTGAAGGAGGTGGAAGATTTTGGAGAAATATTGGACGGGCTGAGTGTTGAGGTATTGGACCGTGGGTGAGCTGGAGATGGAATGGGAGAAGTGGGCTGTGGGCTTTGATCATTAGAAGCAGAAGGAATAAAAGGTGTTGGAGTGCTGGGCGTGAGTGAGTTGGAGATGGATTATATAAGGTAGTTCAGTGGGCCGTACAAGAGGAATGGGTAGACTTGATTGAGTAGAGGAAGTCGGATTGGAAATGGTCTGTTGAAAAGGAAAAACACATTCATCAAACAAGACATCTCGAGACACATACATTCTGGAAGTGGGAATATAAAAACAAAAATACCCATGGTGATTAGGACTATATCCAAGGATGACACAAGGAAGGGGTCGATAGTTTATTTTATGTTTATTGTATGGTCTAAGATTGGGCCAACAGAGACATCCAAAAGTTTTCAAAAAATTGTAGTCCGGACATATATTCCACAACATTTCAAAAGGTGATTTATTATTAAGCACATGTGTGGGAAGTCGGTTAATCAAATAAACAGCAATCGTAAAGGCGCTGGACTAGTATTTTTAAGGTGAAGATGAATAAGCAAGGAGTGCTAAGCCTGTTTCTACAATATGCCAGTGTTTCCTTTCAAATGATCCATTTTAAGAATGAGCATATGGACAAGATAAACGGTGTGAAATGCCAAACGAATATAAAATAGTATTAAGAGAATGAAATTTGCCTCCCTAATCAGATTGTAAGGCACGTATTTTTGCATTAAGAAGTGTTTCAACATGTCGATTGAAAGATAAAAAGACTTGAACTAAATCATATTTACATTTTAAGGAAAACATCCATGTAAATCTATTGTAATCATCAACAAAAGACAAGTAATAACGAAAACCACCCTTTGACAACATGGGAGTAGGACCCCAGACATCAGTAAACAGAAATTGTAAAGGTGCTGTGGTCTGAGACTCAGAGGAGGCATAGGGAAGTTGGTGGAGTTTTGCTTGACAACAAGATAAGCATAACCAAGATTTTGGAGAAGCCTTCACAGGTAGAGATAGTTGTGAGATTATTTGCTGGACAAGTTGCATAGACGAATGTCCTAAACGTACGTGCCATTGAAAAGGAGAGACTCAGGAAGTAATGAGAGCATGATGAGAGACTGGAGCAGAGGGTAAGACGTACATGCCATTGCTAGTAGGTCCTTGGCGGAGTATTTTCTTGGTGCGGGAATCGTTCACATAGAAACAAGAGAAATGAAACTCAAAGAAAACAAAATTATCCTCACAAAATCTTTTAGCAGAGATTAAATTTTTTAAAAGTGATGGAACATGAAAGAGTTGAGAGAGAAGAAGATTGCGAGATGATGAAGGAACCATGGAGCTGCCAACATGATGAATGGGTAGAGAGTTTCCATCGCCTATACGTACTTGCTCATCTCCCTTGTACTTAGACGGATTCAAAGACAGATTAGAAAAATTGTGAGTAAAGTGATGAGTTGCTGCAGAATCGGGATACCAATTATTATCAATAGACGATACAGTGTCACTGAGAAAGATGGGGGGAGGTAAAATGAGCTGATAGAGAAGGAAGATGTCGAGATTGATAGCTGTGATCAAATCTATAGTAGCATTGAAGGGCAGTGTGACCATGTCGGCCACACACTTGACATGTGGGACGATTTGGAGTGAAGTGGGAGGGAGTGAACCGACCACCATTACAACCACGACCATGACCACGACCCTTGTAACCTCCTCTACCTCGAGATGAACCCCTACCTCTATTATTGAAGTTTGTGGTATTTGTGGTGGTGGAATTAACCAAGAACTCAGGGGAAGAGGTAAGTATGGTTTGCTGGTGGGAAAGTCTAGTTTCATGGGTGAGAAGTTGGCTAGAGACTTTAGATGGGGTGAGGTGATCAACACGGGTAGTGATTGAAGTAACAACTGAGTCGAACTCGGTGCCCAGGCCAACCAACACATAAGTAATGAAATCAGAGGAGGTTAAGGTTTTACTAGCAGCTGCAAGTGTATCTCGAATCAGTTTTACTTTCTGAGAGGCAACAGAGTCCGAACCTTTCTTGAGTGTGGTGAGTTGATACTAGAGTAGCATGGTACGTGCTTGAGATTTGGACGCAAAGAGGTCAGCCAGAATGGTCCAGATTTCTCGTGAGGTGGAGGCATCGATGACATGTGTTATTAAATTTTCGGAGAGGGAGGAAATAAGGATGGTCATAATGCCTTGATCTTGTTGTTTCCAAGCCAAGTATTTAGAACTTGGCTTTGCGGGATCAAGCAGAGTTGGGGCAGTAATGGTGCCATCGATGAACCCATAGACATTTTGACTATTGAGGTAAGGCATAAGTTGCACCTTCCACAAAAGATAATTGTCATGGGTTAACTTGACAGTGATAAAATGGGAGGGAGAAGGAATAGAGAATTTGGAGGGGGTCTGTTCCGCAGCCATGGATGAGCTTGGACGCGAGTCCTTACACAGCTCTTGATACCATGATGGAAAGACAAAGAAGGAATAAAAAGTGAAAGAATTCTGTTTGTATTTCCTTAAGATGATGTGCAGTACACAATGCCTATTTATACACAAAGGATCAGAATATTCTTTCTAATAGAATGGGACATGTATACAAGGGTAAAAGTATTCTAGACTATTCCATAGCTTGTGCGATAATTGGCTTATTTGTTGAGGACATTGTGCTGGCCTTTTCATCTGTGGTGTTATTGCTGATACGTAGCAACTAGGGCAAAGGCCATAACAGAGGTGGAAATGGTGGTCGGCGCAACTACACCCCTCGCTGTCAAATATGCAAAACTAAAGGCCACACTGCCAATAAGTGCCGTAGTCGGTATGACCGTGCCGAGCAAACTGCTCAACTTGCTGAGGCCTTCACCTCAGCGTGTTCTAGCAATCCGATGGTCCTGCTTCAGTTGGTATCTTGATACCGGAGCCTCGTCTCATACGACACCGGATTCCTCACAACTTGATAAAACCAAGCCATATATGGGTAAGGATTGTATAGTGGTCGGAAATGAAGCCTCTCTTCCCATTTCTCACATTGGTACTCTTTCTTCCTCTTCTCATATAAAGTTTTTTTATGTTCTGCTTGTTCCCAGCCGCACCAAAAATTTATTCTCCATTAGTAAGTTGACATCTGATTTACCATTATCTGTCACCTTTACTAATGATTGTTTTCTTGTTTAGAACCAAATAACAGGAAAGGCAGTGGCAACCGATAAACATGATGGTGGTCTCTATGTGTTGGAACATGGCAATGCTGCTTTTATTTCTGTCCTTAAGAATAAAACTTTACTTGCCTCTTATGATATGTGGCATGCATGTCTTGGGTATGTAAATCATTCTATTATTTCCTTATTAAATAAAAAAGGACAGCTTTCTCTTTCATATTTGCTTCCAAATCCTACATTTTGTTCTACTTGTCAACTTGCCAAAAGTTATCGTTTACCATTTTCTTCAAATGATAATTGATGCTCATCAATTTTAGGATTAATCCACTATGAAATTTGGGGCCCAACTCCTGTAAAATCTGACTTAGCTTTTTCCTACTACGTGCTATATATTGATGATCATTCAAGGTTTACGTGGCTTTATTTCATGTAGTTGAAATCTAATTTTTTTGACATCTTTTTTCAACTTCAAAAATTTGTTGAAAATCAGCACGTCTCCAAAATTAAAATCTTACAAAGTGATGGTGGGGACGAATTTACTAGCAATCAGTTTCAATCTCACATTTGTCTTTCAGGAATTCATCATCAAATATCTTGCCCCTATGCTCATTCTCAGAATGGTCGTGCTGAAAGGAAGCATCGTCATGTGATGGAAATTGGCCTTGCTCTTCTCTTTCATTCCCATGTCCCTCATCGTTTCTAGGTTGACACTTTCAGCATTGTGACTTACATCACCAACCGGTTGCCCATGCCACTTCTTAGAGGTATTTCACCTTTTGACGTTCTCTATCGTACGTCTCCTAATTATGAGAATTTTCATCCTTTTAGTTGTTGAGTCTATCCTTGTTGAAGTGACTATACACCTCATAAGTTTGCCCCTCATAGCTCTCCTTGTGTTTTTCTCAGTTATAGTCCCTCATACAAAGGCTTTTGCTGTCTTGACCCTACCACCTCAGGTCTTCAGAGCTTAAGCTTGCAAAAGATAGGAAAAAAGGCAATTAAGAGAGGGCAGCCTTGGGCCAGGGAGTCTCTGATGCCAAAGTTAGTAAATTCTCTTGAAAGTTTGTACATAAGTAAGAGAGTCTAGGGATCCGAGAGAGAGTTTTCTCCTACCTGGGACATGCTATTTATACCATACGTCTAGGGGGACAGATTGTGTCTGCCCCCATGGAGTTTGTGTCCTTCTTACTATTCCTTTTGTCGGAGCCTTTTAACACGGCGTGGCTCTACGATACATCATTAATGTGGCGTGTGGGTCGGGTAGTGATGCTATTAGTGCGGCATGGTCCCTCTCCATACTAGCGTGCTTGGTGATCCGTTTATGTACCTCCTGTCAGAGGATCAAGGGTCCCTTTTACATTACGCCCACAACACGGACAAGCACTCGAGAGCTGAACACTATTTGAGGGGTTTCCAGATTGATGAGTTTCATCCCCTCCAACACGTTTGCTCATGCAGGTTGCGTCCAGAAGAGCCTACCCATGGGCCGAGTTGGAGACTTTATTTGTTCTGGGCTGGGCCTTCGATTTTTGTTCCCCTTACTTGTTATTCTCAAGCCCATTGGGACTCGGGGGGGGGGGGGGGGATCCCGTTACAATTACATTTGCTATCGAAATAATGTACTATTTATTCTAGGGGTGGGCAGCGGGGCCCCGCCCCCGCTGCCCCGACCCGCTTCCGCCCCGCCTCCGTTAGGCGGGGCGGATCACCCCGCCCGTCAGATGCGGGCGGCGGGGCCACCCGCCCGCATCTGGGGCAACATCCGGGGGCGGGGGTGGGCTGGGGTGACCCCCGCCCCGGATATAACCCGCCCCGCCCCGCGGATATTATTATATATATAATTATAATTATATATAATTATATTATATATTATACGTTATTTACATATATTTAAAAAAAAAAAAAAACCCAGGCATGAAACGACGTCGTTTCATGCCTGGGTTTAAAATTAAAACCGAAACCCTTGGTCCCTTACGCAGCCCCCCCTACTTCGCATCTCAGTTCTCACCTCTCGGCTCTCACTCTCGCTCGCAGCGGCGCAGCCTCGCTCTCGCCTCTCTCTCTCTCTGAGTTACTTCTCGCAGCCGTGAGCCGCCGCCCGGTCCATCACCTCTCTCTCTCTCCGGTTCCTCTCTCTTCATCTCCGAAGGTAAGCCGTAAGAAACCCAAATTTTTAAATCAAATTTTTTTTTATTTACATATTTAATGGAGATTGGAGGAAGGATGGGGTTTATTGGAGATGGAGGATGGGATTTTGTGAATTGTGTGCTGTGGAGTTTAGATTGTGCATGTGGTTTGATCTTTGAAATTTTGAATGTGACCCGTGAATTGTGTGCTGTGATTTTTTTTTTTTTTTTGCATTATATAATGTGTGTAAATCACTGAATTTCAATATTATTGTGTCTAGGGCTCCAATCCGAAACCCTAAATTAATTTAGGGGTTTTAATCTTTGAAACCCCTAAATTAATTTAGGGTTTCGAAATACCCTAAATTAATTTAGGGGTTTTAATCTTTGAAACCCCTAAATTAATTTAGGGTTTCGAAATTCCCTAAATAGCCCAATCCGAAACCCTAAATTAATTTAGGGGTTTTAATCTTTGAAACCCCTAAATTAATTTAGGGTTTCGAAATACCCTAAATTAATTTAGGAGTTTTAATCTTTGAAACCCCTAAATTAATTTAGGGTTTCGAAATTCCCTAAATAGCCCAATCCGAAATCCTAAATTAATTTAGAGGTTTTAATCTTTGAAACCCCTAAATTAATTTAGGGGTTTAATCTTTAAAATTGCTATGCATTAGGGGTTTAAAAAATTAATTTAGGGGTTTAAAAACAGAATTTGATGTTCCCTACCAAATTGAACAAAAAAAAAAAAAAAAGAATGCACTAGGGTATTTCGAAATTCAATATAATGAATTAAGATGAAATATATATATATATATATATATATATGAAATTATGAATGTCAAGTGGTACTTTTTTTTATTCTACTTTTTTTTTTTTTTATGTTCATTATAATTTATATAGTTGCTATGCTTATGCCTTATAGTCTTTCAAGTTATAAATATATATATATATATATATATATAAATAACTAAAACCACTATAAGTCTTTTTATAACTTGAATAATTAATGTGTCTTTTTAATGCCTAAAATTTATGACTTTAAATTTTTTACAATTGTTTGATGAATTATATATATAATTATAATTTTTTATTCTAATTTTTTTTATGTTCATTATATATTTGCTATGTTTTCTATAATTTCAGATTTGTTGTTTGCTTGAGTTATGGATATGCCAGCAGATTCTAGTGCGAGCTCTCCTTTCCAGGCCGAGGGCACCCCTACCCCTACCCCTACACCTACACCTACCCCTCCTAGTCAAACCCCTACCCCTAGCCCTACGGCACCTTGCCCCGCCCCAAGCCCAACAAGAAACCTGCTTCAATAGTTTGGAGTCATTTCACCAAACTAGAGGGTGGTGACTCAAGTAACCCCCAAGCCAAGTGTAACTATTGTGGAAAAATTTATGGATGTCACTATAGGAAACATGGCACCTCACAATTAAAGGTGCACTTAGAAGAGCAATGCAAAAAAAGTCCAATATTAAGATCATTACAAGACAAAAGCCAATCTAGGCTAGAAATTGGACTTAAAAAAATGGCGGATGAGACTAGTGGGGGTGCAACTTTGAAGGGGTATACTAAGTATGATCCCGATGAGTGTAGAAGACACCTAGCTCGTATGGTCATAATGGACGAGCTACCTTTTCAAATTGTTGATGGGAAAGGGTTCCAAGCGTATTCTCGCTACTTGGAACCAAGGTTTAACATTCCTTCTCGCCACACGGTGGCAAAGGATGTAAAAAAACATTATTACATTGAAAAGGAGAAGTTGAGGGGTCAATTGGCGGATCAATTTGTTTGTCTCACCACTGACACTTGGACATCGATCCAAAATTTTAATTATATGTCTTTGACTGTGCATTTTATTGATTGTCATTGGACATTGCAAAAGAAAATTATAAAATTTTGTAAAATCACCGATCATAAGGGTGAGACAATTGGAAAGGCCTTGGAGGCCGCAATAAAGGAGTGGGGGTTGACCCGAGTGGTTACAGTCACAGTCGATAATGCCTCGTCTAACGATGTTGCATTGGGACATCTAAAAACCTATCTTAGAGAGGCAAATAAGACACTCATGGGTGGTGAGTGTCTGCATGTGAGATGTGCGGCACATATTCTGAATCTGATTGTCACTGATGGTTTGAGAGATCTTCATGACTCGATTGCTCGGGTTAGGACTGCTGTGAGATGGGTGAGATCTTCTCCTTCGAGGTTGGACAAATTCAAGGTTGCTGCGAGATCTGCGGGCCTAACATCTAAGAGGGGCCTTTGTACTGATATGCCTACACGATGGAACTCAACATTTCTGATGTTGGAGGTGGCCCAAGAATATAAGCTGGCATTTACATTATTGGGTGACGAAGACATCCAATATGTTAAATATTTTGATGATCACGGGGGATTGGGGAAACCCGTAGAGGATGATTGGGAAATTGTAACTAATTTTGTAGAGTTTTTGAGGCTTTTTTACGATGTCACCATGAGGCTATCTGGAACTTTGTACCCTACATACAATATTGTATGTCAGCAAATATGTAGGGTAAAAGAAGAATTAGATGACATGGTCGCGGGTGGTCACATTAGAATGCGGGAGATGTCATTGATTATGAGGACAAAGTACGACAAGTATTGGGGAGATTTAACGAAGGCTAATATTTTGTTATATGTAGCTGTCGTCTTTGACCCAAGGTATAAGTTGGATGGCATGATATTTGGATTGGGCCTTGTGTACGGGCAAGTATGGGCAGAGCTTATTGCAGCAAGGGTTCGGGAAACCCTTACTAGATTATTTGATGAGTTTTCCACCCTGCGGGGTGGTAATATTGCGGCACCTACACCTACCCCCTCAGCCTCAAGCTCACAGTTTCCTGAAGTCGAGGTTGGGAAAAGACGTAGATTGGAGTGGGGTGAGAGGTATGAGCAGACCCCCTTCCTTCGGAGTTCTATAGAGGCTCAGTCAGAGATAGACAGATACTTAGCAGCAGAGATTCTACCATTTTCCCGAGATTTTGATATATTAAGTTGGTGGAAGGTGAATGCCGTGAAGTATCCCATCCTTGGAGAGATAGCCCGCACACTTTTGGCCATCCCTGTTAGCACAGTAGCCTCAGAGTCAGCCTTTAGCACGGGAGGACGTGTATTAGATTCATTTCGGAGTTCATTAGCTCCTGCCACTGTGGAGGCTTTGATTTGCACGCAGAATTGGATCAAGGGAACTCCAATTCATGTTCCGGATGTTCTTGAGTATGAGAAGGCCGACGTCGAGGAGGATAGTGATGATCAGTTTGGATCTGGTATTTATTTTAATTTCATTTTATAATTTCTTATTTTAATTTATTTATTTTCATTTAATTGGTATTCATTAATTTGATTTCAAATTTAATACTTATAGTGATACATGAGACGACGTCTACGGCTACCTCCGATGCAGTATGACTTTGTATTGGACCCACCATTGTCATGGTTTGCACAATTTCTTCCATAATTGTTTTTTGCATTTAAAATTTTGTTTCATCTTTATAACTTTTTAATTCTAATTTGTTTTATTTTTAACTTATTAATATTTCAGGTTTTATAACTTATTGACTTTTATGATCTTGATTTTCAGTCTCATAGCAATCGACATAACTCACCACTCAGTGAACTCACCGCTACGGCTCCACCCCAAAATCAAATTGATCAAATTGAAAAATTATAATTTTATTCATTTAACATTGATTGTAATGTTGCTACAATAGTTAATTGTATAATTTGTAATATTTATTTCTTTTAGAGGAGTTTGTAATAGTGTAATAGTTTATTAGTTCTCTTAATTTGTATAATTGTGAACAAAATATTTTAGCATAGTGCCTTACTGCCTTAGTGATGATTACTACTTAATTAGTTAATAACGTAATAGTTCAATGTATGATTCTATATATCCCTTATATATATATTTTTTTTTTCCTGTTTTTAAATATATATACTTTTTAATCTAAATAATGGGCTCAAATGGCCCAAAAACGAATTCTGGGCCCAAAGTGGCCTAAAAACCGATTCTGGGCCAATTAGGGCCCAGAAAAATGTACTGGGCCGAAGGCCCAGTATGGGGGCGGGGGGCGGGGGAGGGGTGGCCCCGCCCCGTAGGGGGCGGGTATCACCCCTAATTTATTCTGTTGATGGTTGTATTTTTTTCTTTCATCTTCATTTACTTTATGCTTAAGGAATTTTGAAGGGGTTTTTGGTAATTCTTTTGGATTCTAGCTATCAAAACTTATTTTTAATCATGATTTGAACAAGTACCGATAATTATGGCTAATTGAATTGGTTGATCTTCCTTTTCTACTATCATTGGAATTCCTCCCCAATTCAAATGCTTTGTTATCATGCCATTTTTCTCTCTCTTTTCGTAATGCATTGTTATGCCCCAAGAAAGTCCATAATTAGCTTGATGAGCTCTGAGCTAAGGCAAGTAGTTCAAGCATCAATGATATGTAGTTTTGTGTGAGTGTGTGTGTGTATCCTTAGCTATTGTAACACCCCGTATTTTAATGTATTTTTATTGAATGATTATTTTTATTAATTCAAAAATTTATCCTCTTGTTTTAAAATTGTTGGATATTTTTAAATGATTTATTTTATGATCTTTAAATTGTGAAAATTAATTAGTTATGTTTTCTTAATATTTATTATTGTGATGCATTTAAATTGTTCTTTATTTTAAATTAATTGATTGTTGGATTTAATTATTTTATTTTCATTTTATCATTACGTTTAAATTATTTTAATGGACTTGCTATTTTGAAATATTTTTCGTTGGATCATTATTGGTGACCCAAGATGTGAGGATTGAACCTCATTTCATTTTCTCCATTTTTCTTTTTCCTCTTTTCTTTCTCTCTTTCCTCTTTCTTTTTCTTCTTTCTTTTTCTTCTTTTTCTTTTTCCCCAGCCTTCTCCTGCACGCGACGCCTCCCCTCTCCCTTCTCCTGTCCGTGTGTCTCTTCCCCAGCCCGGCGCCGTGCACCACCGTCCAGCATCACCGCCCACCACCACAGCCGCCCCTCTGCCGACCATCATCCCCCACCAAGCTTGGCCCCTAACTCGCCGCCGTTAGCCCCCATGCCCTTCACCAAGCCGCAACACATCTTGAACTCCAGCGCCGCCGTCACGCCACCTCCGGCCACCATTTCTTCACCACTTCATCCTCGACCTCCTAGCAACCCAAGGCACCCATCCTTAGCCCCAATCCGTCACCGGTGAAGTACATCCAACTCCATTTCCGTTTTGGACATTTTTGGCCTAAAACCGCCTCTTACGTTGCCACCCATGGCAAATCGCCACCCACGGAAAACCACTAGCTTCACCGACATCCCTATCAATTTCGGGTCTTGGTTTGTCTCTATTCAAAAGTGGGTTTTTGAGACCCACGGCCACAATGTATTTTACACTGTTATGTTGCCGTGCTGTCACTTCTTGCAGCTCTGTGATCCTTCAGAAATTATAATATAGCACTGTAAGTATTTTTCCAAAGAACTATCGTGATTTAAATATATTTTTGCACTAACTCATATTATTGTGGTCTGGTTGGTTATGCCGGACTGAGTCCGAGGAGTTCGGGGGTCGGATGGATTGTGGACGGAGTTGTTGTGTGTTTGGTTTGCATTGTGAGTTGTTAATTGTCAGTTATGGCGTTGTTCATGTACATGGCATATTGCACGCATGATCATGTTTGTAAATGAAACTAGATTTTCGTGTACATGCATTCATGTTCATGTGTTTATTGAAAACTGGGTTTTCATGTGTTAAAGGATTTTTGGGTGCGTGTGTATCACGACCCCAAGCTGAGATGGGGCATTATTTCGGTGGAACTCCTCTGGTCACTCGGGAGCGGAATATACTGAGTGACGTCCCCTGGGTTGTCGCCGGGCGACGACGGGATCGGACGAGATGGTCTCGTGCCGACTCAGTGGCCCCTCTGCTGGTGGGGGTTAAAGGATGCTTGGCCATGAACGCGCTGGGCGCGGAACTGGGCATCGCTCGTTGCGTAGTGGGTGCTTGGCCACGAAAGCGCTCAGCGCGGAACTGGGCATCGCTACGAAGTCAGGACGTGTGGATGATCCATAGGGGAGATCATGGTGCATATGGTTAATGGATTAATGGGCTATTTTATGGGAAAATAGCGTGTGTTGAATAAAAGGATTTTATGTGATTCATTTTCTAGGAAAATGATGTTTTATTGATTTGGGTCATTTTCTGGGAAAATGACGGGTTATTATCTTTGGGCCAAGATGAGATTTTGGCGTGTATTGAAAAATATCCATTTTCGGAGAAAATGATATTTTTGGATCTGACGCATATTTTGTCATATGCATTGCATGTTGGTTGCATCAATATGTTTTTATCCCGAGAGTTGTTTGGTTTATATTTACCTGTGGTACCATTTTATGGTATCGCAGATTTTGATGCAGATGAGGATGACGAGCCTTAAATTTGGCTCCGTTGGAGGAGTGTTTTGGAATTGCTTCCGTTTATCAAGATTCGCTTTGTCAATTATTTATGTATTTGTCTTGTAATATATTTTGGGATGACTGTATAACTTTTTAAAGATAATTTGTTTTGAATATTTGTATTTAAATTTCTGGTACTTAGTTGACTTGTTTATATTATCCGCTGTGATTTTTATTGTGCACTTTTGCATGTTGCACACACTTGAGCACATTTCGTTGGGATGCGTGACCGTGTTGTCATTATCTTGACGTCACGATTCCCGTGTTTTTGTATATGGGAGTCGGGGTGTCACAGCTATCATCCTAAGATATACGTTGTTGAATATCACCAGTTTCTCTCTACTCACTGAAAGAAAAATGAGTATTTATGACAAGTTATTTCTGATGAAAATAGACTTATTTTGATAGAAAATAACCATTTTCATAGAAAATAACTGACAATAAATAAGCGGTTTTCTTGTAATGACTTCACTCTCATTCTCTCTTCTACTACAACAATTTTAACTTTTTGTAATGGTTTAAAGTTTGTGATCCAAAAAAATGTCAAGACTATGGATAACCCTATGTGTCAATTCTTATAAACAATCTCAAAACTAACACAATTTTTTGAACGAACATTACTTTCTATAAAATGACTCTTTTCGTACCCAAAGTTTTGGGAATGAAAAGTACATGAGCTATATTACCATTAAAGTTTGAACACTTTATCATTAATATTTATCTAAATTCTACAAAGTTCAACTGTAACTGAATTGTATCCAAACTTTAATTTTGATGTTCTAAAGTAAATGTCAAAAGAATTGACATGGGCTATTTTATGTACTACAAAATGCAATGTTTAAGGTTTTCATGTATAATTAGGAATTAAAAAGTTACACTTAACACCTAATTAGTTTTGTATTTTCATTTAGAATGTCAATAAGCCTTACTAGATAGGGGTGACAATATATAACACGACCCGTTAACCCAACACGAACACGTACGACATGATAATAGTGGATTTGTGTTTAACCTTAATGGGTTTGGGTCAAAATAGGTTGACCCGTTAAGACATGATTGCTTGAGGGGTCACTAACAGGTCAACCCGTTATAACCCGTTAAGAAAGTTAAAATTACATTTTTACCCTTATACGTAAAGACTAAAAAATCCTAAGTGACTAAGTCCCGCCCACTGCACTCATAGTCTCACAATCCTTCGGGCTCAGACTCTCACAAATTCACAATCTCAGACATTCATCTTCTTAGTCTTCCCCCTGTTTAGAAAAATCCCTAACCCACGGGCCACACCTTGGCGGGATAAGCGGGAGGTAGGCTCGACCGCATGGAGTGCAACCGTGAAGCCTGACTGTGGCGGGAGATGGTGTCAACGGCGTAACATGCGAGCGTGTAGCTCAGCTATGGAGGGAGATGGGCTTAATTGCTTAGGACGCGAGCGTGTAACTCGGCTCTGGCGGGAGATGGGCTCAACCGCGTAAGATGCACATGAAAGTTGGCTGGGCAATCAAGTGACTTGCCCGCCTATTCGGATTCTTGGGAGGTCAAGCAATCCCTAACCTTTCCTGCCTGTTGACTTTTACAAAAATGGTAGTGGGCCGAGCAGCTTATAAGACTGGACTCACCTTAAGTCTTGTCGAAAGACGTACGTTCTTTTGGTGTCTTTGTTTTTTATGATGTTGGTGAATTTTCCTTTTCCAATGTGAATTACGGTTAATATTGGAGTATGCTTGTTGTGACTCGTGCGAAGTGGTCAGGGAGCTCATCGACCCTCTTGGTCCACTTTAGGCAGTTGTGAAGCTCGGAGGCAAGTATGGTCAGGGAGGGACGAGGAGACCTCTAGCTCGGCCCACCCCTTCTAGTCTCGCGGGGAGGTAGGTTGTTCGGGAAGTTTGAGATTGGATCTGCTCCTGCCCATTGACATCGCAGGGAAGATAAGTCTTTGCCTTCAGGTAGCTGAGGACTGACCCGCACTCCGCTGCAGTAGGGATAAAGCAACCTTTAGGCATACCTTTCTCTCTGGTACCCTGTGGGGTAAATTCGAACAAAAATGTTGTTGGTATACTCCTTCAATGATAGGTTTGGAGTAAGATTTTGGGCCGCCGAGGGGGCAATTCTCACTCTCCTAGATAAGGCGGTTGAGTCGCTTGCTTACTTATCATCCTTCTTAGGGAGGTAAGTTATTCAAGCAGTTTGAGACTGGATCTGCTCCCTCCCATTGACATCATAGGGAAGGATAAATTTAGGTCAGGCTAGCGTTGAACCCACACTTCGTCGCAGTAGAGATAGGGGTAAGTTTTCCGGCAGCCGTGAGGGAGGGGGGCTAGACCTGCACTCTATCGCGGAAGGGGTAGAGCAGCCTTAGGTGTTACACTCATCCCTTTGGTCTCGCGGGAGGTACGTTGTTCGAGCAGTTTGTCACTGGACCCGCTCCTACCTGTTGATGCTCACGAGGAAGGTAAGTCTTAGTCTTCGGGTAGCCGAAGGCTGACTCGCACTCCTCCGCTAGAGGAATAGAGCTTCCTCTGGTGTGACTCGTCACTTTGGTGCCTCGGGCGAAGGTAAGTAATTGATGGAGATTCTGTGTTGAGCCGTACAACTGGTGTCTCGCACTATAGAAAATGATCATGTTAGTGAAAACAAAATCCACATAAGTTTTGAAGGAGACAAACTAGAGTACTTAGTCGCTATGACTGATTTTTGTCCTCTGTTGTTTTCCTGCTGTTGTCTATCATTTCTTCTCTTCCTTGCTCATCATTTTATTTTCATTTCTTTTTTCTTTCTTTTTCTCTTTTATTTTATTTTTATTTTTTTGCAACCTGTGCAGATGAGTCCTGAGACAAGGAGGTGATGAGTCCCGGGAAGAAGAGCTGAGTTCGTGAGTGAGGAGCAAGTGGTCGATGAGCTACTTGGTGACAAACGTATTGGCCATGGAGTGGACATCTTTGGCCGATGAGTTGCTTGGCGACAAATTCACTGGCCATTGAGTTTGGGTGATGAGTCATCACTAGTCGAGGAGATCTCTGGCCGTGGGCATTGGCTGAGTTGTCATTGGCAGAGGAGACTGGCTGGCTGAGGAGACTGAGCAATGAGCCCATGGCCATGGAGAGGAGGCTGTGGAGTCTTGCACGTGGTGCCCATGGCCATGGAGTCCAGTGTTTGTGGCCGTGGAGTCCAGTGTACTTGGCAGTGGAGAGGAGGTCACTGGCCACGGCCGTGAAGTGTTATGGTCGAAGAGCTCTGCTCGTGGTGCACAGTCGATGAGGAGACCACTAGTTGCGGTGCGTGGTCGAGGAGTTCAAGCCACTCCACTTCCGTGCAGGCGTGGCCTGCAGCAAGGCTGCTGCTGCTGGTTGGGGGTTGTCAACGACCACCCTAGAGGTGGCAAGAGATGCCGGTGAGCCATTGGGTGGCTTTTAGTAGACCTGTCGTGCCACATCGGGGCTAGGCCAAAGAGTTCTAATTGATGCATTTCCGTGGGTGTGGCCGCACAGTGAGGTCCCCACCGAGAGGGGCGGTCGCAGACAATTCCTAAGAGGACAAACGGCGCCGGCGGTTCAGCAGGTGACCGCCGGTTCCACTCTCACGCTGCACCACGGGGACTATGGCACTTCAGTTGCCGTTGTAGTATGTTGTTGTGCATGACCGCTTTCCGTCAGAGAAATTGAAGTGGCCGCCGTCCTACCGAGGCAGATAACCGACGGCAAGAACAAAAGGGGCTCACGGCTGGGCGGAGCTGTGTGTCCACGGGCTCCGTTGCACGTGGCATGCATTTTGTATGCCGGCTCTGTGGGGGTGGTTGGGAACCACCCTGGAGAAGTCAGCCGACGCCGAGGCTGCCTGTACACTGTGCCACGGCGAGGCCATGGGATCTTGGGTGCAAGGTGTGCACCCATTACACTCCCATGCATGGCACATGCCATGCATGTGTGGGACGTGTAGTGTAATGTGCATAGTGACCTATTGAGTGTTTGTCACGCACTGTGCATTAAAGTGCACAATACTAACCCACGTACTCTCCCCTCTTTCTGTAGTAGTGTTAGTGGTTTACTTAAAAGCATGGGGAGTGGTGGGCGCTATTTGAACTCAACTGGCCAGGGAGTCTGGGATCCTGGCCCTACACGCTGGATATAGAAAGTATTCAAGTGCAGTGCACTTTTAACCGCTTGGGCGAGGAAAGGTTCACTTGCCCCCTTTGTGCAGTAGTATTTTTTATAAAAATAAAAGTGGAAAGGCTGCAGATACTTATCTAGAAAATTTTCATCTGATCCTTCGAAGATTATTTAGCGCGCCGAGAAATCTTTATGCTTTTGCTTCCGGCTGGGTCTCGATCGGTATTGTTTGGAGCCCTTGGCAGTGATTCGGTGCGGCTGTACGGTGTTGGCGCATACATCCATGGCAATTAACAATATTTAAATGTAGAAAAAATAGAAGAGATAGAAACATAGATTTACATGGTTCGGCACTAAGCCTACGTTCACGAGGGTTTGGGATGGGAGATTCCATTATAATATGTTTGTTTACAGTCTTTCATAACCTCTCATTTCTCACTGTACAATGAGAGCTGAAGATCTACTTACTAGAGAAGACGTTGGTTTCTCTGGAGCTCTCTATCCTGAGGTTCAAGAAGAAGTTAAAGCCAACCCAAAAGTTCCCAATCTATTTGACCATCTCTTTTATTTGACCTTCTGCTTGTGTGCGCCTCGGTAGTGGTGAGGTATGCTTGGAGTGTCTGACCCTATCCCCATTTCTTACTTTCTTTTGACACCTCCCTTTCTTCTGACACCGTCACCCCTGAGTCCATTCTTGTCCCCCTTCCCTCTCTCTTCCTTTGCTTCTAGTGATGACGCTCTTGATGGATTGGGCCTTGAGAATCATTTTGGGGCTGGTGTATTTTATCCATTCACAAATGGTTTTGCTGAACTTTCAATTTTTTTCTTTTTTAAATGAATTTAATCAATTATACCTATTCAAGAAAAACAAGAATACTAAAAGTTCAAATAAGACAATCTCATGCATGGCTTGGTCTGATCAGCGCGCAATATTTGTGGTGTCGCCTTTGTTTCTTTACAAATATTATAAAAAAATGGAAACTTTATAATCAAGCTAGCTAGCTGGAGCCCATGGCAACTTTGGTCAATATAGAGCGACTTCATGGAGCTATATAAACCGTATGAGGACATATTTCTTTAACAATTAAGCTAGCTAGCCTTTGATCAAACATACATACATTTCGATCTTACTCGATCGATTAGCTGAAAGCTAAGTATTCCAGTTCGATCTAGCAAAATGGGATTCCTGTTGTACTGGAGGCCGAATGCTGATCTCTGCAATGCTGCGAAGGTGGTGTTCGTCGCATTCTTGATCTTTACCACCAATAGTGCCCTTGTCACTACTCATGCAAGGCCTTTGGATGACATGATGATGAAGTACTCATCATCAGTACTACTTGGCGCGAAAGAAGTGTCATTAATTCCACAAGATCTAGGCCGAGAGATACCACGGCCTTCAGGCCCTAACCCTTGTACTTACATCCCCACACCTGGCGATCATGGTCATTGCCACTAGCTCATGATGACCATATTAACGGAGCTTTATAAGTAGTTAATTGTGTTTCTGTGGAGTGATCTCGCTCCTATGTCGCTTCGCAACGTGTGTTTCCTTATGCTTAATGTACTCCTCCCCCCACCAAAAAATAAAATAAACGCGCATGTGTTGCTTACTGCTAGAAAAGATCAGAAGGCGAAATAATTCCCAATATATGGATCGAAATGTTTATTTGATGTTCTCTTTATATATATAATGCGTGTTACGATAGAATTAATGTTGCGTATATATTGCACATGCATGACATGATATTAATAGATCATAGCTTTGAACATCATGTAAATTAAGTTAATTTAAACGATCCAAGCTAGCTAACAAAGAATGGTAATTTATATGATCAGTTAGAATTGTCTAGGCCGTACGTTATATCTAACCAGTAAACAACCCCGGCCGGCTGCTGAATGCATGCAAATGAGGTACTTAGCTAAACACCGAACGATCGAGCTAGCTACTACTTAAAATTACCCAGTTTTCCAGTTTCCAACGTACGTGATATATTCTGGATAAGTTATGAGCAATACCAAGTGTTGATCAATGACTAATAATTGCTGGTCTTTCGGAAATAATTATGTTCATGAACAGCTTGTTCCTATATATAAATTCAAATGTTTCTGGTCTCTTCGTCTTTCTCTTCGATCTAGATATTACCGTTCCAAGCAAGATAAATCTGGCTAACAACAAGAACGTCGACGTCTTTACGGAAAGTCTGCGATTATAAGTCCAGCAAATCTCCACGTACGTACCACAAAGGACAAGAGGTATGTAGCGCAATCTCGAGAAAAAACCTTTTCTTAACTTTCGAAGTGGGGTAGCATGACATGTCATATATATATATATATATGGACGGCTGCGGTATCTTAATATGACATATCTTAATTTCATCGGTATCTTAATATTCAAGTTAAATCCGGTTTATCACTGAAACTATGCTATATATATATATATATATATATATATATGTGTGTGTAGCTTGATCATTTGTATTTTTATTGTTTCTGCATGGAGGGATTTTGCTAGAAATTTGCACGTCGCTTGGAAGTTGAGAAAGACACCAATAAATTAAAGAAAAGTCGTACAAAGAACAGGATCGATCGTCAGAATCCATCATTAGATAGGGTTTTGAAAGGAAGATATGATCTTGGCCAGGGTGCTCCTTACGCAAATCCAAATTGATATGGGATATTTAGGTCTAAATTCTATGTTAATTGCGTTGAAGTGTTATTTTAAAAAGATAAATTTGTACAAATATAGAAGGAAAAGCTTAATATATAGTCGTTGGACTAAGGCCCATATTAGTTATTTTCCATCGAATCATATATTTATGTTTATTTTTGCGTTATTAGTAAATATTTAGTTTCAAGTTTTGGAAGTGATTCTCATTTTGATTTTAGCCAAATTTTTGGTAGGATTCTTGTTTAGTTATGTGCTTATTTCTCATATAATAATTTAGTTTTTTCCATTTTTTGAAAAGTCATCATAATTTTGAATTTTGCTGCTATTTATATCTGGCTTGTGGGCTTCATAAAATAATTTCAAATTTTACTACTAATCAATATTATTTAGAGTTGTTTTCTTTGTATTTTGGGAGAATCTCTTGTCTTCTCCGTGTTGATCATCTGTTGGAACTAGTCTGCAGAATACTCTCTATTCTGTCTGGTGTCAGTTGGCATCAGAGTTTCAACATCTTTCCTGGGGTGATATTTCATCAGTTTCCATAGCTGGTGGTAATGGTCATGGTCATCGTGGGCAGGTTTCAAACGAGGAAGTTTTACACCGTGATCGTAGCGTTCCGGATGTGATGATTGAGGATTTGCAGAGAGATGTTGTAGAGTTAACCCGGCGTCTAACGGTGCAGAATATCGGTGATAATGAGATGGAAGATCACGATTTCAATTCTGGTTTTAAGAACCTGTATTATAAACATGCTCTATTTTGGGAGTACCATGGTAGGGAGGAGCGTTATGGAGACCTTGGTTTTAGAATTTATTTACCAGAATTTTTTAGTACTTTTCACGTTGAAGGTTTCGTTGATTTATTGGATGAGATAAAGTGGATTTACTAATCTAAAGAAATAGAGTTTGAGGATGGACATTCTTCCATAGGATGAAACTCTATACCAATCTATGATACCTATCTTGATGAAAATAACCTAATGGATGAGGTAACTATTTTTATTGAAAACATGAAAAAACTTAGAAAAAGAAAATGGTGGTAAAAGTTTTGAAGTTTGAACACCATGAAATAACTTTTGAGAAAATTAATTATGTTGATTTTCTTGGAGTTGAGGTTTTTTTTTTTTCAAATTCTCCTATGCAAAACATTTTTTTTTTTTTTGGATTTTAGATGTGGGAAAGAAACTTAATTTTGGAGTATAAGATATTCAATATTATTTTATTTCAATCCGATCAAATCAATTTTAATTTTTCCATGATCATCGGGACGATACAACAAAAGGAAAGAAATATTAGTCTAATTGGAAATCTAAAAGATGGAGGCAATAAAGTTTGAAATTCGAGGACAAATTCTCTCCAACTTGGTGAGAATAATGCAAACCCAAATTGATATGGGGTATCTAGGACTAAATTTTAGGTTGATTGCATTAAAGTACTATTTTTAGAAGATGAATCTGTATAAATATGGATGGAAAAACTTAATATATTCCTTGGATTAAGGGTCATAATAGTTATTTTCCTTCAAATCATATATTTATGCTCATTTTTACCTTATTAGTAATTAATATTTGGTTTCAAGTTTTGGAAGTGATTCTGATTTTGATTTTGGCCAAATTTTTTTGTAGGATTCCTTTTTACGTATGTGTTTATAATTTCCTTATAATAATTTAGATTTTTCGATTTTTGAAAAAATATCATAATTTCAAATTTTGCACCTATTTAAGTCCGGCTTGTGGGTTTCATAAAATAATTTTAAATTTTACTATTAATCAATATTATTCAAAGTTGTTTTCTCTCTTTTTTAGGAGAATCTCTTGTCTTCTCTATGTTGATCATCTGTTGAAACTAACCTGCAGAATAATCTTTATTCTGTCCGGCGTCACTCCTGCCTTAGTATAACAAAAAGACTAGCTCTCATGGAATTAACTTCGTGCATATTAAGGCATTCTATCGAACACCCTGTGTGCATTTCTATTATTCTATGTTTTCTATGTTTCTTTATGGTATCCAAATCTTCACTCCCTCCTTCAGTGTCTTCTTCAATACTCATACCTGAGGAACCTAGTTCCTTTACCGAGGCATCTAAGTACTCCGAATGGAGGGAGGCGATGTCTAGTGAATTTCAAGCCTTACTTCAGAACCAAACGTGGGACTTGGTTCCGTATTCTTCCTCTTACAACCTTCTCGGTTCAAAGTGGGTTCTAAAAACTAAACGTCATGCTGATGGTACCCTTGAACGTCGCAAGGCACGTCTTGTGTCTAAAGGGTTTCATCAGCAAGAGGGTAGATTTCACTGAAACTTTTAGTCCGGTTGTAAAACCAGTAACCATTCGATTGATTATTTCCATTGCAGTCTGTTCGAAGTGGCCATTACACCAATGAGATGTTCAGGATGCGTTTCTACATGGAGACCTGGAAGAAGCTGTCTTCATGAAGCAACCCCCCGGGTTTGTGAATCCAGACTATCCCTATCACATGTGTAAGTTACGCAAGTCCATTTATGGTCTAAAACAGGTCCCAAGGGCATGTTTGCAAAGTTGAGAAATCGGCTTTAGACTTTAGGCTTTCAAGCCTCTAAGTCGGATTCTTCTCTTTTCACATATCGTACATCTGTTGATTCCATCTTTGTCTTAGTGTACGTAGATGATATTATTGTAACCGGTTCCAATTCCAGCTTTATTTCTGATTTGTTGGTTGCCTTCGTGTTTCTTTCCCTATCAAAGATTTAGGATCCTTGCATTATTTTTTAGGGATAGAAGTTACACGTGATTCTAATGGTTTGTCTTTGTCCCAATCTAAATATATCTATGATTTGTTGAAACGGACAAACATGCATAATGCTAAACCAGTGTCTACTCCTATGTCCACATATGCAAAATTATCTGCTTTTGACGGGTCCTCATTTGAAGACCCTCATCTCTATCGTAGTATTATTGGTAGTCTACAATATCTAGCGTTTACTCGTCCAGATATTTCCTTTGCAGTGAACAAAGTCTGCCAATATATGCATTTTCCTAAAATATTTCATTGGCAAGCAGTAAAACGCATCCTTAGATATCTGCGGTTGACAAACAATTTTGGTCTAAAATTTTCTGTTTCTTCTTCCTTTTCACTGTCTACCTTCTCTAATGTTGACTGGGTTGGATGCCCTGATGACCGTAAGTCCACTGGAGGATTCTGTGTGTACTTTGGTTCTCACCTTATAGCCTGGGGATCCAAAAAATAACCAACCATTACCCGTTCATCAACTGAGACTGAATACAAAGTTGTGGCTAATACAACTTGTGAACTTCTTTGGCTACAGTTTTTACTAAGTGAACTTGGCATTTTTTTATCGGATCCTCCCACTTTATGGTATGATAATCTTGGTGCAACTTACCTTTCAATTAATTCTGTTTTACACTCTCACACCAAGCATGTAGAACTTGATTATCACTTTGTACGTGACCGAGTAGCTGCTAAGGCTCTTAAAGTTGCATTTGTCTCCACTAAAGATCAAATAGCAGATATTTTTACTAAGCCATTATCCACTGCACGGTACAACTTGTTACGATCAAGTCTCACTATTTCATTGGTGCCGCTTGACTCGAGGGAGGCTATTAAGGCAATCAGTCTCAAGGAAGAAGGTGCTGCGGACTTAGCAGTAACATGTTCTCTGGATGCTCGATGTAGAGAATCAAGGTCTGATTACTAAAATCAAGGATGAAGATCCCGTGAATACAGCAGCTACAGTCTCAAAGGATCATAACAAGCAATCGTGATATTGAGATCCTCCGAGAATGCAGCAGCAGAATTTCATGATAGTTCACAGCAACATATATGGAGCCTAAAATTGAGGAAGATATGATCCTATGTTCTTATCATATTATCTTGTACAGCTGTCAATAGTTTGCATGTATATTTCTGTTAGAATTCATGTGTAATCATTAGGCTATTTAAGCAGTATGTATATGGTGTGAAATATAAGAAAGAAAAAGGTTTATTCTTAACCTCCTCTGTTCTGAAGCTTTTCTTATATGGTATCACAGCCACAAAACACCAACGTCTAAGCATGTCTTCCTCAAATCCCTCCAATACTAATTCTGCAACCCAACCTCTCAATCCCCCTTCTGTCATTTCCATGCCTTCCATTGTCACAGTTAAGCTTAACCACGATAATTATCTCCTATGGAAAGCACAAATGGTACCATATTTCAAAGGACAAGATCTCTTTGGCTATGTTGATGGTACTACCCCCAAACCACCTAGAATCATCTCTGTTTCCCACCTTGAAATTGCTGTTGTCTCTGAGAGACTAAACCCTGCTTACTCTCAATGGGTTCGTCAAGACAATCTCATTCTAAGCATCCTAATGTCCTCCCTATCTGAACCAGTTCTTGCACAAGTTGTCAATTATACAACTTCCAAGGATGTTTGGCGTGCTTTAGATGACACATTCTCATCACGATCTTGTGCACGTATAGTGCAAATTCGCACACAACTTGCAACAGCAACGAAAGGCAGCAAGTCTGCCACCGACTACTTTCATTACATCAAAAGGCTTGCCGATGAACTAGCTGTTGCTGGACAACCAATGACTCGTGATGATATTATAACCTATGTTCTTGCAGGTCTCAGCCATGAATATGACAGTTTTGTGGCCTTCCATTTCAGCACGCACGGATACTGTTACTCTAGAAGAAATCTATTCCCTTTTGCTGACCACTGAAGCTCGCCTTTCTCGGCATCATGTCACTCCTGCCATCCAGCAACCCTCTGCAAATGTTACACAGCGACAACCTTTTCAGCGACATGGGTGAAGCAACTTTCGAATCCGAGGGCGTGGCAATCGCAGTGGCTCTAATTCAGCCAACCAAAATAATGATCAACCTCCCATCACTTGCCAAGTTTGTGGTAAATCTGGTCACTCTGCTAGAAAGTGTTATTTTCGCTTTGATCTCTCTTATAAGGATGCTCCACAAATGCCGTCCAAACATGCACTGGTAGCACAGAACAATGGCACATCCAACTTTTGGGAGACTGAATGGCATGTTGATACAGGAGCCACGCATCATCTTACAAATGATGTTGCCAATCTGAATCTGAAGAAAGATGACTACAATGGCTTAGACAATGTGCAAGTCGGAAATGGGCAAGGTTTGCAAATTTCCAAAACTGGATCTTCTAAACTCTCAACTCCTTCTTCTACTTTTGTCCTTACTCAAGTTCTTCTTGTTCCTGAAATTCAAAAGAATTTACTCTCCGTGCACCAATTCTGTGTTGACAATGAAGTTTATTTTGAATTTCATTCTCATTCTTTTCTTGTGAAGGATTACTCGGGGAAGGTCCTTCATCGAGGCAACCTCAATGATGGACTCTATCAGTTCACCAGTAAACCAAGTCTCCCTCAAGCTTTTTCTAGTGTTCGCATCCGAGAGTGGCATCGTAGACTTGGTCACGCATCTGCTCCAGTTGTCAATAAAATCCTGTCCACCATTGCTTTACCAGTCAAGCGAAATAATTTGCACACTGTGTGTCCTAAGTGTCAAATGGCGAAAAGCCATGATTTGCCTTTTAGATCTTCTCCTTTTGTTTCTTCAAAACCTCTGGATTTAATTTTCACTAATGTGTGGGGACCTGCTTCAATGCTCTCCACATCTGGTGCTAAATATTACGTGAGCTTTCTTGATGATTATTCAAAGTTCCTCTGGTTATTCCCTATTAAGTTGAAATCTGATGTTGAACAAGTTTTTGTCACCTTTCAAACGTATGTGGAAAAACATTTTGAAAGGAAAATAAAAGCGATCCAATCCGACTGGGGTGGGCAGTATCAACGCCTAAACACATATTTCAAACAAAATGGAATAAATTATCTCCTCACTTGCCCACACACGCATCAACAAAACGGCTCTATTGAACGCAAACATCGACATATTGTCGAGGTTGGTTTAAGCATGTTAGCTCATGCCAATTTACCTATGATATATTGGGAAGATGCCTTTCAAACTGCTACCTATGTCATAAACAGGCTTCCAACACCTGTTTTACAACACAAGTCCCCTTTTGAAATGCTTTATCATAGAGTTCTTGACTATCACTTTATGCGTGTGTTCGGTTGTGCTTGCTGGCCGAATTTAAGACCTTATAACAGCAACAAACTCAATTTCAGATCTAAAACCTGCATTTTCATTGGCTATAGTCTTTGTCATCAAGGGTACAAGTGTCTTGATCTCTCTACGGGTAAAATATATGTTTCTAGATATGTTATCTTTGATGAAACACTCTTTCCTTACTCAAAAGAGCCTAGCTCTGTGGTCCATCTACCTCTATCTTCCGCTTCCGTGTCTCTTCCACTTCAAATAAGTCTTCCATCAACCACGGTTCTACCAATTTGCTACCTGACCACATTTCGGAATGCACACAATCTGCACCCTTTGTATCTCTTTCTGCAAGAACAGATCAGGCTCCATCTATAACGACTCCTGCTGCTGCCAATCCACCACAACAGGCTGATATAAATTCTGCCTCTACTAATGTTCACTCGATGGTCACAAGATCAAAGAATAATATTCATTAACCTCGCCAGTCTAGTGATGATTTTATTCGGTATCCATTACCGCGAGCATTAATTGCAGAAATTGTTCCCATAGAAGCAGAACCCACTTTATACAGCCAGGCATCCAAATCTCTTCATTGGCAAGAAGCCATGAATCAAG
The DNA here is from genome assembly GCF_004785595.1 of Juglans microcarpa x Juglans regia. Taxonomy (NCBI): domain Eukaryota; kingdom Viridiplantae; phylum Streptophyta; class Magnoliopsida; order Fagales; family Juglandaceae; genus Juglans; species Juglans microcarpa x Juglans regia. The sequence goes on from NC_054597.1 coordinate 32,686,201, forward strand.
AATTTTCCGCCTTACTACACAATGGAACTTGGTCATTGGTCGCACCTCCAACAAAGGCCAATATTGTTGGATGTCGATGGATTTACAAAATCAAACAGAAGGCCGATGGGATTATTGAGCATTACAAAGCTCGATTAGTCGCAAAAGGGTTTCACCAGCAAGAAGGAATTGATTTTTCTGAAACATTTAGTCCCGTCATCAAACATGCGACCATTCGGTTAGTAATCTCTATTGCAATTTCGCATAATTGGCCTATCAAACAATTGGATGTGCAAAATGCATTTTTGCACGGTGATTTACAGGAAAATGTGTTTATGACTCAGCCACAAGGATATGTTCATCCACAATATCCAAACCATGTGTGTAAATTACACAAATCTCTTTAAGGCTTACGCCAAGCTCCAAGAGCATGGTTCTCAAAGCTTTCAGCAAACCTCAAGACTCTCGGGTTTCATGAAAGTAAGGCTAATACATCTCTCTTTGTTTTTAAGACAGCAAAATATGTTATATACATTCTCGTCTATGTTGATGATATATTGATAATGGGTACAATTACTTTTGCCATCACCAACGTCATTAAGTCTTTACAAGCCACCTTTGCTGTCAAAGACTTGGGAGATCTAAGTTACTTTCTTGGCATCGAAGCACTTCGGTGCTCAGAAGGGATTTATTTGACTCAACTCAAATATATTGTAGATTTGCTTAAGAGAAGCAAGATGGATAACGCCAAACCTTACACCAGTCCGATGGCCTCAAATTGTCATCTTACTTCTACGGATGGCACTCCCTTTGAAGATATCAGTCTCTACAGAAGTATAGTCAGCAGCATGCAGTATCTGGCATTTACGAGACCTGATTTGGCATTTGCTGTTCACAAAGTCAGCAAATTTATGCACAATCCTCTAGACACTCATTGGCTTGCAGTCAAGCGTATACTGCGCTACCTCAAACATTCAGTTTCGACAGGATTGCTCATCACCAAAAATACTGATTTCAAACTGCAGGCATACTCCGATTCTAACTGGGCCGCTGTTAGAGATGATCGTAGATCAGTAGGAGCTTACTGCATTTACATGGGTTCCAACTTGATTTCTTGGAGTTGCAAACAACAACCTACAGTCTCTAGAAGCAGTACAGAAGCCGAGTATAAAGCAATCGCAAATGCAGCCACGGAACTCACTTGGTTCAAATCAATCCTAAATGAACTTGGTCTGCCACCGAAGCATAGCCCAGTTTTATGGTGTGATAATATTGGCGCTACTTACCTCACGTCCAATCCTATATTCCATGCAAGAACTAAACACATCGAAATAGACTTTCACTTTGTTAGAGATCAAGTCTGCAACAAAGAACTCGTCGTTCAATTTATCTCCAGCAAAGATCAACTGGCCGATGCACTTACCAAACCATTGCCGCCAATCAAATTCAGACAAGTTCAAATCAATATGAACGTCCGTGAGCTACCTTCCAGATTAAGGGGGCGTGTAGATAATCAAGGTCTGATTACTAAAATCAAGGATGAAGATCCCGTGAATACAGCAGCTAAAGTCTCAAAGGATCATAACAAGCAATCGTGATATTGAGATCCTCCGAGAATGCAGCAACAGAATTTCAAGACAGTTCATAGCAACATATATGGAGCCTAAAATTAAGGAAGATATGATCCTACATTCTTATCATATTATCTTGTACAGCTGTCAATAGTTTGCATGTATATTTCCGTTAGAATTCATGTGTAATCATTAGGCTATTTAAGCAGTATGTATATGGTGTGAAATATAAGAAAGAAAAAGGTTTATTCTTAACCTCCTATGTTCTGAAGCTTTTCTTATACTCGACAAATAACAGAATTACATTCCTCTGAAATATTCTCTGACAATCAACCAATTGCACCATGACACATGGCCTGAGTCTAGAAGATCTTTTGGAATATTCTCTGATATGTAATCATATGTATTGTATAGGTCTGCTGTGAAATGTGTATAAAAGAAGGCAGAATTGCTTGTAAATGTAGAACAGTAAAAAATGAAAAACAAAGTTTGAAATTTCAATCCTCTCATTCTGGCATTCTATCGAACACCTTGTGTGCATTTCTATTATTCTATGTTTTCTATGTTTCTTTAGTGCATGGCTGTAGTACTACTACTAAATTGCACTATCGGGAGGGATATGGTAAAAAAAATTGGAAGAAGATCATCATTTGTCGTTCTAGCTTCCATTATTAAAGAGTATAAACCTCCCCAATAATCTTGGATTAATATTAAAGTTAATAATTGTGTCGACATACGGCATATATAGTGGTGGTGGCTAATCATTTCTTAATCACATGCAGATCAAGATTCCTCTGCCTTTATAAATTTCTAACTCTTTGTGTTTCTTTTCCTTGGATAATTTATCGTACTTTCATAATCATGTCTTTAATCTCTCTCATATCAGAATATATATTTTAAGGAATAAAATTGGCTTCCTTAACCATTGTCTCCGAAAACCGACACTTATACATGCAAGTGGGTGTGAAAGACAATGCTTTGTTAGAATTGACACAGCAAGTCACCGCAGCTCCACCTCATAGTCATCACAGCAAGCCACCTTAGTCGTGCTCCAGCTCAACAAAGAAGCTTCTAGAACGAAATATGCTGTAATTCTGTTTTACACAGACTGTACAAATTAGTTAGTTTTATTATTCTTTTATTCCTTTGGACTTACTATAAATAGGTAGTGCCATACATTGTAAAAAGGCAATGCAATAGTACAAGCTACGCACCATTTTGCAACAGACTCATTCTCTGCATTTCATTACTCTGCTTTTGCATAAATGACTAAAGTTACCAAAGCCAACATTGTATCAAGAGCCTACTGAAACCTCATCGTCTTCTCTATTTTTTTTACTCCCTTTCTTTGTTTTCAATGACTACTGAAAATACCACCAAAATCAACTACAATCCAAAAGATCCTTCTAGTCCTTATTTTCTTAACCACAATGATGGTCCAGCAACTCTGCTCACCAATCATCCCCTCACTGCTGAAAACTATCACTCATGGGCACGCACTGTGCATCGTTCCCTGAGAATCAAGAAGAAACTAGGATTCATTGATGGTACTTTTCTTAAACCTTCCCCCACGGATGCCTTGTTAGAACCATGGCTTGAATGCAATGACATGGTTATAACTTGGCTTCAGAATGCAATGTCCATTGAAATAAAAAACAGTGTCGTTTATGTTGATACTGCCCATGATTTATGGCTTGAACTCGAGCAACATTTTGCCCAAAACAATGGGCCACGCATCTATGAGTTAAAACAATCCATTCACAATCGCACCCAAGGTGATGATTCGGTCAGTCTTTACTTCTCAAAATTAAAAGGTTTGTTTGATGAACTTCTTAATTTTGAGTCCATTCCATCATGCTCATGTGGTGCTCTGAAACCTATCCTTGAGAATCAACAACGTGATTGGATGATGAAATTTCTCATGGGGCTCCATGACTCATTTGGGAACATCAAAGCTCAGATTATTCTTCTCAAACCCACCCCATCCTTGAGTGAAGTTTATGCTCTCGTCCAACAGGAAGAGAAACGTAAGCAGATCTCTAACCTTCCCAATCTCCATGACACATTGGCCTTAGCTACCAAAACCAACCGATATATTCCCAAACCTTTTAACTCCCAATGTAGAGAAAAATTGTTTTGTACTTTTTGCAAAGTTTCAGGTCATTCTCTGGAAAAGTGCTTTAAGGCCAATCCAAACCTTGAGAAACCCACATGTACACATTGTCATCTCGTTGGTCACACTGCAGGGAGGTGCTACAAATTGAATGGCTATCCTCTGGCCATAAGCTTGCCACTCGATCCAAAGGGTTTGACCCTTCTATTAACCAAACTAGTCTCTCACCCCAAGAACAGATCAATGAGAAGTCTCAAACAAGTTTAACTAAGGAACAATATCAACATATCATTGCCTTGCTCCAGTCACATGCTACACAACCAGCAGCAAATCAGGTTCAATCCATCGATCCATCTCCAGTCTGCCCTTCTCCTTCAAGCATGTCTGGTATATCTTCCTGCTTCTTAGTTTCTAATACAAAACCCTCATCTTACATTCCTTGGATAATTGACACCGGTGCAATAGATCATATGATCTGCTGCACCTCCTTTTATACTTCCTCACCCACAATAGTTGATTTTAAAGTCAGCTTTCCAAATGGTAACCATACCAAGGTTACTCACAAGGGCATTGTTAAAATTAATTCTGCCTTCACTCTAAAAGACGTGTTATGCATTCCATCCTTTAAATACAATCTCATCTCAGCAAAAAAATTAGCTCAGGACATCAACTCTTGCCTTGTTTTCTTTGCTAATGAGTGTTATGTGCATGACCTTTCTTCTTGGAGCACGATTGGGAAGGGTGAGGTTGTCAATGGTCTTTACCATCTTCGGTTGACAGGAGTGCCTCCCACAGCATTATCCTCCATCTTATCCAATTTACCTTTCAATAATCAACCTGTTTCTGCTGCTATTACCTTTCAACAACATTCTCACAGTTTATGGCATTGTAGATTGGGACACTTGTCTGACTCACGTCTATCATTATTAAACAAAGATTTACATCTTCTCCCTTCTATGAACTCAATTGTTCCATGCTCTACATATCATTTATCAAAACATCACAGATTACCTTTTTCTTTAAGTAACAATCGTGCCTCAAAGCCATTTGATCTCATCCATTGTGACATTTGGGGACCTTGTTCCCAAATAGCATATGATGGCTCAAAATATTTTTTAACAATCATTGATGATTTTACTAGATCCACTTGGGTCTATTTAATGACAAACAAATCCCAAACCCGACCTCTACTTCAATCTTTTTGTTCATTAATTGAAACACAATTCCAAACAAAACTTAAGGTCCTTCGTTCCGATAATGGAAATGAATTCTCAATGACTGATTTTTTTATGCAAAAAGGAATTGTTCACTAAAAAACTTGTGTCGAAAGTCCCCAACAAAATGGGGTTGTAGAACGAAAGCATCAACACATTTTGAATATTGCTCGTGCCTTGAAATTTCAATCTGGTGTTCCTCTATCTTTTTGGAATGATTGCATTTTAACTGCCACCTATCTCATTAATAGAACACCATCACCCAATTTACAAAACAATACCAACTGCTTTTTAAAACCAAACCAGCTTATCAACACTTGAGAACTTTCGGTTGTCTTTGCTATGCATCCACTCTAAACACAACAGACATAAATTTGACTCTAGAGCAAGAAAATGCATTATGCTTGGATATCCATTCGGCATCAAAGGATACAAATTATTCGATTTACTCAATCAATCCTTTTTTTATTCCCGAGATGTCACTTTTTATGAACACATTTTTCCCTATAAAACTATCTCTCACACTTCACAATCTTTTCCCACATCTCAGTTTCTACCTCCCAACACCGATACCACCACACACTCCCCACACTTACACTTTGATCTTCCTTCAGCATATTCATCATCACAACCTTTAGATCCTACACCAAAATCCACCTCAGCTACACCACAATCACATATCGACCCTACACCAGAACAAACTTCACCACAGCTATCATCATATATCGACTTTTCAACAGAAAATATCTCACCTCAGCAAGCCACCTCTCCCTTTCCTGTTCATATTCCCATAGAACATAATCCCACCCCTCCTATGAACCATTCTGACCTCACTGACATAAATACATCATCTCCTCCTTCTCACCCACCCAAAACCAATATCCCTTCCCGCAAATCCACAAGACAAAAAAAATCTCCTGCTTACCTCCATGACTACTGTTGTCAACAAGTCCTTGCACCCACTACTTCCCTCTCAAGCGCAAGGATTAAAGGTAATTCACTAGCAACTCCTCTATATCCATTACATTCTGTCCTATCTCATGCTAAGTTGTCTCCTAAACATGCTGCTTTTGCCATTTCTATACGCCATCACATTGAACCTTCTACTTATGCACAAGCTGTGAAAAACTTAGACTGGCGTATTGCAATGGATAATGAAATTGCTGCCTTAGAATTGAACAAAACTTGGGATGTTATCGATCTGCCTATTGGAAAAAAGACCATTGGTTCAAAATGGGTTTACAAAATTAAATACAATTCGGATGGCAAGATTGAAAGGCACAAAGCCCGCTTAGTTGCCAAGGGTTACACTCAAGAGGAGGGTCTCGATTACCATGAAACTTTTTCACCCGTAGCAAAACTTGTTACAATCAAAACCTTACTTGCCGTGGCTGCCATCAAAGGTTGGACACTCCATCAATTAGATGTTCATAACGCATTTTTACATGGAGAATTGGAGGAAGAAGTCTACATGAAAATACCTCCTGGATATTCAGTTCAAGGAAAGAATAAGGTTTGCAAAATCAACAAAAGCTTGTATGGACTCAAACAAGCCTCTCGGCAATGGTATGCAAAGTTTTCTTCCTCTCTGTTACAATTTGGATTTACTCAATCAAGAGCAGATTACAGTCTATTTACTAAAAGAAGTGGTTCATCTTTCTTAGCCCTACTTGTGTATGTTGACGACATTGTTGTAGCCTCCAATGATCCTCACGGTATTTCAGCTCTCAAGGCTTTTTTAGAATCAAAATTCAAAATTAAAGATTTTGGTACACTTAAATACTTTCTTGGGTTGGAGGTGGCTCTCAATTCAACTGGAATTCAATTATGTCAAAGGAAGTATTGCCTAGACATACTTGTTGATGCTGGTTTAACAGCTTGCAAACCTAGCTCAATCCCCATGGACCCGAAACTCAAACTCACCAAGGATGAAGGGCAACTATTACATGACCCATCAAAATAATTCATAACTTCCAAAAACATTATTAATAGATATAATATATAATTAATTATTTTGAAAATATTTCCAACACTAATTTCTTGAATATTACACGAGTTTTTGTCTTCTTTCTAGCTTCAGAACCAATGCTTTGATTGATTAATTACTGTTGGGATGCAATCTAGCTAGCTAATTAGTACATTTAATTAACTTATAAGACATATCATTAATTAATTATCTAGTATATATTTGTCCAATTAAATAAATATTAATTCAGCATACAGATCTGTGGATGCATGCATCCATGGTGTTTTCCTTTAATTTAATTTCTTTATGCAAAACGGGCGTAGTATATTATACCCGGCCACACCCGAACTTGCACAAATGAAACCGTTTAATTTACACTAAAATTTAAGGAACTCTTCCCAATATTGCTGCGTTAAGATTCTCGCGTTCGTTTTAAAGGTGGGCGTTCGTTTAATTTTGTTGCTTGTCCATTACGTATGTAAGTATAAACGTCCAAAACGGAGAGAACCGCCTGTTGAAAATATGCTCACAATGGAACTGCTGAGAAGGTTCAAGGAAGGGGTATTGAGCGCAAGAGAGACTCTCAAGCGAATCAGTCTTCGTTTAGAAGTTAAGATCAGTATTTTAGATCATTTGTAAATAATAGTGAAATAATTTATGAATAATAATGAAATAATATTTAATTATTTATGAATAATAAATATTAAATAACATATCCTGAATAGTAGCGAGCGGTTTATAATTAATAGTAGATATTAAATAACATACCCTCAAGCTGATCATGTTAAAGCTTGAGGCCTTAACACACAAATTAAAGCATGGATGAAAGATGCGTGTGAGATTTTTTTTCCCCGCAAGCTGAAAAGACGTGATAAAAAAATAAACGACGTGAAAATTGATCAACGTACATATATAATCCACCTATTAAATAATTAAAGAAAATTAAATGTACCATGCACACTTTTATCGCACTATAAAAAGATAACCTCACAAGTTTATAATCCACTTCCTACATGCATTTTATCAAGGTCACATTACATGCAGATATATGCCTGATTACCATTGAGATCTAGCGAGCTAGCTGCTAGCTAGCTAGTCAATTAAATTATGTACTACTTTTTAGTTATTTAAATCCTTTTAATTTCCTAGCTGTTCTCTATATTTTGCTTCGCTAAATAAGCTCCAAGTGCTGTGATTGAAGTGGAAAATTCTCATGCTACTGGACGCGGTATTGATCAGGATTTTCTCACTGCGGGCGCGCGCACGTACACACACATAAATATATATATGTATGTATATATATTATATGGCTATTTTAAGGGCTAGCTAAAAGCAAATGATCATCATCAGTACGCGGCACGAAGCTTTAATTTCCAGAAAGTTTCTTGCAGAAGAAGCAGCTAGCAGGCTGGTCAGCACGAAATTAGAGACGTACAATATTAAATATAATATAGCAAGTAGAAAACCTTAATTTGGCAGCTCGTTCTTTCCCGGAAAATGATGCGGAATTTTCCCCGAATTATAATGATCATCATTACCGATTCATCTATATATACGAGACATCACGTTCATCAAATTCTAAATCCAAAACGTCCAAGCTGCTCGATCGATCTCTTACGATTATCACATATCACATCTTTCTTTAATTTCTTCATAGAAACAATGGCCTTCTTGAGGAGAAACCACCTTTCGAGCAGTATCAATAGTAATACTACTGCAAAAGTGGTGATGGTTTTGTTCTTGATCATTTTCATGGTCATGCCTGATCTTGGTCAGGCCATCAGGCCGATGGGTGGTGGCACAAATCCAAAATACGGTGTGGAGAAGGCCGTCTCGTTTCCGAATCGTACTCCGGTGACACCTTCGAGACCTAATCCTTGCACATACATCCCGATTCCTGGAGAGCCCTGCCACGGCCATCATTAGCTAGTATAATAATCAATTCATGGATGCCTCATTCGCTGCATATGTGGAGACTATAAATGTTAAAATGTTATAATGCTACATGATATAGCAAGTGCGTAAGTATTATGCAATCGTTTTAAAAATTAAGAGTAGAGTTTATTATTATTTAAAAAAGTAATTTTTTTTCATATGTATAATTTAGTTACTCACTTTTTCAAAAAGATTGCGCGACAGTTACGTATGCATTCTACCATTGTAAATAGCATTTCTCATTATATATATATATATATATATATATATATATATATATATATAATATAATATATGGTCCGTGTGCGTGTAATATTGCCTAGATCTACCGCGTACGTAATTAATTCAATTACATGGAAATAATAATACTTGGCCACGGTCGTCACTGCGCGCATCTCTTTTATATATATATATATATATATATATATATATATATGCAAACGTCTTTATCTCATTTTCCTCGTCCACTTTCATAAAACCTAATAAAAAAACATGTCAAAATATTTTTTTGAAGTGTTTTCAAGAAAATATATATTCACAGGACAAAATTCCTCCCGAAAAATTACTATAATATTGGAATATCATGAGTCTTTGTTCTTTTTTCCAGCTTCAGGAATCAGAGCCAATTACACAACAAAATAGATCGTATAGTGTGAAGTTTAATTCTAGATCAAATTAATTAATTGTCCAGTAATATATATAACATTAATCAGCTGCTTGTTTACTGCATGTTGGGATGCAATAATATTCTAAGTAATTAATTAATATTAACTAAAACACGTGATTAATTATCTTTAAATCTGATGTCTGTCTGCAATCAAGCTTAACACCAATAAACATTCTATCTCTATGCAGTCCCAACATCAATATATATAATTATATATATATATATATATATTTAGCAACCACTGCAACAAATTTGAGATTTTGGGACGAAATTATTTAGGGACGAAATTTTTTTCATCCCTAAAAGTCATTTTTTGAGACGAAATTTAAATTTCATTCCAAAAAATCGATGAATTTAGAAAATCGTTCGAAAGTCAAAATAACCGTTCGAACAGTATTTTCTGTGACGAATTAAATCGTCTCAAAAAATTTTTCCCCTTTGAAAGTGAAAAAATATGTTCGAACAGTAAAATTTGGCGGATAATTACTTTATTATGGCGGGAAAAGTTAAAAAACGTTCGAACGAGAATTTGTTGTGTTCGAATGGAAAATATTTGGTGGCAAATCTTGGCGGGAAGGTTTCTAAACCGTTCGAACGGAATATATTTAGTTAGAACATATTCAAGCACCACATTTATACATTTGAAGGTATAATATTAATCTCGGTACGAAACTCAAAATATAAAAAATATATATCATATATACAAATTCATTAATTAATTTTATGTAATTAATTTTAAAATATTTTAATAATTTCTTTTACGTTAAATAAGATTTTTAGTTAAATAAATATTATCAACCACATATATATTAATCAACCAAATAAAGCAAATTATCAAAATGCCATATATATTGTTCGTAATTACAACAAAAGAAAATATAAATAAAAGATAAAAACTATTGTGATGCGAGGTCTCTACACACATCCTCGACTGCAGCTAATTGTGTCTCTACCTGTGTCAGTCGAGTACTAACTGTGACCTGAGTTGCATTATTGACATTAATCGCTGTACGTAACTCATTAACCTCTGTACGTAACCCAGAGACGGTAGCCATAATCTCTGTACGCAACTCAGACATGGCAGTATGCATTGCATCAATCACTGCTGATGTGTGTACGCTAATCTCAGCATGCAATATGTCAGCCATCTCCTAGCGAATATATGTGCGTGATGTCTCAGCCTGTGTAGATGTCTCACCAGCCGATACTTCAGTATCTCCCGGCTGCACATCTCTCTGAATCTCAGCCCTGTCAGGAACAACCCCACGAAAACGAAATCTAGAGTGTCCCGTGCTCCGTGATAGGGTGGTGCTGTTGATCGGTGCCATCGAAAATCAGGAACGCTCGGCAGGTTCGGACACAACCCCGGCATGTAGCAAAAATCGAGTGATCAGGATCCCAAACGGAAGTATATCTGTCGTAATGAACCGTGCCTCTGATCGGATTCTCTCAAATATATAACCAACGAGGTCGATCGGGATGCCACGAGCGACCCGTATCATAAATCTCGCTCGATCCATGCCGACCTCGGTCTTGTGCTGCCGTGGGTCAATATTATTGGCAATGATCAAATTCATAATCTTGAAGAAAGAAGATAAATCTGCCTGCCTAATACGCTTGGAGCCATCGTACACTGGAGCATCTGGACCAACAATCAAGTCTCTGACCTCGTGATCAGCAAGTGTATCGATCTCATCTGTGTAATCTAGTCCCTCGTCCTGAGACATAGCTGCATCACCTGAAGGACCAGACTCTCTAGGCTGCAGGTTTGGATAGACATCAAGAAGCCTAGGAATACCCAGATATGCAGCGAGTCTGTCCGCTGAAAATATAACAGGAGCTCCTCGGACACAGATCCTATATGCTCCTCCATCGTCTGGGCTAGCAGCACCGAGCTCTTTATAGAACTCAGTAACGATCTCAATGAAGGAAACGAGCTCCATTCCTTCTTCTCGCTGATCTAAGATTGGTGCCCAATCACGATCATTGAATACTGATGGGAGGGAATGACCCTCCCATATAAGAGCGACAAAATCAGACAGTTTTACCTGTCGCTCAAGTAAAACGGTCCGCTCTCGAACTGTTTGGATGGAAGGTTCTCCTGATCTACCACGTTTACAGCCCCGATAAGACATTATTATGATCCTGAAATTTTAAAAATAAAATATACATTCAAGATTAGTGATAAAATCTAATTACGACTAAAAGATTTACAAAATTATATACTAATAGCAATTTAATAAATTAATTGATAGAACATATAATCAATTAAACGATGAAAACAATTTAATAAGCTAATAAAATGTTAATGGAATGAATTTAATAATTAGTGTTCGAACATCTAAATATATGGTTGAACGGACAATTAATAACGTTCGAACGTGTCGATCAAGTTCGAACGTACAGGTTTACCCGTTTGAACGGACTGGTTAATACCATTCGAACGTAAAACAGATCTAACTCGGCCATGACTGAGTCAACTCAGTGGCCATGAAAATACTCAAAAATTAATCGATTCCGTGGTTTCTTCGACTAAAAACAAAGTACTCTTCATTTCTAAACATCCTACGATAGATTTATGATGTTCTATGGTAATTATTGATGAAAAAATGTAATTTTTTTAAAAAAAAAACAAATAAAACCATAAAATTATAAAATAAACGGTAAAATAAGTTTGAAAATACATACCTTTACTTGGGAGGAAAAGTGATTGACGTATGTGTTGATCACGACGGCAGACGGCGGTGAATGTAGTGCGTTCAAATGTTTTCTCGCTTTTTCAAACGGTGGGGACGGCGGCGTGAGAGAAATCGCTGCCTGCGATAACTTATACGTGCATAACTGTTCGAACGTTAATAGTTAAAGTTCGAACGTTAATATAAAACCGTTCGACCGTTACTATTTCACGTTCGAATAGAAGTTTTGTAAGTTTATTAAAAAATATATTAAATGTATACTATATTTATATTCCTATAAATTGTTATAATATATATACTATTATAGTAGATTATATATACTGTAATATATATGTAATATTATAATATATATTATGATAGTAGAATACTTTAAATGAAAGCATAATAACTTATAAAATATTTTTTTATAGTATAATAGTAATATATCATAATACTTTACTATCAAAGTGTTATATATGAGATATTAATATATATATAGTACCATATAATAGCATGTAGTGCTATATGGTATGAGTTTATACTTAACTAATATATGTCATATTATATATTCCATTATACTTTACCTACTAAAGTTATATATGATATTATACAACATATATATATAGAGTATAGCTTACTAATATACTATCATCTTATAAATTTCTCTACACTTTATTATGTGACCTTAGTATATTTGAGGCTATATATATGTGAGTATATATTACTAATACATATGATCTTAATAATATATATGATAGTATAGGTCACTATATATATGATAATATATATTATTATATATACTATATATTTAGTATAGATTACTATATATATGATAGTATATATTACATTATATATGATAGTATATATAACTAATACATATGATGTTATAGTACTTTTCATTTAATGATGAAAAAAGTTATATTTAAACATAAAAGATATGTGTTCAAACGGTACTCGTAAACCGTTCGAACACATATGTTAACGTTCGAACGTAAAAAAAACATTCGAACGGACAAGGCAAATGGCGGGAAAACATCCCGCCAATTAAAGACAGCTGGATTACCGTTCGAACGTAATTTGTTATAGTTCGAACGGATTATTGCAGTGGTGGGAAAATATCCCGCCAATTAAACTATAGTATCATCTAATATGTCTATATATATTAATGTTGTTTTTTTATTCAAAAGGAATAATGAAAAAAAAAATATAAATAAAAATTTACAATATCGTTTGAACAGTTAGAAATTAAAGTTCGAACGGTTAATTTTCGAGCGGTAATAAATCAATAACGTTCGAACATACTTTTGTTACGTTCGAATGTGAAAATTAGGAGGGAATTTTCTCCCGCTTAATATTTTCACATTCGAACAGTTAGTAAATAACCGTTCGAACATGAAATGTTCTTCAAAAACACGACAGAACCTTACAATTCTGTTTCTCTCCTCCTGCGCTGTCGCTCCGTGTGGTCGCCCGAAGATTACCCCTTCGCATATCAGATGTATTCTTTCTCAAACTAGCCCTTAAGCTCAAAAAAATTGTTCATCTCACTCCATTATTCTCGGATTATTTCCTTTTCATCTTAAAAAATTCAGGTATTTCTTTTAAAATTGAAATGTATGGTTTGAACTTAATATTTTGCAATGTTAGAAAGTTGTATGCTTTGAGATTGTTGTTTGTGTTTGTTAGAGTTTGTAATTAATGGAGTTTTCGGCGTTGTTGAAGACGACTGGAATCTGGAATGAATACGTTCGAACGGGTTAGGATTACCGTTCGAATGTATTCATTTTGTTCGAACATAGGTTCTCATCGTTCGAACGGGTAATGACATTACATCAATAACGTATACAGAATACGTTAGGTTTGGGATAGTTATAAATTATAGTATCATCTAATATGTCTATATATATTAATGTTGTTCTTTTATTCAAAAGGTATAATGAAAAAAAAAATATAAATAAACATTTACAATACCGTTTGAACAGTTAGAAATTAAAGTTCGAATGGTTAATTTTCGAGTGGTAATAAATCAATAACGTTCAAACATACTTTTGTTTGATGGAACTGTTGAATGGGGCCAACCTCCACCATATTTGTCTGGCGAAGATGTACTTGCACAATTTATAAATGTTGGTTGTAATGAATTTGATAAAAAACAACGAAAGAGAAAACGAGCTACGAATGAGTTGAATTGGACAAAGAATAGTATATTTTTCAAACTCCCGTACTAGTCGAAGTTAAAATTGCGATATAGCCTTGATGTTATGCATATTGAAAAAACTATTTGCGAATCCGTATTGGGAACATTGATGTCAATTGAAGGAAAAACAAAGGATACAATAAACTCAAGGAAGGATTTGAAGCGGTTGGGAATAAGACGGGAAATGCAGTTGCAAGAAAATGGTTCGTCTGTCTACATGCCGATTGGGTGGTATACATTGTCAAGGAATGAAAGGGTTACATTTTGTGAGTGGCTAATGAAGATCAAATTACTGGACGGTTATGCCTCGAATCTAACAAGGTGTGTGAGAACAAATGATTGGAAAATAACTGGATTAAAAAGTCATGATTGTCATGTTTTCTTACAGCATATCTTGCCTATTGGTATCTGTGGATACTTGACCAGAGATGTGCGCGTGGCTTTGACTGAGTTGGGTGCATTTTTTAAAGACTTATGTGCTAGGACATTGAATGTAGAAGCTTTGGATCGAATGGAACGAGAAATTGTCATAATATTGTGTAAGTTAGAAAGTATTTATCGACCGTCATTCTTCGATGTCATGGTTCACCTAGCCGTTCATTTGCCACGTGAGGCTCGACTTGCAGGACCAGTTCAATATAGATGGATGTATCCCATTGAACGATTTCTTGGAAAGTTGAAACGTACAGTGGGTAACAAGGCCCGTCCAGAAGGATCAATTGCAGAAGCATATATTGACGATGAGTGGCATACCTTCTGTTCCAAATATTTCCATGGAGTTGACACTCGGTTTGATCGGCCAGAAAGAAACTTTGACTTTGACCGAGAAAGACAACGGAATATATTTTCTGTGTTTTCC
Organism: Juglans microcarpa x Juglans regia; assembly: GCF_004785595.1. Classification (NCBI taxonomy): domain Eukaryota; kingdom Viridiplantae; phylum Streptophyta; class Magnoliopsida; order Fagales; family Juglandaceae; genus Juglans; species Juglans microcarpa x Juglans regia. Next base: position 32,701,377 of record NC_054597.1, read on the forward strand.
CAACAAGTTCGTCCAATTGGTGCAGTGCGTGGTTATGACTTGTGTGGAAGAGAGTTCGAGAAAGCTCAATGGTACGTGCTGAACAATTGCCCTGAGATAGAGAACTACTTGAAATAAGTTATAACTTTTTCTTAATTTAAATTGCCTCATTAATTTTAAAAAAATACAAAATATAAAATATTTGTGGTAATCATCAATTTCAGTGATCATATTAACGTGCTCAAGGAACTAGGAGTAAATGATATAAACCAAAAACATGAAGAGGAGTTCCCGAGATGGTTTGAAGAACGGGTAATGAAATTACTTATGCGTTACTCAATAACAAATGAAAAAATATTAATTTCAACTTTGATATAGTATATGCTTTACTCAATATGTAGGTTGTACAATTGCATGCGAATAATCCAAATGATATATCTGATGAACTGTATGCATTGGCGCGTGGCCCATCGAGACGCGCTGCTCGATTTTCTGCATGTATTTCTCGGGGAAGTAGGTATCACACACTGGATTGAGATTGTTATAGGAAAACCCAAAATAGTGGTGTCCTAGTCGAAGGAAGTCATGATGGAGAAAATATTGATTTCTATGGGGTTATTGTCGATATAATTGGAATGAAATATTTGGGAGAGCTTGCGGTGTATTTGTTTAAGTGTGATTGGTGGGATTTAAGCAATCCTCGTACTGGAGTCCATGATGATAAAGATGGTATGAAGATGATCCTTTTATTTTGGCTTCTCAAGCATCTCAAGTATTCTACTTAGATGACCCGGAGTTAGGAAATCAATGGCGAGTAGTTCAAAAATATTCTCCAAGAAATATATATGATGTTATCCCTCAGGCGGAAGGACAAGATGAAGAAGAAGATGACTCTTCTACTCAAGAAGCATACCAAGAGAGTCAACCCGCCTTAAATTTGTTTGTGGATTTGAGCCAGTATGAGATGATTCCATTAAATAGAGAAGATATTGAGGCTGAAATTGTTGATGCGACAGTTGAGGAAAATGTTGAATCATCTGAAGTATCTACAGATGATGAGAGCGAATTGTCAAATGAAACTGATACAGATTCTGATTGACCAATTATGTGTTAACATTACACTTGATGACAAATATTTTACTTATTGAATGTATCAGTAGTTTGAAATTATGCCGCCAAAGAGGAAGGAAGTTCGCAACCCATCTCCACCTGTTCCTAGCTCTCCTTCATTGTCACCATTAGAGATTGATTTTACAGAACAAGGTAAAAATCTAATACTCATAAAAGTTATTAATTAAGGTCCTATAATAGAGATATAAATGAAATTGATTACAATGTTATTTTTTATAGAATCTACAGTACAATCTCGTCAAGGTCGAGGCACCACTAGAGGGGTGACGTTGGAAAAATATCGGAAGGTGGGTAAGATCAAGGTTAACATTCCTGAGGAACATACTGCGGGCGAAGGACAACCAGCAGCTTGGCTTGCATCACATGTGGTTGCTCTTACACGAACTTACGCACCTTTGGCAACGACTTCATGGAAGAAAGTCCCCCAAGATGTTAAAGAGCTTACCAAGAAGCGTTGTTTGGTAATGTTTAAAACATTGATTTAGTAGAATAAATTTCTATATTTTACTTAAATTTAGAATATTATAAATGATAATGTGTTTGTGACTATTTTTTTAAGAATGATTTCGAATTAAATTTTGGTCAGAGAGAGGAGCGTAAGACTGTGGAAGAGCTTATGGGTAATGCATTCCGCAAATATAAGGCGATGTGTCATGAGCATTATAATAAGTTTGAGAAGAAGGAAGATGCACGCCAACATCCTTTCCAGGATGTCCGACCTTCTGAGTGGGAAAAACTTTGTGACATGTTTGAGGATCCATCATATCAGGTATAATGAAATTTAATTATTTTACTTGTCCTATCTGTCATTTCGCTTCATAATATTTTCAATTTTTTTGCAGGAGCGAAGTTCTATAAACAAAACAAATAGATCAAAATTGAAGATTAATCATCATGCAGGCTCAAGATCTTTCCATCGCCTTTCTAAGAAATTGGTATTGCTATTTTTTTTATTGGATATAGTTAATTATTTGGATGAATCATAATGACTTTATATCTTAACACATTTATTGTAGCAAGATTCAGATACTAATTATGATCTGACAAAATTATATGCTACATCGCACACTGATCGTAATGGAGAGTGGACTCATCCTGATGCCCGTGAAAATTATGTAAGTTTTATAACCTGTTTTAATTAAATATATTAGAATATTTATGACGATATTAATTCTTTATCTTATATATGACTAGGATAAAATGATTGCCCTACGTGCTGAATCTGCGTCAGATCAAAATTCCTCAATAAGTGATATTGAGATTTTTACACAAGTCCTGGGTCAACGTTCAGGATATTTGAGGGGTTTGGGTGGTTTTGTAAAGCCTGGTCCCTCTTCCTCTTCTTCTGGGAATGCATCTATGACTTCTATAGCGCTAGAGAATGCGAATTCCAGAATCGAAGAATTGACTGCAAGACAACATGAAGAACAACAAGAAGAGTTCAGAAGACAGATGCAACTCCAAATGCAGCAGCTTATGCAACAGTACAGGCCTCCAAGCAACTGATGGATTTTGGGATTATCTATTTATGTACAAACAATGCCCGTCTCGACTGTTATTTATTTAGTTTGCGCTTATTTTAACACTTTTGTGAGTGTTAAATAGTTTCTAATGTATTTTTTCAAATAGTATGAATGTCTATTTGGTTTTCTATTATTGATTTAAATTAAAGAGATATCGTTCGAACGAACGTAAAACGTTCGAACTCTATGTAACGACAATAGCGTTCGAACGTAAACGTAATGTTCGAACGAAATTTATGTTCGTAGAGTTCGAACGATCACACAACGTTCGAACGTAAATAATTTCAGTCGTGTTCGAACATAGCCTATACCGTTCGAACCCATATACCGTTCGACCTGACCATTTAACGTTCGAACACAAAGACAATTCATAACGTTCGAACGAATTCATGTGTGTTCGAACATATTTCGAAATCGTTCAAACACGTCACTACTGTTCGAACTTAAAATTTTTTCCGTTCAAACTATTTTCTAGGACAAATTTAAACCGTGACAAAAAAAATTTTCGTTCGAACGTGTTCAACGGTTTCCTTCAATTTCGTCCCAAAAGAAATTTTTTGGGACGAAATGGTGATTTTCGTCCCAAAATACCTTTTGGCACAGTGATATTGGAACGACTTTGGGACGAATTTTTTTCGTCCTAAAAATTTTTTTGGGACGAAATTGGGATCTTTTGGGACGAAAATTTTCGTCCCAAAAGACCCTTTCTGTTGTAGTGAACATCAATTTGTCAACTTTATTTTGTGAACTTAGCACTCGACCACTATGCAAATTAATAGTTATTCCGTAGAAAGAAAAACATAAAATGCATTTATACTAATTCTTCTTAAAATAAATCTAACATATCACAGCATTTCATTTTATGAATTATATATATATATATATATAACACTTCTAAATAGCACTGTTCATCCAGGCTGAATTTTTTCCCGGCCGTGTCCAGAACCCGGAAAACTGGTTTCAGGTTCTAAAAAACAAATTCCCGAAATTTTCTTTGATTGGCTCAGGAAAAAGGCCCGTGTGCATTCATTGAGTTTTGCGATAATATTCATTATTCATCGCTTCAAAGCTTGGAATTATAATAACTCCATATACCGTGCGAAAATGTCTTGGCACAATTGGCATGCTTCATGTATAGGAATGGATCACATATTAGGAAGAAGTACTGTTGTTCATTATTCTCTTATTTATCATTCTCGTATATCTTTTAATGTGATATTACTTAAATAAATAAAAAATTATTTATCATTTAGAGTAATGTTACCTAGGTACATGCCTCAAATGGTGTTGCTCATTATTCTCTTATTTATCATCATTCTCGTATATTTTTTAATGTGATATTACTTAAATAAATAAAAAAACTATTTATCATTTAGAGTTATGTTAGCTTCAAATCAACAAGCTCTATATAAGTCCTTTGTTAAAATATAGATCTCACTAATAAAGAATAGTTTTTTTTTATATTTTTTTTAGGTAGAGTCTACTTTTTTATAAGAACTTGTATGAAACTTGTTATTTATTTGAAACTTATACAAATCTTTTCAATTTTTCCATATCTGGTATCCCATCAAGACAATGGTAACTAATCAAGAATTGTCTATCAAATTCGAGTCCTTTCCTTAATGGGTAAGGTAGTGAGTCATTTCCTTCCTAGAAGGGTGAGGCAATGGAGCAGGTTTAGTTCAAAATTTTCAATCGAGTTTAACGGTCAACAACTAAAGAGAAATGGCAAATGAATTGGTTAGGCTATGGGAAGGTTTTACCTTAACTGAAGTAGAGCAAGAAGAGGTAACCTTCACAGACGAGGAAACCAGACGTATAGATGCAAGAGCAAACAGGTGTCTACTTCTTCACGTTCTTATGGAAAAAAAATTTGAATAAAGAAGCCTTCAAAACAACTATGACCAAAATCTGGAACCCTGAAGGCTTCATATGCTTTAATGAAGTAAGTCACAACAAGTTTCTTGTTGAATTTCAGAAGGAAGTGGATATTGATAGGGTATTTTAAGACAGACATTGGTCTTTTGATAAAAACTTAATTTGTATGCAAGCTGTTGATAGCAACACTCCACACATAGTGAGGTGGCTTTCTTTCAAGAACCCTTTTGGATCCAATTATATGGGTTGCCTCTAGTAGCCATGACTATCGAGAGAGAGGGGGAGGGGGGGGGGGAAGGAATTGGATCATCTATTGAGGAAGTCTTAGATGTAGATGTGGATGAAGATAGATTAGGATGGGAAAAATATCTTAGAATTTAGGTCATCATGGATATTACAAAACCTCTGCCTTGTGGAAAATTGATTATAATACTGGAAGGTATACAAATGTGGATTGACTTCAAAGATGAGAGATTGCCTCTTTTTTGCTTTCACTGTGGGGCCATTCAACATGTAGGCAGAGTCTGTACAAAGGATGCAACAAGAATCAATGCCAAAGATGTAGATCAATCCCAATATGGAAAGTGGCTAAGGGCTACAACTCTTAATATAATGGGCAGTGGAGACAAAAGAGCAAGAGGAAGCACACAAAAAATGCAAGCCTACTTTCAAGGTGATATTGAGGGGCATAGCAGTAAGGGACTAATCACACAATATGGTATTCAAGAAGTACCACAAGAGGAACAACTTATTTTACCAGTTCATGACTAACAATTTCCAAGTTACACCTCAGATGTTGTACCTGCAGATAAGGGAAAACAAAAGGTAGAGACCAATAACAATGAAGGTTACTTTGAAGAACAATTGAAAATATCTTCAGATGAGGGACATAGGACTAATAACACTCAGGCTCCAGTGAACAATAGTACCAGAATTTCAGCGAGAACTCTAGCAGCAACTCAGATTATCCTATGACTAACTCTTTGAACACAGTGGAATTAATAACATAGACAATGGGATGGAAGAGAAGAGCAAGAGCTGCAAACTTATCTAGGCTACTTGAGACGGATATAGGCAATTATAGCATAGGAGAAACAAGTGGCAAAAAAAGAGACAAAGATCTATCAAATAGAGGAAACCAGCAAGGATTAAACAAAAAACAAAAAGAATAGCTCACTCCTGAAAGGAGCATAACTCAGGAACAGATGGTGGAGGCTGCTGAGCAGCTCCACCAGCAGCAATGAGATGTATGTCTTGGAACTGTCGAGGGTTTGGGAACCCTTGAATAGTTCAAGTGCTTCACTTACTAGTGAAGCAAACTTCCACATATCAGTGGAGGGTTGGCAATAATGTGGAAATCAGATTCGGATATAGAGGTTGAAACATATACCAACTTCCACATATCAGTTAGAGTGATGGATTTGTAAAGTGGGAAGGTATGGTCAATCACAGGATTCTATGGTAACCCAAAAACAAAAAAAGATAAGGTAGTTGGCCGCTATTAAGGATTCTGAAACCAAATGACCAAAGACCATGGCTGTGTATGGGTGATTTCTACAGAATTCTATACCATCATGCGAAATTTGGGGGATTAAACAAAACCTATGTTTAGATGGATGGTTTCAGACAGGCTATGCAAGATAATGATTTAAATGACATGGGGTACATTGGTACTAAATACACTTGGTCTAACAATAGTGAAAGCTCAAAATTCATCAAGGAGAGGCTAGATAGGGTTTTAGCAAATTCTGAATGCATGAGTATGTTCCCACTCATTTCTGTCACTATTTTACCAGCATGTGCATCAGATCATTGTCCACTGCTAACAACTCTCAGCACTCAATTACAACATCTAAGAAGAAGAGAAAGCATTTTTAGATATGAACTCAGTTGGGGTCTAAATAATGAGTGCAAGCCTTTGGTATCTAAAGTATGGAAAGACAAGAACAGAGATGGCAATTATGATATCCCTTATTTACGTGTATTTTGACTAAGTAATTATTGCATTTTTTAAGGTTATGGGCTTTCTTGTTTTAAATTTTAGATGATTTATGTGGAATTATTTTAAGATTTTTAACTGTTAATTTAATGTGTTTTCTTGTTATTAATTGTTGTTCATTATTTAAATTTATCTTTATTTTGAATTAGGTTATTTAAATTGTCGTTTTGAAATCATTTTCATTGGATCTATTTCGAGATCTCGAGTTGAAAGATTGGATCTCATTTATTTCTCTTCATTTTTCTTTTTCCTCTTTTCTTTTTCCCTTTTCTCTTTTTCTTCTTTCTTTTTCTTCCTTTTCTTTCTTCCTCCCCTGCTTTTCCTCCAGCACGCGAAGCCCCTCCCTTCTCCCTCGTCCGTTTTCTTCTTCCACCTACAGCATCGCCATGCACAGCCCATTACTGTCACCGCCCATCCCAACCTCTTCCCCATCGGCCGGCGACCACCCCCTTCTGTTTTCAGCCACTCTCGCGCCGCTGTGAGCCTCTACCCACGGCTTCAAGCTGCATGGCCTTTGTGCTCTAACGCCATCGTCGCGCCACCATCGGCCACCATATTTTCACCACATCATCGACGACTCCCCAACTACCTAACTCACCCATCCTTAGCCCCAATCCGTCATTAGTGAAGCCCATCCATCCCCATTTTCGATTTGAGCTTTTTAGACTTCAACCGCCGCCCACGCTGCTACCCACGGCCAACCACCACCACCACCAATAGTTTCACCAACATCCCTAAGTCCTTCCCTAGCCATCCCAAGTCTTCTTTGTCCCTGTTCAAAAGTTGAGTTTTTGAGATCCATGGCCATAGTCCAAAATACATTGTTACATTATTGTATCTCCATTTCTAGCACCTTCATAATCCTTCAAAAATTATATTATAGTGCTGTAAGTAATTTTTCAAAGAATTTCTTGAGATTTAAATATATTTTTATACTAACAAATCTTCTGCAGTCTGGTTGGTTGTGCCGGACATTGAGTCTGAGGAGTGTGGGGGTCGGTTGGATGTGAGGATGGGTTGTTTATTTAATTGAATTATGCTTGCATGCATTTATGTTGTGCTTGGCATCATGGCATTTATTGCATCATTTCATACATGCTCATGTGTTGTGAATGAAAACTGGGTTTTCATGTGAGAGAGGATAAAGAGACTGTAAGGATAGTGGTAAGCAAGGACGGTGGTAGAGTTCCACCTATGATTCCCACCTACAGTGCATGTAGTAGGGATGGTGGTAGAGTCCCGCCTGTGATTCCCGCCTACAGTGCTCTGATAGGTACCCCTTGTGTGGAAAGGAACTGTAGGGATGGTAGTAAGCAGAGATGGCGATAGAGTCCTGCCTGTGATTCCCGCCTACGGTGCATACGGTAGGGATGGTGGTAAGCAGGGATGGTGGTAGTCCCGCCTATAGTGCGAGCTGTAGGGATGGTGGTAGTCCCGCTTGTGATTCCAGCCTAAGGTGCACTTGGTAGGGATGGTGGTAAGTAGGGATAGTGGTAGAGTCCCGCCTGTGATTCCTGCCTACAATGTCTAATAAATGACTATGTTGGGCCATTTTTCGGAAAAAATGACGGATTATGATTAAATGGTTACAAGCACCATTTTCTGGAAAAATGGTTGATTTATGATTGGGCCATTTTCTGGGAAAATGGCGGATATTATTCATGGCATGTTTTGGGTTAAATGAGATTTTTGATATACATTGGAAAATAATCATTTTTGGGGAAAATGAGGTTTTTGGGTCACATTTGTGTTTCATTAGGTACACATGTTTATTGGCTGCATTAATACATTTTTATCTCTTGGGTTGCTTGGTTGATTACTTGCTTAGATTCATAATCTCGAAGTATTCGATACCCTGCGGTACCGTTTTATGGTATCGTAGATTTTGATGCAGATGAGGACAAAGAGCCTGAGGTTTCGGCTCCGCAGGAGAAGTGATTTGGGATAACTTGCTCATGTATTGGGATTTGTCTCCCTCTTTTTGGCTATGTATTTGGTTTGTATTATATTTATATTAGAAAACTATATAACTTTTTAAAGGCAATTTATTTTGGATATTTGTATTTAAATATCTGGTACTTAGTTGGCTAACTCTTAATTAAACGCTGCGACTTTTGTTGTGCACTTCTTGCATGTTGCACACACTTGAGCACTTATCGTTGGGATGCGTGACCCGTGTTGTCATTACCCCGACGTCACGATTCCCGCGTTTCTATACGTGGGAGTCGGGAGTCACAACAACTTGATGAAAACAATCTTTACTAACTTGAACAGATGGAAATATCAGCTAGTCATGTGGAACAAAAACAAGAAAAGGCAACTAAAGAAGACCTTGAAGTCCAACTCAGAAATATATAACAACTTCAAGAGATAAACATTGGAACAGATCAGGAGGCAATAAAACAGATTCAAAAACAGTTGTATATGAAGTTGGAACAGGAGGAGTTGAAGTGGAAACAAAGATCTAAGCAAAGATGGCTTAAAGAAGGGGAAAAAAACACTAGATACTTTCATTCTTGTGCTTCCCAAAGGAGAAAGAATAACACTATCAGCAACATCAGTGATGAAGAGGGGCACAATTTCACAACCCCCAAGAAATAAACTTAACTTTTTCAGAACTTTTACAAAACTCTCTATGCAACTTCTAATCTTGAGAGTCAAGCACAGTGTGTGGAACCTATACCTACACTCATCACAGAAGAGATGAAAAATATTCTCCTGAGGGAATTCAAATTCTTAGAAGTTCATGAAGTTGTCTCTAACATGAATCCAATGAGCTCTCCAGGACTAGATGGTTTTTCAGTTGGATTCTTTCGACAAAACTGGGATACTGTAGGTAAGGACTTGTGTGAGACAGTCACTAAGGCACTTAACACAAACAGTTAAGATAAATCTATCAATGAGACTTTTTTGGTATTAATTCCAAAACAGGAAAATCCCACCACTATCACAACTTTTAGACCAATTAGTTTGTGTAACGTGCTCTACCAAGTCATGGTCAAGGTCTTAGCAAAAAGGTTGAAATTAATACTGCCAACTATCATCTCCTCTACTCACAGTGCATATGTTCCAGGAAGACTTATAGCAAATAATGTCATTCTTCCCTTTGAAGCATTACACTCAATGCAAAGCAAAATGAAAGTGTCAAGAGGTGACATGTCTCTAAAGTTGGATATAAGCAAAGCATACAACAGATTGGAATGGAGTTTTATAGAATTGTTTATGGAAAGAATGGGTTTCAATAGGAAATTGATTGACATTATCCTTAACTGTGTAAAAGGAGTTAGAAAAAAATAAGCATAAAAAGCTCCTAGCACCAGAGTTTGATTTTCAGGACAGACAAAACAATTCAGTTGCGAGGATAAGCTGCCCATTGGATGCTCACCCGATTTCCGGAGTCATCAAAGCGTTTAGGGAACAACAGATTGTAGCTGAATAGACAAATGTTTCAATGGACAATGATTAGGTTATTCATACATTCTCCATTCGAACTCAAGGTGGTTGTGCAGAATAGTTGAAGGAGTTGATGGCCTCCTTTCCAGGTGATCTAACCAGTAAGTTTGCCCTGGGAGACTCAATGCATCTCCTTGAAGATAAATGGAATCTGATGTTGAAAAATTCATGGTTCGTAATCTAACTTCAGAGACAAGAGCTAAATGATCTTGTTCTGTAAATCCATAGAGAGTTATGTCTTTTAAATTGCAACAAGGCCATTAATCGGGTAGGTTGTGGATGTAGGCAGCAGTTTACTTTAAAATAGTGATTTTAAACTGACTATTATAGTTCAGCTAAAGATAGCAGCTATTAACAAAAGTTGGGCTATAAAAGAGATGCATGATCAGCCAAAAGCATGCTCTTGTAGAAGTTTTGTTACTTGTCCAAACCATTTATTTATGATCTTCTTCTTCTACCTTCGTGCATTACTTTCCATGATTTCAGGTCTATTTCTCAGCAGCTGAACAAGTATTTCAATTCCTGTTGTATTATTAATCATGAGAAGATTATGGTTCTTGTACTTATAAACACTAAACAAAATTAACATGCTATTGACAAATTACCCATGCTATTGTCAATGTAGGAAACGAACTAGAAATTGTTGCTTATCACTGATTTATTACTTCAATCAATCTGATTTTTACAAGGAACACTACTCCTGTGAAGGGAGTTATTCCCTTGGTTGGATCCAGGTCCATGCCCAGGCCTAGGTCCAAACCCAGACATGGGAAACGGGCATGGCCTTGGGTATACTGAAAGGGAATGAGTTGATAGGAACATACGATAAGGAAGACAGCCTGGAAGCAACTAACTAATAAACAGATGAGCGCGCCAACTGGAAATATCGCTACCCAGAAGTGACAGATAGGGAGACTTAAGAAAGAAGGAATGTCGCATTCAATGTAACATAGGAATATCCAGGGCAATTCACACCGAGCATTAATGAAATTTAGGAAAGAAGGCTCACCGCATTCAATGCAACATGGGCTCAGAACACTCACATCAAGCCTAGATGCCTTATAACTCTGCGAGTAGGCGGCATGAACAAATCTCCTACAGAGTAACACTCCACTACCGTGGACAACATCCACGGCCAACAAAAGGTGAACTTCTAAGAACTTCCACAAACTTCTACACTTGTCTCCATTATTATTTTCTCTTCATCTCCTACATCGACACTAACTTAAGATTCGAAAGTTCAACGGATCCCGAGGTCCCCCATTCTTCCCAGTACAAGTCATTACCCGAGCACTGCTAGCGCCGAGTCGCTCAGGCCCTCGAAATATGACATCAACAGTGGCGTTATCTGTGGGATCCCTGTTGTCCCATAAATAATGTGCTCTTCATATGCCGGCAACAACTCGCTCCCAGAGCTTGCAACAGGAAGAAGCAACAATGGAAGGAAGACTCAACGAGCAGGTTGCAATCATACAGAAACTGATGAGTGATATGGAGACCTTTTGTCACGAGAATGCGATCCTACAAGGGGGTGATAGGGAACTAGAGGGAGATCAGCAAAGCCATCACTCCGAGATCTGCCACCCACCCAACGAGACAGCGGTAGAGGAAGAACGGCGTAGGGTGCACCTCTGAATCCAAACTCTCCAAAACAAGTGCGAGGAGATGGCTAAGCAGATAGGCCCACCATCAACGGTGGATCAACTCCTCACCAACGCTGAGTTACCATAAAGTGCTGAAGTTATGGCTGTACCTATACCCTCTAGGTTCAAAGTACCACAGATGGAAGCATACGATAGGTCAAAAGACCCTTTGGAACATCTAGAATCTTTTAAAGCTCACATGACCTTGCCTGGTTTTCCGAGTGAGGTCGCCTGCAAGGCATTGCCCCTTACGTTGAACGGAGCGGCACAAGCTTGGTTCGGGTCTTTATGACCTAAAACTATTGTTAGCTTCGACGAGTTGACCCGTCTCTTCTTAACTCAGTTCAAGGCCAACCGAAAGAGGAGGAGACCTGCCGCCTATCTCCTAACAGTGAAGCAGAGGGACCATGAGAGTCTTAAATCGTATCTCGCTCACTTTAACAGAGAATGCATGACAACAGATGATCAAGATAAGGAAATCACCTTGGCAACGTTATTGGGAGTAGTCTGGTCTCGCAACCTTTTCATGACGGAAATTGCTCGGAAAACCCCGACTTCACTAAGGGAATTTATAGACCGTGTAGACGATTTAATAAATGCCAAAGACACACTCCGAGCATTGATGGCTCCTAGACGGACCGAAATGGAGAGAGCAGACAAAAGGGCGATGAACTAAAGCAAAAGGTCAGTTCGAGAAAGGATAAGAAAAGATTAGGTGCTCGGTAAGGACCGACCACGTAGAAGTCATGCTGCCCGGACAATAGCAGGCGAATACCGTGCACTCAAGTGCACAGTGGCAAGCAAGCATTGTGCCACAAGTGCACAGTACTCGGTAATGATGAATAAAGCTTCCTCCAGATAAGTATTCTTAGCTTTTTGAGTTTTTACATTCACAAAAAATAAAAAATAAAAGAATGCAGTGAAGAAAATAGGTGAGTAAATCTTTCCTTGCCCAAGCGAGTAAAGATCCTCCACATTCACCAAAAAGAAGAACGCAACAAAGAAAATAGGCTCGCCCAGAAAAGTAAATATTTCCTCGCCCGGGCGAGTAAAGATCCTCCACATTCACAAAAAGAAGAATGCAGCAAAGAAAATGGGCCAGGAAACCTTCCTCGCCCAGGCGAGTGAAGATCCTCTAGTGAATCACAAAAAGATTAAGCGCCCGGTAAGGACTGACTGAGTAGAAGTCACGCTGTGTAGACAATAGCAGGCGAATATTTTGCACTTAAGTGCACAGTGGCAAGCAAGCACTACACCACAAGTGTACAGTACTCAGGAATGATGAATAAAGCTTCCTTCAGATAAGCATTCTTAACATGATTTTTTACATTCAAAAAAAGAAGAAAGTAGCGAAGAAAATTGGTGAGTAAATCTTTCCTCACCCAGGCAAGTAAACCACTCCAGTGAACTATGGAAAAATTAGGTGCCATGCCCGGGCACTAATAGGCAGCTACTGTGCACAAACATTTGCAGGCGACTACCATGCACAGACACAAGTAGCTGACTACCGTGCACGGACATCAACAATTAGTATTGTTCATGGACACCAGCAAGTAACTACTGTGCACTTAAAATGCATAGTGACACACAATCGCTGCGTCCCAAGAGCATAGTGCCCAGTGCACCTCACTTTGCTCGGGATCCCACTTAAATGCCCAATGCACCTACTCAAGAAATTATTGCTCAGCAACAACTGCACGGGATGCACCTACTCAGGACCCCACCAGCTCGGGAAAGCACCTCACTTTGCTCAGGAGTTACTTGCTCGGTATCTCATGATTTGCTCAGAACCTCCACTGCCCAAGGCTCCCCTAATCTCACTCGGGAGTCATATACTTAGGAAGCACCCTCACCTCATCTGCATGGAAAGGCCACTCCTGCTCGGGAGTCATCTACACTATAAACACCTGCACGGGAACTCTCATCAGCTCGAAAACAATTGCTCGGGACCCCACATACTCGGGAAACAATTGCTCGGGACAACACTTAAATGTCCAGGGCTCCTCTGCTTCTGCTCAAGATCCAACGGCTCGAAAGCGCCCGCACCTTATCTTCATGGGATGGCCACTCCCCCTCGGGAGTCATCTATGCGGGATGCACCTACCTGGGAAACCACAGCTCGATAAACATCAACAAAGTCCCTCAACTAGGCAAGCACATGCACGGACTCCTCAGCTCGGTAAGCACCCACACGGGAACTGTCCTCAGCTCGGGCATAGAACCACTGCTCGGAGAACACCTCACCAGCTCAGGAAACTACTACTAGGGAGTCACCTACACGGGACAACACCTGCACGACAGCTCGTTAGCTCAGGAAGTCACCTCCACTCGGGATGCACCTCTACGGCTTGGGAAAACACAGCTCAGTATATCACTTTGCTTGGACTCACCCGCATGGAAATCAAAAATCAATAATAGATGGATTTTTAGTCAAAACAGAAGGATAGACTATAGCAACTAAAAACTTCCCAGTATTGCCCTTCTCAAAATTTATCTGAATTATGTTTCTACTAGCGAAGTTATTTCCTGTGACTTGAAACAAAAAATGCCCATAATATGGGTCATCTAGGCCCCTCTTGGGCACCCAATACATCTCCATTGGATCGAATCGCCAAGCGGGAAAGGTCAAGGACCGCCCAACCACTTAAATATTCGCCAGGTGGGAAAGGTCAAGGATTGCCCAGTCGACAGGTGGGAAAGGTCAAGGACTGCTCAGTTGCAAGGCTGGAAAGGTCAAGGACCGCCTAATCATATAGTTATTCACCAAGCGGGAAAGGTCAAGGACCGCCCAACCTTCCAGATACAAGCTCTATCTCTTGATCGGCCACGGGGTATTGGCTAAGGGCCAAAGCCTTGAGCTCTACCCATATATTAGCTACTCAAAACACAAGTCCTTTGACTTATCAAGTCTCGTGAAAGGTTGCTGCATGCGATACATTGGCTACGAAGCAGAGCTGCCGGGCTCTGCCCTGAACAATAGCCAGCTGGAACACAAACAAATCCCTAGGTTGGACTTGCTGGCCTTCGCGGGGTACAAACTCAGTCTCTTAATTGGCCACATGGTACTAGATAAGGACCAGAGCCTTGAGCTATACCCATATATTAATCACTCGGAACACACGTCCCTTGACTTGTCGAGCCTCATGCAAGGTTGCTGCCTGCGATACATTGGCTAAAGGACTAGAGCCCTAGTGCTTTGCCCTGAACAACATCGAGTCGGAACAAGAGCCAATCCCAAGGTTAGACTTTCCGGCCTTTGTGGGGTACAAGTCCAGTCTCTTGATTGGCCACGAGGTATTGGCTAAGGACCAGAACCTTGAGATCTGCCCATATATTAGCCACTCAGAACACAAGTCCCTCGACTTGTCGAGCCTCGTGCAAGATTGCTGCCTGCGATGCATTGGCTAAAGGACCAAAGCCCCCAGGCTTTACCCTGAACAACAGCCAGTCACAAGCCAGTCTTTGGACTTGCTGGCCTTGGCGAGGTACAAACCCAAGCCCTTGACTAGCCACAAAGGAAATGAAAACGTAAGGAGAAAACAGAAAGTATATAGTATATAGCTAGGTACACAAAATTATTTTATTAACCATACAACCCAGCCTTTGCAAGGTACAAGCCCAGTCACTTGACTGGCCACAAAGGAAATAGAAGGAAAAGCGGCCAAGCAAAATAGAAATGCAACTCGGTAAAGCACCTTGTGCATAGACTCCTCACAGCTCGGACTCGACAACACTCGGTTTGGACTAGTCACCAACAGTGCTCAGGCAAGACCCAGACTCCCCCAACGAGCTTCCCAGCAAGCGCTCCCTAGAGGGCACTCCCAACGATTCGAAGCTTCATCTCCAGCCAGGTTTGGGTTTCACGCTAGCCTCATCGTGGTCAAGTACCTCTCCCAGTAGGAATGAGCAAATAAAAGGAAAGAACAAAGCTAAGAAAATATGAATGAAAAGAAAGTAGCTGAGAAAATAGGAACGGAAGGAATAGAGGTAAAGGAAAAAGGAATGAACAGAGCTAAAGGAAAAAGGAACTGGCATATTTTATCATTAAATGCACGGGAAGGCAATGCGTTCAGGGAACGTTACACATTCCTAGGGTTTGGAGAAAAGGGATAGGCAAATATGCACGTGCGGATATCCATAACCCTCTATAAGAACCCTCGGTTTGAATTCAAAGGAACATAAGAAATTTTCTTTATAATTTTCAACCCCAAAATGGTGTTAAAAATTCGTGGGGTACTGTAAAGAGAGTTATTCCCTAGATTGGATCCAGGTCCATACCCAGGCCTAGGCCCAAACCCAGACATGGGAAACAGGACGGGCCTCAGGTATATTGAAGGGGAAAGAGTAGATAGGAACATACGACAAGGAAGACAATCTGGAAACCACTAACCAATAAACATATGAGCTCACTGATTGGAAATATCGCTACCCGAAAGTAACAAATAGGGAGGCTTAAGGAAAGAAGGCTCACCACATTCAATACAGCGAGGAGGTAAGTAGTTGATGGAGATTCTGTGTCGAGCCGTAAAGCTGGTGTTTCGCACTACCAGAAATAATCATGTTAGTGAAAAAAGACAACCACATAAGTTTTGAAGGAGACAAACCAGAGTACTTGGCCACTATGACTAATTTTTACCCTCTGTTGTTTTCCTGCTGATGTCTATCATGTATTCTCTTCCTTGCTCCTCATTTTATTTCCATTTCTTTTTTCTTTCTTTTCCTCTTTTATTTATTTATTTATTTATTTATTTTTATTTTTTGCAACCTATGCAGATGAGTCTCAAGACAAGAAGATGATGAGTCCTAGGCATAAGAGGTGAGTCAGTGGGTGAGGAGCAAGTGGTCGATGGGCTGCTTGCCAACAAACATATTGGTCGTGGAGTGGAGGTCTTTGGCCGATGAGATGCTTGGCAACAAATGCACTGGCCGTTGAGTCTGGGTAATGAGTCATCACTAGTCAAGGAGATCTCTAGCCGTGGGCACTAGCTGAGTTGTCACTAGTAGAGGAGACTGGAGGGCTGAGGAGAGTGAGCAACGAGCCCATGGCCATGGAGAGGAGGCTTTGGAGTCTTTCCCGCGGTGCCCATGGCCGTGGAGTCTAGTGTACGTGGCCATGGAGAGGAGGTCGTGGAGTCTAGTGTACATGGCCATGGAGTCCTGCCTGCGGTGTCCACGGCCATGGAGTCTAGTGTACGTGGCCGTGGAGAAAAGGCCGTGGAATCTTGCCCGTAATGCCCATGGCCGTGGAGTCCTGTGTACGTGGCTGTGGAAAGGAGGTCATTGGCCAGGCCTTGAAGTGTTCTGGTCGAAAAGCTTTACTTGTGGTGCACGGCTGACGAGGAGACCACTGGTCGAGGTGCATGGCCAAGGAGTAGCAGTCCTTCAGTGGGTGAGGAGATCTCGGCCGTGAGCTAGCCGAGGAGCCCAAGCCGATCCACTTCCTTGTAAGCATGGCCTACAGCAAGGCCACCGCTGGTTAGGGGTTGTCGACGACCACCCCAGAGGAGGCAGGAGACGCCGACGAGCCAATGGGTGGCTTTTGGCATACCTATTGTGCCACAGCGGGGCTGGGCCAAGGAGTTCTAGCTGATGCACTTCCGTGCGTGTGGCCGCACAGTGAGGTCCCCGCCGTATGGGCGATCGCGGACCATTCCTAAGAGGAAAAACGGCACCGGCGGTTTAGCAGGTGACCACTGGTTCTGCTCTTACACTGCACTAAGGTGGGACCATGGAACTTCTAGTTGCCTGCTGCTGTATGCTATTGTGCGTGACCGTTTTCCTTCTGTCGTGGTCGTACGTTTCTCCAACAGAGGTAGATAACCGCTGGCTTGAATAGAAGGGGCTCACGGCTGGGCAGAGCTGTGTGTCCACGGGCTCTGTTGCACGTGGTGTCCATTCCGTATGCCGGCTCCATGGGGGTGGTTGGGACCATCCTGGAGAAGTCAACTAACATTGGCGCCGCCTATACGCTGTGCCACAGCGAGGTTGTGGCATCTTGGGTGAACGAAGTGCACCCATTACACTCCCCTGCATGGCACTGTGTCTGCCATGCATGGGCGAGACGTGCAGTGTAATGTGCACAGTGGCCTATCAAGTGTTTGTCACGCACTGTGCATTAAAGTGCACAGTACTAACCCATGTACTCTCCCCTCTTTCTGTAGTAGTGTTTTACTTAAAAGCGCATGAAGTGGTGGGCACTATTTGAGCTCAACTGGCCAAGGAGTGTGGGACCCTAGCCCTACATGTTGGATATAAAAAGTATTCAAGCACAATGCACTTTTAACCGCCTGGGCAAGGAAAGGTTCACTTGCCTCATTTATGCAGTAGTGCTTTTTATAAGAATAAAATTGGAAAGGCTGAAGATACTTATCTGGAAAACTTTCATCTGATCCTTCGAAGACTATTTAGCGTGCCGAGAAATCTTCCTTCTTTTGCTTCCGGCTGGTCCTCAATCGGTATTGTTTGGTGCCCCCGATAGTGGTCCGATGCGGCTGTACGGTGTCAGTGTGTACATCTATGACAATGAACAGTATTTAAATGTAAAAAAAAAATAAGAAGAGATAAACACACAAATTTACGTGGTTCGGCACTAGGCCTACGTCCATGGGGGTTTGGGGAGAGGATATTCCACTATAATATGTTTGTTTACAGTCTTTTATAACCTTTTATTTCTCATTGTACAATAGAAGCTGGAGATCTACTTGCTGGAGAAGTTGTTCTCTCTGGAGCTCTCTGTCCTGAGGTTCAAGAAGAAGTTGAAGCCAACCCAGTTTGTAGGCACCCTGTCTCTTTTATTTGACCCTCTACTTGTGTGCACCTCGATAGTGGTAAGGTCTGCTTGGCGTGTCTAACCCTATCATGGTCATTGCCACTAGCTCATGACCATATTAATGGAGATTTATAAGTAGTTAAGTGTGTTTTGGTGGAGTGATCTAGCTCCTATATATGTCACTTCTCAACGTGTGTTTCCTTATGCTTAAAGTACTACTCCTCCCCCCCACCAAAAAATAAAATAAACGCGCATGTGTTCATGCTTACTGCTAGAAAAGATCAGATCAAGGCGGAATAATTCCCTATGTATGGATCGAAATGTTTATTTGATGTTCTCTTTATATATATAATGTGTGTTAAGCTAGAATTAATGTTGCGTATTGCACATGCAGGACATGATATTAATAGATCATAGCTTTCAACATCATGTAAATTAAGTAAATTTAAACGATCCAAGCTAGCTAACAAAGAATGGTAATTTATATGATCAGTTAGAATTGTCTAGGCGGTACGTTATATCTAACTAGTAAACAACCCCGGCCGGCCGCTGAATGCATGCAAATTAGGTACTTAGCTAAACACCGAACGATCGAGCTAGCTACTACTTATAATTACCCAGTTTTCCAGTTTCCAACGTACGTGATATATATTCTGGATAAGTTATGAGCAATACCAAGTGTTCAATAACTAATAATTGCTGATCTTTCGGAAATAATTATGTTCATGATTTTGTTCCTATATATATATAAATTCAAATGTTTCTGGTCTCTTAATTCGTCTCTCTCTTCGATCTATTGCCGTTCCAAGCAAGATAAATCTGGCTAACAACAAGAACATCGACGTCATTACGAAAGTCTTCGATTATTATAAGTCCACCAAATCTCCGCGTACGTACCACGAAGGACAAGAGGTATGTAGCGCAATCTCGTGAAAAAACCTTTTCTTAACTTTCGAAGTGGGGTATCTTGACATGTCATATATATATATATATATATATGGACGGCGGCGGTATCTTAAGGAATATATATTTTTAAGGAATAAAATTGGTTTTCTTAACCATTGTCATGCAAGTGTGTGTGTTGAAAAAAAAAAAAAAAGGTCCAGTTGGTAGGAATTAAAATTTTATGAGTTTATACACGATTATTAAAAAGTATTTGAAATGGCCGAAAATTAAGTACTGATTCTATATATAAGCTGGGTGGCCACATTTTTTCTGTTTATATATATTGATATAAAAACTAAGATGCCTTTTCCATGCATTAGAGCTCTCTCCTAGTGGGCTTCGAAAATTTCAAGCATGAAGGTTGTTGAAGAAAATTATGCGGATACAGTAATCTAAAAAATAAATACGATTTTGAGGCGTGTAGAACACTATCTTTAAGGTGATAATTGCCCCCACTCAAAAGAGTTTGCTATCAGGTTACAAGCAATTCACCTCTAGGATACAACAAGGTCACAAACTGCAGATAGCAATTCTGAAGTTTTTTCTTCAGAGTTTCTCTACAAAATTACGTAAGTGACTGAAGATATGAGAGAATGGAATGAATAAATTCGTGAGTCTTATCCTCTATTTATAGAGAATGAAGTGACACCATGTGAAAGATTACAACTATTAACTTGTGATTTTTCAACTGACAGTTACTGGTTTAAAGGTCATGATGTTTCACTTAAATACCAAAGGGGTATGGCTGGTCGAGTGGTTGGACAACTCCCTTCACCATGGGAGGGGTCACTGGTTTGAAACCCACCTTCACCATTTCTGATGAATATATTTTGAAGTATTGCACCCATCCAAATGGGTCTTCAAACGGGCCGGTTAGACCCATGTGTTGTGCCTCTTCGGCCCATGCCAAGTATAGTGTCTCTTCAGCCCATGCGTGGTGCCTCTTTGGCCCAAGCATTGTGCCTCTTCGGGCCTGGGCCATGCGCCCCTTGGGCTAATTTCATACCTTGTTAAAATTAAACAAACAAAGTGTAGCTATGGTGGTTTGAACCCATACCCTATCCTATGATGAATATATTTTGAAGCATTGCACCCATCCAAATGGGTCTTCAAACGGGCCGGTTCGGCCCTTGCGTTGTGCCTCTTCGGCCCACGCCAAGCATAGTGTCTCTTCAGCCCATGCGTGGTACCTCTTCGGGCCTGGCCCACCCACCCCTTGGGCTAATTTTATGCCTTGTTAAAATTAAACAAACAAAGTGTAGCTATGGTGGTTTAAACCAATACCCTCTCCTTTGAAACAACACACCCTTACCATTGAACCAATGCATCTCTTGGAGATAATGATTTGCTAAAATAAATAATAACCCACATTCAATAAATTCACATATTTAATATCACAATCTATAATAAATATAACAATCCCCCACTTAGATTGCGATGTTAAATTTTCAATCAAATATTGATATCCTCATGCATAGAAAAAGGTATCTCTCGACTTAAACCTTCAATTAGTGTAAGTATCTCAAATTTTTAACAAAGTCAATGGTGGCTTAGGCTTAAACCAAGACTCTATATGCTAAGAACGGAAATACCACACACACGATTCTATCCAATTTTAGCAAGATAACTCACCAATTATTTGCACTAATCCATATGCTCCATCCTGGTATTCATGAACATTTACAAAAGTAAAGTTTGAACTTTTGCTAGACGTTATCCCCACCTTTTATGTTCACATAGGTAAAGTTCTTTTTTACGTCTCTGTTACTTTAGACACTTATACAACTATTGAACTTCATTAAGATAATACTCATCCTACATTTAGGGTAACAGCCAGCACTGACCATCCTGGAAAGGTTTCTTATTTAAATTAAATTTCAGTGTTATCCCAGCCATATAACTATAACTTGTTATTACCCATTAAACCTTAGACTATTTATTAATAGTGTAAGGTTGGGTTCCTATTACAGGTGACTTTTAAAAGAAAGTTTTCAAACACATTCCACTAGATGTACTATTGGACCCTATCTCTCAAGAGTCCATTTGTGAAAGGATCTGCCAAGTTTTTACTTGACCGCACATATACAATAGTGATAATACCATCACTTATTAATTGTTTGACATATTCATGTCTCAAGCTAATATGTCTAAATTTTCCATTATAGACCTTACTATAAGCCTAGACATAGTAGCTTCACTATCAAAGTACAAAGAAATGGGTGACATTGGTTGTCGCCACAACTTTATGTCAAATAACAAATTCCTCAGCCATTATGCCTCTTTGCCCGCTGTCGCCAAGGCTACAAATTCATATTCCATTGTAGAATATGAAATACATGTCTGTTTTTTAAAAACCCATGAAATAGCTCCACTACCAAGGGTGAAAACCCAACTAGACGTAGCCATATTATCACTTGCACTAGTAATCCAACTAGCATCACAATATCCTTATAGTACAACAGAAAAATTGGTATAATACAATCCTAACAAACTAGTTCCTTTAAGGTACCCAAGGACTCTACCAATTGCTTTCCAATGCTCCGTACTAGGATTACCCGTATATCTAGAAAGTTTACATACTGCAAAGGAAATATCTGGCCTACTGCAATGCATTGCATACATTAAACTACCAATTGCACTAGCATATTCTAACTGAGCAACCACTCTACCAGCATTCTCAATTAATTTAAATGAAGAGTCATATGGGGTATTTGCTTATTTAATTCCTAAGTGTTGAAATTTAAGAAGCATTTTCTCAACATAATGAGATTGACATAAAGCATAACCCCCACTATTTTTCTTTACTTTGACACCCAAAATAGTGTCAACTTCATTAAGATCCTTCATTTTGAACTTTGAAGATAAATACTCCTTAGTTTCAGATATTCCTTCCATATTTGTTCCAAATATAAGCAAGTCATCTACATAAAGACATATTATAACACCATAACAATTCGTGAATTTAGAATAAATACACTTATCAGCATTATTATGCCTAAATCCATGAGATAAAATTACTGAATCAAATTTCTCATGCCATTGTTTTGGTGCTTGCTTTAATCCATACAATGACTTAATTAATTTGCAAACTTTCTTTTCTTGTCCATGCATAAAAAATCCTTCGGGTTGTTCCATATACACATCTTCATCCAATTCACCATTTAAGATAGCAATTTTAACATTCATTTGGTGTACATATAAGTTATATATTGAAGCCAGTGCCATAAGCACTCTAATGGATGTAAATCTAGCCACTGAGGCATACGTATCAAAATAGTCTATATCCTCTTTTTGTTTAAAACCTTTGGCTACTAATCTGGCCTTAAAAGTTTGAAGAGACCTATCTGTATTGTATTTTCTCCTAAATACCTATTTACAACCGATAGGTTTTGATCCAGGAGGCAAGTCTACTAAAATCCAAGTATTGTTTGACAATATTGAGTCCATTTCATCATTTATTGCCTCTTTCCAAAATGAAACATCTCTAGAAGTCATAGTTTCTTTAAATGTTTTTGGATATTCTTCTATATTTAATAGAATGGGTATCTTATTTAAAACATCATTTCTATTTCCTTCCAAAAGGAAAATAATAGTCTGAGATGACACAAAATCTGGATCCAAGTTTCTCTCTTTTCTAACTCTTTGACTTCTTCTCGGTTCAGTTAATGTGTCAGGAATTATGTGATATAAGTTCATTTAGGAAATGATTTGTTATCATTTAATGTTTTAGATTTTGAAAGCTTCAGGAGTCGATTGTTTTATTATTGAATATAAGTTCATCGATCTTAGAGATTCTGAAAAATGATTCTTATATAATTTAAGATTTTAGAATTGCAGATTTGAAGGAGTGATTTGTAATAAGATTTGAGTTTTTAGTTCTGCAGGCTTTGTGCTAGCTGGATTTATTTTGGAGATTGGTTAGTCTGTGACCATTAAAATAGGGTTGATCAGAGTTGAGATATTGATATAGGGATTTTCAAGGGGATTATTTCTTTGGGGAATGAAGGTATTGATCCAGTTTGGATAATGATTGTTGTTAGTTCGAGGTCTTAGTGGCAGGTTTTGGGATTTGATCCATATCAAATTTAAGGATAATAGTTGGTGCAGATTCAGGAAGGAATTCTTGGTGATATTGAGGAAAGTGTGTAATAATTCATGGTTTTGGGAGATCAAGAATTTTCTACCAAAATGTGGTAAGAGTTTTCTGGTTAGTAGGTGTTGGGCTACCTTGTACTCAACGGTGTTATTTTGTGATATAATTATGGATTCAAACCTTATGTTGATCTTAAGGAATTAGTGGTGATTTGAAATTTGAGATCATACTTGTAATTAGAGATTAATCATTTGGTGGTGCAAATTATGCTTACTGATGGATAACTTTGGAAATGGCCATTAGGTAACCAAAGTGTAGTATACAACAAAGGTTTGGAAGTTATACCATAGGAGTCGATTGAGATTAGCGCAATTCATGTTACGAAAATAATAATGATTGGACTTTTCTGAGTGTTGTATTAATGTTTTTGTGGAAATGGAGATTTTGGATTACATGGCTGTCCTAGGAGTACTAGACGTGAGGTGCCATTGGAAGACTAATGCGAGTAAGATGGAATCGCCTTTGGGAGTAGACTTAAGAGAACTGTACCCATAGTTGTTTGGGCGTTAGTGATGGTATGTTTGTCTTAAGCGTGTTCTAGTATGTATCTTGTAACTGCTTTAGCGTTAATGTTTGACCTTACAAATTTTGACGACAAAATTTTATTTTAAGGAGGGGAGGATGTGATACCCCGTATTTACATGTATTTTGACTAAGTAATTATTGTATTTATTAAGATGATGAGCTTTCTTGTTTTAAATTTTAGATGATTTACGTTATATTATTTTAAGATTTTTAACTGTTAATTTAATGTATTTTCTTGTTATTAATTATTGTTCATTATTTAAATTGCTCTTTATTTTAAATTAGTTTATTGTTGGATTTAATTATTTTATTTTCATTTAATCACTACGTTTAAATTATTTTATTTAACTTGCTGCTTTGAAATATTTTTCGTTGGATCATTTGTGTGACCCAATATGTGAGGATTGGACCTCATTTCTTTCCCTCACTTTTTCTTTTTCCTTTTTTCTTTTCCTCTTTTTCTTTTCTTTTTCTCCTAATTTTCTTTTTTCTCCTCTCTCTCTCTTCTCCCGCACGCAATTTCCTTCTCTCTCTCCCCGTCCTTACGCCGTCCACCACAGCACCGCCATGCGCCACCCACTTTAGTCACCGCCCCTCCCATTCATCTCCTAACTGGCCGGTGATCTCACCCATCCGATTTCAGCCCCTCTCGTGCCACCATCAGCCCCCACGCACGGCTTCAAGCCGCGACATCGCTTGAGCTCACGCACCGCCGTCGCGTCGCCTTTTGCCACCACCTCTTCACCACATCACTAGCTACCCCCCAGGTACCTAACCCACCCATCCTCAGCTCCGATTCACCACCGATGAAGTCCATTCAACTTCATTTTCGTTTTGGACTTTTTGGACTTCAACCGCCCTCTACGCCACCACCCATGGCCAACCACCACCACCATTAGTTTCACCAACATCCCTAGTAATATCAAGTCTTCGTTTGTCTCCATTCCAAATCTAGCATTTTGAGACCCATGGCCATAGGGCATTTTGCACTGTTACGTTGTTGTGCCGCCACTTCTATCACCTCCGTGATCCTTCGAAAATTATATTGTAGCACTGTAAGTATTTTTCCAAAGTACTTTTGTGATTTAAATGTATTTTTGTACTAACTCATTTTTATTGTGATCTGGTTGATTGTGCCGAATTGAGTTCGAGGAGTAAGCGGGTCGAATGGATTGGAGGATGGAGTTGTTTGTGTGACTGGATTATGTTGTGATTTGTTGATTGTTGGATATTGTGTCATTTCATATACATTGCATATTTGCACGCATGATTATGTTTATAACTGAAAACTGAATTTTTGCATAATTGCATACATGTTCATGTGTATACTTGAAATACTAGGTTTTCATATGAGAAATGATTTTGAGTATGTTTGAAATGATTGGATTGACTGATTTGAGAGAAAGGAAAAGAGACTATAGGGATGGTGGTAAAGTCCCGCCCGTGATTCCCGTCTACGGTGCATGCGGTAGGGATGGTGGTAAGCAGGAATGGTGGTAGAGTCCGCCTATGATTCCAGCCTACAGTGCTTTGATAAGTACCTCTTGTGTGAAAATGAACTGTAGAGATGGTGGTTAGCAAGGATGGTGGTATAGTCCTGCCTGTGATTCCGGCCTACGGCGCACGTGGTAGGGATGGTATTAAGCAGGGATGGTGGTATAATCCTGCCTGTGATTCCCGCCTATGGTGCATGCGATAGGGATGGTGGTAGAGTCCCGCTTGTGATTCCCACCTACAGTGTCCGATAAATGATTATGTTGTCAGTTTATGATTTAATGGTTACGAGCACATTTTCTGGAAAAATGACAGATATTATTCATGGCGTGTTTTTGGTCAAATGAGGTTTTTGGCATGCGTTGGAAAATAATCATTTTCGGAGAAAATGAGGTTTTGGGTCACATTTGTGTTTCTTCATGTACTCATGTTTGTTGGTTGCATTAATGCATTTTTATCTCTTGAGTTGCTTAGTTGATTACTTGCTGAGATTCATAATCTCACGGTATTTGATACCTTGCAGTACCATTTTATGGTATCGTAGATTTTGATGCAGATGAGGACAAAGAGACTGAGGATTCGACTCTGCCGGAGAAGTGATTTGGGATCACTTGCTCATGTATTGGGATTTGTCTCCCACTTTTTGGCTATGTATTTGGTTTGTATTATATTTATATTAGATAATTGTATAACCTTTTAAAGGCAATTTATTTTGGATATCTGTATTTAAATATTTGGTACTTAGTTGGCTAACTCTTAATTAACTGCTGTAACTTTTGTTGTGCACTTCTTGCATGTTGCACACACTTGAGCACTTATTGTTGGGATGCGTGACCCGTGTTGTCATTATCCTGACGACACGATCCCACGTTTCCGTACGTGGGAGTCGGGGCGTCACAAATTATACAATTCATTTTCCGACTCAAGTTAGACTCTAGTGTTTGAGTAGGATCTGAAACTACTTTAAAGTCATTATAGAATTTATCTTCAATAAATTCCATATCCTTTGATTCTACTATAACGTTAGAATCCAAATCCAAAAGTCTATAGGCTTTTGAATTCTCAACATATCCTATAAAAACACTCTTGATTGCCCTTGGACCTAATTTTGTTCTTTTTGGCTCTGGAACTCTATAAAAGGCTAAACAGCCTCATGCCCTTAGGTATTCCAGATTTTGTTTCCTACCTTTCCACAATTCATATAGTGAAATTTTGAATTTCATAGAAGGTATTATATTATGCAAATAACATGTTGTGAGCAATACTTCTCCCCACAAATTAAAAGACAATTTTGCATTCAAAATCATAGCATTTACCATATCAACTAATGTCCTATTTTTTCTTTCTGCTAAACAGTTTTGTTGTGGGGAATAAGGTGCACTAGTTTTATGTATTATGTCATTCTCCTCACATTACAAAGAAAATTCAGTAGGAAAATATTCACCACCTCTGTCACTGCGAAGAATCTTAATTTTCTTTTCCTTTTGATTTTCAACAATAGACGTATAAGATTTAAACATATTGAAGGCTTCATCCTTACTTTTCATTAAATATACATATGCATATTTTTAAAAATCATCAATAAAAGTAATAAAATATATATTGCCTTTTCTAGTTAAAATACCATTTAATTAACAAATATCAGAATGCACAAGTTCTAATAATTGTGTATTTCTGTCTGTTTTAGGAAAATGTTTCTTTGTCATTTTTGCTTGAATGCAAATTTCACATTTAGTATCATGTCCATGATTATATGGAATTAAACTATGTTTAGACATAAACTTTAAATGTTTAAAATTCAAATGTGCTAAACGATTATACCACAAAGTAGAAGACTCAACAATATAAATAGAATCAAAACTTATTTTATTAATACTTAGTTTATACATTCCATCACAAGAGTACCATTTTCCAACAAACACTCCATCCTTGGAAAGAATTACATTATCAGACTCGATTACGGTCTTGACACC
Organism: Juglans microcarpa x Juglans regia; assembly: GCF_004785595.1. NCBI lineage: Eukaryota > Viridiplantae > Streptophyta > Magnoliopsida > Fagales > Juglandaceae > Juglans > Juglans microcarpa x Juglans regia. The sequence goes on from NC_054597.1 coordinate 32,728,842, forward strand.
TTTCTTACAAAACAAATTTGTCGATACAAGATTTCTCTTTATTTCTGGAACATGAAAAACATTAAGAAGATTAAGTTTCTTCCCAGAAGTGAGCTGAATTTCTACAGTTCCTTTTCCCACAACTTTTGCAGAGTTGTGATTTTCTATTAGTACTACATGTCCATCTGCTGCATCTTCATAATTTTTGAATTGAGATCTCTGATTGCAAACATGAACGGTAGCGCCTGAATCATACCACCAATCAGAAGACTCGATTGTTGTAGCCATATTTAACTCTGTAATCATAGTAATGTGCATTTCAGAGACCATGGCCACAATTTCTAAAATCTCATTTTCGATCAGATTTGCACTATTGGAATTGCCACTTTGTTTCTTGTATTTCTTCTTGTACCTACAATCACGCTTAAAGTTCCCCTTCTTTCTGCAATTGTAACAAGTTTTTATTTTGTTGGACTTGTCACCATTGTTGAAAAAATCATTAAATTTTCTCTTGTTTCCTCCAAAATTACATTGAAACTTATTTTTCTCATCAACAAGGTTCACTTTAGATCCATTTTGAGAAAATAATTTCTTATCACGAATTAGAGTTTCCTCTTCAATTCGTAAATGTTTTTGAATTTGCTCTATAGCGAAATCTTATGTTGTGTGCATAAGTTTCTTTCTATAATTATTCCAACTTGGAGGAAGTTTGGCAATAATAGCCCCAACTTGCAAAGGTTCAGAAACTTTAACATTAAGATCTCAAAGTTTATTTACCAAAACTTGCAATTCATGGACTTGATCCATCAAAGAAGTATTATCATTCATTGTAAATTCAAATATTTCATAATAAGGAATTTATTCGTACCTTGCTTTTCGGTTCTATATTTTAATTTCAATCCCATATCTCTTTTGGTGACTTGATTGATGTAAACAAGTCGTAAAGATGATCGCAAAGTGTATTTAGAATGTGTCCTCTACATACCACATCATCTTCTTCGCGCTTCTTGTGTTCTGCCTTGATTTGATCATTATCGTCAGGTTTGGGTTCTGGAAGTACTGACAAGTTCAAATCCAAAACATATGCAATCTTTAATACAGTAAGAATGAACATCAACTTGTCTTTCCAGCGATTCGTTCCATCAAACCTATCTAGTTTGACAAAGTCTTGATTCATCATCTTGAAAGTCTTCATATCAGATTATGATCTCATTGCGATTATCACCTTAAAATTATTGAAGAAAATTGTGCGGATACAGTAATCAAAAAAATAAATGCAACTTTGAGGCATGTAGAACACTATCTTTAAGGTGATAATTGTCCCCACTCGAAAGAGTTTGCTATCGGGTTACAAGCAATTCACCTCCAGGATACAATAAAGTCACCAACTGCAGATACCAATTCTGAAGTTTTTCCTTCTGACTTTCTCTACAAAATTGTGTAAGTGGCTAAAGATATGAGAGAATTGAATGAATAAATTTGTGGGTCTCATCCCCTATTTATAGTGAATGAAGTAACACCATATGAAAGATCACAACTATTAACTTGTGACTTTTCAATTGGTAGTTACTGGTTTAAAGGTCATGATGTTTCACTTAAATACCAAAGGAGTATGCCTGGTCAAGTGGTTGGACACCTACCTTCACCATTTCTGATGAATATATTTTGAAGCAGTGCACCCATCCAAATGGGTCTTCAAATGGGCCGGTTCAGCCCATGCATTGTGCCTCTTCGGTCCAAGCATAACGTCTCTTCAGCCCATGCGTGGTACCTCTTCGGGCCTGGCCCACGCGCCCCTTGGGCTAATTTCATGTCTTGTTAAAATTAAACAAACAAAGTATAGCTATGGTAGTTTGAACCCATACCCTCTCTTTTGAAACAACACACCCTTACTATTGAACCAATGCATCTTTTGGAGATAATAATTCACTAAAATAAATAATAACTCACATTCAATAAATTCACATATTTAATATCACAATCTATAATGAATATAACAAAAGTTGCATGGAATCTCATTGCAGGAAAATCGTTGTGGGCTCAGTTTTTTAAAGCAAAATATGTTAAGAATACCCATATATCTTTGGTTGCCTCTTCTAGTGGTACACGCGCTTGGAAGATGGTTGCTAGATGTATCCCGGATGTGTTGCAGTGTTCTCGTTGGAAAATTAAGTAAGGGAATGCATTTTTTGGAAGGATAAATGGCTTGACTCGATCGGGACATCTTTGTGACCAAATAAATGTGGTGGGGTATCCAGATTTAAGAAAAAAATAAAAACAAATAAAACATCAATCTACTTCATCGGTCTATTCAGCATTTTGAGGAATGATATGTAGTTGCACTTGATGAGTACAATATAAAGCATTCACATGATCTCTTTAATACGAGTCTCAACTCTCAAGCTGTAGTATTGCTCGCCGATCGAGTAATGAAAAGCAGCATTGCCGGCCACGTCATGTGTGTGCGCATTGATCACGATCGATCGATCGATGGTAGTCATGCATGCTGCATGCATGGTGTTTTCCTTTAATTTAAGTTCTTTATGCAAAACAGGCGTAGTATATTATACCCGGCCACACCCGAACTTGCACAAATGAAACCGTTTAATTTACACTAAAATTTAAGGAACTCTTCCCAATATTGCTGCGTTAAAGGAGAGCGATTCTTGAGTTCGTTTTAAAGGTGGGCGTTCGTTTAATTTTTTTGCTTGTCCATTACGTATGTACGTAAGTATATTATACGTTCAAAAATCTAACAAAGAAACTGCTGAGAAGGTTCGAGGAAGGGGAATTAAGCGCAAAAGAGACTCTGAAGTGAATCAGTCTAATTCGTTTAAATGTTAAGATAAGTATTTTAGATCATATATATATATATATAATATATGTAAATAGTAATAAAATAATTTACGATCAATAGTAACGAAATAGTAGCTATTTAATATATAACATACCCTGAATGGTATCGAACTGTTTGTGAATAGTAACTATTAAATGTTAACATACCCGCGGCCTCCAGATGTTAGAGCTTGAGGCCTTATTACACAAAGCATGGATGATGCACGCGTGTGAGATTTTTTTTTTTCCCCACAAGAAAGGACATGAAAATTGATCATGATCAACATATCTATAATATAATCCACCTATTAATTAATAATTGAAGAAAATTAATTAATGCACTATAAAAAAAGATGACATCACAAGTTAATCCACTTCCTGCATTTTATCAAGGTCACATTACATGCAGATATATGCTGCCTGATTACCATTGAGAGCGAGCGAGCTGCTAGCTAGTCAATTAAATTAAGTACTAGTACTTTTTAGTTATTTCAAACCTTTTAATTTCCAAGCCGTTCTCTATCTTTTGCTTCGCTAGTTAATTAATTAACTAGCGAAGCAAAAGATGGAGAAAATCATGAATACCGCGTCCAAGATTAATACTAACTAGGGTATCGCATGATAATATTCCACTTCGATCACAGCACGTGGAGCTTAATATTCACGGAGGGCACGCGCATACGTAGTACGTACGAAGAAACAGGCCGCTGATCAGCACGAAATTAGAGACGTACAATATTAAATATATAGCAAGTTGCAAACCCTAATTTGGCAGCTCGTTCGTTCCAGGAAAATGATGCGAAATGTTCCCTGAATTGATCTAATGAACATCATCACCTATATATATATATATATATATGGAAGTACTAGTGCAAGATCAGAGACAACATGTTCATCAAATTCTAATTCCACCGTCCAAGCTTCTCGATCGATCCCTTACGATTATCATATATCACATCCTTCCTTAATTTCTTCGTAGAAACAATGTTCTTCCTGAGGAGAAACCACCTTTCGAGCAGTATTAATAGTAATATTATTACTACTGCAAAAGTGGTGATGGTTTTGTTCTTCATTTTCATGGTCATGCCTGATCTTGGTCAGGCCATCAGGCCGATGGGTGGTGGCACAAATCCAAAATACGGTGTGGAGAAGGCCGTCTCGTTTCCGGATCGTACTCCGGTGACACCTTCAGGGCCTAGTCCTTGCACATACATCCCGATTCGTGGAGAGCCCTGCCACGGCCATCACTAGCTAGTATAATAATCAATGCATGGATGCTTGATTAGCTGCATATATGGAGACTATATATCAATATTGGAGTACTTGATCTAGCAGCTTGTTGCATGCAGCATGCTTAATTCCTGATCTGCCTAATTAATTTGATTTTCATTGTTTGATCATGTCCGTATCGGAAATTAGAAAACGCATGATCTCGATCTACTTGATTTCTTGTACAGCATGCATGTCTCGTGTGTTTATAGTACTACTTTTAACTTTCTGAAGGCTTGATTATTGTAAACTAGTTAATTTATCAGATATACGGGTGTGTTGTATAATTAAAGCTGATGCAGATCTATATGTTAATTAATATTTCGATTTTATGTTCTTGATCTAATTGTTTCATCCTTGAAATATATACTAATATTGATCATAGATTAATTGTGCTTATATATCAGAAACAATGGTACTTTAGAAATTCGATCGGAGGCAAAATAAAAATAAATAAAACAAAATAAAATGAATGCATATATATAACATAATTAAATCACCAAATTAACAGAAAGAAGATTTTCAAAATGTACAATAACGCGTTTGTGCCACTACCATATATAGGTGCATGCATCGGCCGCCCGCGGGAGGGTCTATTCATTTCCGAGAAATTAATATGTGTGTGTATATATATATATATATATATATATAATATATGCAGCCACTATATATGTTAAAATGTTATAATGCTACTTGATACAGTCGTAAAGTACGCAAACGTCATACAATCGTTTTGAAAATTAAGAGTATAGTCTACTATTAAAAAATTAATTTTTTTTTTCATATGTATCCCATAGTTACTCACTTTTTCAAAAAGGCTACGAGACACTTACGCATTTCATTATTGTAAATATTATTTCTCATTTTATTTATATATATTTATAAAATATATAAGAGATGCGCGCAGTGACGGCTGTCACAGAAAATGCCTTCCCTTTCTCTGGGAGAAAGCGTGAGGTTCCAGTGCCTTTGTTCTATCAAAGGTTAAAGTCTCACCTTCTGTGAGCCTGTGTAAGTTTTCTTTTTTCTGTTACTAGTCTTTGGGTGGTGAGACGTAATGGAGGCTGACGATTTGGCATTACGATGGGAGAGGTTGCACCTTTCCAAAGAAGAGAACGCCTGTTTCCATTTCAAGTAGGAGGACACAAACAGAGAGGAAAAACGGGACAAATATTGTATAGTGGGGAAGGCTCTGACCGAGAAGGGAGTTAATAGCAAAGGTTTTAGGATTACAATATCTCAAATATGGAGGTTAGAAGGGTGGGTGACCTTTAAGGAGCTTGGTGAACAATGCTTTTTGATCGAGTTTCAAAAGATAGAAGACAAAGTAAGGGTCCTGAATGGACGTCCATGGTTCTTTGACAGACATCTCCTCACCACGATGGAGGTGGATGACAAGGTATCCATAGATGCATTGCAGTTTCGCTTTGAACTTTTCTAGATACAACTCCACAACCTTCCACTATCAGTCATGACAGAAGGTTTTGGAGAGCAGTTTTGTAGAGTCCATAGGCCCTGTCATTAGAGTTATGTAGAGGGAAATGGTCGTGCATGGGGGAGGTGTCTTAGAGTAAGGGTGGCTGTGGACCTCAACAAACCATTGTTACGAGGGAAATGGTTAAAGCTAGACGACAAGCAGCACTGGGTTTCTCTTAAATACGAGAGATTGCAAAATTTTTGTTTTCATTGTGGTGTTCTTAATCACAAAGGAAAAAGGTGTTTGAGATCACGTACTGCTCAACAAGGAGATACACAGCCCTCAACTCAGTTTGGTCCATGGCTTCGAGGACAACCCAGAAATACAAACATCTTTGATACCCGTAGATATGGTGGTTCTAAGGGCGGAAACAACCAACAGAGGGGTCAGCAAGGTGGAGAGGGCATTTTGGTCCAAGAAGTTTCACTGCACAATGTACTAGAGGTCTATCTGGAAAAGGTGGCAAAGAAAAAGGAGAAGGTGACAGGGGAAAATAAGGAAGGAGGATTTCGTGCAGGCCCATATCAGCCATCAACAGAGGGCAAAGCAGGAGTGGGAACTTCTAATGATCCATGCCTCGGGAACATGTTTAGAAGCCAGGAGGTAAGTCAACCCTCTTACCATGCATAGGCTACCTTTGTACAGGAGGGTGATAGGTGTTTAGAATCCTCTGTCCTCCAAGAAAACCATGGTCCTCACGTGGGGATGGATGCTGCAGCCAACCTAATATCAGGGACTTATAGCCCTCATGGACCTACGAGGGAAATAGTTTTTGAAATGGGAACGTGGGAAACCACTAAAGGCAGTATGGTAGCACCTACTGTTGAGGTTCGTGGTTTAAAAAAAATGATAAAAAAAAAGGGTGGTTCTGGATAATTTACATGGCAAAGATATTACCATGGCATCGGTTAATGTTAATGGTATGAGTACATTGAGGAAATGGAAAAGGAAAGCTCGTGAGTGTGTAACTAACACAGAAGGTAAGGGTAACTCGATCTTGGTTGACATCTCAAACTGTACTGCGAGGAACAAATATGCGAGGGGTTGTAAAAGGAGTTTACCTTTACAGGAATCTATCGCAGAGAAGACAAAGAGATGCTATGACACCAAAGGAATTCACATGGCTAAGGCAGAGGCTGGTTCCCAGCCCTACCATCATCAATGAGCATCTTGGTGTGGAAATGCCAAGGGATTTGGAACTCTCGGACAGTTAATGTCCTTAGGAACTTAACTAAGGAAAAGTACCCCAACTTAGTTTTCCTAGTGGAAACTAAATGCAAAAGGAATAGAATGGACGTAGTAAGGAGATGTTTGCAGATGGATGGGTGTTTTTCAGTGGATTGTGTGGGGCTTAGTGGGGGAATTGCTCTCCTTTGGAAAGAGGATTGGAGTGTTAAAGTCATCAACTATACAAGATGGCACATTAGTGCTTCAATCTAGGAGGAAGGAAGTGGACCAACATGGCAATTCACAGGTTTCTATGGACATCCTGACACAGGGTAGAGAAGCAGTAGTTGGCAATTGTTAAAGATGCTCAAACCAACTAGTTCTATAGCTTGGTTATGCGCTGGGGATTTTAATGAGATCCTCCACCAAAGTGACAAGATAGGTGGAGCCAGTAGACCGTACAAATAGATTTAGGAGTTTAGACAAGCTGTGGAATGTTGTGATCTCAATGACATACAATCACATGGGTAGGAGTTTACTTGGTCGAATAATAGAAATGACAGGGACTTTACAAAAGAAAAAATTGATAGAGCTCTTGGAAACAAGGAATGGAATGATCTCTATATCCATGGTGTATGCAATGTTCTCCCTGCCATTAAGTCTGATCATTCTCCCTTATCAATTAGTTTACATAACACCAATCATGGGAGGAAGAAACGAAGATGGTGCTTTAGATATGAGATGGCCTGGGAACTGAAGGAAGAATGCCAGCAGGTGGTGAGTGAGGCATGGCAGAAAACTTATACAACAGATTGTAAGGCCAAATTACTAAGGGCCAAGCTTGAGCTATGCCAAAAGGATCTTTTGATTTGGCGGCAGACGCTTGAGCAACAAGAAGATATGGTTATCACAAAGGGGAAACAAAGTATTGGCCACTTTTAAAACACTGGTACAGGTGAGCACTTAGCAACTATGAAACATATTCAAGAGAAGGTGGTATCCTCCATAACAGCAAATGATATCAAGTGGAAGCAAAGAGTGAAGCAACACTAGCTCAAGCATGGGGACAGGAACACTCAATATTTTCACATGCAGGCGAGCCAGAGAAGGAAGATCAATGCAGTCAAAAGCATGGAGGATTCTCAAGGAAGATATGTCACTAAACAGTCAGAAACTGGAGAGGTCTTCACAGGTTTTTTCTCCACTTTATTTTCTACTTCCCACCCTTCATCTGTTGAGCACTGTTTGCATGCAATGGACACTAAACTAGAGATGGACATGAAGGTTTGGCTTTTAAATCCTTTCACAAGGGAAGACATCACACTAGCTGTATTTCAAATGAATCCTTTAGGGTCGCCAAGTCCTGATGGGTTCCCTGCTCAGTTCTATCAAAAACACTGGGAGGTAGTTGGTGAACAAGTGTGCAGTTATCCTCTTAACTTTCTTAATCGTGGTGGCTCACTCAAGGATGTTAATGATACATTTATTTCTCTTATCCCCAATGTTCAAAGCCCCAAAAAAGTAGCTAATTATAGGCCTATCAGTCTCTATAATGTATTATACAAGATTGTGTCTAAAACCATTGCAAATAGACTGAAAAATATACTGCCCTAGATCATTGCCCCCAACCAGAGTGCATTTGTACCTGGAAGGCTCATATCTGATAACACCCTGGTAGCCTATGAGATTCTACACTCTATGAACTCTAGAATGAAAGGCCAAAAAGGTTTTATGGCCCTTAAATTGGACATGAGCAAGGCCTATGCTAGGGTTGAGTGGAAATTCATTGAAGCCATCATGATCAAGCTAGACTTTCCTGTACACTGGATCCATATCATCCAGGCTTGCCTCAATTCTCTATCTTACTCTATTCTTGTAAATGGAGAACCTCAACAGCTAGGACTGTTCATCCGAGTTCCGACCCTAGAATCCGAGTATACCCAGACCGGAACCAGAGTTTCAAATTCGAGCCGAAACCCGGACTGGGTTAGCCCGGGTCGGAACCCGGAACCCTTTTTTTTTTTTTTTTTTAAGTTTGAATATTTTGATATCCAATTTCAATCCAATCCAACATTAGTAATTTTTCCATAAAAATGAAGTAATGATTGGAAGTACCTTTAGGTACTTGAGCTGGCTACAGTAAACGAGTCTAAGAGAGAAAGCTGAAGCACGAGCCACCTATTAAGGAAATAAAATCCAAAAAGAGAGAAAGCTAGATTAACAAACTGAGAGAAGCTAGATTACCAAAGCAAGGGTGCTGGTTCCAGAATAAGGTCCAGGAGACGGCGCCATCAGAAGTTTCTTCTTCTTCGGATCTATGCGTGCAAGCGAGAGAAAACAGAACAAGACCACTGTTGGATTTAATTAAAAAAAAAAAAGGTTCCGGGTTGTAAACTCGGGTTCTGGATTTACAACCCGGTACTCGGACAGGGTTAACCCAGGTATTGCAACCCGGGTTTCGGCCCGGATTTGTTCCGGACCGGAACTCGGAGTTGGAATCCGGTCTTCTAGGTTTCGGACCAGGCCAGGAAAAAATTCGATCCGGATGAACAGTCCTTCAACAGCATTTTTTGCCTTCTAGGGACCTAAGACAAGGGGACCCCTTGTCCCCTTATTTATTTATCTTATGTGTAGAAGCTCTCACTTCTCTTCTAAATCAAGCTGAGGCATGTGGCAACTTAACTCCTGTTTCAATTGGTAAAGGCCCAATCACAGTGAATCACCTTTTCTTTGCTGATGACAGCCTCTTATTCTGTCAAGCAAGGCATCTGGAAATCAAATGTGTGCTTAATATCCTTGAGCTATACGAGAAAGGATCAGGACAGGTACTAAACAAGGACAAATCTGCCATTTTCTTTAGTAAGAACACTGCCCAAGTAACTCAACAACAGATCTTGCAACTAGCAGGTGTCCAATCCACTTCTAGTTTTGAATGATACCTGGGCTTACCTGCTTTGGTGGGTAGGAAAACGATTGCCTCATTCCATTCCCTAATTGACAGAACCTGGACTAGAGTTACTAATTGGAGGACTAAGTTTCTCTCTGCAGCAGGAAAGGAGATTTTGCTCAAGGCAGTCCTCCAAGCCATCCCCACCTATGTAATGGGAATGTTTCTGCTACCAGCATCTATTACCAGGAAGTTGAATTAGATTCTTAGGAAGTTTTGGTGGGGATTCAATGAAGACTCCTCCAAAATTCAGTGGGTTAATTGGAAGCAACTCGGTGGCAGCAAGGAAATAGGAGGGCTTGGGTTTAGAGATCTCAGATGCATTAATTTTGCTTTACTCTCAAAGCAGGGATGGAGGATCCTTCAAAATCCAACATCCCTAGTGGCATAAATATTAAAGCAAAAGTATTTTAACAAAGGTGATTTGCTTGAAGCAAAGTTGGGGGCAGGGCCTTCCTTTGCATGGAGAGGCATACATGCTGGCTTAACACTATTAAAGAAAGGTCTCCTACGGAGGGTTGGAAATGGCCAAAAGATAAACATTTGGCAAGACAGATGACTACCTTCATTACCTGCCCAAAAGATCTTGACTCCTCGAGAAGCAGATTGCTGGTGTGACAAAGTTAGTGATATCATTGACCCTCAACTGAAGCAATTGCAGGAATCTCTCCTCTTTGAACTTTTTACTCATCAGGAAATAAAGGGCATCAAAGCTATTCCCATCAGTTTAGGGGGGAGAGAAGACAAATTAATATGGTCGTTTACTCCTAATAACATATACACAGTCAAAAGTAGATACCATCTCAGCAAAGAAATGGAAAGAGAGCAAGAAGGGGAATCACCAGGCAGAAAAAGGGACTGCCAAGTGTGGAGGACAATTTGGAAACTGAATGTACCTCTTGCCACCAAGGTGTTTATATGGAGAGCATGTAGTGAGGCCCTCTCCACTCTGGCTAATCTGAAAAGGAGAAAGGTAGTAGAGGACGACCTCTGTCTAATATGCAACCAAGAACCTGAGACATCTGGCCATGCTTTATGGGGATGTATTGGTGCTAAAGACGTGTGGTGTCAAGGTCCAAAGAAAGTGCAGAAACTATCTCTCCAAAGTGATTTGATTTTCAATGTTTGGGCAGGCCTGGTTGGCACTCTTGATCCAGTGGAGCTAGATGAGGTTGCAGTCACAATGAGGGTGATATGTCTAGAAGAAATGACTGTTTGCATGGGAAAGGTTTTAAACACCCACAGGAAGTCACAGATCAGGTCAGGACAGAACTTTTCTCTCATAAGGAGGCCCTCAAACAGGAAACTGGTCTTAATTCAAAGCCTCTGGCAAAGGCTCATAGATGGACAAAATCTACAGTAGGGATTCTAAAAGTCAATTGGGATGCAGCTGTGTAATCGAGGGAAGAGAGAATTGGCATAGGTGTACTCATCAGAGACCATCAAGGTCTTGTGATAGGCGCCCTTCGTGCTAACAGAATCTTAAGAGGCAATGCTTTTGATGCGGAAGCCTATGGGCTCCTTATGGCAACTGTCTTTTGCAAGGATCTTGGATTAAGGTAGTTCTGCCTGGAGGGGGACTCAAAACAGGTAGTGGACATACTGAACCAAGATAGTTCCAATTGGAGCATGGGTGGATGTCTCATAAAAGATGCCAAAACTATTCTAAATTCGGCTGCTGATTGGTCCGTTTCACACGTATATCGTGAGGCTAATATGGCAGCTCACATGTTAGCAAAGGCTACACTCGATTGCATTGAAGATGTTTATGATATTGAGATATGTCCAACCTATATTCTTCCTTTGGTTACTAAGGATATGAGTTAATCTGATTCCTTTACTTTGTACTATCAAGTTTCATGTAAGTGTTTGATGTTGATTAATGAGATCAGGTTTATTATCACAAAAACAAAAATGTAATTGAATTAATTACGTAAGCGGTAGATCTAGGCAATATTACACCCACATGCACCATATATTATATATATATATATATATACACACACACACACACACAAACGCCTTTATCTCATTTTCCTCATCCATTTTCATAAAACCTAATAAAAAAACAATATTTGTCAAAACAATTTTTTGAAATGTTTTCAAGAAATTATGTATATATTCACAGGACAAAATTCCTCCCGAAAAATTACTATATTGGAATATGAGTCTTTGTTCTTTTTTCCAGCGTCAGGAATCAGAACTATTTCCACAACAAAATAGATCGTATAGTGTGATGTTTAATTCTAGATCAAATTAATTGTCCGGTAATATAACATTAATCAACTGCTTGTTTCCTGCACTACAACATAATTGCTTTTTAGTGACAGTTGGAAAATTGTGCAGTCCCCAAACCGTCACTAAAAAGTATTTTCTGTGACGGTTTTTGGTAACCGTCACTAAAGACAGATGAGTTTTTTTTTTTTACGTTCGAACGTCACATCTACGTTTGAACACTGTGGCTACCTAGTGTGAACATGAAATGTTTGGGCGCCAACGTTCGAACGTTAGTAAGTAACGTTCGAACATTAATTATAAATTTAAATTAAATATGACACTAATTTAAAAATGATGTGGTTTTTATAGTGCATAATTTATGAACAAGTCTAAAAAATTGTAATATATATTTATACACACAATTTGTAAAATGTAATTATATATTTATATGTATAAATATATTTATGTTTATATATATTTGAAGTGAAGTCATTTAGTATTAAAGTTGAAAAATCAAACATTAAAAAAGATTGAGAATTGAAATTAAAAAACAATAGATATATTAAATAATATTGTTTCTTACATATATTAAAAGCAAAATACAAAATATGATAGTATTTCGTAAACAACACTCGGCCAAAAGCATTGTTCACGAAATTCATACTTCGTATCTTCTCAGTCAAGCTATCAACCTTCTCGTGGGGATACTTACACGATGGACTATCTCGGCAACAGACTCCTCTACAACCATGATCTGTCGATCGATATGTGTAGTCAACTGTGAGATCACCCCATCAACCCAAGCAGGTAGCGCATCTCCTGTAGATATAATCGTTAGCTGCTTACTACTACTCCCCACACCGAGCCCGGACTACGTCGGAGGAGCTAGATCCGCTACAGGGGTGGCTGACGTTGAGGATACCCCTTCACCTGTCCAGTGCTACGTCGATACGTGCTCATGTCGAAGGGGCTCATCTGATCTATGACCCCCTCCTCCGGCTGGAGTGGCACTCTCCAAGCAAGTAATAGCAGGCTAATGATGACACCGTATGGGAGGTTGTTCATGGAGTCGATGCTCTCCTCGTAACAGATCCTCTCAAAGATGCACAATGGCAAATCGATGGGATCTCCACATGCCACTAGTATAAAAAACTATGCCCAAGTCTGAGTAAATGTGGTCTTATGTGCCACAAGATCTAGGTTTGTTGCAACAATAAGCTGCAACATACGGAAGAAAGGTAGCAGATGTATTTGGTTAAAGGTGTTCTTCTTCTTGATCTAGTGCGGTCTCTCTCAGTGAGGATGTAGAAATCCTCGTCTCGGTCATCATCCTGAGCCTCACAGTCAATAGCCTCAGCCTCTGATTGGCCTGCATCTCTGGCAATAGCTACTGGCCCAATTGGGCCAGTAGATGATACATAAGTGCCTACATCTGCATAGAGTGTGTCGTGTGCAGATGTAGATGTGCGAATGACAGCTGTGTTGCCAGTCTGAGAATCAGTTGTAGTCGATGTCTCAACTACTCGACGAATCCCGAGGAGCTTGGCGATCACATCCAATGAAATCTCAAACGACACACCGCGTACAATCATGGTGTGAGAGGATGCATCCTGAGACATAGAGCACATCCCATATAGAACTCCTAAACCATTGAGGGGTATACCTTCCCCTCAATGTGCAGATATTTCCCCAGCCTTTACTGATGAACACATCTCTGCTCCCATCTGAGCTCGTCGAACTCATAGATCAGGACCTCTTGCTCCACCATAACAGTTAGCCCCAATCCGAGCAGTGTCCTCAATGGCTCCTTCCCTCCCCTGTTTCCTCGTATGCAAAGGATAAGCCATATCCTAAAAATAGAAAAGAAAAACAAATTATGAGTACTATTGATGCATCTTTCATATTACTTTTAAAATGTTCTACATTAACGTTCAAACATAATATAATATACACGTTTGAACGTTAAGGGCATAACGGATAAGAATTTTGAAATGTATTGTATTCGAGTGATCCCTTCCAGTTCGACTGTATGGTTTTTACGTTTGAACGTTAATAATTTACATTCCAACATATGTTTTTTACGTTCAAACGTATGATTTTAGTTCGAACGTATGTTTTTTTAAGTTCGAACATATGTTTTTTTACGTTCGAACGAAAATTATTGACTTCTGCAACGTGGAAGCCAAACGGAAGATAAATTAAAAAGTTGTACGTTCGAACATTAACATTAGACGTTCAAACTGTCAAAACGTTCGAGCATTCTCTCGAAATGTTCGAACGTAGTTCCAGAATGTACGACCCTTGGGTGCACAAACGAGTTACGATTTAATTGATAGAAAGTTGGGTAAAGTTCAGTAGTATGTGCTAAATAATTGCCAGGAGATTCATGACCATCTTAGGTATGTCGTTGCATGCTTCGAATAATTCTAGTTTCTTGAAGTTTAACTATAACTGTTATGCTTAAAATATACTTCTTTTGCACTTATATACAGTGAGCACATGGACAACGTAGAATGAAAGGCGTGGAGAATATAGAGGCAAAACACGAGGAAGAATTTTTCGGATGGTTTGAACAACGTGTATGAACTAAAATTATATATATGTTACCTTTTGAAACATTTAACTCTAGGTAACTTTTAATAAATATATACTATTTCAATTGTTAGATTTTGGAATAACGTGCTCGTGATCTCGGATCAATTTCTCCTTAATTGTATGCATTGGTCTGTGGTCCCTCAAGTAGAGCACTTCGATACACTGCATGCACGGTTTAAGGTTATAGATTCCATACTCTAGATCGTGAACGTAATAGAAAGACTCAGAACTCTGGTTTGTTGGTCGAAGGGAGTCATAGAACTGATGATATTGACTATTATGGTGTCATACGTGATATTATCGGATTGAAATATCTGGGTAAATTTGTAACATATGTCTTTAACTATGATTGGTGGGATCTAGGCGATGGTCGGGTTTCGATACATAAGGATAATCAATTTACAAGTGTCAATACTGCATCTAAATGGTACGAAGATGATCCATTCGTAGTGGCTTGTCAAGCTACCCAACTCTATTACTTAATTGATCTAATGAAAAGCGCTAATAAAGATAGTTGAGAGATAACTTGGGGAGTCGTACAAAAATTTATCCTTCGAAATAAATATGAAGCAAGAACTAGTGCAGATTACGAGAATAGTAGAGATGAACATGACACTCCGATTGTAGAGGCATACCAGGAACATGGAGAGGGTATTAACTTGTTTGTTGACCTCGGTACACTCGAGTTGCTCCCCTTCTATAGAGATGACGTCCCACCCTCCATCTCAACCCGTTCATATTAAACAATCATTCAATTAAAGTATGTTGGGAGGAAGAAGAAGAAGAAGAGTTAGAAGAAGAAGACGAATCGGAATCCAAGGAGGTGGAGGTGGAGGTGGATAAGGAGGACGAAGAAAAGGTTGATGATGAAGAAGAAGCTGTTATTGAGGGAGATTCTGAAACAAGCATGGAAAATACATCCGAAGATGAAGAATAAAAGTACTAAATATTTTATTCATATAGGTGGCTATAAAATATTTTACTTTTCATAATTTCTTCTAATTAATTTTCTTTGATATAATTAATCATTTTCAAGGATGTCGCCAAAACGATAACGACGAAATGAGCCTCCGTCAAGTCCAAGTCCCGAACCCATTGAGGACTCCTCACCTGAGGAATCCGCTCTTGAAGATCACGTTAACACGCAAGATAACAACAGCCAGTCGACACCTATCGGTAAGGAAATATTGTCATTGATAATTAATTATATAATTAACATTTTTGACTCAATAACTATATAACTATAATTATACTATTATTATATAGTTGATGCATCTGCACGTCGTGGAAGTGACTATACACGTGGCATCTCTCTTGAGAAAAATATAAGGTACGAAAAATTCAAGATCACCATTCCTAATAATTCCACTGGAGGAGTGGATTATAATGCAGCAACGCTTTCCTCATATATTGGCACAGTAGTTCGAGCTTATGCTCCATTTTATGTACGCTCATGGCGAGATGTTCTGAATGAGATTAAGGAGTACATTCGAAGTCTTGTGTTGGTGAGTTTACTTTGAGAGTACATTTTTTTCACCTAGATTAGTATATCATATTTTTGACCTAATTCACTTATTAGGATGAATTCGACCTCGATTTTGGTTGTAGTGAGCATTTGAGAACTATGAATAAGTTGATGGCTACACTATTCCGACGTCACAAGGGACGATGTCATGACCACTTCAAGAAGTTTGAGACATTGGAAGAGGTTGCGCAGTCCCCTTTGCAGCAGATGAAGTTAGATAATTGGAGAAAGTGTTGTGATCTTTTCGCATATCCAGATTATCAGGTATTTTACATTTATATCCTTTAATTATTTACATTCATATTCGTTCTATATATTATATGTATATATATTACAATTAACATTCTTAATTAATTTTGTAGCACTTGAGTTCCACAAATACACAAAATAGATCCGCTCTGACAGTCCACCATCGTATCTGTTTAAGGTCATTCCACCGTCTTGCTGGAAAGGTAATTAAAAAATTATGTAATTCATTTATTTTTATGATATTCTTTTATTTTAAGTACTAACATTATCTCTTTAAAATTACTAATGTCGCCTTATTAGAAACGTGATGATCCTGAAAACTTTTTCCTCATTCATGTTTATGTTGCTGCTCACACTAATGAAGGTAGTGATTGGATGGATCCTGCCGCTGCAGATAATTATGTAAGCAGTATTAATTTTGTTAAATAATTATGCAACATGTGAATAATTTATTTTTTATTTGTATTTCTTTTAATACATTACCTATTGTGTGTTTTCTTTCAAATTGCAGGAAAAAATTATAGAGATTTAGTCACCATCTGGGAAATCATCTCCTAGTGACATAGACATATTCACGCAAGTGCTTGGGCCGCAATCTAGTATAGGAAGAGGTTTGGAATGATCTTTCAAGCATAGATGTTCATCCTCCTCAACCTCATCGACTTCACGCATTAATAATCTTATCAAAGATTTAGAAGCTGCACGACGGGAGAATGAGTATATGAGGTCGAGACAGCAAGAGTTAGAGTCTCTCTTGGAGTGACAGTCTCATTTAGAGATGTGTTTGCATCACCAACAGAGAGATTAGGATAAAAGAATACATAGTAAAGTCCAAGAGCAAGTGCAGCGGGAGATGATTATGCAAATAGAGCATATTATATCGTTGCAACAGAATCGCGGTGGGCGAGAAAAGAAGAAGAAATGGATTTTGTCAATTTTATCAATGTATAAAACTAATTTTAATATCTAATTTTGAAATTTTATAAGACATTGTTAGTTGTTAATTGATGGTGTATAATATGATACAATTGGTATGGTTTTTAATTTTACAAAATTAGTATTTCTGATTTGTACGTTCAAATGTAAATTAAAAACGTTCAAGCATTGGTATTTGAACCAACGTTTGAACGTGAATACACAAAATTATATTGTAACATTCGAACGTAGGCCTCAACGTTCGAACGTACTCACCCTCAAATGACCAAAACGTTCAAATGATTAAACGATTAACGTTCGAACAAACCTCCAAACGTACCACTTGCATTCGAATGCTCATAACGTACGAACGTTAAACCCATTATGTTTAAACATTGGGCCATTAATGTTTGAACAGAAATTTGAACGTTTATTGCACTTAACGTTCGGGCGCATAAACATTCGAACGTAAATATGATACGTTCAAACCAGAATCACCGAACGTCAACTTCTGTCATTCAAACGCCAATCGGTCGGATTGCCGTTCGAACATTAAATTGGATGTCCGAACGTTACTTTCTGTGACAAATCTCAACCGTCACAAAAAAGGGAACGTTTGAACTTTAAGGCATTTTATTTTATGAATTTATTTTTATTTTTTATTTTTATATCTATAACACTTCTAAAAAACAAATTCTCGAAGTTTTCATTGAGCTTTGCGATAATATTCATTAATATTCATCACTTGAAAGCTGGGAATTATAATAATTCCATATAATACCGTGCCAAAATGTCTTGGCACAATTGGCATGCTTTATATATAGGAATGGATCGCATATTAGGAAGAAGTGTTGTTTATTATTCTCTTATTTATCATTCTCTTATATCTTTTAATGTGATATTACTTAAATAAATAAATAACTATTTATCATTTAGAGTAATATTAGCTAGGTACAAGCCTCAAATAGTGTTGTTCATTATTCTCATATTTATCATTCTCGTATATCTTTTAATGTGATATTAATTAAATAAATAAAAAACTATTTATCATTTAGAGTTACGTTAGCTAGGTACAAGTCTCAAATCAACAAGCTCTATATAAGTCATTTGTAAAAATAGATCTCACTAATAAATAATAGTTTTTTTATACTTTTTTTAGGTAGAGTCTACATTTTTTATAAGAACTTCTATGAAACTTGTTTACTTATTTGAAACTTATACAAATCTTTTCTATTTTTCCATATCTGGTATCCCCTCAAGACAATGGTAACTAATCAAGAATTGTCGATCAAATTCGAGTCCTTTCCTTAATGGATAAGGTAGTGAGTCCTTTCCTTCCTAGAAGGGTGAGGCGGTGGAGCAGGTTTAGTTCAAAATTTCAGTCAAGTTTAACAGCCAACAACTACAGAGAGATGGCAGATGAATTGGCTAGGCTATGGGAAGGTTTTACCTTAATTGAAGCAGAGAAAGAAGAGGTAACCTTCACAGACGAGGAAACTAGACGTATAGATGCAAGAGCAAACAGGTGTCTACTTCTTCATGTTCTTATGGAAAAAAATCTGAATAAAGAAGCCTTCAAAACAACTATGACCAAAATCGGGAACCTTGAAGGCTTTATATGCTTTAATGAAGTAGGTCACAACAGGTTTCTTGTTGAATTTCATAATGAAGTGGATATTGATAGGGTATTTTAAAGTAGACCTTGGTCTTTTGATAAAAACTTAATTTGTATACAAGCTTTTGATAGCAACACTCCACCTAGTGAGGTGGCTTTCTTTCAAGAACCCTTTTGGATCCAATTATAGGGGTTGCCTCTAGCAGCCATGACTATTGAAGGGGGGAGAAGAATTGGATCATCTATGGGGGAAGTCTTAGATGTAGATGTGGATGGTGATGGACTAGGGTGCGAAAAATACCTTTGAATTCAGGTCATCATGGATATTACAAAGCCTCTGCCTCGTGGAAAATTGATTATAGTGGAAGGTATACAAAGGTGGATTGACTTCAAATATGAGAGATTGCCTCTTTTTTGCTTTTATTGTGGGGCTATTCAGCATGTAGCCAGAGTCTGTACAAAGGATAAAACAAGAATCAATGCCAAAGATGTAGATCAATCCCAATATGGAAGTGGCTAAGGCCTACAACTAACTCTTAATACAATGGGTATTGGAGATAAAAGAGCAAGAGGAAGCACACAGAAAACACAAGCCTACTTTCAAGGTGATAATGATGGGCATAACAGTAAGGGATTAATCACACAATATGGTACTCAAGAAGTACCACAAGAGGAACAACTTCTTTTATTAGTTCACGACCAACAAATGCCAAGTCACCTCAGATGATGTACCTGCAGATAAGGGAAAACAAAAGGTAGAGACCAATAACAATGAAGGTTACTTTGAAGAACAACTGAAAATTTCTTCAGAAGAAGGACACAGGACTAATAACACTTAGGCTCAAGTGAACAATAGTACCAAAATTTCAGTAAGAACTCTAGTAGCAACTCAGAAATTCACTAATCTTTCAGACAATAGCTCAGATTATCCTATGACCAACTCTTTGAACACAATGGATTTAATAACAAAGACAATGGGATCGAAGAGAAGAGCACGAGCTGCGAACTTATCTAGATCAGTTAAGATGGATAGAGGCAACTATAGCACAGGAGAAACAAGTGGCAAAAAAAGAGACAAAGATCTATCAAACAGAGGAAACCAGCAAGGGTTAAACAAAAAGAATAGCTCACTTCTAAAAGGAGCATAACTCAGGAATAGATGGTGGAGGCGGCTGAGCAACCCTACCAGCAGCAATGAGATGCATATCTTGGAACTGTCGAGGGTTTGGGAACCCTTGAACAGTTCAAGTGCCTCACTTACTAATGAAGCAAAAGTGCCACAATATACCCTTCCTCATTACAAAAAGCATGAGGGAGAGAATGGAAAGGATTAGGGACAAGTAAAGTTTTAACAAAAGCCTTATCATGAACAACAAAGGTAGCAGTGAAGGGTTGGCAATGATGTGGAAATCAGATTCAGATATTGAGGTTGAAACATGTACCAACTTCCACATATCAGTTTGAGTGATGGATTTACAAAGTGGGAAGGTATGGTCAATCTCATGATTCTATGGTAACCCAAAAACAAAAAAAAGAGAAGGTAGTTGGCAGCTATTAAGGATTCTGAAACCAAATGACCAAAGACCATGGCTTTGTATGGGTGATTTCAACGAAATTCTATACCATCATGAGAAATTTGGGGGATCAAACAAAACCTATGTTCAGATGGATGGTTTTAGACAGGCTATGCAAGATAATGATTTAAATGACATGGGGTACAATGGTACTAAATACACCTGGTCTAACAATAAAGAAAGCTCAGAATTCATCAAGGAGAGACTAGATAAGGTGTTAGCAAATCCTGAATGCATGAGTATATTACCACTCATTTTTGTCACTATTTTACTAGCATGTGCATCAGATCACTGTCCAGTGCTAACAACTCTTAGCACTCAGTTACAACATCTAAGAAGAAGAGAAAACATTTTTAGATATGAACTCAGTTGGGGTCTAAATAATGAGTGTAAGGCTTTGATATCTAAAGCATGGAAAGACAAGAGCAAAGATGTCAACTTGATGAAAACAATCTCTACTAATCTGAACAGATGCAAATATCAGCTAGTTATGTGGAACAAAAAACAAGAAAAGGCAACTAAAGAAGACCTTGAAGTCCAGCTTAGAAATATACAACAACTTCAAGAGATAAACACTGGAACAAATAAGGAGTCAATAAAATAGATTCAAAAACAGTTGTATGTGAAGTTAGAACAGGATGAGTTGAAGTGGAAACAAAGATCTAAGCCAAGATGGCTTAAAGAAGGGGACAAAACCACTAGAAACTTTCATTCTTGTGCTTCCCAAAGGAGAAAGAATAACACTATCAGCAGCATCAGTGAAGAAGAGGGGCACAATTTCACAACCCCCCAAGAAATAAACTTAACTTTTCAAAACTCTCCATGCAACTTCTAATCCAGAGAGTCAACCACAGTGGGTGGAACCTATACCTACACTCATCACAGAAGAGATGAGCAATATTCTCCTAAGGGAATTCAAATTCTCAGGAGTTCATGAAGTTGTCTCTAACATGAATCCAATGAGCTCTCCAGGACCAAATGGATTCTCAGCAAGATTCTTTCAACAAAACTGGGATACTGTAGGTAAGGACTTGTGTGAGGTAGCCACTAAGGCACTTAACACAAACAATTAGGATAAATCTATCAATGAGACTTTTTTAGTCTTAATTCCAAAACAGAAAAATCCCACCACTGTCACAGCTTTTAGACAAATTAGTTTGTGTAACGTGCTCTACAAAGTCATGGCCAAGGTCTTAGCAAACAGGTTGAAATTAATATTGCCAACTATCACATCTACTCAAAGTGCATATGTTCCAGGAAGACTTAGAGCAGATAATGTCATTCTTCCCTTTGAAGTATTACACTCAATGCAAAGTAAAATGAAAGGGTCAAGAGGCTACATGTCTCTAAAGTTGGATATGAGCAAAGTATACAACAAATTGGAATGGAGTTTCATAGAATTGTTTATGAAATGGGTTTCAATAGGAAATTGATTGACATTATCCTTAACTGTGTAAAAATAGTTTCATATTCCCTATGGATCAATGGCACTCCTTAACCAGTTTTCACAGCTTCTGGAAGCATTAAACAGGGTGATCCACTATCATCCTATCTATTTATAATACGCTCAGACGCCTTTAGTCAGATGCTCAACAAAGCTGAGGAAGCAAAACAGATAATTGGCCTTCCAATAACCAGTGGAAAAATTCATATCAGTCATTTATTTTTTACAGATGACTGTATGCTTTTCTGTCAGGCTTCAGATCCAGAGTGGAGTAGAATGAAGCATCTTATCAGCCAATATGAAGCAGCATTAGGGCAAGGGATGAATAAAGAAAAGTCCACTCTTTTTTTCAACAAAAACACTCAGAGTTCAGCAAGGGACAACATTACTAGAAATGCAGAGATCAAAATAACAAATTCATTTGAGAAATATCTGGTCTTCTAGCAATAATAGGTAGATCAAGAAACAAAGAGTTCAAAGCAATCATTGATAAGGTTAGTAGCAAGATAAGCAATTGGAAGCTTAAATTTCTATCACAAGCAGGGAAAGAAATCATGCTTAAAGCTGTAATTCAAGCAATCCCAACTTATTCTATAGGAGTTTTCAAAATGCCTAAAGGTTTGCTGAAGCAACTAAACAAAATGATGAGAGGGTATTGGTGGGGCCAAACTAACCAAGAGAGAAAAGTTAACTGGCAGCGCCGTCCAAAAACATTGGGGTCTTGATTTTAGAGAATTTGAAAATTTTAACCTGGCATTGCTTGTAAAGCAAGGTTGGAGGATAATCACATGCCCAAATTCTGTAGTATCAAGAGTTCTACATGGTAAGTATTTCCCTAGAACTGACTTCTTTAAAGCCAAGTTGGGCAGCAATCCTTCATTCTTTTGGAGGAGTATTCTATCTACAAGAGCACTACTCAAAGAAAGGCTCATTTGGAGAGATGGAGATGGCAAATCAGTCAAAATCTGGACTGATGCATGGTTAGCTCAAGCTATCTCATACAGACCTCAACGTGGGAACAGATTACTGGGAGAGGATGCTAAAGTCGATCAACTAATTCAAGCAAAAATGAAGGCATGGAACACTACTTTGATCCAAGCATTTTCAACAAAACAGAAGCAAATCTTATTAGTCAAATTCCAGTCAGTCAATGTAACCAACAAAACAAGTTAGAGTGGAGAGGCAATGCAAATGGAGAGTTTTCAGTTCATAGTACTTACCACCTACAAAGGGAACTGCAAGAAAGACTTAGAGGCCAACAATTTCTTCATCAAAACCACAGAGAAGAATGGACAAAACTATGGAAACTTGACATACCATCAGCTGCAAAAACATTTCTTGTGGAGAGCATGCAAGAATACCCCACCTACTAAGCTTAACATATGCAAAAAAAGAATATTAGATGACTACAACTGTCCCATGTGTTTAATGAAGCCAGAAAGTATTAAACATATACTCTGTGAGTGTGCTTCAGCTAATGATGTACTGAGTCAGTGCTCTAGAAAAATCTAGAAAAGCCAATGGTCCTATATGAATATCAGGAAATTAATGCAGGACATGGTCACAAAGCTTAACAAGGAGGAAATGCAGGAATTAACATTAACACTTTGGACTCAATGGTGAAGAAGGCAACTGCTAGATTTTAAAAACATTCTCATTGATCCAAACTCAGTGTTACATAGAATGAGACAGTTGCATATTGACATGTCTCAATCAGATTCAAGAGGTGCAAACCAAAACTCTTCAAATGACACCAGAAGTACCATGTGGGAATGTCCACCTCAAGGTTTTTGTAAAATCAACTGGGATGTGGCAGTTGATAAAAAAAACATTGTGAAATAGGTATAGGTGTGGCAGTAAGAGATGAAGAATGAAACTTTTTGGCTACCTTGAGAAAGAAATAAACTTTACTTCCTGATCCACTTCTAGCAAAGCCACAACAGCACTCAGAGCTGCCATCTTTGGATTGGAATTGGGCATGAGCAAGGCAATTCTAGAAGGAGATTCTCAAACAGTGGTAAAAGAGGTCCAATAGGTGAGGCAAAATGGAAGTTATTTTGGAATGATCATTTCAGACATCAAATAAACAATGGCTAAATACAGAGATTGCAAAATCTGTTATACACCTCGTGAAGGCAATTCCGTTGAACATAACTTAGGAAAGGCAACTTTACATATAACAGATAGTTTAGTTGATATGGAGGAAACATCAAACTATTTCAGCTATTGTACCAGTACAAGTCATCAATGAATGAAGTTGTTTTCTCAAAAAAAGAAAAAAGAAAAAAAGACAATGGTAACTAAGCGACTGTCGTTTCATTCTTCTCCTTTGTAAAATGTAAACTGCAGACCAACTATTGTTTCCTCTGTCAACATCTACTGGTGCCATACTATCATTTCCTTCAAAACCCTAAAAAATAGATTTTATTTAATAAGTATAATAATCCATAAGAACAAGAGAAAAAGAAACTCCGAAGAGACATGTGGGAGTAAAGTGCAGAAAGATTCAGAAAGAACCAGCTTTCATATCTAACTCATCTGAAGCTGAAACCAATCTCCTTGTCTGGTGTGTTTGTGGTAGTCAGGTGAGACAGGTGGATCTTGAAGCTCAATCTTAATTTTCAAGTAAAGTCTGTTACTTCGAGTCCGAAACTTCTCGACTCTTGTAAACAATTGCTTTGACTCCTAAAATTTAAGCTTTGAAATGAACTGAACTGTTTTCTGGTTAGGGATCTTTTCAAAGTTCTGCTAATTGGGAAAGATTCAGAAAGAACCAGCTTTCAGATCTGACTCTTCTGAAGCTGAAACCATTCTCCTTGTCTGGTGTGTTTGTGGTAGTCAGGTGGGACAGGTGGATCTTGAAGCTCAATCTTAATTTTCAGGTAAAGTCTGTTACTTCAAGTCTAAAACTTCTCGACTCTTGTAAACAATTGCTTTGACTCCTAAAATTTGAGCATTGAAATGAACAGAACTGTTTTCTGGTTAGGGATCTTTTCAAAGTTCTGCTAATTGGGTAGGCCTAGATTCTTTAAAATCTTATGGTTTCAATGTCGTATTTATGATTCAAAGTGAGAAATGAGCTTCACTGGGAATTGATCTGATTTTTTGGAGAGGTCGTTTGAAAGACCTACCAAATGGATGGAGATAAGTTGCTGAAATCTACTAGACTTCAGGGCAGTTTCAATTTCACCTGTTAATAGATGTAGTTCTATCTTTGGATTTTGATATTTTTTTCATTCGGTTAAGTGTTTATGGAGTTTTACCTATATTTATATTTTTTAGGCCTTTTTGTGTTTAATTGGGTGCACTTGAATTCTCCAACGTTTTTTAGTTTAAGAATCTTGGTGAGGGTTTTTGTAGGATAATTGTGGTAGGCGAAAGATGGGTGAGAAATTTTGGGTGAATGAAGAAGATAGGGCCATGGTGGAGTCAATGGTAGGTACAGAAGCGTGCGAGTTCTTGATTTCATTTGCTTATAAAAACATGTTATCAGATTTAGTTCCGATGTCTGGGGCTTTGGGTGTCCAGAAGGGCTTGTGCCAGATTGTTGAAGGGTCCAATTGGAATTACACAGTTTTGCGGCGGGTTGTGAACTTGAGATCTTGTGGTTCTGCCTTGATATGGGGTAATGGATACTGCCGAGACCTTAGATGTGGGGGAGCTGGAGACCTAAATAGATGTGGGGATGGCAATTTGAAGAGAGTTGAGAGGAAAGAGGGGTGGACAATCTCGTGCTCCAAAAGCTTCACGCTTCATTTGGTGGGTTGGATGAGGATAATTCTGCAACAAGTCAAGATGGAGTGTTGACTGTTGAGATGTTTTACCCCACCTCAATGTATTTTACTTTTCGGTGTGATTCATCTAATTGTGGACTCGGGGAGTCGTATGCATCTAGTAAATCAATTTTGGCTTCAGATATGCC
Source organism: Juglans microcarpa x Juglans regia (assembly GCF_004785595.1). Taxonomy (NCBI): domain Eukaryota; kingdom Viridiplantae; phylum Streptophyta; class Magnoliopsida; order Fagales; family Juglandaceae; genus Juglans; species Juglans microcarpa x Juglans regia. The sequence continues at coordinate 32,754,572 of NC_054597.1, forward strand.
TAGTTGTTTACATCATTATCAACAGATGTCATTTCTAGCAAGGCTAGCTAGGTTCCAAACTGTGGTGTTTGTGCCTGTGTAATCTGGAGTTGTGGAGATTGGTTCGATCAAATAGTCAGTCCCAAAAGAACAAAATATTGTGGACATAGTTAAAACTACATTTGAGGAATCCAATTTTGTACAGTCGTAGGTATTTCCAAAGATTTATGGACATGAACTTAGTCTGGATGGTACAAAATCACGCTCACTCAATATTAATATTTCCCCTAAGATTGAAGACGACATTGGTTTTATTTCAAAAACTTTCATAGTAGAAGCAATAGATACCAATCATGTTTATCGAAATTCTTCTAATGGATGTCAAGCTGATGATAATGAGGAAAAACGGTTTCCACAATTGAACCAAATGGTTGTTGGGGCTTTTAATCCCCAAACGATAGTTTCTAGTTTAGAGATGTCTAGGGATAAATCATCATCTTAGCCTAATTAGCGGAAACCCATAAAGAGAGGGACAAAGCCTGCCAATGGGAGAGAAGAACCTTTGAATCATGTGGAAGCAGAGAGGTAGAGGTGCGAGAAGCTTAATCAGAGATTCTATGCATTAAAAGTTGTTGTCCCGAATATATCTGAGATGGACAAGGCATCTTTGCTTGGTGATGCTATTACATATATCACTAATCTCTAGATGAAGATCAAGGTTTTGGAAACTGAAAAGGAGCTGAAAAAAATATGCATAAAAAGCTCCCAGCACCAGAGTTTGACTTTCAGGATAGACAAAACGATTCAGTTGTGAGGATAAGCTGCCCATTGGATGCTCACCCGATTTCTGGAGTCATCAAAGCATTTAGGGAACAACAGTAGCTGAAGAGACAAATGTTTCAATGGACAATGATCAAGTTATTCATACATTCTCCATTCGAACTCAAGGTGGTTGAGCAGAATAGTTGAAGGAGGAGCTAATGACCTTCTTTCCAAGTGATCTAACCAATAAGTTTGTGCTAGGTGACTCAATGCATCTCCTTGAAGAAAAATGGAATCTGATGTTGACAAATTCATGAATCTAACTTCAAAGACATGAGCTAAATGATCTTGTTTTGTAAATCCATGGAGAGAGTTATTCATCTTGTGATATGTCTTTTAAATTGCAGTAAGGCCATGAATCAGGTAGGTTGTGGATGTAGGCATCAATTTACTTTAAAATAGTAATTTTAAACTGACTATTATAGTTCAGCTAAAGGTAGCAGCTATTAACAAAATTTGGGCTATAAAGGCGATGCATGATCAGCCCAAAGCATGCTCTTGTAGAAGTTTTGTTACTTGTCCAAACCATTTATTTATGATCTTCTTCTTCTACCTCGGTGCATTACATTCCATGATTTCATGTCTATTTCTCAGCAGCTGAATAAGTATTTCAATTCCTGTTGTATTATAATCCTGAGAAGATTATGGTGCTAGTACTTATAAATACTAAACAAAATTAACATGCTTTCGACAAATTACCCATGCTATTGTCAATGTAGGAAATGAACTAAAAATAGTTGCTTATCACTAATTTATTACTTCAGTCAATCTGATTTTTACAGGGAACACTACTCCTGTGAAGGGAGTTATTCCCTGGGTTGGATCCAAGTCCATGTCAAGGCCTAGGTCTAAACCCAGACATGGGAAATAGGTCGGGTCTGGGGTATACTGAAGGGGAATGAGTAGATAGGAACATACGATAAGGAAGATAGTCTAGAAACCACTGACCAATAAACAGATGAGCTCACTGACTGGAAATATTGCTACCCAGAAAGATAGGGAGACTTAAGAAAGAAGAAATGTCGCATTCAATGCAACCCAGGAATATCTAGGGCAATTCACACCGAGCATTAATTAAACTTAGAAAAGAAGGCTCACTGCATTCAATGCAACATGGGCTCAAAATGCTCACATCAATCCTAGATGCCCTATACCTCGACATGAACAAATCTCCTACAGGTAACACTCCACTTCTGTGGAGACCAGGTCGGTAAGTATAAATAGAAAAGACTCGCGGCCAACAAAAGGTGAACTTCCACGAACTTCTACACTCATCTCTATTATTATTTTCTCTTCATCTCCTACATCGAGACTAACTTAAACTTTGGAGGTTCAACTGATCCCAAGGTCCCCTTTCTTCCCTGTGCAGGTCATTACCTAAGCACTATTAAGGTCGAGTCACCCAGGCCCGCGAAATACAACATCAATAGTAGCATCGTTTGTGGGATCTCTGTTGTCCCATAAATAGAGTGTTCTTCATATGCTGGTGACAACTCGCTCCCAGAACTCGCAATAGGAAGAAGAAACAATGGAAGGAAGAATCAACGAGCAAGCTGCAATCATACAAAAACTGATGAGTGACGTGGAGACCCTTCGTCACGAGAATGCTATCCTATGAGGGGGTGACGGGGAACCAGAGGGAGATTAGCAAAGCCATCATTCCGAGATTCGCCACTGAGCCAATGCGGCAGTGACAGCGGCAGAGGAAGAACAGCGTAGGGTGGACCTCCGAATCCAAACTCTCCAAAACAAGTGCGAGGAGATGGCTAAGCAGATTGGCCCACCATCAACGGTGGATCAACTCCTCGCCAACGCTGAGTTACTATACAACACTGAAGTTATGGTGGTACCTCTACCCCTAGGTTCAAAGTACCACAGATGGAAGCATATGATGGGTCAAAAGACCATTTCGAACATCTGGAAACTTTTAAAGCCCATATGACCTTGCACGATTTCCCGAGTGAGGTCGCCTGCAGGGCATTCCCCTTACACTGAAGGGAGCGGCACGAGCTTGGTTCGAGTCTTTACGACCTAAAACTATTGTCAGCTTTGACAAGTTGACACATCTCTTCTTAACTCAGTTCATGGCCAGCTGAAAGAGGAGGAGACCTGCCACCTATCTCTTAACAGTAAAGCAGAGGGATGATGAGAGTCTTAAAGCATACCTCTATCGCTTTAACAAAGAACGCATGCCAACAGATGACCAAAATGAGGAGATCATCTTGGTAGCGTTATTGGGAAGAGTTTAGCCTCACAACCCTTTCATGACGAAAATTGCTTGGAAAACCCCGACTTCGCTAAGGGAATTTATGGACCACGCAAACGGTTTCACAAATGTCAAAGACACACTCCGAGCGTTAATGGCTTCCAGATAGACCAAAATGGAGAGAGCAGACAAAAGGGTGACGGACCAAAGCAAAAGGTCAGTTCAAGAAAGGATAAGAAAAGATTAGGTACCCGGTAAGGACCGACCGTGTAGAAGTCACGATGCCCGGACAATAGCAGGCGAATACTGTACACTTAAGGGCACAGTGGCAAGCAAGCACTGCACCACAAGTGCACAGTACTCAGGAATGATGAATAAAGCTTCCTCCAGATATGTATTCTTAGCTTTTTGAATTTTTACATTCATAAAAAAGAAGAACGCAACGAAAAAAATAGGCGAGTAAATCTTTCCTCGCCCAGAAGAGTAAATCTTTCCTCGCCCAAGCGAGTAAAGATCCTCCACATTCACAAAAAAGAAGGACGCAAAGAAGAAAACAGGCGAGTAAATCTTTCCTCGCCCGGGCAAGTAAAGATCCTCCACATTCACAAAAAGAAGAACGTAGTGATGAAAATGGGTGAGTAAACCTTCCTCGCCTAGGCTAGTGAAGAACCTCCAGTGAATCACAAAAAGATTAAGCGCTCGGTAAGAACCGACCGCGTAGAAGTCACGCTGCCAGGACAATAGCAGGCGATATTGTGCACTTAAGTGCATAGTGGCAAGCAAGCACTGCACCACAAGTGCACTGTACTCAGGAATGTTGAATAAAGCTTCCTTCAAATAAATATTCTTAGCTTTTTGAATTTTTACATTCAAAAAAAGAATAACGTAGCGAAGAAAATGGGCGAGTAAATCTTTCCACACCCAGGCAAGTAAACCACTCTAGTGAACTATGGAAAAATCAGGCGCCATGCTCGGGCACTAACAGGAGACTACTGTGCACCGACACTGGCAGGCAACTACAATGCACCTACACTAGTTGGCGACTACCGTGCACGGACATCAACAGCTAGTATTGTGCATGGACACCAGCAGGCAACTACTGTGCACTTAAAATGCACAGTGACACACAATCGCAGCGTCCAAAGAACACAGTACTCAGGTGGGCATTGTGCACTTAAGTGCCCAATGCACCTCACTTTACTAGGGATCCCACTTAAGTGCCCAATGCACCTACTCAAGAATCTACTACTATGGAAAAACTACACGGGATGCACCTACTCGGGACCCCACCAACTCAGGAAAGCACCTCACTTTGCTCAAGAGTTACCTGCTCGGTATCTCATAATCTGCTAGGCACCCTCTGCCTAGGGCTCCCTTACTCTCGCTCGGGAGTCATCTACTCAAGAAGCACCCTCACCTCATCTGCATGGTAAGGCCATTCCCGCTCGGGAGTCATCTACATGGTAAACACCTGCACAGGAACTCTCCTCAGCTCGGAAACAATTGCTCGGGACCACACCTACTAGGAAAACCATTGCTAGGGACACCACTTAAATGCCTAGGGCTCATCTGCTTCTGCTCAGGACCCAATGGCTTGGAAGCACCCGCACCTCATCTGCATGAGAAGGTCACTCCCTCTCGGGAGTCATCTATGCGAGATGCACCTACTCGTCAAACCACAGCTCGGTAAACATTGACAAAGCCCCTCAGCTCGGCAAGCACATGCACGGACTCCTCAGCTCGGTAAGCACCCACACGGGAACTCTCCTCAGCTCGGGGACAGAACCAACCCTCGGAGGACACCCCACCATCTCGGGAAACTACAGCTTGGGAGTCACATACACGGGATACCACCTGCACGACAACCCTTTAGCTTAGGAAGTCACCTCCACTCGGGATGCACCTCTACGGCTCAGGAAAACACAACTTGGTATCTCACTTTGCTTGGACTCACCCAAGCGAAAATCATAAATCAACAGCAGATAGATTTTTAGTCAAAACAGAAGGATAGACTAGAGCAACTAAAAACTTCCCGGTATTACCCTTCTCAAAATTTATGTGAATTCTATTTCTACTAACGCAGTTATTTCCTGTGATTTGAAACAACAAACGCCCGCAATATGGGCCATCTGGGCCCTGCTCAGGCACCCAATACAACTCAATTGGAACGAATCGCCAAGCAGGAAAGGTCAAGGACCGCCCGACCACATAAATATTTGCCAAGTGGGAAAGGTCAATGACCGCCCAGTCAACAGGTGGGAATTGTCAATGACCGCTCAGTCGCCAAGTGGGAAAGGTCAAGGGCCACCTGACCACATAAACATTCACTAGGTGGGAAAGGTCAAGGATCGCTTAGTCGCCATGCAAGAAAGGTCAAGGACTGCCCAGCCACAAAGTTATTCACCAGGCGAGAAAGGTCAAGGACTGTCCGACCTTCCAGATACAAGCTCTGTCTCTTGATCGGCCAGGGGGTATTGGCTAAGGACCAGAGTGTTGAGCTCTGCCCATATATTAGCTACTCGAAACAAAAGTCCCTCAACTTGTGGAGCCTCGTACAAGGATGCTGCCTGCGATGCATTGGCTAAGGATCAGAGCCTCCGAGCTCTGTCCTGAACAACAGCCAGTTGAAACACAAACCAATCCCTAGGTTGGACTTGTCGACTTTCGTGAGGTACAAGCACAGTCTCTCGATTGGCCGCGGGGTATTGGCTAAGGACCAAAGCCTTGAGCTTTGACCATATATTAGCCACTCGGAACATAAGTCCCTCAACTTGTCGAGCCTCGTGCAAGGTTGCTGCTTGCGATGCATTGACTAAAGGACCAAAGTCCCCAGGCTCTGCCCTGTACAACAACCATTTGGAAAACAAGTCAATCCCTAGCTTGGACTTGCAGGCCTTCACGGGGTACAAGCCCAGTCTCTTGATTGACCGCGGGTCCATGCCCAGGCCTAGGCCCAAACCGAGGCATGGGAAATAGGCCGGGCCTTGGGTATATTGAAGGGGAATGAGTAGATAGGAACATACGACAAGGAAGACAGTCTGGAAACCACTAACCAATAAACAGATGAGCCCGATTGGAAATATTGCTACCCAGAAGTGACAGACAGGGAGACTTAAGAAAGAAAAAAATGTCGCATTCAATGCAACCCAAGAATAATCAGGGCAGTTCACACCAAGAATTAATGAAACTTAGAAAATAAGGCTCACCACATTCAATGCAGCGGGGAGGTAAGTAGTCAATGGAGATTCAGTGTCGAGCCTTACAACTGGTGTTTCACACTACCGAAAATAATCATGTTAGTGAAAACAAAATCCACATAAGTTTTGAAGGAGACAAACCATAGTACTTGGCCACTATGACTAATTTTTGTCCGCTGTTGTTTTCTCGCTACTGCCTATCATTTCTTTTCTCCCTTGCTCCTCATTTTATTTCCATTTCTTTTTTTTTCTTTTTCTCTTTTATTTTTTTTTTTTTTTTTTTTTTTGCAACTTGTGCAAATGAGTCCTGATAATAGGAGGTGATGAGTCCCAAGCAGAAGAGGTGAGTCCGTGGGGTGAGGAGCAAGTGGTCAATGAGCTGCTTGCTGACAAACGTATTGGCCGTGGAGTGGAGGTCTTTGGCCGATGAGTTGCTTGGCGACAAATGCACTGGCCTTTGAGTCTAAGTGATGAGTCATCACTAGTCAAGGAGATCTCTGGCCATGGGCACTGGCTGAGTTGTCACTGAAAGAGGAGACTGGCTGGCCGAGGAGACTGAGCAACGAGCCCATGGCCATGGAGAGTAGGTCGTGGAGTCTTTCCCGCAGTACCCATGGTCGTGGAGTCCTACCCATGGCCGTGGAGTCCAGTGTACGTGGCCATGGAGAGGAGGCCGTGGAGTCCTGCCCACCATGCCCATGGCCATGGAGTCTAGTATACATGGCTGTGGAGAAGAGGCCATGGAATCTTGCCTGTGATGCCCATGGATGTGGAGTCCATTGTACGTGGCTGTGGAGAGGAGGTCAATGGCCGCAGCCAAGAAGTGTTCAGGTCGAGGAGCTCTGCTCGTGGTGCACGGCTGATGAGGAGAACACTGGTCGCGGTACATGGTCGAGGAGTGGCAGTCCTCCAGGGGGTGAGGAGATCTCGATCGTGAGCTGGTCGAGGAGCCCAAGCCGCTCCAATTCTATGCAGGCGTGGCCTGCAGAAAGGTCACCGCTGGTTGGGGGTTGTCGGCGACCACCCTAGAGGAGACGCCAACAAGCCATTGGGTGGCTTTTGGCAGACTTGTCCTAGCACAGCGGGGTGAGGTCCCCGCCATGAGGGGCGGTTGTGGACCATTCCTAAGAGGACAACCGGCACCGGCGGTTCAATAGGTGACCGTCGGTTCTGCTCTCACGCTGCACCACAGCGGGACCATGGAACTTTTAGTTCTGCTCTCATTGTACAATTGGAGCTAGAGATCTAATTGCTGGAGAAGTTGTTCTCTCTAGAGCTCATTGTCCTAAGGTTCAAGAAGAAGTCGAAGCCAACCCAATCTGTAGGCACCCTATCTCATTTATTTGACCCTCTGCTTGTGTGCGCCTCGGTAGTGCTGAGGTCTGCTTGGCGTGTCTGACCCTATCTCCATTTCCTACTTTTTTCTTACACCTCCCTTTTTCCTGACACCTTCACCTCTGAGTCCCTTCTTGTCCCCCTTCCCTCTCTCTGTCTTTGTCTTCTAGTGATGGCCCCTTGATGGGCTAGGCATTGAGAATCATTTTGGACTTGGCATATTTTACCCCTTAACAAATGGTTTTGCTGAGCTTTCAATTTTTTTTCTTTTTTAAATGAATTTAATCAATTGTAACTATTCAAGAAAAACAAGAATACTAGAAGTTCAAATAAGACAATCTCATGCATGACTCGGTCTGATCAGCACGCAATATTTGTCGTCATGTTCCTTTTACAAATATTATAAAAAAAAAGTGGAAACATTATAATCAAGCTAGCAAGCTAGCAAGCTAGAGCCTATGGCAAATTTGGCCAATAAAGAGCGACTTCATGGAGCTATATAAACCGCATGGTACGAGGACATATTTCATTAACAATTAAGCTAGCTAGCCTTCGATCAAACATACATACGTTTTGATCTTCCTCGATCGATTAGCTGAAAGCTAAGTATTCCAGATCGATCTAGCAAAATGGGATTCCTGTTGTACTCGAGGCCGAATGCAGATCTCTGCAATGTTGCGAAGGTGGTGTTCCTCTCGTTCTTGATCTTTACCACCACCAGTACTCTTGTGATCACTAGTACTCATGCAAGGCCTTTGGATGACATGATGATGAAGTACTCATCATCAGTACTACTTGGCGCAAAAGAAGTGTCATTAATTCCACAAGATCTTGGCCGAGAGATACCACGGCCTTCTGGCCCTAACCCTTGTACTTACATCCCTACACCTGGCGATCATGGTCATTGCCACTAGCTCATGACCATATTAATGGAGCTTTATAAGTATGAAAAAGCAGTAGTTTTCCCAATCACTACACTTAGAGAGGGTGAATAAGTGTAAACCAAATTTGTTGGTCTTTACAAAATTATAAACAAACAAACAGTTAATCAGATAACACAAATAATCAACACAATGATTTTGGTCACGAAGTGGAAACTCATTTGAAGAACGTCTTCAAAATCTAAAACCACTCCGGGTGTAAGCCACCACCTAAAATCCACTATAGAAAAAGTTTATTACAACCAATTTAGAGACACTCACAAAATCTCTGTAGTTCCTAAACTTGGCTTGCAACATCATGAGTGACCCACTCGATCTCTACACGCATGTAGTGTCGGAACTCCGACCTTTCTATAGCATCCCTCGAGAACCTCTCGATCTTAGCAGCTTCAGAAACCTTCCAGCCAAACAAAACATCCACTTCAATGGACTTTGAATAAGATTTGATCTTGAGTGTGGTGTGTTGGAGATGTGTTTGTCCAAGAGAGATTCAACAATGTGGAAAAGCTTCTCTCTATGGCTCTTGAGGCAACTAGGGTTTTTGCTCTGTTTCTCCACCCCAAAGAACAGAAATAACCTGTTCTATTTATAGTCCCAGCAAGACACGGCGCTCAAAATTAGGTTGTCTTGAACATTGGCTCGAGCGAGGTGTCAAGCGAAGGTCGAGCGCACCTTGTCTTCTAAAACCGCTCGAGCGAGACGTCGAGCACACATCGAGCGAACCTCTCTAGATGAGTTCTACTCGAGCGCCACGTCGAGCGCAAATCGAGCGAACCTCTATGGATGGGTTCTGCTCGAGCGTTATGTCGAGCACACCTTGAGCGAACCTCTCTGGATAGGTTCTGCTCGAGCACCACGTCAAGCGCACCTTGAGCGAACCACTCTGGATAGGTTCTGCTCGAGCACCATGTCAAGCGCACCTTGAGCGAACCTCTCTGGATAGGTTCTGCTCGAGCGCCACGTCGAGCGCACATCGAGCGAATCACTCTGTATGGGTTCTGCTCGAGCACTGAGTCGAGCCCAAGTCGAACGAACCTTTTTGGAAGGTCCCGCTCGAGCGCCAGTTGAGTCATGTTGAGCACACTTTAATCTTTTTCATATTACACTGCTTCAACACTTGTTACAACTCAATTTTACACAGGTTTTCACAAGAATATGCCAATCAACTAATTTTTCCCTCAACAATCTCCCCCTTTGGCATTTCTGCGACAAAACCTCTAACCTATACATAGGACCTAATCCTGACACACCCCAAACAAGATTCCCATGATTTAGACAAAATTTTGAACACGTTGAGAAATTTCTGCAAACACTTTGCAAACGGTTAAACGAACCACCAAAAATATGCAAGAAATAATCTCATAAGCATAAACAATGTCAGTTGCATAGTTTTCATAAAAAACTTTTCATTAAGAAATTAATCAGACATTGAGTTCAACAGACAAACAATAGCAGCATGCAATTAACAACCAAAGCTGCTCCCCCACAAAAATAATGTGATACCATTACTAACAAAACAAAAGCTGCCCCTACAGCTTTCTTGTTACTCCCCCTATATCTATACCACTCCCCATGAATATGTACTACTCCCCCTTTTTGTCACGACAAGCCAAGGGTCTCAAGTATCACCATGAGGCTGACAGACATCATCATCACCATCAGGCTGACTGCCATCATCATCATGGCGCTCCTCTATATCATTGAAGCGTTGAGTCACAAGCTGCTGCAGGATGTTAACTTTAGCATCAAGGCTATCAAACCGTGCATCAAACCGGGCTTCAAGGCTGGCAAGGTACTCAACGACCTGCTGAAGGCTGGGCTCGGTCAAACCATGTGCCGATGTGGATGGTATCGAGCTATGTGGTTGTGAGCTTGAAGGCCGAGAGCTTGATGGCTGAGAAGAGGGTGGTGCAGGATGCTCAACATCCAGAGGTTGAGGGGCAATGTGAGCCCGACTCAGTTGCATGGTCCTACGACCAATAGGAGCTTTAAGAGGGACTCTAGGCTCATGTGGAAGAAGCGCAACTGACCGAGAGAGGGCTAACCTAGTGATGAGGCAAGCGAAAGGTAAACCAGTCCGCGTTTTAGGAGAATTAAAAGTCTCAAGCATAACCCAGCACAGATGACTCCCCAGGTCTATGGAGACATCGTTGATCAGTGCATATAAAAGAGTGGCACGGTCAGGACCCACATCACTCTGATGACCAATAGGATAGAGATTTGTAAGGACTATCCTACTGAGAATGAGAAAATCAAGTGGAAAACGTGCCGTTAGAATGGGTGACTTACCATCCCAACTAAAAAATGGACCAATTAGACACTCAACAATAACTAACGGACTAGGAGGGGAAGTCCGTGTATAGGGATACACAGGATTTGCCACACGCGGGGCATTTAGCAAGTCCGCTAGCATGCCCGGAGTCACCCGGAAGACAATGTTCCAGAGACTAACATCAAAAGAGCCATCAACAGAGATGGCATGAATGTTGGAGTAAAACTCATTAACCAACTCCATAGAAGGAGTGGGATGACCAGTGGTCAAGGCTAGCCACTGGCAAGACTCAAAAATATGTGGGATAATAGTCTCAGAAAGCTCACCGAGGGTGACTACCCGCTCGACAATAGGAGAACGGTTAGAAAAATTTTGAGCGTAAAGTTCTCTTGCACGAGCATCGTGGAAAAGTGCTTGAGCGGGTGCAGGATGATTTTGGCGTGGACGAACACGTCGAGACATGCTTTTGGCTATGGACATAATCAGTGACCATTAGACAAGGCTAAAGGAAAAGTGAAATGTCCAATGCATGTCTAAAATGCCTAATGCATGATTCAAACCAATGTATACTTTGCCAAAATTAGGTTATAAAAACCCATTTCAAAACAAAGGCATGAATGTTGTCAAAAACCATTTTAAAATGCACAATGCACATGCCCACAAGCACAATTTAACAACCCATTTGGCATTTTTGAGCACTTCAAATGCAACTAAGCCAATGTTGGGTTTTAAACCCAATGGAGGTCCCAATCCTCAATGTCAAACACTATCCCAACACTAGGATAGACATGGAATGAACAAGGGAACAATGCAATGCCAATGAATGATGAAAATGAGAAGCCAAACATCATTGAGGTATTTCACCGAGCACTTGGAGTGCATGCAAACAAAAACCAAATGAAAAACACCTTGGGAGTTCCATGAACCTCCTCAATACAAGAGTGAGAGAATCATTCTCTACACCCAATTCACAAACCAACAAACCATGCCAAATGAAATCTCCATTTCAAAATCCAAAAACAAAATCCCCCAATGCAGCAAACCAATGGAGAAAATAATCAAACCCTAATGTCGAAATTAGGAAAATAAACTCAAATGGAAGAAACTTACCATGACTAAAGAAGGTTTCTTTGGAGGAGTTGAGTGAAAAACACACGGAGAACAAATGGGAGAGGTCGCATGAAGAGGGGAGACGAAACAGCGCAGAGAAGAGAAACGGGTTGGGGAAAAAGAAAGTGACGCGGGGTGTTTTTAAAACACTTTCGCTCGAGCGAAGGACCAAAATTCTCTCTTGGTAATTTCAGTGTGATCCAACAATTAATGAAGTCAATTTTGAAGCTTGAAAATCACATCAAATGTAAAAGAGCATCATATCCTCATAAAACACGCAGGTAATAAAAACAAAGTACCACAAGTAATAAAGGCATACGTGTTAACAAGGTCCTTGCTCAATCAAGGAATTTCAACCGAAAAGTGTGAACGGGGTTGGGCTATACAAGAAACCATAAGTGTTTGGGAAGCTCTTCCAAGATGCAGAAAGTCAAACCTAATGCTGTTAGAACCTGGGTTCTTCTGTTTGATTACCTGTATCAATAACAAGATACTTGTTCCCCCCCCCCCCCCCTCCCCCTTTTTTTTTTATTATTTGCAACATCCCTTTTTCTTTTCAATGATATACAATATCATCTCTTTTTTTTTTTCCTTTGCAGCAGGGAACACTAATGAGGTTGTCTAGCCCGTGGTCAATTCTGTGTGTAGGTAGAGCTTCCTAACACTTTTGATTGCCTCCCCAAAACTCACAGTGATGAAATGTCGATTGACTAAGCAGGGAGTGAAGTGTGTGATGCTAGTCACAAATTACAAAAGATACATGTTTCAAACCTTTGTAACTTATAAAGGTACATGATACAATTTTCAAAAGATATAAGTACCTAGAATCTTCAGAATTGACATCACTAATACTCTTTGTTACATTCATGTGCAAAACATTATTCACGATGGTTGAGAAACACACACACCAATATACAAAGACAAAAATGAAGAAAAACTATACAAGACCTAAACAAGTGTAAAATGCATGAATGAATGCATGACCATCAGTCTATACCATATCTGGTATGCTCCTCCCCTTTCTCATCCACACTTGTCTCACTTTTGGATGATTCACCTTATCAGCCTTCTGGCTAGTAGTCAATTTGTCTAACTTCACATTGATCATCTCATTTTGTTTGGTCAAGATCATGACTTGGCTCCACAAGTTTTGATGCCCTTTTTTTGAGTAGGACTTTTCCATTCTCTTAGGATGGCCCCTAAACTCAAAACAGTTTGGTTGAATGTGACCAATCTTACCACAATTGTGACAAGCGTGGTTTGCCTTATGAATTTCATGTCTCATGGAGAGTGAGACGTACATAGGAGCATTCAAGAACTTCTTACTCTTTTTAGAAGGATAAACAGTCCTACTTTTAGAGAATATAGGAGCATGATCATAATATTTTTTTAACTTGAAGCAATCTGATCTAACATGACCAACCTTCCCACAGTAATGACATATAGGGCTCATGTTGCGAGCTCCTTGTCTCTTGGGAGGTGGGACAAACTTTTGCACATGTCGGGTTTTCTTACCCCTTTTTAAAATTTGTGCTTGGCCATTCTCATTCGATGCAGGAACAAACATTATTTTTCCTTCATTTTTGCAGGGGATTTTTGAAGTTGAAGCCACATCATATCCTATACCTCTCTTGTCACCAAAGGACTTTCTCGGGTCTAGAATTTTGTCAAGCTTTTGTTTCCTAGAAGAAAAGTTTTTCAGTTTATCATTTAACAAAATCAACTCACTTTCCTGCATTTTTATTTTATCCTCGAGTGACACATTCCTCTTTTGCAACTGATCGGTTAGACAAATGGCTTCATTCAATTTACCTTGGAGATTCTCCTTTTCTCTTTTGCAAATATCTATATTCTCAATATGTGCTTTATTGAGTTTCCTCAATTTCACACATTCCTTGTACAACTTCTCATAAATTTCCTCCAACTCATCTTCATCCCCGGATTCACTTCAGAATGTACTCTCATTTTTAGACGTTGATTCACTTCTGTGACTTTGGCCACCAACAGAAGAACTGAATGCCATGTAGTTGAATTTTTTCTTTGGAGAGGGACTCTCTGAAGAGTCACTTGTCTCAGAACCATTATCACTCAAGGAAGCTCCCTTTGCCTTCCCTTTGGCCTTTTTGTAATTAGCACACTCAAGGCGAATGTGTCCAAAACCATGACATTCATGACACTGCATATCAGGTTGAACCTTGTCTTTGGTAGCTCTATTGTATTTCTTAGAGCTCCTTTCCTTGTTTCCTGAATTGGAATTTTTATTGACTCTCTCAAACTTTTTCTTCTTATGGCCCCAGTTCTTTCTATTTCTGGACACAAACATCTTCCTGAATTTTTTAGCATAAAAGGCTACTTCTTTGTCACTCATAGCCAACTCATCGGATGACTCATCAGATGATTCATCGATAGTGTTGAGGGTTATGGACCTATTTTTCTTATGCACAAGAAGAGTATGTTCATAGGTTTGTAAAGAGCCCACCAGCTCTTCAATCCTCATATTGTCCAAATCTTTGCTCTCTTCAATGGCAGTGACTTTGGGACGGAATCTCTCAGGAAGAGATCTGAGAAATTTTCTCACAATTCTATTCTCAGGGATTCTGTCCCCTAAATTAAAACTAGAATTGACAACATGATTGAGTTTGGCATAGAAAGCATCAAATGTTTCATCATCCTTCATTCTAAGTTCTTCAAAACTAGTGGTCAGCATTTGAAGTTTAGAATTCTTTACAGCCTTGGTACTTTCATGGGTGACCTCAAGAATGTCCCAAACTTCTTTGCAATTCTCACACATGGAGATTCGCTTGAACTCCTCCTGGGACACAGCCATGAAAATCGCATTCAGGCCTTTGTTATTCCAACCACACTCATTTAATTCATCCCTAGAGTAGTTATCCACACTTTTGGGGATTTGAACTCCTTCAATAATAGTAACTGGTTCTCTCCATCCATTTGCTATGGAGACCCACACTCGTTCATCCACAGATTTTAGGAATGCTCTCATTCGAACTTTCCAATAAGCGTAGTTGTTTCCATCAAAATATGGTGGTGAAGTGAGAGATTGAGACTTATCCATCAGAACCACTACAGCAAGATCACACTCAGGAATTTAATCTCAGCGGAGTGAACCCGCTCTGATACCAACTGAAAAAGCAGTGATTTTCCCAATCACTACACCTAGAGGGGGGGTGAATAGGGGTAAACCAAATTTGTTGGTCTTTACAAAATTATAAACAAACAAACAGTTAATCAGATAACACAAATAATCAACACAATGATTTTGGTCACGAAGTGGAAACTCATTTGAAGAACGTCTTCAAAATCTAAAACCACTCCGGGTGTAAGCCACCACCTAAAATCTACTATAGAAAAAGTTTATTACAACCAATTTAGAGACTCACAAAACCTTTGTAGTTCCTAAACTTGGCCTGCAACATCATGAGTGACCCACTCGATCTCTACACACATGTAGTGTCGGAACTCCGACCTTTCTATAGCATCCCTCGAGAACCTCTCGATCTTAGCAGCTTCAGAAACCTTCCAGCCAAACAAAACGTCCACTTCAATAGACTTTGAATAAGATTTGATCTTGAGTGTGGTGTGGTGGAGATGTGTTTGTCCAAGAGAGATTCAACAATGTGGAAAAGCTTCTCTCTATGGCTCTTGAGGCAACTAGGGTTTTTGTTCTGATTCTCCACCCCAAAGAACAGAAATAACATGTTCTATTTATAGTCCCAGCAAAACACGGCGCTCAAAATTAGGTTGTCTTGAACATTGGCTCAAGCGAGGTGTCGAGCGAAGGTCGCGCGCACGTTTTCTGAAACCGCTCGAGCGAGACGTCGAGCGCACATCGAGCGAACCTCTCTGGATGAGTTCTGCTCAAGCACCACGTCGAACGCAAATCTAGTGAACCTCTCTGGATGGGTTCTGCTCGAGCGTTATATCGAGCGCACCTTGAGCGAACCTCTCTGGATAAGTTCTGCTCGAGCGCCACGTCGAGCGCACCTTGAGCGAACCACTCTGGATGGGTTCTACTCATGCGTCATGTCGAGCGCACCTTGAGCGAACCTCTCTGGATAGGTTCTGCTCGAGCGCCACGTCGAGCGCACCTTGAGCGAACCACTCTGGATGGGTTATGCTGAGCGCCACGTCGAGCGCACCTTGAGCGAACCTCTCTGGATAGGTTCTGCTCGAGCGCCACGTCGAGCGCACATCGAGCGAATCACTTTGTATGGGTTCCGCTCGAGCGCTGAGTCGAGCCCAAGTCGAGCGAACCTCTCTGGAAGGTCCCGCTCGAGTGCCAGTTGAGCCATGTTTAGCACACTTCAATCTTTTTCATGTTACACTGCTTCAACACTTATTACAACTCAATTTTACACAGGTTTTCATAAGAATATGTCAATTAACTAATTTTTCCCTCAACAAAGTAGTTAATTGTGTTTTTGTGGAGTGATCTAGCTCCTATATATGTCGCATCGCAACGTGTGTTTCCTTATGCCTAATGTAGTCCTCCCCCCGCCAAAAAATAAAATAAACGCGCATGTGTTGCTTATGTTCATAATCTTTCGGAAATAATTATGTTCATGATCTTGTTCCTATATATAAATTCAAATGTTTCTGGTCTCTTCGTCTTTCTCTTCCATCTATTACCATTCCGAGCAAGATAAATCTGGCTAACAACAAGAACGTCGACGTCTTTACGGAAAGTCTGCGATTATAAGTCCAGCAAATCTCCACATACGTACCACAAAGGACAAGAGGTATGTAGCGCAATCTCGAGAAAAAACCTTTTCTTAACTTTCGAAGTGGGGTAGCATGACATGTCATATATATATATATATGGACGGCGGCGGTATCTTAATATGACATATCTTAATTTCATCGCAGTATCTTAATATTCAAGTTAAATCCGGTTTATCACTAAAACTAAGCTATATATATGTGTGCATGTTTGTGTGTATATAGCTTGATCATTTGTACTTTTTTCATTTCTGCGTGGTGGGATTTTGCTAGAAATTTCTGCACGTCGCTTGGAAGTTGCAAAAGATTCCAATAAATTCAAAAAACGTCGCACAAAGAACAGGGTCGATCGTCAGAATCCATCATCAAATAGGGTTTTGAATAGAAGATATGATCTTGGCCAGGGCTCCTTGATGCAAACCCAAATTGATATGGGATATCTAGGTCCAAATTCTATATTGATTGTATTGAAGTACTATTTTAAGAAGATCAATATGTACAAATATGGAAGGAAAAATTTAATATATATATATATTCCTTGGACAAAAGGTCATATTAGTTATTTTCCATCAAATCATATATTTATGCTCATTTTTGCCTTATTAGTAAATATTTGGTTTCAAGTTTTTGAAATGATTCTGATTTTGATTTTGACCAAATTTTTGATAGGATTCTTGTTTATTTATGTGTTTATTTCTTATATAATAATTTAGATTTTTCCATGTTTTGAAAAATCATCATAATTTTGAATTTTGCAGCAATTTAAGTCCGGCTTGTGGGCTTTATAAAATAATTTCAAATTTTACTATTAATCAATATTATTTAGAGTTAATTTCTCTGTATTTTAGGAGAATCTCTTGTCTTCTCTGTGTCAATCATCTGTTAGAACTAGCTTGCAGAATACTCTCTATTATGTCTGGTGTCAGTTGGCATAAAAGTTTCAGCATCTTTCCTGGGGTGATATCTCATCAGTTTCGATGGCTAGTGGTCATGGTCATGGTTGTCGTGGGTAGGTTCTGAACTAGGAAGTCTTGCATCATGATCGTAGCTTTTAGGATGTGATGATTGTGG
Organism: Juglans microcarpa x Juglans regia; assembly: GCF_004785595.1. NCBI lineage: Eukaryota > Viridiplantae > Streptophyta > Magnoliopsida > Fagales > Juglandaceae > Juglans > Juglans microcarpa x Juglans regia. The sequence continues at coordinate 32,772,242 of NC_054597.1, forward strand.
ATTTGCATAGAGAGGTTGCAGAGTTAACCCGGAGTCTAACGGCGTAGAATATCGATGATCATGAGATGGAAGATCTTGATTCCGATTCTGGTTTTGAGAACTTGTATTGCAAGCGTGCTCTATTTTGGAGTACTGTGGTATGGATGAGCGTTATGGGGACCTCAACTTCAGAGTTGATGTACCAGGATTTTCTGGTACTTTTCAAGCTGAATGTTTCATTGATTTATTGGATGAGCGCGAGTGGATTTACTACTCTCAAGGAAAAGGAGTTTAAGGATAGACATTCTTCCATAGGGTGGAACTCAATACCAATCTATGATATCTATCTTGATGAAGATAACCTAGTGGATGAGGTGACTATTTTTATTGAAAACATAGAAAACTTAGAAAAAGAAAATAGTGGTGAAGTTTTGAAGTTTGAACATCATGAAACAACTTTTGAGAAAATGTTGATTTTCTTGGAGTTGAGGATTTTTTTTAAAAATTCTCAAATCCAAAAATTAAGATGTTTAATATTATTTTACTTCAACCCGATCAAATCAATTTTAGTTTTTTCATGATCGTCGAAACGGTACAACAAAAGGAAAGAAAGATTGGTCTAATTGGACATCCAAAATATCGAGACAATAAAGTTTAGAATTCAAGGTTCTCTCCAACCTGGTGAGAATGATGCAAACCCAAATTGATATGGGGTATCTAGGGCTAAATTTTATGTTGATTGTATTGAAATACTATTTTAAGAAGATGAATCTGTACAAAAATGGAAAGAAAAGCTTAATATATTCCTTGGACTAAGGACCATATTAGTTATTTTCCATCAAATCATATATTTATGCTCATTTTTGCCTTATTAGTAATTAATATTTGGTTTCAAGTTTTGGAAGTGATTCTGATTTTGATTTTGGCCAAGTTTTTTGTAGGATGCTTGTTTACTTATGTGTTTATTTCTCATATAATAATTTAGAGTTTTCCATTTTTGAAAAAATATCATAATTTCAAATTTTGTAGCTCTTTAAATTTGACTTGTGGGTTTCATAAAATAATTGCAAATTGTACTATTAATCAATATTATTTAAAGTTGTTTTCTCTGCATTTTGGTAGAATTTTTTTTCTTCTCTATGTTGATCATCTGTTGAAACTAGCCTACAGAATAATTTATATTCTGTCCAACGACGTCACTTTTGCATTAATATAACAAAAAGACTAGCTCTCACGGAATTAACTTCGTGCATGGCTGTAGTACTACTACTACATTGCACTATCGGGAGGGATATGGTAAAAAAAATAGGAAGAAATCATCATTTGTCGTCCTAGCTTCCGTTATTAAAGAGTATAAAACCCCCAATAATCTTGGATTAATACTAAAGTTAATAATTGTGTCGACCTACTGCATATATATTGGTGGCGGCTAATCATTTCTTAATCACATGCAGATCAAGATTCCTCTGCCTTTATAAATTTCTAGCTCTTTGTGTTTCTTTTCCTTGGATAATTTATCGTACTTTCATAATCATGTCTTTAATCTCTCTCGTATCAGAATATATATTTTAAGGAATAAAATTGGTTTTCTTAACCATTAATGTCATGCAAGTGGGTGTGAAAGACCCATATATGCTAAGAATACCCATATATCTTTGGTGGCCTCTGCTAGTGGTACACTCACATGGAAGATGGTTGCTAGCTAGATGTATCCCGGATGTGTTGCAGTGTTCTCGTTGGAATTTACGTAAGGGGATGCATTTTTTGGAAGGATAAATGGCTTGACTCGGGACCTCTTTGTGACCAAATAAATGTGGTGGGGTATCCAGACTTAAGAAAAAAATAAAAATAAATAAAATATCAATCTACTTGATGAGTAGTTGCACTTGATGAGTACAATATAAAGCATTCACATGATCTCTTTAATACGAGTCTCAACTCTCAAGCTGTACCATTGCTCGCCGATCGAGTAATGAAAAGCAGCATTGCCGGCCACATCATGTGTGTGTGCATTGATCACGATCGATCGATGGTAGTCATGCATGCTGCAGGAAATTATATTAATTAATTGCTTTTGGCTATGTATCCACTAATGTTTATAATTAATGTTCCCCATTTAATTAATAATAATTCCTTTGGGCTGCTGCTTCTCGATCTTAGCGGCCCCGTTTTGCCTATTCAGATCGACTGAGAATTAATTAGCGAGCTAGGTATCCATGTTGTCGAACTTCAGGCTAAGCTAGCTAGCTGCTTTTGATCATGTTAATTCAGGCCCACCTTAATTTCGACATCATTTGCGTACGTTATAATTTCTCCGGAAAAAATATATGCTAATTTCTTGAATATGACACGAGTTTTTGTCTTCTTTCTAGCTTCAGAACCAATGCTTTGATTGTTTAATTGCTGTTGGGATGGAACCTAGCTTGCTAATTAGTAAATTTAATTATAAAACATATCATTAATTAATTATCTAGTATATATTTGTCCGAATTAAATAAATATTTATTCAGCAGACAGATCGGTAGATGCATGCTGCATGCATGGTGTTTTCCTTTAATTTAATTTCTTTATGCAAAACTGGCGTATACGTACCTGGCCTCACCCGAACTTACACAATTGAAACCGTTTAATTTACACTAAAATTTAAGGAACTCTTCCCGATATTGCTGCGTTAAAGGTGAGCAATTCTCGCGTTCGTTTTAAGTTACGTTTGACGTTGAAGTAAGTTAAATTGAGATGGTAAAATATTATTAAAATATTATTTTTTAATATTATTATTATTTTAAAATTTAAAAAAATTAATTAATTTATTATATTTTATATTAAAATTTAAAAAAATTATAACGATGAGTTGAAATAATTAATTACGGCTTAATTTAGTTTACTTCTCTAGTACGCCTGTAAAAGTACATACGTCCCAAATGCTTACAAATTAAGGAACTGCTGATCAGAAGGTTCAAGGAAGGAATTAAGCGCGAAAGATCATTATTTTATGAGTGGGTCTACACCGACCGCTGCGGCTCCCGCTGGACCAATTCAAAGGTTCTTTTTTTTTAGGTTTTTTTATCACATCATTTTTAATGATTTTAAATATTTTTAAAAAAGAAAAAAATTTATAATATTATTAAAAAATATTTTTTAATCCCTAAGTTTAAAAAAAAAAAAAAAAAAAAAAAAAAAAGGAGTGGGAGTCCCAAGCGGATCCCTAACTTTTTCTTTATTTTATATTTATAAATAGTAATGAAATAATTTATAAATAATAATAAAATAATACTGAATTATTTATGAATAGTAATAAATTGTTTGTAAATAGTAGCTACTAAATAGCATTTCTAAATCGTAGTGAATTATTTGTAAATAATAGCTATTAAATAATATATATATACCCTCATGATGTTAAAGTTTGAGGCCTTTATCACAAAAAGCATGGATGATGCGCGTGAGATTTTTTTCCCGCAAGAAAAGACGAAGACATGAAAATTCATCAACATATAGAAAGTAGCAAGCCTTAATTTGGCAGCTCGATCGTTCTTTCCCGGAAAATGATGCCACATGTTCCCAATATATATATATATATATATATATATAGCGCTATATATATACATCAAATTCTAATTCCACCGTCCAAGTTGCGCGATCGATCTCTTACGATTATCACATATCACATCTTTCCTTAATTTCTTCATAGAAACAATGGCCATCTTGAGGAGAAACCACCTTTCGAGCAGTATCAATAGTAATACTACTGCAAAAGTGGTGATGGTTTTGTTCTTGATTTTCATGGTCATGCCTGATCTTGGTCAGGCCATTAGGTGGCCGACGGGTGGTGGCAGATATCCAAAATACGTTGTGGACAAGGCTGCCGTCTCGTTTTCGGATCGTACTCCGGTAACACCTTCAGGGCCTAATCCTAGAGAACCCAGCCACCATCACTAACTAGTATAATAATCAGTGCATTGATGCTTCATTAGCTGCATATATGGCGACTATATAATCACTACAAGAAAAGTGAGTATTTGCGATCAAAATACTCATTTTAACTGTAAATAGTCATTTTTTTGAAACTAACTGGCTATAAATAAACAATTTTCTTATAGTGAATATCAATATTGGAGTTGATCTAGCAGCTTGTTGCATGCATGCTTAATTCCTGATCTGCCTAATTAATTTGTTTTTCATTGTGTTGATCACGTACGTATATATAGGAAATTATAGAACATATGATCTCGATCTATTTGATTTCTAGTACTGCATGTCTCTTGTGTTACAGTACTACATTTAACTTTCTGAAGGCTTGATAGCCACGATTATTGTAAACTAGTTAATTTATCAGATATACGGGTGTGTTGTATAATTAAATTAAGCTGATGCATTTATTTATATATATATATATATATATTAATATTTCGATTTTATGCTCTTGATCTTGTTTCATCCTTGAAATATATACTAATATCGATCATAGATTAATTGTGCTTATATATAATCAGAACAATGGTACTTGAGAAATTCGATCGGTGGCAAAATAAAAATAAAATAAAATAAAATGAATTCATATATATATATATATATAATATTATTAAATCACCAAATTAAAAGAGAGAAGATTTTCAAAACGTACAACGCGTTTGTGCCACTACTTTATATATATAGGTGCATCGACCGCCGGGAGGGACTATTCATTTCCGAGAAATTAATGTGTCTATATATATATATATATATATATGTGGCCACCATATATGTTCAAATGTTAGTAATATTTTATACAGTCATAAAATGTATAAACGTCATGTAATATTGTTTAAAATAAAATTTATTATTAAAATATTAATTTTTTTCATATATATCTATAGTTACTCACTTTTTTAAAAAGATTATGTAGATATTTACGTATTTCATAATTATAAATATCATTTTTCATTTTAAATATATATATATATATATAAAATGAGATTCGCTCAGTGACGGTGGCCCCGTATTACCATTACCATGTAATTGCATTGAAATTACGTAGATCTAGGCAATATTACACGCACATGAACCAAATATATTGTCAGAGGCACATCTTTCCAGAATATTTAGCTTGTATTAGAGCACTGGCATTGGATTCATCAAATTCATCTTCAAAATTTGATGAAAAGTACATATTTTTCATATATCTAAAATCTCCTTATCCATAACTCCACATTGGATTAGCCATTGGATTCATCAAAATAATAATATAATATTATTTTTTTAATAATATTATTTTTTATAATAAATTTTATAATTACACTAATATATGTTAATTAATAATTTAATTTGATACTTAAATTATTATTTTTGAATTAATTTTTTTTCTCAACCTAATTATCCAACAAACACATTTTAACAACCATTCTTCTACCCAACAAGTAGATGGTGCCAACCATTCTTCTTTTACCAATTTTTTTAGTTATAACTAATAGTCTCGGATTAAGCTCTATAAATAGATCCATCCTCTCATTACTTCCCACTCATCAAAAACCAATATTTCTTCTTTCATTCCATCAAATACACAATTCTCCAAATTCCCTATGGATCCCTTTGAGAGTATTGATCATATAGAAGATGAAGATTATTTTGATCACGAGGAGTATATGATACAAGCAATGGCCCTACATAGACAACAACATGCAGTCGAGGGAGCATCTGCTTCACGTCGTCGTAATTCTCAACCTCGTATGTTCATCCGACGTAATCCATTGGAAGGTCATGAGCGCCTTTGGAATGATTACTTTGCTGAGCCGTCAATATATCCGCCAAACGTATTTAGGAGGAGGTTTCGAATGCATCGTAATCTTTTTTTACGCATACATTCTGCAGTTGAAGCTCACGATGATTATTTTGTCCAAAAAAGAGACGCCAGTGGGAGACTTGGATTGTCCTCCCTTCAAAAGATAACTGCAGCAATTAGGATGCTTGCATATGGGGTTACGGCAGATCTTATGGACGAGTATGTAAGAATTGGAGAAAGCACCGCACGGTTGAGTATGAAGAAATTTGTAAAGGCGATCGTGTCAATTTTTGGGGGTGAGTACTTGAGGTCTCCAACCAATAGTGATATAACGAGGTTACTAGAAGTCGGACAAAACCGTGGGTTTCCAGGAATGTTGGGTAGCATTGATTGCATGCACTGGAAATGGAAGAACTGTCCTAGTGCTTGGAAAGGTATGTACTCTGGTCATGTAAATGAACCAACTATTATTTTGGAGGCTGTTGCATCTTATGATCTTTGGATATGGCATGCTTTTTTTGGTTTGCCTGGGTCTCATAATGACATCAATGTACTCGATCGATCTTCTGTTTTTGCCACGTTGGCCGAAGGTCATGCTCCTCCGTGCAACTACACAATCAATGGTCACGAATACACAATGGGATATTATCTTGCTGATGGTATATATCCTTCATGGGCAACATTAGTGAAGACAATTCCTGCTCCACATGGAAAAAAGAAAAAACATTTTGCTGCTTGTCAAGAGTCTGCAAGGAAAGATGTTGAGCGAGCCTTCGGAGTACTCCAAGCTAGATTTGCAATTGTGCGTGGACCTGCTAGGTATTTTCAGCCCCGAGTTCTAAAAGACATTATGTACACATGCATTATCTTGCACAATATGATCGTTGAAGATGAGCGTCATCAATATCTCGGGGCTGACCAGTTTATTTACGAATCCAATGATGATACTCCACATGAGCCAATTTCACGCGATAATATACCTGAATTCATGGAGTTCATTGCGCAACATCATCGAATTAGAGATAGAGGCACTCATTCTCAACTCCAAGCTGACCTTATCGAGCATTTATGGAATTTGCATGGCCGCTCATAATTTACGAGTTATGAAGTTTATTGCCGTTGTTTATTGTTTATGATTATTAAATAAGTTTATTAGTTATGATGTGTCGTTGTTTATTATTTTAAAGCTTTTTATTGGAATATTATTTTAAAGCTTTTTGGAATATGAATGTCATTTGGAATATTGCAAATTCATATTCATGCTTAAAAAATATATATAAAAGACAATGCACACATTTTGTGGTTGCATTGTTTATGTTTAATTTTATCATTGTTGCATTGTTTATTTTATCATTTTAAAAATGAATTCTGCATTGTTTATTTGGGTGTTAAAAGCTATTTCTGTGCAAATGAGACATATTGAATTTATCGTTTTTGTTATATCTCATTTACCTGCCTATTTGGGTGTTAAAAGTTGTTTATCTCATTTACCTGCCTACTTGACCATCTTGCCATTGTAATAGAATGACATCTAGAATGTCCATATCAACAAAATAAATTCTCCAAAATCAACAACATCAACTAACATTCAAGTTTGGCTGGCTATCCATATCAACAAAATAAATTCTCCAAAATCAACAACATCAACTAACATTTAAGAGACTGCTGGCTGTCCATATCAACAAAATAAATTCTCTAAAATCAACAAAATAAACTAACATGAGCCAAGAGACTGCTGGCTGTCCATATCAACAAAATAAAGTCTCTAATCCACAACAACATCAACTAACATGAGCCAATTTCAAGTGGCTGTCCAGCCTCAACAAAATAAAGTCTCTAATCCACAAAAACATTAATTAACTGTCCAGTCATCTATTTAATCCAAAACTAACATTCAGTAGTACTAGTGGCTGCCCAGCCACATGTTTTGGATATACATGTGGCTGCCCAGCCACTAAATACTGGAATTTTGGGTTGTAAATGAACCAACAGTTACACACCTCCATGAGGTATGGATGGAGATGTGTCGAATGTACCTTCGGAATTATTTAAAGAGTCCTCATAAATTTTCTTCTGAATATTCAGGAAATAGGCTTGTTGCATGACGGTCATATTAGAAAGATCCTTACTCATGATCTCCGCCTCGAACTTCCTCTTATCAAGTTCTAGTTGTGCACCCTTCACTTCATCAGCCTTCGTCACCCATGCTCTCCTCTCTCCCATGAACAGTCGCCTATCAGCGGTCATTTTTTCTAGCGCACTGTTGAAGTCAACATCACATGCTTCCTGAGCCTTCCGCTTCCTTAAGTTATCTTTCTCAAGTTTTTTGCCTGGAGGCCTCTCAACATTCTCCTCCACAACGTCATCGGGAACTTCAAAAGACTGCTCATTGGCTGGACGTTTATCGGGTGGTTTTCTCCTTGTATTCAGATTGTTCATGTGTTGCTGCCATTTGGGTTGGTGTCTCAATTGACACCAACAATGCTCCACTGTGAAATTCCCCTTCTCTATCTCTTTGTACATTATTTTAGCTTTTTCAATCTGAAAAATTGAAGGAATATTGTCAAAAAAATAAATAATCGATAAAAAAATACATTATTTAAAGGAAAATGGTACATACCTTGTCGTGCTCGGTTGCACCACTTGGGTGCAATGATTCTACTTGCGCTAGAAATGCACAAAACTTGTTTGTGCATTTCTGGATCATGGACCAACGATTGATCAATGACCCTATCGAACGATTTGCAGTATTTGGTTTTTTATACTCGTGATAAAACTCAGAAATTCTGTCCCACATTTGTGTGGATTTTTGATCGGTACCCCGTATGGCATCAATGCTAATGTTGAGCCAACCGGATACAAGTAAGTTATCCTCCTCAACAGTGAAAGATGCACCTCTCTGAACTTTTTTTGGAGGAGGCCTCTTTTCACCGTGAAGAGGAGTTGTTTGGATCATAACACTAGAATATTGCTCATAGGTTGGAGTGCAACCTTCTCCTCCACTTTGTAAGAGAGTGGTGAAGAAGGGATCCTCCTCAGATGGACTGCCCATCCTTTAAGAATCAAACAATAGATACAAGGCAGCACAATAAGCACAAAAAATTAGATACAAGGCAGTACAATAAAAAGATACTACTCAGCACAAGAAAATAAAGCAGTGGAAGCATATTTTAAGAAAATATCAAACCATGTTGCATGTTGGTTTATACACATCATTAACATGAAGAGAGAATGAGTTTATGCTTGAATGAATACATCAAATACACAGAATACACAAAAGAGAGTCACAATTCCACAAAAACATAAATGCTTGACTGCTGCCCAGCCACTGAATACAACTCAAATACACAACTCAAATACTGGAATGCAAGTTCAGAATTAGAGATAGTGGCTGCCCAGCCACTAAATACAACTCAAATACACAACTTGGATACAGAACAAAAAAATTTTAATTAGAGATAGTGGCTGCCCAGCCACTAAATACAACTCAAATACACAACTTGGATACACAACAAAAAAATTTTAATTAGAGATAGTGGTTGCCCAGCCAGTAAATACAACTCAAATACACAACTCCACGAGTATAGGCACACGGACCTCACATTACAAGATGCACTTTATTTTTTACTCAAGTGGATCCGTGTAGATTAAGACTATCCCTAGAGGTTGGCTTTCTTAATTTAAGGGAGTTCTTACTCTCAATCACTTTATTTTTATCCCTAGAGGTTGACTGCCCAGCCACTTTATTTTCAATCATTTTTATTTGTATGTTTCAAAACCCTTTTGCATAACTGCCTATACAAGGCCTCAAATTTTGAAATATAAATGGCTCGGGAGTTCTTACTCTCAATAAAAAACAAGGTGGTTCCAGCTTTTGCAAGAAACAATCAACAACATTGTAGGGCTTGGCAAATAACTATTGAAGTGACTGCCCAACCACTTCAGAACTCAATTACACATGTTTTTTGCAAATGGCCAACGAGGGGACAAGTCTACAACTGACTTAACAGCATTTGAGCCACAAATGTAAATAAGACAACAAAAATCTCCAAATTGAATTTAAAAAAAAAAAACTTTCAAGAACCAATATTGAACAAAAATGGTTATTGGATGCATCTACAGAGGTTTTACATTAGAACCTGTGGGAGACAAAAACAAAGATAAGATTCCTAATATTGAAGCAACATGACCATTGATAGATAAATGTGTGCAAAAGTACACAAACAAATAGATAAGCATGAACAATACCTTGCTATCTGAATCGCCAGTTATAAAGCCATCAGACCCACAGAAAAAAGACTCTGTCTAGGCTTAAAATACACAATCAAAACTTAATGTAATTTGATTTCCTAAAGACTAATAAAACTTCATGGACAGAGAGCTCTAAAACTTAATACACAATCAGCATATATCTTGAATATTAGGCATGGACGGCAGGTATAGAGAGCTCTAAAAGTTCTAGTCATGGACGGCATGGACAGAGAGCTCTAAAATCAGCATATATCTGGGCAAGAACAGAACATTGACAACCCCCCAGAAATGGGGCCGAATCCCCTCCTCCACCATCTAAGCTAACATGAAGATCATATAAATTCATACAAAATCAATTCGGCCCCAAGAAAAAGGTCATATAAAATCATATAAATGATCATGCAAAATTTTTCATACATGCATATATGATTAATATATATATATATATATATATGAGAGAGTGAACTCACGGAGATGGAGAACGTTCGGAGCAAAGGGAGAAAGGATCGGCGACGGTGTGCCTATGGAGGTGATGGAGGTTCTGTTTCACCTGAAACACCTCGTACGCACTTCAACATCTACTTCACGAAGATTCACGGGTCACTTTCTCGGCAAAGTTTTTGATACAAGCTTCGGGAAAAACAGGAGGAAACGGAAGGAAGAAACGGAGAGGAAGAAAGGGAGCGGAAGAAAGAAAGGGAGAGGAAGAATCGAAACGGGAAGTCGATATTTGGGGGTTTCGGGGTGGAGAAGAAAACAGAGAAGAGAGGGAAGACCGAATGGTTTGCCAGATTCGGGAAGAAAGAAAGGGAGAGGAAGAGTCGGAAATGGGTTTGAGGATTTCGGGATTCCGGGGTAGAGGAAGAAGGAAGAGAAAAGGGGGAAGAAAGAACTGGAGATGCGTCGATTCGGGAAGAAAGAAAAGGAGAGGAGAGGAAGAAGGAAATGAGAGGAATCGAAAGGGATTGGGGATTTCGGGGGTAGAGGAAGAATGCAGAATAGAGAGGGAAGAGAAACGGCTTTTGCGTGCGAAATAATTGTTTCGTAATAAAATAACCGGATAGATGTTGAATAGTAGGTCGCCAAGTTTGGTGATAGAAGAGATTTCACTGTAGCTAAAAGTTTAAGATTTAAGGAAAAGGTGAATCCAATGCAGAGTATTTTTCGTTAAATTCTTCAAATTATGGACATTGGACTCATTTGATGAGTCCAATGCCAGTGCTCTTACTATGGAATGACAGTGTATATTTATACACTTTACAAAGAAATCAAATTAGTTACAAGGAAATCAAAAATAACATAAAGTAAACCATATTTTAGAATATTCTGTGAATTACAAAAATCAGAGGGTATTGTACTAATACGCTCCCTTAAGTCCAGTGGGATATTTACAACAATGAGACTCGTTCTAAGACTAACAAATCTATCTGAGACAATTGTTTAGTAAGTACATCAGTTAACTGGTTCTTGGACTGTAAATGTAATTTATGTTTAGCTAGGATTAGATGAGTCTGTATTTAATTTGAATTATGGATGAATAAAATTTTAAATATGACTCTAGGATTGCATCTTATAAGGATGAATATTTATCCGATAAGGATAAGTGTTTGAATTGTAACTCTTATCAAATCTTGTTAATATTATAAGATAAGAGTCTACAAGAGTCATAGGTATGTTTCGAGTCTAAGAGTTAGTTGAAGAGATAAAGATGCAAGTTTTGTTGAAGAAACTGAAACTGATTTGAACTCGATGCAATCCAAAAGAAATGATCCAGTCCAAGATGTTCACAAATTATTAGCAACGTATCTAACTGAGATTTTGCATAAACCTGTCAGCAGAGTTCTTTTCTAAATTAATCACAGCATTGCCTATTTATAGAGGAGTTGACTAAGGGTTTTATATAACATTGGAACAACACATATTCACTAGTATTGAGAGTTTGAAGATCTAGGTAGAACTTCAAAAGATCTTACAAAAGAAAATTCTTGAGATAAGGATTTTCCAAAAAACTCGATTCATGGGATTAAGTGAGAGCATACTCCAAGGAGGAGTTGCCGTATTCGAGTTCAACCACTGGAGATTCTAGTAGAAAAGACAACGATTGGAAAGTGTCAAAAGTTCTGACTACCTACTGCGGTAGAAGATAACCGAGTCGCGTGTCTTGGGTAAACGTGTCTAGTTATAAAGGTTTTATAAATATTTTACTTGTAATACTCTCAATCGATAAAATTGACTTTCCTAAATTTGGTTGCCCCATAGGCTTTTACCTTTGATGAGTTCTTAAAAGAATTTCCCTTCATAACTAAATTATTGTGTTAATACTCTTAATATTGGTTACTAATCCGTGCTAATAGCTTTTATTTAGCATTAGCATGAATCATCAGAGGTACCTGGGTAATTTCAATTGATATCAGAGCATGGTTCACTCGATCTGAGTGTGATCCGTTCCCCTAGAAGATCATGGCATCACTATTATCACCACCAAATTTCGATGGTGATAACTATGCCTACTGGAAGGTAAGAATGAAAACATTTCTAAAGTCACTTGACAAGAAAGTCTGGCTAACCGTGAAGTCAGGATGGACAAAGCCCACAACACCTGTAGAAGAGCGGACCAAAGAACAATTAAGTAGCTATAATTGGAACAATAAAGGTCTAAATGCCATTTTCATGGCAGTCTCTCCTAATAAATTCAAGAGAATTTTCATGTGTGAGACATCCAATGATGCTTGAGATATTTTAGAAACCACACATGAAGAGACCAAAATAGTGAAAATTTTCAAATTACAAATGTTGATATCAAAGTTTGAGGAGATAAAAATGCTAGAAGATGAGACTTTTAATAAATTTTATGCTAAACTAAATGACATTGTTAATTCTAGATACAATCTCGAAGAGAAGGTAGGGAAGGCACAAGTTGTGAGGAAAATTCTGAGATTCCTGCCTAAAAGGTTTGGACCAAAAGTGACTGCTATAGAAGAAAATAAAGATTTAGACACAATTTGGGTAGAAAAACTAGTAGATTCTTTGCAAACTTATGAATCTACTCTTCCACAAAAAAAAAAAAAAAAAAAAATGTTCATTGCACTCAAAAATTACTAAGGAAGAAAATCAGTCTGAGGATGAAGATATGTGGGAGGTGAAAAACATTCCACTATGCAAATTAATAGCTATTCCGTAGAATGAAAAACATAAAATGCATTTATAATAATTTTGCTTAAAATAGATCTACCATTATGAATTTATTAATTTTGTGTAATTTTTTTTTTTTTTATCTATAACTCTTCGATCTAAAAAACAAATTCTTTAAAAATTCTCAAAATTTAATTTCTTTGATTGGCTCAGGAAAAAGGCCGATGTGCATTCATTGATTTTTGCGATATTCATTATTCGTTGAATTATAATAACTCCATATGCTTCATGTAGTGGAATGGATCGCATATTAGGAAGAAGTGTTATTCATTATTCTTTTTATTTATCATTCTCATATATCTTTTAATGTGATATTACTTAAATAATAATAATAATAATAATAATAATAATAAACTATTTATCATTTAGAGAATGTTAGGTAGAAACTTCAAATCAAAAAATTCTATACAAATCATTTGTAAAAAAATGAATGCCATTAATAAAAAATAATTTTTTTTTACACTATAAATAGAATTACTTTTTTATAAGAATTTGAAGCGTATACTTATACAATCATTTCTCTTTTTCCATATCTGGTACTATCCCATCGAGAAAATGGAAACTAAGCGACTGTCGCTTCATTTTCCTCCCTTGTAAAATGTTAAACTGTAGACCAACTTCTGATGGTGTCATACTGTCGTTTCCTCCAAGACCCTGAAAAATAGATTAAAATCCAAAATTAAGTAAGTATAATAATTCATGAGAACAGGAGAAAAAAAAAAAAAAAAAAAACCCCGAAGGGACATGTGGGAGTACAGTGCAAAAAGATTCAGAAAGAACCAGCTTTCTGATCTGACTCATCTAAGGCTGAAACCAATCTCCTTGTCTGGTATGTTTGTGGTAGTCAGGGGAGACTTGTGGGATCTTGAAGCTCAAATCTTAATTTTCAGGTAAAGTCTGTTACTTCAAGCCTGAAACTTTTCGACTCTTGTAAACAATTGCTTTGACTCCTAAAATTTGAGCTTTGAAATGAACTGAACTGCTTTCTGGTTTGGGATCTTTTCAAAGTTCTGCTTATTGGGTAGGCCTAGATACCTTAAAATCTTCTGGTTTCAGTGTCGTATTTGTGATTCAAAGTGAGAAATGAGCTTCACTGGGAACTGATCTGATTTTTTGGAGAGGTAGTTTGAAAGACCTGCTAAATGGTTGGAGATAAGTTTCTAAAATCTGCTGAATTTCAGGGCAGTTTTAATATCCCCGGTTAACAGATGTAGTTCTATCTTTGGATTTTGATATTTTTTTCATTCGGTTAAGTGTTTATGGAGTTTTACCTATATTTGTATTTTTGAGGCCTTCTTGTGTTTAATTGGGTGCACTTGAATTGGGTGGAGTCAGTGGTGGATACAGAAGCGTGCGAGTTCTTGGTTTCATCTGCTTCCGAAAACACGTAATCAGATTGAGTGTCCAGAAGCGCTTGTGCCAGATTGTTGAAGGGTCCAATTGGAATTACGCAGTTTTGCGGCGGGTTGTGAGCTTGAGATCTGGTGGTTCTGCCTTAATATGGATAATGGATACTCCCGAGACCTTAGGCGTGGGGAAGCTGGAGAGCTGAATAAATGTGGGGATGGCAGTTTAAAGGGAGTTGAGAGGAAAGAGGATGTGGAGAAGCTGGTGCTCTAGAAGCTTCCCGCTTCATTTGGTGGGTCGGATGAGGATAATTTTGCAGCAAGTCTAGATGGAGTGTCGGCTGTTGAGATGTTTTACCTCATAGTCTAGATGGAGTGTCGACTGTTGAGATGTTTTACCTCACCTCAATGTATTTTACTTTTTTGGTGTGATTCATCTAATTGTGGACTCGGCGAGTTGTATGCATCTGGTAAATCAATTTGGGCTTCAGATATGCCTAGTTGTTTACATCATTATCAACAGAGGTCATTTCTAGTGAGGTTAGCTGGGTTCCAAACTGTGGTGATTGTGCCTCTGAAATCTGGAGTTGTGGAGCTTGGTTCAATCAAATCAGTTCCAGAAGAACAGAATATTGTCGACATGGTTAAAACTACATTTGGGGAATCTAATTATGTACATTCAAAGGTATTTCCAAAGATTTTTGGACATGAACTTAGTCTGGGTGGTACAAAATCATGCTCACTCAATATTAATTTTTCTCCTAAGGTTGAAGACGGAGCTGGTTTTATTTCAAAAACTTTCAAAGTACAAGCAATAGGTACCAATCATGTTTATGGAAATTCCTCTAATGGATGTCAAGGTGATGATAATGAGGAAAAACGGTTTCCACAGTTGAACCAGATGGCTGTTAGGGCTTTTAATCCCCAAACGATAGATTCTAGTTTGGAGATGTCTAGGGATGAATCATCATCTCAGCCTGATGAGCGGAAACCCAGAAAGCAAGGGAGAAAGCCTGCCAAAGGGAGAGAAGAACCATTGAATCATGTGGAAGCAGAGAGGCAGAGGCGCGAGAAGCTTAATCAGAGATTCTATGCATTAAGAGTTGTTGTCCCGAATATATCTAAGATGGACAAGGCATCTTTGCTTGGTGATGCTATTACATATATCACTGATCTCCAGATGAAGATCCAGGTTTGGGAAACTGAAAAGCTGGAACAAAATAAGCATAAAAAGCTCCCAGCACCAGTGTTTGATTTTTAGGACAGACAAGACGATTCAGTTGTGAGGATAAGCTGCCCATTGGATGCTCTCCCAATTTCTGGAGTCATCAAAGCATTTAGGGACTATGACAATGTTTCAATGGACAATGACAAGGTTATTCATACGTTCTCCATTCAAACTCAAGGTGGTTGTGTTCAGTTGAAGGAGGAGCTGATGGCCGCCCTTTCCAAGTGATCTAACCAGAAAGTTTGTGCTCAGGTGACTCAATGCATCTCCTTGAAGAAAAATGGAATCTGATGTTGACAAGTTCATGATTCGTAATCTAACTTCACAGACAGCTGAATGATCTTGTTCTGTAAATCCATGGAGAGAGTTATTCATCTTGTGAGCTGTGTTTTAAATTGCATTAAGGCCACGAATCGGGAACTTATCAAAAAAAAAAAAAAAAAAAAAGCCATGAATCGGGTAGGTTGTGGGTGTAGGCTGCAGTTTGCTTTAAAATAGTAATTTTAAACTGACTATTATAGTTCAGCTAAAGATAGCAACTATTAACAAAATTTGGGCTATAAAAGAGATGCATGATCAGCCCAAAGCATGCTCTTGTAGAAGTTTTGTTACTTGTCCAAAACATTTATTTATCTTCTTCTTCTACCTCGGTGCATTACTTTCCATGATTTCAGGTCTATTTCGCAGCAGCTGAACAAGTATTTCAGGTCTACATCGTAGGAAACGAACCAAAAATAGTTGCTTCTGATCACTGATTTATTACTTCAGTCAATCTGATTTTTACAGGGAAGACTACTCCCAATAAGGTTTTGGGTTGTAGTTTGTCCCCTCTGCATTCCCCTTCATAGGCAAATACAAACCTCGGTTCTTCAAAAAAAAAATGAACAAAGCGATGCCTGGCTTAATTATTGAGTGTTTAACTTGATATCCAGGTCAAGAATACGGTTGTGAATGTTCATCTCTTAAAAAATGAAAATTGAATTATAATAAAAAACAACTAGAAAACATTTTAATTTTTATAAATATCTTATTATTTTCTCCAAGTATTTACAAGAGAGAGATTTTTTTGAATTGGATGGGATATTGACTTTTTTGAGAATTTTTAAGGGTATTTTTTGTCTTTTAACCACATATATATATTATATATATATATATATTTCAATATTTTTGACTAGCTAGCTAGCACAATCATCAGGAACCAGCTGAATGTAGTAGTAAAAATATAAACTAGTCCACGTTCCCGACATTATATATGGTGGCTTGGCGTTTAAGCTACCACATTTGATCCATTCCAAGTACTGATCGATCTGGTTCAACCTTCAAACCCATGGCTCAGTCAAACCCCGATATATATCTCAATACGTAGGCTCTAGTCAGACCATTTTACCAAGTAGTACTGCTGATAAATCTTTGAGAAACAAGCCCTATAAGTACCTCATCTCCTCCGCCTCAATCAACCCATCCCAGCCAAAAACATTTGTTTTCCTGATCCCAACCTAAATTAGCTCAAAAACTCACGCACAGAGAGAGAGAGAGAGAGAGAGAGTAAACAGAAGTAATCAAGCAATTCCTTCATAACTTTACAAAGATGGTTTTCTCCCAAAGGAAAAGTGTCTTCGTCTTAGTAGTAGTAGTGATTGTTTGTATCATTTTATTTGCTCCTGCACAACTTGGAGCAATGAGGCCATTGGAAGGAGAAGAATACTGGAGGAAGAAGGCTAGCGGCCACCTTCTGATTCAGTCAGTACTTCAAAAGGGTACTGTCACTCCATCTGGTCCCAATCCATGCACTCACATTCCCGGACGGGGCTCGGGTGTATGCACCTAGCTACCAATTAAAGCTCACACCTAGCTGGCCTGCCTTTTCTCATGACTCTGTTAATGATGCTGCTTCCTTCTCAAGACCAAGATCAGAGGTCATGGCCGGCTGTATTATTAATATTCGACGTCTATTCTTTCAATTTCGGCCTTGATTAATTAGCTTCAGCGCGTAGTACTTTATGTAAATTTTTTTCTTTTCATTTCTTTGGCACAACCATGCATGCGTACTGCGAAGTATTTAAGCTTGGTTGTGAAATATGTAATTGTTTATAATTATTCCTAGATTTTATGAAATTAATTTATTCATTTTTTTAAAATTATTATTTACTTCCAATATTTTTACGCATGACTACTTGATCATATATATATTGAAACGTACGTACGTACAAATTACCTTTGGAAAACAGAGAATTAGATCAACTAACAACAACAGTATTAATATTGGCCGGAAAAACATCTTCGACGTTAATTATTAATTCCTTGGCACATGCACGTCTTCATTCCACTTGCAATATTTCTTTGTGTATGCAAAAAAGAAAACGAAGCAATTAACGTACGGTACTTTGGGTCTCCACTAGTGCTTAATGCATGCATGCATTGATCCGTTTTATTAACTATGAGAAAAACACTAATGTAAGATTAGTTATTTGCAATGAAAATGACTATTTTTTATGAAAATGAAGACATTTTCATCGCAAATAATCGTATTGTCATAGATACCCAGCTATATATCATAAATAATCATTTTTCTTGTAGTACATAGGGATCCAAAGCTATAAAAAAAAAATGATCTGGCCTGTTAAAAAGTATTTCCACAAGTCATTTTTTATGATTCTCTTGAATAATAAACTGCCACTCTTTGTCAAAGCAAAACAAGGCCGAAAAATAGAGTTCTTTTTCATGTTAAAGCACTATGAAAGACTATTCGTTTGTACCACTATTTGTGTTTGAGACCTGATTTCAAGAATTCAGTTGTGAATAAATGTAGCACATGATTAAACTAATTCTCTAATCCCTTGCAGTGATGGTTCATATTTAGGCACAATCTGATTCACATGAAAGAAAATTTGGAACTTTCGATCGCAATAACTTACCACAATTTGAAAACTTGTAAAATAAAATTAATGCTATCAGAATTATTTCTTTTAGAAATTTGGTGTCTCATTCTCTCTAGAATTTAGAAATGGAAAAAGATTTTCTTTTGAAGTGAAGTTTCATTACCTCGGAAACACAAGCTAATGAAACTATCTGCAATGTGGGAATCAATAACATCCTCATTTTACACTTTATGTTTGAACTTATATTTTTTGGCCATGCAGTTGCAATTGCAGTGACAATTATATACATAAACCACACCCAATTAGGTAAACCAAACATTAGAGTGGATGCTCTAGAAAAATACTCATATTGTGTTTTTGAGAATTTATTCTTGTAATCTCTAGCCTTCAGTTTTAAATCATTTTTGTTAGTTATTTATCCTCTTTCAAGATTTTGAAACTTATGTACAAAGCATGGCTTGCAAAAATTGTGAATGTTTATGCAGTTCCTTTTTTTCTTTTTAAAGAAATCAAATTTCATTTTTATTTATTTTACATGTCTATCTAAGAGTTTTATATCTTTCATATGATTTGCTGCTTAATGCTTGCTCCGGCCTTGACTTAATTTTTTCTACTTTTCATTCTCCTTGGGTTGCCTATCTTGTCTTGATTAATACTAAACTAGTATTATGTAGTGTGGTTGCTATAGTCTGTCAGCATTAATGATTTCTTGAAGTTTGCCCAAGCTTAAAGGTACTACAGCCCAGGTAGTCGTGATAGCCTCATTCTCAGAGAATATTGCAACACAAACTTCCCAAAAAAATAGATGATTCAGCTTGGTGCAGATATAGATCAACTCAAGCAACGTCATAAAAAATTCAATATCCTCTCAATAAATCCTGCAGAAAAGTACATAACATGCGGAATTATGTATTAAACTATGGTTCGTATATGATGTGTGTACCACTTTATTTTGGAAACTTGTATCAAACACAGTTGACATTAGGCATGTATGGTACTTTATTTTGTAAACTTGTATCAAATTTTGTTTTTGTTTCTATGCATTAAATTATTTATTAATCAAATTTTCTTGTAAAAATCATACTATTTTTGTTGAAAGCTGTTTGGGCAAACGTCCCTTGGACGTTTCGTTACTACTAGTGAGTGTGTCTATATATATATATGTATATATTTAAAATTTTTGACTGGCTAGCTGGCAAAATCATCAGGAACCAGCTGAATCTAGCAGTAACAATATAAACTAGTCCACGTTCCCGACATTATATATGGTGGCTTGGCGTTTAATTAGGTACCGCATTTGATCCATTCCAACTGATCTGGTTCAACCTTCAAACCCAAGGCTCAGTCAAACCCCGATATATATCTCAATACGTACGCACTAGTCAAACCATTTTACCCAGTAGTACTGCTGATAAATCTTTGCAAAACAAGCCCTATAAGTACCTCATCTCCTCCACCTTAATCAAGCCATCCCAGCCAAAAACATTTGTTTTCCTGATCCCAACCTAAATTAGCTCAAAAACTCACACAGAGAGAGAGAGATTAAACAGAAGTAATCACGCAATTCCTTCATAACTTTATAAAGATGGTTTTCTCCCAAAGGAAAAGTGTCTTCGTCTTAGTAGTAGTAGTGATTGGTTGTATCATTTTATTTGCTCCTGCACAACTTGGAGCAATGAGGCCATTGGAAGGAGAAGAATACTGGAGGAAGAAGGCTAGCGGCCACCTTCTGATTCAGTCTGTACTTCAAAAGGGTACTGTCACTCCATCTGGTCCCAATCCATGCACTCACATTCCCGGACGGGGCTCGGGTGTATGCACCTAGCTACCAATTAAAGCTCAAACCTAGCTGGCCTGCCTTTTCTCATGACTCTGTTAATGATGCTGCTTCCTTCTCAAGACCAAGATCAGAGGTCATGGCCTGTTGTATTATTAATATTCGACGTCTATTCTTTCAATTTCGGCCTTAATTAATTAGCTTCAGTACGTAGTACTTTATGTAAATTTTTTTCTTTTCATTTCTTTGGCACAACCATGCATGCATGCGAAGTATATAAGCTTGGTTGTGAAATATGTAATTGTTTATAATTATACCATATTCTTAAATTATTAACTTCCAATATTTTTACGCATGACTACTTGATCATATATATAATGATACGTACGTACGTATAACAAATTACCTTTGGAAAACAGAGAATTAGAACTAACAACAACAGTATTAATATTGGCCGGATAAACATCTTCGACGTTAATTATTAATTCCTTGGCACATGCACGTCTTCATTCAACTTGCAATATTCCTAATTTGTGTATGCAAAAAGGAAAACGAAGCAATTAACGTACGGTACTTTGGGTCTCCACTACTAGTGCTTAATGCATGCATGCGTTGATCCGTTTTATTAACTATGAGAAAAACACTAATGTAAGATTAGTTATTTGCAATGAAAATGATTATTTTTTATGAAAATGAAAACATTTTCATCACAAATAATCGTATTGTCACAGATACCCAGCTATATATCATAAATAATCGTTTTTCTTGTAGTACATACGTATCAAGATCACTGATCATAAAAAAATACGACATGTTTGGTTTACTCAATTATTTTACAAACACAAATTTACAAATTAATGTGTTATGTCGGATTATAAAACATTTTAATTTTTGTATGAAGAACACAACGCGCTTGCTATAATGTAGTTTAAATGCTGTCGTTTACATAATATATACATGAATGCCGTTATTAATGCATGGACGTACTCGAGCATGAAGAATATTTGTGATCCCCATGCAATTACCCCAGTTGGTTGTAATTAATTAATTGGGTCCTAATTCACAAAATTAGCGTCTCCCGATTTATAATATTTATATATATTTGGGTTAACGATTATATATAAATATGATCGAGAAATATAATTAGAAAGGTAACGAATTTAATTAATCAATATAATGAACCCTCCAAAAAAAGTTACTGTACGTGAGATCATTCCAAAAATTCATAATTACTTACCATATTAATTAAGTTGAAAATATTATTGAGTATGACGTTTTGCCGCAACATTGGTTTTTCTTTTTTTTTTTTTTTTTTGAATTCCTGTTTTTAAGAGATTAAAAGGGATCCAAGTTATACGTCCGTGCATGGACCAAACTTATAATTTGGATTAATGCAAGTCCAATTACGTACTATATACGAATTACGAAGTCCCTGATTTTTGTGCGTACGTGATTAACTTTCACTTGGTGCGTGAATGGTGAAAATAATCAATTAAAATTCATATATATTTACATATTATTGATCTTGTGTAATACCGTATTAAATATTTAAGCATGCATCATTGTATTTTAAAAAAAATTTAGAAATGATAATTGCAGTTGTGAGTATGCAATTGTCGCACAATCACTTTAAAAAAGTGAACAAATACAAGAACCACCCAAAAATATTAATTTTTTAATAGTAAATATCACTCTTTTTCAAAGCGACAGTACGTTATTTGCACATTTCACAATTGTATATAACATTACTCTAAAAAAATAGAGCGCCGATCTTATTTAAATGGGAACTTAATCATGTACGCACACGTCTTGTTTTTACTACATGCATGTGCGTTCAAGTTTCAAGAGAAGAGAAAATAAAATCTATGAATTACTTTTCTTGATCTCCATCCAATTAGCTGGACTATCTATATACTAAGATTTATATAATATATATCTTTCTTTCTATGTATGTATATGCACCAATTAATTAATTTGTATGACTCGAACTTTTAATATATACATATTTGCAGCGTATTGAAAGTGGATTGAATTTTGACTATTTTAATTATGTTGAGGGTCAGAAATGGAATGGGTCTTAATGTAAGTCGTCGTTTTGGTCAAAAGCGTATCTATATATGTCTATATATACATATATATATATATATATATAAAGTAATTAAACGTTGTAGGTCATGCCATGACCATTAATATATGCTAAAATCATGAAATTTACAATATTGGAGCTAGCTAGCTAGGCCTTCTAAACTATCAAATTTTGACGATTTACATTGACGAAGATTATGATTTGACTACTAAAATCAATAAAAAAATATGTGGCACCATCGACTTTACAACGTCGATCGACCGTATCCTAAGAGAAGAATTAATTTTCAATACATATATATAATAAATATATATATATGTATATATATATATATTATATTTATATGTATATATATATTATATTTATGAATTTTTATTTTCCTTTGTACGTTAATTTGAATTACGTTGTGAAAAATGCTATTAGACACCAATTTTGAGTACCGCTTCTCGCGTACACGCCACTATGGCATTTCTTCACTTTTTTTATTTTTCACTTGCTTCCCGCATTTGACTTTCTCCTTCACCTCTGCACTTTCACTTTCTTCTTCTTCTTCTTCTTCTTCTTCTTCTTCTTCTTTTTTTCCTAATCCTCTGCACTTTCATCACTTTTGTTTGACTATCCAAATAATTTACAGAATAGTTGAGAAACTTGGTGAACAATCACAAAAAAGTTAACTACCAGACGTTCCTCCTTTTGGGTTTAGAAAATTAGCCGCAAGCAAATATCAGCATGCAAGATCGTTGGGAACAATATTTCAACCATAAATCAAGAAATCTACCGAGATAAACCTAGACCGGTGATAAACAAGAGTGGTCCACCGAAATAATAGATTCAGAAAAAATTCAAATCAAGAAATCTAGACCAGTAAAAAAGTCAAGAAATCTAGATGAAATGTGAAAATGGAGAAATCTACCATGAAGGAGACAAAATGCAGAGGTTTTGTTTTCCAGATTTGAGGTCGAACGAAGAGTGAACGGCGCTGAAAATGGGTCCCTTGTGCCGGTCGGAGATGGGTCTCTTGTGCGTCGGGGTTTGGGTGCAGTCAATCGGGGCACTGGTTTGGTCTCTTGTGCATCGGAGTTTGAGTGCAGTCGGGTTAGAAAAAGAAAAAGAGAAAAAAATGTGAAAGTGCATAGGTGAAAAGTGAAAGTGTGAAGAAAAAGTCAAACGCGGGTACTGCACACGGGAAGCAAGTGAAAAAAAAAAAAAAGTGAAGAAATGCTACAGTGGCGTGTACATGTCAAGCACTCAAAATTGGCGTCTAATAAGTAATAACGGTGGATCTACTATTTTCCTTACGTTTTTTTACTGTACCCCAGCTATTAGCTCGCTGCAGATCTTACACGTCATACATGAGTAAATTACACGCTAGCTGGTTTATACCACTTCTAATTAGTATTGAGAATATTTATAAATAATAATAAAAAGATAATAATAAAATATTAAATAGTAATAAAAAATAGATGAAAAGTAATAAATAATAAAAAAGTAGATAAAAAATAATAATAAAGTAAAAAATAATAGTGAGAGTTTAAACTCATATCAACTCATTATTATAATTTTTTAAAATTTTAATACAAAATATAATAAACAATTTAATTTTTTCAAATCTTAAAATAATAATAATATTAAAAAAATAATATTCTAATAATATTTTATCACCTCAACTTAATTCAATTCAATATCTAAATGCAGTCTTAAAATTGATGTTATACACGCGACGTAGCTGCCACAATGTATTAATGATTATATATATATGCATAATTAAAGTTGACATGTGGCAATTTGTGATTTGGTCATGTGTTTTTTATTATTAATGCTGATAGACTAGAAAATTGACAGAGGTCCCTATATATTTCTTATAAATAACTCAAACCGCGGAGTTATATATTTCTTAAAAACAAATAGCACATCATAAAGGAGTGTATATTAATCAAATTTACCATGCATTCTTAAAAATCAATTCCATCGTCAAAATAGAAAAGATTACTTGGGGGCCAAGAAAATTAATTTTGGATGAGAAAGTAGGAATTATTTTTAAACTATATATATATATATATATATATATATATATGATTTCAATTTTTTTTTTTTTTTAGATTTATTCTTTGAATTATTTCTTATTGAGGAGGCCATGATCTGTAAGCTTTTTGTTAGCTGGCACGTGGAGTACTCTTGGCCAAATGGCAATATTCCTATCAGAAATATTGACGGAAGATGCATGGAGCTGGCCGGATAAAATAGTGTTTTTTAAAACCTATATATTACCTATATATTACATATGAATGTGAAAATCCATGCAGGAACCTCTTCTAAAATGATAAAAGTCCAGTCTTGACTTTGTAATTAACCAAAACACGTACAATCTCGTTCTTATCCCAAACTAAATAGAGCTGTAGTATTTAAGCATAAACCAAGTAGTTAAAGGAAACGCGCTAATTATAACGAAGGTATACATTAATTACCATTGTTGCTTTGACAGTAAATGAAAAATGCTAGAAAGAGTGGTTTTTCAAATATTTTGATGCTAAATTATTGCTTTTGTCATGAGTTCTAGCATATATATGGATCGATTAAACAATATATATATATATAGTTAGTCTACATATAACAGTCCTCAAATGGGGA
Source organism: Juglans microcarpa x Juglans regia (assembly GCF_004785595.1). NCBI lineage: Eukaryota > Viridiplantae > Streptophyta > Magnoliopsida > Fagales > Juglandaceae > Juglans > Juglans microcarpa x Juglans regia. The sequence goes on from NC_054597.1 coordinate 32,797,363, forward strand.
CTGCTCATGATACAAGCTCATAGAGTTATATATATTTAAAAAAATTAAAATTATAATAATATCCTTTTGAAAATGATGTTTTTTCTCCTTTTACTCTCATTTATTAATGGGAATGCATATGCAGTCCCCCACTTAGGACTGCAAATAGAATTTCTCATGTATTAAAATAGAAAATGATAGGGTTACTACCCTCCTACTACCTATTACTACTCTTTTTGTATTTGATTTTTTTTAATTTTTTATTTTACTTAATGGTTAAAAAAGTGACTGTTAATAAAATTATTTTTTTTTAATGATTAAGAATGTTAAAAAATACTTAAAAGAAAATAATAAAAAATAAATACACTCTAAGTAGTAAATGGGTAGTAAAAGAATAGTAACCCTATCACTATCTAATTAAAATAAGCCTTGATTCTTCACTTCAAACATCATAATGGGATAATTCTTTGAACATTCATTCTTAAAATAGAGAAAGATTGTATACGTGCTACAAGATAAATAAATATTTATGACGAGTTATTTAGGACAATATACAATTAATATACTCATTTTGATAAGAAATAGTTATTTTAGCAAGAAATAACTGGCCACAAATAATCATTTTTCTTGTAATGACATATTGCAACTAAGTGCCCAGGACGTTATTGCCAATTTTCTTTAAATCCTGTTTAGAATGGAAAGTTAAAGTTGTATGGTTGTATTTTTCTATGGTTTACTTCAGGATATCGATTATGCACGTACAAGCAGCTTAATTAATTGGAAATTATTACAGCATGAATACATTTAATGAATAAATAGATCAGAATAATTTTACTTCACAAGACAAAGGTATGCTCTAAAAGAACAAAAAGTAGATAAGGAAAGAATATTGTCAACTTCATTATTCTTCCAAATAAATACATTAGCAAATACACCAAGATTATACAATAATAATAATAATAATAATAATAATAATAATAGTAAAGTGTTTTTAGTTGCCATTATTATTACATGCAGTAGCTAAAATAATAGTAATCACATGTTTGACGCGTTGAGTTACAGGTGCTATATATATATATATATATATATTAGGATCGATTTTCTTCCTGAGTATTGTTTTTAACTTTTCATTTTGAATACTACTGGTCACGTTGAATGACCTTTATTTCCATTTTGTAGACAGGCCATGCATGCATGCAATATCATGGGACAACTTTATTTGGCGAAGAGGGAGTGACGGGACCCTTCTGCAGTGAATTTAACAACAGATGATTCATGGACTCGTGACCTGTGAGCTGGGTCCTTTGGTTGATCCTTGAAGCAGAGCGTGGGATGTGAGTGTCCGGATTGGGTCCAGATGGAGCAACAACCTCACCCTTCTGCAATGATCCCGACCATGAATGAGCCATATTAGAGTTACCTGCAAAGACCCTCTGGCTGATTGTTGAAGCAGAGCATGGAATTTGAGAGGCCGGGTTGGGCACATAGGGAGGCACCTGAAGACCTTTTTGTAGCGATCCAAACGACAAATGAGCCATAAAGTTGCCAAAGAAGGTCCTCTGGTTGATTGTTGAAGCGGGTCTTGGGATGTGGGTGCGTGGATTGGAAGCAGATGGATCAGGGACGACTGAACCCTTCTGCAATGACCCTAACAAAAGGCTTTTATGCATCAATGTTTGTCCTTCTCCATGAAAGATTCTGCAAGCCTGATTTGCGTGCATGCTCATAAGAGAAAGCACTATTGTGACTGCAAGGAACATCTTTAAAACCCTCATGATGATCAGCTTGTTCTATATATAAGCCAAGATAGTTAATTATAACTAATTTGATGAAGTATTTGCCCAGGATTTGTGGGTATTTATATATGTATGCAGGAACGAATACTTGTGTGACTTGATTTTTCCAGTTTTTAAAAATGTTTGAATCCTTATAATAGGACTCTTGACTATTAATTTATGGTACGAGATCAAGATTCAAGACGCGAAAACGTTGAATCTTGGGTCTCAAATGAAGAAACTGCACGGCTTTGATTTGAATCCTAAAGTATTTTTTTTTTAATTTCCTCTTTCACGTGCATGAAAAAAGTCAGCGATTAATTATGCAATAAAATGTTATTATGATGTTGCATGCATTTTTCCGTGGAAAAATAATATATATAAAATAACCTTACAAATTGTGAAAACGTGTTGTGACCTGTTGGAACGTGGTCCCCTAATTTGTGAAACCAGCCAAAAATTAGTGGGAAAAGAGACCAGGCTAGCTGCAGGCATTTTAACTTTATACGGAAGTGACAGCTTGTTAATTACGCTTAGGGCATGCAAATTGCAATGGGCTTCTTCAAGAGAGTCTTTAAGTTACTATATATATATATATATATCTTCTAGGATTGTATGTTTTGAATCATTTTCTTATCTCATATATATATATATATATATATACCTTCTAGGATTGTATGTTTTGAATCATTTTCTTATCTCAATCTGTGTCTGGTATTTTATATAGGAAAATATTCTAGTTATAAATTATTTATTAAATAAAAATAATTACACAAACTGATGGGGCATGATTTGGTTCGTCAGGTTGTAATGTTACTTTTATTATAAAGTAAATCTAATGTATTACAAGAAGTCACGTTAGTTTATGAGATTACATTTTTATGTAATCTCTTTATAGCTATAGCTGTACTCTTTTATATAAACCTTTAACAAAAAATTTCCAAATATGTTTGGAGCATGGGATAAGATATAAAATTTTCATCTCATCATTACAATTTTCTCAAACTTTTACACAAAATATAATAAACAATTCAAATTTTTCAAATCCCAATTTAATTTTTTTCAAACTCCATAACAATAATAATATTTAAAAATAATATTTTAAACTTTCATATAAAACTAAAAATTATCACCTCACTCTCCCGTGCAATATTTAGATTTATAAGTTTAATGGTAAAGTCATGCTTGGAATTAGCCCTAAACGTTTGAAATGCTGTGGCGGCCACGAACAAGCCATACGTACCAAATAAAGAACTTGCTGATTTTATTCAACCATCAATTGGGTATTTCCTGATTATTCTCAGGTTTTTAGGTCTGGGATCCAGATTTAACAATAGTACTCGTGAATTGGCAAATTTCACATTGGTAGCGCTAGACTACCTCGAGAACGTAGAGAAAAAGGTGAAGATTACGCACGCATCGGTATTTAGTAAGAGTTTTACTATATACAAATAAGTTTATATACTAATCTGTGCACTAATGTTATTAGCTTCATATTTTAAATTCAAATTAGTACTGTTGTCAATAAAATCTACTTTCTGACCAATTATATTGAATGAGTGCGCGTATTAATGTATAAAATTATTTACAATTAGATTTTTCTATTTAGTAATTCGATTCTTCTATGTAAACGCAATTTTGGGTACCAATTGTGTACCGATGCCGTGGCTCTTATTATATTTAAAAAATAAATAAAAAACAAAACACGAAACCGGAAGAGAAGAAATACACGGAGACTAGAGCCATTGAAGAAATTCAAGTTAAAATATCAAAACTGCTGTCTCTTTTTTTTTCAATCCCCAACATGCACTACAAGAAATCAGGTCTTTTCCAGCGATTTTAAATTCGTCGCAAAAAAACTCGCCGCAAATAGACATTATTTCTAGCGATTTCCAAGTCGCCGCTCAATTTCCAGTGTGAAGCTGGGAAATCATGAAGGAAAATGTACAATTTATTTTTTGCGGCGACTTCTGTACTTTTAACGGCGATTTATGTCATCGCAACAAACTATTATTAACTGTAGTGTCATTAGATTTCCGTCGATTAAAACAATCGCGGCAATAGATACTATTTACGACTAATATTGTCGCCTTAAAAACATATGCGCCCATTTAAGCTTAGTAGTGGCGAATCAAAAGCGCCGAAAAACCTAATAAAATTTAAAACCCCCGCGTTAGGTTTTCCGCTCATTTCGTTCCCTCAAGCCGTCTCCTCCCCCTCTCTGTCCCCAATCCCTCTTCTCCCTCAAGCCTTCGCCGCGCACAGCCCGTCGCCAACGGCCCCAACACGCCACCGCCATCTCACCTCGACGGCCACCCCCTCCTTCTCCCCCAGCCCCCACGCCGATCTCTTTCTGGCCTCACCTCTCTCTGTCTCTCTCGGATTTCTCTATATCGCCGCTGCTAGGGGCTCCGTTAGCCACCACCCACACCTCGACGTCGTTGACAGTCCTCCGTCGGAACCCTTTCTCCTCCACACCTAGACGAATAGCCCGAGGCCCTCCCTTGCTCTGTTCGCAGCCCACGACCACCAGCTCTCCTCAGCGCCGCCGTGCTCCTCCTGAGCCACCACCACGACCACCCCTTATATTGCCTTCTGGTTTCACATATGGGTTCTTTTCATTCCTTTTATCTTTGATTGATTTCTTGGTTTAGTTTCATTTGGAGATTGGGTTTTGTGTTTTGTACCTATACTGTAGAAATATCTTTGTGGTCGCTAGTTTGTATATGGGTTGTTGATATCATGCATTTTTCAGTTATGGCTTTGAACCTAGATTTGGTGCGTGCTGATGAACTTGATGTCTAATTTTCAGTTTGGGGCAAAAGGGATATATGAAGATAGATTTTATTTTTATTTGTTAGAACTTGACATAAATAAGATTTTCCCATTATTAATATGAATGTTTTCTTGTTTTAATGATAGGTCCTGATAAATTCTTGTGTATTCAACGTTTGGAAAACCATGAATTATGCTAGCAATTAATGATGTAAGGTGTAACTAGGTTTTAATTTGTACACTTCTGTTTTAATTTTTATAAAACAAAGATTTTTTTCTTAATTGGAGTTGTATAATTCATACACTATGGTTTGATTGATGTTGTATGAGTATATAATATCTTATATGAGTTACTATTAACTTGGGAGTTCTGCTGGTATGTATTTCTAGAGAACCTTTATGTTTTGATTGATGCTTTATGTTTGACACTATTTAATGAGTGGTTGGTTTTGCATAAATTTAATTGGGATCTTTTAATAGGTTTTAATGGGGATTTTGGAATAATATTCTGATTTATTGGCTTCTAAGTAGGGGCGAAGTGGTTTCCCTTTTTGCCTTTATATGGTCATTAGTACATATCTCAGACAACTCAAAACCACTACATGCACCACAAACTTCATCTGTTATGTCGTTCTGATTTCTTGGCTTCTATTTTGGTTGTTAGCCTTGTTATCGGATTAGGATTATCAACATCATATATATATATATATATATATATATATATATATGCCAACATATCTATATACATGAGAGAGAGCTCAAGTAGTACTGCATGTGGCTGTCAATGTTTTAGGAATATATACTTATCAATATGTTTATCTCAGTTTACTTTTAGTAACTACTGTCAACATGTTTACAAGTAGACAATCATGATTTGTATTTAATGTAAGGAAAAATGATATTTATTTATCATCTTTTAAATGATTGGCACATAAAAAAAAGATAGCAAATAGTGAAAGACTATGCAGCATGCATGCTATCATAGTTTCCGAGATTACAATGTTATTATAGTTTGCTAATTCCCTACTAATTATCTAGCAGGGAAATTAGTGCTTCTTTAGTGTTTGGGCCATGCATAAGTGCAGTGGAAAGTGGGACTGTGTTGCCCCTATTTCAAATAACTCAACTCTTTAACTCATAAACCAAAGTGTCAATTAATTTTTGCCATTTAGGTCACAAGAATTATAATGTTTTGAAGTAGGGAGTCACATTTTTACTTGTTTTGTTTACTTCCATCATGCGTTGTGTGTTTATGGGGTTGTATTACTGTTTTTTCCTTGGCCTTCTTAATCGATATTTATACTTCTTAATTTTGATTCCTTGGTTGCTAGTGCAGTTTTCCAGTGATAGTTTTGTCATGCAATTTATTGCACTTGATGAATATGTACAGGGGTGGGATTTGCTTCATTTTGGTGGTTGAAAGCTTGAATCATTTGATTGCATGAACACAGCTTCTTTTATAACACCTACATAATGTTGGTTCTGGTTCTCTAGTGTCAATATGATGCTACAACTGAATTTTACGTAAAAATAAATAAGTTTTGCACATTCAATTCCACTATTTTTACAGGTTTCTCAGATGATGTAATATATATTCTTACAGCTGTTTTTTATAAGTAAAGAAAGCACAAGGGAGCATGTTTCTCCAAGGAGCTAAAAGAGTTCATGATTTAATTTTAGAAGCCATATGTGAGCCTACAGCAGTGTACAATATTCATTTTGAAAGTTCCAACTGAAAAATTATTTGACTGTGAAATTTCTTTTTCCTCCAAGTATATTGAACATCTGTGCATGAACATCTGTTTATATCTAAGTATATTTTTTCAAACCCACGTGTCTGAACTTGTACAATTCAAACAACTAAATATATTTCTTTGATTATCTTTTCATGCTAGTGACTTTGGAGTGTTCTTTGTTGTTTGCAAGTGAATCCAACAAGTCAAAAAGGTACTTTGTTGTTTGCAAGCTACACCAAAACTTAGTGAAGACAAGGTTAAGCAGTGTGTTGATACAAGACTTAACGGAGATTACCCTCCTATGGCAGTTGCAAATGTACTTTGTCCCTTTGTTTTTAACTTTTGAAGAAAGTTGCAACTGTACATTTGCTCATGAAGTAATTATTGGTCATAGATCTTTGTTTTTTATTATTTACACTTCATACTATGGCTAATATCTCTCTTTCCTGATTTTATTGTTAGGTTTTTGGTAATGAAAAAAAAAATCTTGGGAAATTCTAGTTCAAGCACTTGAGCATGTCCAACTGTCAAAACCAATTCTTGAGGCCACTAGTACTCTTAGTTTGTGAAAATATATGTTGGGGTCGGTGCTTCTCATGTCAAAGTACTATATTAAGAAGCAAAGGAAAATGTATGTGTTGTTTTCAGCTCTTTCATTCACTCTCTACTTGTGAATTATTTTCTTTGTGATAGGTCTGGTTATCCAATTGCACTAACATTCATTTTGCAGTTTTTAGATTTAGTTAGTTAATTGGTTGCTTCTACATTATAGTGTTTACTTAAATTACTAGCTTGTGTTTGGCAGCTCACAGGCTGAAAGTTCTTGCTTTTGCTTGATCTCAATACTTTTCTCTAAAGGTAACATTTATAGCTTCCAAGAATGTTGTAAGAATGTTACTTTTTTTCATGGAATTATAAGAAATTGCCTAACTCTAATTGAGGGTAATACTACAGGCACATTGCAGGCTTGTAGCGGCAAAGCAGTGCTATGGTTATTAAATCAAGATACTTTTTATTCTCTCATTCACTTTCTTTCTTATTTGTGTGTTTTTTATTTTATTTTGTAGTTCTTAATTATTGTTCGATATAAATGTTAAATTGCAATTAGCTTGAGCATTGTGTGGCCATCCAGAAATTTCATACTGAATATAATTTGGAATATGTATTATATTTTTTATGTATTCTGTTTTGTGTATTTTTTTTTATATTTTCTGAAACAGAATTTGCGGCGAGTAAAGGTCGCCGCAAAAATTTTTTGTCGCATAAGCTTATTTGCAGCGACATTTACTCGCAGGAAATGCTGTTTTTGGGCGACAATTACCCAATTAGAAATGAATGATTGCGACGACAACTGAAATCGCTGGAAAAAATAACGACTATTGCAGCGATTTTAACATTTTTGGCGATGATATATATCGCCGCAATTAACTTTTTTCAACGATTTAATGATAAACCAAAAGACCATTTCCATCGATTTTTGGGACAGTTGCAACGGAAAAAAATCGTCCCAAATAGTAGTTTTTGTGACAATTTTTATCTATCGCTGAAATTGATCAAAAAAGGCACTTTAATTTCGTCGAATATGCAGCGAATTAGAAATCGCTAAAAATGATCAATTGCAGCGATTATTAAGGGTATTTGCGACGATTTTGAGTGCTGGAAAAGACCTAATTTCTTGTAGTGATGGAAGTCAAGGGTTACAACAACAGTTCTTTAAGAGTTTCTAACCGATTATCATCTTCCCTATTCTCAACTTGCATCTCATAGAAAATCTTTAAGAATTAATGGCAACTTGAGTCCTTGACTCCATCCAGCCAAGCTAAGGTCTCGTTTGTTTTCAGAAAACATCACATCTCATCTCATCTCATCATTACAATTTTCTTAAATCCTCACACAAAATAATATAAACAATTCAACTTTTTCAAATCTCAAAACAAAAATAATATTAAAAAATATATTCTAATAATATTTTATTTAACTTTTTAATTTTAATCTCAACTCACTTCATCTCATCTCTGAAAATAAACGAGCCATAAGTCTTTTAGTGGGAAAAAAAAATAACAAGGATCGGTAAGCTGCCTTTAAATTTTTAGGCCTATCTACACCTGTTCCAAAAGCTCCCAAGGCAAGTGATTTCAATCCATTGAGGAAAAGAAAAGCAAGCTTCTGTAAAAGAAGTCACAAAACTGGATAAATTTAAACCAACAGATTTTCAAGTATTGTCTAAGAAGAAAGTCACAGGTAGTAGAAAGAAGTGACCCAAACTCAATCTTTGTTTTGGAGGTGTAAAATCAATTGATTTTGGGTTGATTTATGATTGTTGAGAATGAAAAAAAATATGAACCTAAGTACTGGGCACAGGCTCATCAGGAATGGACTTGAAAATTCGTGGGGCAAAGAAGTCAAGGCTTCAGATGCTGCCAAGGGCGAAAAGAAGAAACGAGTTTTCACTTTGTGGGTCTCATGCCTGACGAGTGCACAATGGGTGTGCAAAGTCGCTTGCATTTAAAATTTTTCTTAGTAATTTGGCCACAACTTTGATTTCGAGTATCAAAATCGTTCATATGATTCCAATTTGATAAGTTATTTTCAACGCACACGTCATAGTTACCACGTTATGCCTAGTGATCCTTGTTTCAACTCCAAAATCAGTTATTTGCTCCTCCGAATTGTCCATAATTTAAGTTCTTTTTCTTTTACATGATAATATTTCGCTATCACTTTTAGAGATGTAATGATTCTTATTTCAATTTGGATCAAATTTTTTATAAGATACTTATTTTATTACATATTAGATTTTCATTCAATAATTGAGATTTTACCTTTTTGGTTAAAATTCTCAAAATCTCAAATTTTCTTAACTATTTAATCCTGGCTTGTGGGTTTAGAATCAATTTTTGTCTTTTAAGAATAAACCCTAATCTCATAATCTTCTTTGTATTCCATCTTTTCTCAATCTCAATTCCTAATTTCTATCTGCTGTCATGATAATTTTTAGAATTTTGTTACTCATCATCTCACGTACTACACTTTATTTATTTACTTTTATTATTTTTAATTTATTCTTCTTAAACTAATTGAATTTTTCTGCTCATGATCCATATAATACATACTTGATAAGAGAAAAAAATAAAAATAAAAAGTGTGTTGCATGGTCATGTGTAGAGATGATGAATAAAATTTTCCAAATTCTTACTATGTCTGGCGTCAGAAATTCAACTCGTGATAAAACTCGTGGTACTACGCTTAATTTGCTTTCTTGGGCATTTTGAATGGAAAAGGATACATACTGAAACATGGTTTAAATTAAGAGCGTGGACCAACCGGCCTAGCTTGACCGAGGCCCAGATATGTATGTAGTACGTGATCTTCGTTTACTTTGAACATAGAAAACTTCGGTGAAAACTTTTCGGTAAAACGTGGAAACACGCTTACTTCTCCCCCACTCACTTTTGACCGATAGTTATTTTTGTAATTTTTTAAATATTTTTTAATATATTTAAATATTTTTAAAATATAAAAAATTATATCAATACATTTAAAATTATTTCCTTAATTATTAAGTTAAAAAAATAAAATTTTCAAACCGTCAACTTGAACGGCAAAATTGGGAGACAAACTAGTTTTTTATAACTTTGTTTGTGCTAATCCGTTTACACGACATATATATATATATATATAATATTTGTTATTGTAAATTATAAAATTGTTAAATAATCGCTTTAAAAAAATAAATAAAATATGAAATTTATATGAAAAAAAAATAATTTTTAATAATAATTTTTTTTTTCAAAATGATTAGATGTCATTTATATACTTTACAATTATAAGTAAAATTATTTATATATATATATATATTTAATTTGAAAGACTTCAAAACCGATATGAAACTAAAGTCTGATACGGCATGACTCATGTAAGTGGGACCGGATCAACAGAGAAAGAACAGCATCGGACCCCACAATTGTCCCAAATATGGAAACATGCCTTTGTGTATTGGGATTTATGTGACGGCATGCATGCAATATACAAATGATACCTTTTTTGAAACATCATGCATGCATGGTATCTCTCTCATGAGTTGCCGTTTGAGGGTTTTGCCCGGCCTAACTATATATTATATATTGAGCGGCGTCATTAATTTGCTGAATTGGTTTCGTTGACATGAAATTTCTACAAATTTAAAAGATCTAATTAGCTAGGAAAGGAAGAAAATCTGTAGTACCGATGATATATATCATGTTTTGACTCGTGTTTTCTAATAAAACAGCTTTTTTCTCTCATGAATTTAAGATACACATAAAAGAGTAGCACTAGCGTGCCGCTTGCAGCTTACAAGTGACCACTAGTGTAAAGTTAGTAATTTTTTTATCTAATTTTTTTATTCACATTTTTTTATCATTTTTAAATATTTTAAAAAAATATATATCAATATATTTAAAATCAATTTCTTAATCACTAAGTAAAAATAAATAAATTTGGCGAGTGGTCATACTGGACGGTAGAAATGGAGCGACAGACTAGCTGTATTCTCCATAAAATCAATGAAAACGAGCTGACAAATTAAGTTGCTAATTAGATTTTTTTTTCTTTTCTTGAGGAATAAGGCACCGAAATCTACTAGATTTCTAATCTAAAGACTTAATATGTTGTGTTACAAGGAAATTAAAAATCTCATGTTTTTGTGTAGCATGCTTGAGGGTTTTCAGATTTTTTTGGGTCATTTTCAGACTTGGAATGAGGCAGCTAGTAATTAGCTAGTGCGTAGACTTTTAATTCAGATTGGAGGGAGTATTACGTAAGTATATTTGAACTTTTAGACCTTTTTTTTTTTCTTTTTAATATATAATTTGAATTTTTCGACTTTTCAGATATTTGGGAGCACAATCAGGATATTTTCAATATATTATACCGTTTACTGTTAGTCTGAATATTATTATTCTAATATTACTTGTCAAAGACTCCTTGGCTTTGGCTTTAGGAGTTGGTAGAAAGAAATGACTCAAAAGGTGAGGTGTGTTTTTCTTTTTGAAAAATAATATATATGTAGAAGTCTTAAATACATAAATTTTATACAGGCGTTTGTAAGAAATTAAGGTAGACTCTATCTTAAAAAATATATATATATAAAAAAAAAACTATCGATTTTGAATGGGACTTATTTTTTTACAAAAGACTTACGTGAAATTTTTCTATTTTAAATTTATACCTAACATTATTTTGTAAAAAAAAAAAAAAACCATTCAAAGATATTCCAAATTCAAGAGGAAATATTAATAAGCGAATTTACAATTATCTTCTTCTTCTTTTATTTCTTCTTGTTTCTTCTTTATTCTAATCGTGCTCCACCCAACACCTATTTATGTCAATTTGTTGACACAATAAATATGTCTATTAATATAAAAATCTGTCATATCAATTTACATATACATATATATTAATTGTGTTTTGATTTTTTTAATCATGACTGTTGTGATCTCACAATATATGTATATAAAAGAGATCATTAACTTTTATCCCCGGATAGTGAAATGAGATAAAATAATTTTAGATAAAAATTAAAAATTAAATAAGATATTATTAAAATATTATTTTGTAATACTATTATTATTTTAGGATTTGAAAAAATTGAATTGGAATTTAAAAGAGTTGAATTTTTTATTATATTTTGTGTGAAAATTTAAAAAAATTAGAATGATGAGACGATATGAGTTGAGATGAGATGAGATAATTTCTCAATCCAAACGGGGCCTAATTAGCAAAACTCATGCTGATGGAGGAGTACATTTTGTACAATATGAAATTATTGAGTAGAATAGACTAATTTGGATCACTTCTAATTAAGTACCAACTGGACTTCGTTGGAATACAAAAACACTCTCATTCAATCTCATCTCATCTTATCATTACAACTTTTCTAAATTCCTATACAAAATATAATAAACAATTCAACTTTTTCAAATTTTAAAATAATAATAATATTAGAAAATAATATTCAAACAATATTTATTTAACTCATTTAAAAACATCACATCTCACTATCCAAACAAGTTTTAAATATTATTTTTTGAATTTTTTTTGGGAACGGTACTTATTATTTAGTAAGCTTCTTTTATTTAACTTATTGGGCAATGGTATGGGCCATCCCAGCCCAAGCTAGGCCTTCTCCCATGACTATATATATGGACTCTATTTTGACTTTTTATATTTTTCGGTTACGGATCAGATTATTTTCTACTCTGGATCGATGATCATGAACTAGGTCGACAGTGCCGAGTGAATTTGTGACAAGATGGCATTTGCGATGGAGCTCCCTTCCAATGTGCAAACTCGATCGAGGGATGCCTTTTAGAAAAAAATAGAACCTATTAAAAGAAATAATTAGTTTTTTTAATGGAATTCACTTTTTTTTTTTTCATAGAAACTTGTACATGAATTTATTAAGGTAGACAAATATCCTTTCCACAATTGAGACTTTTTTTTTTATACATGGATGTTTTCTTCTACGTGCTCTTCATTATATATATATATATATATATATATATATATATATATATATATATACACACACACACACACACACACTCAGTTCCCAATATTATCTAATGTAACAAGAAAAATGATAACCTTACGACTATTTTATAACTAGTTTACAACACTATATAAAATAGATGGTAGTTTTGTAATATTAAAATTTATTTTTAATGGAATGTCATGATTTCATTAATTGTTTGAACATGAATTATAAAATAATTATAAAAGAGTTGTAAATATATCATTACTCACGTAACAATTGGCATTTTTAGGCGTTGAAAAATTTAGCAGTATCTCTTATAATTGATCTTTTAGAATTGGTAATTAAAAATTAGGCCGATCGAGATCAACACTGCCTGCCACTGTTACAAGACATTAATGCAAGTTAACACCAAATTAATCGATCGGTTGTCTGTTTCTGTCAAACATGAGTTTTAGGAGCTTAGCTTCACCGTGAAGGCGCTGCTGATCATGATCTCACGTTCGCCAGTCTTCTGTCTGATCTCATGCACGCACTCACAACTTTAAGTTGTGAAAGATGGTTCAATATTTATTTATTTTTTCTTTATATATATGTGTGTGTGTTTGTGAAGTAGTCAATAATACTAGTACTGTTATCATTGTTTGGATTTTTTTGGGTTGGACTCAACCTCGAGTACTACTACTGCCATGGAGAGGCCCTACTCGAGCAGTGGTATGGTGAAAGGAAATAGTGGTTCTAACAGCTTCCACTTTGAAGAAGATCGTTCAAGCCGAACTTCTTGGCTTGCAAAACAGCACTACACATGTAGATTCTGCAATAGGCAATTCAGATCTGCTCAGGCTCTTGGGGGTCATATGAATGTTCATAGGAGGGATAGAGCTGCAAGGCTGAGATTCTTACCTTCATCTGTTTCTGAATCCCAGAACCCTAATCATGTTTTTGCCTCATCGCCTTCATCTTCTTCAGCTAAGTTCCTACTGCACACAGATCGTCGCTTGCCTTCTTTATCACTCATTACTTCATCTTCACCATCATCGGCTTCAACTAATGAAGAGAAGAAACTGCTAATAAGTTTACCTCGAGTTGATCCCTTGAGTCCTCAAGGGAAGGATATTACAAATAAGAGACGGATCAGAAGTGTTCTAGGGTTTCAAGGATTGAACGTTTTTGCGCAGAAAGATGAGCCTACGGTTTGCAGGAAGGAAAGCATAGTTAGTTTGGACTTGGAGATTGGCTTACTGAAAGACCAGAAGGAAGATCTGGATTTAGAGCTTCGACTTGGTTGGTATTAGGTGCAATCTTCAATCTCCTCTGCTTTCTCCCTGCCTTATTAGCTTCTTAGACACCAAACGATGGCGGCCGGTACGTAGATGCATGGGTTAATCTTGAGAAGATTGAATTATAATAACTATTGAATGTATTGGATGATAGAAAGTACTGATCAGGACTAGTCTACCATTGCCTCTTATATTCCACCAGCTGATCACTAATGTTCATCCTTCTTGATCTCTTTAATTTGTATTTTTTGGTAGGTCATTGTGTTCTTGTAATATACCAAATGCATGCGTTGAATAGCTTTCATTGTGAGCAAATATGCATAGTATTGTTTTCATGATGAATTACTGTGAGGTTAACTTTGATCTTCATAACATTTTTCTCCGTTGTAATTTTGATTAATTAGTGTGTGGTGGGGTTGTCCTTGTTAGGTTAATTATTAGATAGGTGACTATTAAAGTTGGTGACAGATATAATCATTCACCCTAATTCCTACGAAAGATGGGATGTTTTACTTGATTATGTCCTCTCTCTCTCTAATCTCTGTACGTATGTGCTTCTTTACAATATATATGGGTGGGTGTGTATATATATATATATGCATATTATACACGCTTCTAGGTGTACATTCAGATTGTTTTTCAATTCAAGTTCTCGTAAGAACAATGTCGATCTGTCACTCTCCTAGCTATTTCATGGGACCTAAGTAAGGTTCACAATCTAATCAACCTATTTATAGCTAAGGGGTTGTTAACCGACAACTTAATACGTACATTTATGATAACTTAATTGGATGACTCTCCGCAACCCATGCATCTATCTGTTTGTGATGAAATAGTGAAAAAGCAAGGTCAAAGTCTAGGAAGTCTGACAATAATAAAAGAAAAGAAAGTCTGGGTCGACGTACATCGTCAGGACGTGGATGACTTCATGACTGTCCCAAAGAAACTGTCAAAAATCTAGGACTCTACGCATGATTCCACCGACTCGGATCTGCTTTGCGTTCGGTAGCACTATTAGTACACATTGCCTTGTCCGATGATTCAGAGTAGTGGTATGTTGATCGTCCCTGTAACTGGCCAGGATGTTGTATTTTCCAACTTCTGGTATTTTGCTTGTTCCCCACAATGTCTGGTGTCAGCAACGTCATGATGGCATTTCCCTATATTTCTCTCTCTCTCTAGAGGATAGTGATCAAACAGGCTGTACATAAAAGTCATTGGGGGGGGGGGGGGGGGGGGGAGTATGGAACTTAAAAATGATGTCATGTCTGAAGTGCGAAACATTGTAGACCAAACAAAAAAAACCCCAAAAGGGAATTTTGGAGCATTGAGGTTTAGAAAAATGGACATTTGGGGCTAGATCGCCTAGCATGACCTGCCAAAAGTGCTTGTTTAATTTAGTGAAAGTTGACGGGGTGCTATGGGTTAAAGAAAGCCAAGTCGCCGCACGTTAGCCATTCATGTTGTTGCTCCGTTCCTTCTTGCTCTTGATCTCTTTCCTTCCTTCTTTTAAAAAAAAAAAAAAATAGAAACGAATCCGGGCTTGGTGATACAAATCCAAAATGATATGGGATATTTAAATCCAGATTTTACGTTAATTGCATTGAAATATTATCTTAAAAAGATGAATCTCATGTACAGTTAATATAAAAGAAAAAACTTAATATCTTCCTTGGA
The DNA here is from genome assembly GCF_004785595.1 of Juglans microcarpa x Juglans regia. Lineage (NCBI taxonomy): Eukaryota > Viridiplantae > Streptophyta > Magnoliopsida > Fagales > Juglandaceae > Juglans > Juglans microcarpa x Juglans regia. The sequence continues at coordinate 32,813,099 of NC_054597.1, forward strand.
CTAAGGACAATATTAATTATTTTCCTTCAAATCATATATTTATGATCATTTTTTCTTTGTTATTAAATATTTGGTTTCAAGTTTGGAAATGATTCTAATTTTGATTTTGACCAAATTTTTGGTAGGATTATTGTTTAAATATGTATTAATTTCTCATACAATAATTTAGATTTTTTCAAAAATGAAAAAAATCTCCATAATTTTGAATAATTTTGAATTTTGCAGCTATTTAAGTTCGGCTTGTGGGTTTCATAAAATAATTTCAAATTTTACTACTAATAAATATTATTCAAAGTTTTCTCTGTGTTTTGAAAAAATCTCTTATCTTCTCTATGTTGATCATCTGTTGAAACTAATTCTGTCTGGCGTCAGTTGTCATTAGAGCTTAAGCATTTTTCCTAGGGTTATATATATCTCATTAGTTTCCATAGCCAGTGGTCGTGGTCGTTGTGGGCAGGTTCTGAACGAGAAAGTCCCGCATCATGTTCGTAGCATTCAGGATGTGATGATTGAGGATTTACAGAGACAGGTTGCAGAGTTAACTCGGCATCTAACGACGCAGGATATTGATGATCGTGAGATGAAAGATCACGATTCCGATTCTAGTTTTGAGAACCCATATCACAGGCGTGCTCCATTTTTGGAGTACGGTGGTAGGCAGGAGCATCATGTAGGGGACCTCGGTTTCAGAGTTGATTTATCAGAATTTTCTGGTACTCTTCAAGCTGAAGGTTTCGTTGATTTATTGCTAGAGGTTGAGTGGATTTACTATTCTTAGGAAGAAGAGTTTGAGGATGAACATTCTTCTATAAGGTGGAACTCTATACCAATCTACGATACCTATCCTGATGAAGATAACCTAATGGATGAGGTAACTATTTTTATTGAAAACACAAAAAAATTTGGAAAAAGAAAATGGTGGCGAAGTTTTGAAATTTGAAAATCATGAAACAACCTACGAGACAATTAACTTTGTTGATTTTCTTTGAGTTGAGGATTTTTTTTTTCAAATTCTCCTATGCAAAATATTTTTTTTTTGGATTTGAGATGTGAGAAAGAAACTTAATTTTGGAGTATAATATACTCAACATTATTTTATTTCGAGCCAATCAAATCAATTTTAATTTTTTCATGATAATTTGGACGATACAACAAAGGGAGAGAAATATTGGACTAATTGGACATTCAAAAGATCGAGACAAGAAAATTTAGAATTCAAGAACGAATTCTCTTCAACCCGGTGAGACTGATGCAAACCCAAAATGATATGGGATATCTAAGTTCAAATTCTACGTTAATTGCACTGAAGTACTACCTTAAGAAGATGAATATGTACAAATATAGAAAGAAAATCTTAATATATTCCTTGGACCAAGGGCAATATTAGTTATTTTCCTTTAAATCATATATTTATGATTATTCTTGCTTTGTTAGTAAATATTTGGTTTCAAGTTTGGAAATGATTCTGATTTTGATTTTGACCAAATTTTTTGTAGAATTCTTGCTTATTTATGTATTAATTTCTTATACAATAATTTAGATTTTTTTATTTTTGAAAAAATCTTCATAATTTTAAATTTTGCAGCTATTTAAGTCTTGTTTGTGGGTTTCATAAAATAATTTCAAATTTTACTATTAATCAATATTATTCAGAGTTTTCTTTATGTTTTGGAAAAATCTCTCGTCTTCTCTATATTAATCATCTATTAAAACTAGCCTGCAGAATAAATATCACTATTCTATCCGGCGTCACTTGGATTGCAAATTAGTTTGACATTGGGCCTGGTGTAGGCCCAGATAACATGTATTGATTAGGCTAGACAATTTGCCACCTTGAATCACAGAAAGTAATTATCATTGGTTATTACCTGCAGGGGCGCCATTCTTCGGCTCTGATATTAGTTCTTCGAGTCTATCTTGCTTCCCCTCCGGTCAACATGGAATAGTTTGTGGGTCTCGATCGAGCAAAACCAGAAATTTATGGGTCATTTGTCATGAGAAAGGAAAGGAGTTTAGGTTCGTTGGCTATCGCATCTAATTTTTTATGTTAAGGAGAATTCTATATATACACGATATTACTATCTTAATTTTATCTCACTTTATAAGATGTGACACATTTATTACCATCGAAATATCATTTATTAGATGATTCTTTATCATCCCATAATTATAAATATGTCACATCTTATATATTAGGATGAAAATGAAATGATAGTCATGTGGTATATAGAATTACATACGTACGTACTCTTATGTTAATATATATATATAGGAAAAAGACAATGGATCTTTATACCCTAATTAGCTTTTATATATATATATATGTGTGTGTGTGTGTGTATATATATATATATATATATATATGGATCTATACTTAACTTCTTATAATATTTGCTTATATTACTTTTGGTTGTGAATTAGCATCATCTCTAGCAAATTCTGAGAAGCTCCTCTTCTTATGTTACAAATGCAAAAACCAGAAACTCCAAACTACTGGAGACCATATCATTAATTCTAACGATCGATCTTCTCATGTCAAGTTATACATATGGACATTGGAATATGGAGCTCTTTGTGGCCTTCTTCATATATCTTTTTGATAACTTTGATCACCAACATGCAGCCAGTTAATTTGAAGATATATTTCCTATGATATTTGATCATTTTTCCGAGTCCTGAATAGAAAAGGAATTGAATATGGGGCATATTTCAGCTCATTTCATGAACTTCCCAACTTTAGCAACAAGAAAGCCAACATAGAATCTATCCTGTTTTTGTATTTTTTTTTTTTTTTTTTGAATATTAGCCACAAAAATATCTCACAAAAGTAAATCCATAAATTGACATAATTTGATATGGTACGTTAGATTATTAAATCAATTTTATTGTAAGTAAATTTAACATATCATATATATAAAGTTATATCAATTTGTGAGTTTATTTTTATATAATCTTTTTATAGCCATATAGCACTTTCATTTTCCATTAGCTGGTTTGGTTATATAAAATCAAACTATCTCATCTCATAACTTATATAATTATTACAACTTTCACAAATTCTCCCACAAAATATAATAAATAATTCAACTTTTTCAAATTATAAAATAAAAATAATATTATAACAATATTTTATTCAACTTTTAATAAAACATCTCATCTCATCTCATCTGAACTAGGGTTGTATACCAATGGATTTGGCGTTGGTTTGGGCGCCAAACCGAGACTCTACTGACGTCTGCCATGAGTCTATTGAACTGGCTGAAACTGTGGATTTAGAGAGAGAAAACTGATCATATCAATCTCGACGTGCGTCGGTGCGGTCTTCGGTCTACCGTCAGCGTCTTCTGTGAAGGAGGAGGAACTGAGGAGGAAGAAGATGCCTCGTGTCGTCGTTTGTCATAGAAGAAGAAAAAAGTTGCGAAGAGGAAGAAGACAACGAGGGGAAGAAGAAGAAGAGGGGGGTTATTAATTCATTTTGAAATGACACCTGTGACACCCCGACTCCCACGTACAAAAATAAGGGAATCGTGACGTCAGGATGGTGACAACACGGTCACACATCCCAACGAAATGTGCTCAAGTGTGTGTGCAACATGCAAAGGTGCACAATAAAAGTCGCAGCGGATAATATAAATAAGTCAACTAAGTACCAGAAATTTAAATACAGGTGTCCAAAATAATTTATCTTTAAAAGTTATACAGTCATCCCAAATATATTACAAAGGCAATATATAAATTGATAAAAACATAACTCACTAAACAGGAGCAATCCCAGATCACTCCACCAACGGAGCCAAGCTAAGGCTCGTCATTATCATCTGCATCAAAATCTGCAATACCATAAAATGGTACCACAGGTAAGTATAAACCAAACAACTCTTGAGATAAAAATACATTAATGCTACCAACAATATGACAAAATACATTTAGTCATAAAATACCATTTTTCCCTAGAAAATGATTATTTCCAACACACGCCAAAAATCTCATTTTGGCCCAAAAATATAGTTTGTCATTTTTTCAGAAAATGATTCACACAAAACAACCCATTTATCGGACACTGTAGGCGGGAATCGCAGGCGGGACTCTACCACCGTCCCTGCTTACCACCGTCCCTATCGCGTGCACCGTAGGCGAGAATTGCAAGCGGGACTCTACCACCATCCCTGCTTACTACCATCTCTACAGTTCATTTACACACAATGAATACTTAACAAAGCACTGTAGGCGGGAATCACAGGCGGGACTCTACCACCGTCCCTGCTTACCACCATCCCTACCGTGTGCACCGTAGGCGGGAATCGCAGGCGGGACACAACCACCATCCCTGCTTACCACCATCCCTACCGCGTGCACCGTAGGCGGGAATCGCAGGCGAGACTCTACCACCGTCCCTGCTTACCACCATCCCTACAGTCTCTTTTCCTTTTACTCACATGAGAATCCAATTTTCAATAAACACATGAACATATATGCAATCATGCGAAAACCCAGTTTTCTTTACAAACATGATCATGCGTGCAATATGCGATGTACATGAACAAGCCATAACCAACAACCACAATTCACAATGCAAACAAACACACAACTCCGTCCACAATCCATCCGACCCCCGAAACTCCTCGGACTCAGTCCGGCAAAACAAACCAATTCACAGATAATATGTGTTAGTGAAAAAATATATTTAAATCACGAAAGTTCTTTAAGGAAAATACTTACAGTGCAATATAACAATTTTCGAAGGATCACGAAGTTGAAAAAGGAGACGTTTGAGCAACACCACAGTGTAAAATACACTGTGGCCGTGGGTCACAAATACCAACTTTCAAACGGAGGCAAACGAAGACCCAAGATTGATAGGGTAGGGCCTAGGGAGGTCGGTGAAGCCAATGGTGGTGGTGGTTTGCTGTGGGTGGCAGCAGAATGGGCGGTAGAAGACCAAAATACCCAAATCAGAAATGTAGATGGTGGAGCTTCACCGGTGGCGGATCGGAGCTTGGGTTGGGTCCAATGGGTTGCCAAGAGGTTGGGGATGAAGTGGTGTGAAGATGGTGGCCGGAGGTGGCGCGACGGCGGCGCTGGAGCGAAAGTGACGCCGCGGCTTGAAGGGCTACTGGTGGTTAACGGCGGCGCGAATGGAGGTGAGGTTGGTGGGGTGAGGTCGCCGGCGGCAGGGGAACACAATGGGGTGGGCGGTGAAGGCCACCGCTGGCTCACTGCGGCGCTGGCGTTGAAGCCGACGGACGCACGGGAGAGAGGGAGAGGTTGGGTCGTGCGCGGGAGAGAAGGAAAATAATGAAGAAAAAAGAAAAGAAAGAAAAGAAAAGGAGAGGAAAGAAAAATGGAGGGAAAAGAAATGAGGTCCAATCCTCATAACTTGGGCCACAAAAATGATCCAACGGAGATGATTTTAAAACCATAAGTTCAATAAAATAATTCAAACGCAATGGTAAAGTCAAATTGAAATAATTAAATCCCACAGTAATTAATTTAAATATTAAAAGCAATTTAAATGCATAACAATAAATAAATATTTGGAAAGCACATAAAAATAATTTTCACCAAATTAAAATCATAGAAATAAACTTACTAAAAATCCAACCAATTTTAAAATAAGAGGATAAATTTTTGAACAATCAAAAATAATTCTTCAGTAAAAATACACTAAAATACGAGGTATTACAACACCGTTCTATTATATATTTTTTTTAACTACCGAGCTCCAAAACGATGCCGTTTCACTCATTTAAGTGAAATGGTACTGTTTTATATAAATATATTTAAAAAAACATATAAATAGACCAGATCGGCTAGTTGAGCAATTTCTTAGGGATTCAAACTGGCGTCGAACTGCCGATATCAGTTTTTTCTCAATATCTCTCCCTCGCCGACCTGTTCATTGCTAGTTCCGGCTGATTCCGTGCTCTGGCGGTCGGTTCAATCGATTTCGACAGTTCCTGTACACTCTTATTCTATACTATGTACACTCTTAATCTAAACTGCGTAACCAAATCTTGCCTAAATCTCTTTATTAATTTCGGATTGAGTTGAAACTTTAACAGGTCAGAGAAGCCGGTGTGGTTAAATTGTCCGACTGTCTGACTGTCTCTTACCGGCTTTCCCGAACTTTGTGCAATTTTACGTCATGCTGATTAATAAATATTAGCTTTTTTTTTAATCAATTAATAAATATTAGTTGAGTGATAACAATCGTCCACCTTATTTTTCCATCCCTTCAGTATGAATTAGCTGATAAGGCCGAGGTCTTTAAATACTCGTCTTGAGCTTCATTCAATGTCTTAATTTTTAACTTTTATTTTTGGATAAGTATATATAAACACCTCATTAAAAGAAAAAAAAAAAAAAAAACCAGATTCTTGAAACAACTTCACGATGACGTCGATCGACATTGCCTGCATGAAAGTTAGAGAAATATCAGGGCAAAAGGAAATTAACTTAATTTCCATACCATTTTTTAGATATTTTGGATATATATAAAATATCTGAGTGCATGGCTATATATTAGATTGCAGTTCTCCTCTCACTATATAATGTTCTTGCATGTATGGTTTGGACAATATTAATGCTTCATCGATCCGTACTTATGTTTGATTATTAATGGGAAAGAAAACTTTAGTTTCTAATTAATTAATGATAATTATTAATTTGAGCTTTTTTAACAGTTTTCAATTTTCAATTTTTTGTATTAATATACGTACCATGAATGCAGAATTAATATCATATTTCACAGCAATCGAGTATAATTAATTAAGGCATGCATAAAGACTATAATTTATAGACATCTTATGCATATATGCCCCTAGCTATAGCTAGCTAGCTAGCTAAGATGTACAACCATATTATATAATATATATATATATAATTAGGTAACTAATTAGCGAACAAAAGTGTTAATTAATTCATACATAAAATATATTATATGTTGTCAAAATTAATGTAATGTAGAAGACAGAATGATTTGGTAGATCATTATCAAACCAATTGAAGTAGTAGTTGAATCCACACGCACTTGTGTTGTTTTCGTCCATCAGGTTCTATCTAGCCTTTGTCCATTTCTTTGTAACTTTTCCTCCCACGGTTTTCTTGCAGGCTAAGTCAAACCCAACATGACCTATATATTATTAATTAATTATACGTACGTACCTTTAATCAACACCTCCCCCACCCCACCACTTGTAACATTAATATTATATATTAATAAGATATTGTAATTATAAACGTCGAATTACAACATGATTTTGTTTCTTTATTTTTGGTCATTTTCGATAAACATTGATTAATATTTAATTTCTATTTTATGTGAAGGGATCGATGACTGACTATACATGATGTTTTAACGTCTAAGAGTGGTTAATTTGTTCTCGATCGCTAGCTAGCGGCCGAATCGATCATGGCGTACCATGGATGCAACATGATTAACATATTAAAAATGGTTTTTTAATTAATTGTATTTTTATTTCAATTGGTCACGGAGTACTTTAACGTGGAGTCAGGGTCATTCGAATTCAACACTGCTGATCTGATTTCATATTAAATCACTCATTATCATATATAAAGTGACTATTGCTAAAACAGAAAAGAAAATGCACACCAAGTGCTTGTGAAAAAGTTCCGTAGAACAGATTTGTATTCTCCAAATGTTTTTGCACATGCAGTGCTCTGTACAGTAGTAACTATTTATAGAACATGTGTATAACACAATTGAATTGAATGACCACTAATACTGTGACACCTAGCAAGTCTATTTATTCTCTTTGTTACAATGTGATTCGGCAGAGCCACTCTCCAATGCTCTAGAATGTTCATGCTTTTCCGAAGATAATATATTTACCTTATTATCCCCTCGCGATTCAAGTGGCACTTGTGCAAGTGTGAGACTTGATCGAAGAAGTGTGAAGCGAGTCGTGGACAGCGGTTTGGTGAAAATATCAGCTACTTGATCTTTGCTGGAAACAAATGCAACATGTAACGCTTTGGCAGCAACCCTTTCACGAATAAAATGATAGTCCAGTTCAACATGCTTTGTCCTCGAATGCAATACCAGATTCATTGATAGATATGTGGCCCCGATGTTGTCACACCATAGAGTGGGAGGGTCTGAGAGACCAACACCAAGTTCTTTTAAAAGTGACTGCAACCAAAGAATCTCAAAAGTAGTATTAGCAACAGATTTGTACTCGGCTTCGGTAGAAGACCGAGCAATAGTGGGTTGCTTTTTAGAGCCCCATGAAATTAAATGATTGCCAAGATAAATACAGAAACCTCCAGTAGACCGTCTATCATCAGGACACCCAGCCCAATCAGCATCAGAAAATGCAGTTAGTTTAATAGAAGAGGATGAAGAGAAACTTAAGCCAAGTTGTCGCGTATTATTAAGATACCGAAGGATACGTTTAACGGCTGACCAATGTGGAAGACGAGGATTATGCATAAATTGACAGACACGATTTACAGCAAAAGAAATATCAAGACGAGTGAAGGCAAGATATTGAAGACTCCCTACAACACTACGATACCATTGCGGATCTTCATATGTACAACCATCCAAAACAGTGAGTTTTTCTGAACTAGACATGGGCGTAGAGACTGCCTTACAGTTGTGCATATTAGTTCTTTTGAGTAAATCAGTAATGTATTTAGTCTGAGACAAGAATAAACCCGAGGATGTCCTATGAACTTCAATACCAAGAAAATAATGTAATAAACCGAGATCCTTTACGGGAAAATATTTACTCAGACTAGCAATAAATTGCGAAATCAGTAGAGAACTCGACCCAGTGACAAGGATATCATCTACATATATCAAGAGATAAATGCAATCAGAGCCAATGCGGAAGATAAATAATGACGAGTCTGCACTAGAACACCGAAAACCAAGAGTAAGTAATCCATCACTAAGTTTAGCAAACCAGGCTCTAGGAGCCTGTTTCAAACTATAGATAGACTTATTTAACTTACAAACATGAAGAGGAAAGTCTGTATTTACAAACCCGAGAGGCTGTTTCATGTACACTGCTTCCTCAAGATCACCATGCAAGAACGCGTTTTGTATGTCTAGTTGATGAAGAGCCCACTGAGAAGAAACAGCAATTGAGAGAAGAAGCCTAATGGTAGTGGGTTTAACCACTGGACTGAACGTCTCAGAGTAATCAATACCCTGTTGTTAGTGAAATCCTTGAGCCACAAGCTTGGCCTTACGCCGCTCAATAGTCCCATTGGCGGGACGTTTGGCTTTCAAAATCCATTTTGAGCCAAGCAGATTGTAAGAGGTAGATGGAGGAACAAGATGCCAGGTTCGGTTTCACAGCAAAGCATCTATTTCAGTGGCCATGGCAGATCGCCACTCATGATGTTTAGAGGCTTCTGTGAATGACGTGGGTTCCTCTGGAACTGAAGGATTAGAGGATGACTCAGTGAGAGAAGCAATCGGCTTGGGTGGAGGCCATGGGATGGTCCCATCCGTGCGCTGACGAGTTCGAAGAGAGTGAGTCTTTGTTCGAGTAATCATGTTGTGATTGAGAGGTAAGGAGGAGGACTCTGTTTCTGGAATGAGAGAATCGTTGGCGGCGGATGAAGTATTGGATGGAGAGGAGATGACTAAAGGTGATGTTGAAGCCCTAGGTAATGAACGAGAGATCATGGAGTCCGAAATATTGGTTGTGGAAGGTGTATGGGCTAAGTGATGAGTGAGTTGTGGGCTGAGAGATTGATTACGGGTAGAAGACGTGATTGGACTCATGAATGGGCTAGGAGAAATGTGAGATTGAAGCCCACTAGAATCAAAAGGCAAGAGAGACTGTAATGAAAGTTTTGTTGCGGGCTGAGATACAAGTGTGGGCTGTTGAGAGAAGGGAAATTTAGTCTCATTAAAAATGACGTCCCTGGAAATAAAAGTGCGGCCTGAATTTGTGTGGAGACAGAGATAACCTTTGTGATTTGAACTGTAACCCATGAACACACATTCTTTTGGCTTGTAGTCCATTTTATGAGTGTTAAAGGGTCGTAAATTGGGCCAACAAGCACATCCAAAAACTTTTAAAAAAGAATAATTTGGAACTTGACTCATTAAGATTTTGGAGATTGATTTTGAAGAAGTGAAGTGGGCATGTGGTTTATTAAGTAAGTTGCAGTGAGAAAGGCCTCATCCCAATAAGTGTGAGGAATTGAAGCATGAGAGAGTAAGGCAAGGCCTGTTTCCACAATGTGACGGTGACGACGTTCCACACTCCCATTTTGTTGATGAGAGTATGGACATGTAATGCGATGAGAAATTCCAAAATTGTGAAAAATAGATTAAAGGGGGCGAAATTCACCCCCCCCCCCCCAATCTGTTTGAACTGAGACAATGTTGTAGGAAAATTGATTGCGCACAAATTGAATAAAGGCAGTGACAAGAGTGGAGACATTGGACTTTAATTGCATTGGAAAAAATCAAATAAACTTTGAGTAATCATCTACAATAGAGAGAAAATAACGAGATCCATTTGTGGACAAGGTAGACGCAGGACCCCATACATCAAAAAAAATAATTGAAAAGGATAGTTGGATCGGCTTGGTGAGGGAGGATGAGACAGTTGTACGAAGACCAACATAGGCTTGAGGAGAAAAGGAAGACCGAGGTGGTGTAGACTCTGCATCCATCCGAAGCACGTACAAACCGTTCTCAACATGGCCCTGAAGAAGCACTGCCTGGGTGCATGAATCCTTCACATAGAAAAAAGAAGAGTGAAATTCAAAATAGACATTATTATCTTGACAGAATTGACGAACTGAAAGTAGATTACGAGAGATGGAAGGAACATGTAAAAGATTATGTAAGAGAAATTTGCCAGTGTTTGAAGAAAATTGAGCTGAGCCTGTGTTGTGAATAGGAAGACTGGAACCATCACCAATGCTCACTGTTTCAGGGCCCTGATAAGTAGACGAGTCCAAATTGAGATTCTATAATTCAGAAGTAAAATGATGTGAAGCAGCTGAATCAAGAAACCAAGTATTCATGTGCGAGGGAGATGGAGTAATGGCCGTATAATTAGCCGTGAGTGATGGAGGTGGAGGAGATTGATAGCACTGATCAAAACGATAGTAACAAGTAACGGCAGTGTGACCCCCTTTTTGACACACTTGACAGACAGTTTTGTTGTGGAAAGGAGAAAAGGGAGGTCGTGGTCCAAGAAGAATTCCACGTCCATTATGACGTCCATGACCACGAGAAAAATTGTTTCGACCATGAGAATAATTAAAATGACCCGATGATGGTGTTTTGACAGTGGTATTAGCTGTGATGGAGGTGCCAGATAAGAGAGTGTTGGTTTGATGAGAAAGGCGAGACTCATAGTTTAAGAGATAGCTGTAGATCTGATTTGAAGAGAGAGAGTCAGGCCATGTTGTGAGAGAGGTGACCAAAGACTCATAATCTGTGCCTAAACCAGCTAAAATGATGATGGAGATTTCAGAATCGGCTAAGGGATGACCCTCAGCATTCAAAGTTGCCGCAAGAGCTTTTACTTTGTTGTAGTAATCGGTGATTGAGTTAGATCCCTTTTTGATAGTAGCGAGTTGAAATTTTGTTTGAGTAAGGTGAGCGGACGATTTTGCTGCAAATAGTTATGTGATAGTTTTCCAGATCTCAGATGCAGTAGAGTAATCTATAACTTGGGCTAAGACCGAATTAGATAAGGAAGAGTTAATGGCCGAAATCACCAACTGATCTTGATGAAGCCATTGAAGATAGGCAGGCTTAGGAAGATTATCAATAGTAGCAGGCGGCATCGGAAGAGAACCATCAACATGTCCGAAGACTTGATGCCCCTTCAAATACGGTACTATTTGTGCCTTCCAGAGAAGAAAATTTTCAATGGTGAGTTGAATCTTTACAAAATGACTAGCAAAGTTAAGAAGAGAGGGAGTATTGGTTGATTTTGTCGAAGCCATGAGTGAACAACTGTAAAAGTAAGAGAAGAGAGGAAAAAAAGAATTTGTACAAAGGACGTGGGTCCGTTAGGCTCGTGATACCATGCTAAAACAGAAAAGAAAATGCACACCAAGTGCTTGTGAAAAAGTTCCGTAGAACAGATTTGTATTCTCCAAATGTTTTTGCACACGCAGTGCTCTGTACAGTAGTGACTATTTATAGAACATGTGTATAACAGAATTGAATTGAATTGAATGACCACTAATATTGTGATACCTAGCAAGTCTATTTATTCTCTTTGTTACAATGTGATTCGGCAGAGCCACTCTCCAATGCTCTAGAATGTTCATGCTTTTCCGAAGATAATATATTTGCCTTATTAGCTATCAAACGGTAAATCTTGTTTTAACGGTTTTTCTTATTTTTCCGTTAAAATTAATTAACGTCGTTCGTAAGGATAGAAAGGGGCAGTACACCTGAGTCTAATAATTGATTACGTATATGATTACATCCTATTTATAGGTACTAAATTCTCTGTAGCCAATTAATTTGATTACCGATTAAAATCAATTAATTGTTAATAAATGCTGATCAGCTAGCTATTACCTTTTATAATTGCAACTCGCAGAAAAATTAAGCAAAATCCATACACTACAAACGATGGAACAATATTAATTCTACCTAATATGTGCAGCTTATAAACCCTATATGTGGCGCCCCCAATCCCCCTTATATAAATACACAGGGATCGAGACGCCAGGATGGTGACAACACGGTCACACATCCCAACGAAGTGACAGTGTGTGTACATGAAACAGTGTACAAATAAAATAACGCAGCGGATAGTCAAATAAGTACCAGAATTTAAATACAAATATTTAACACAATTTATCTTTAAAAAATTATACAGTCATCCCAAATATAATACAAAAGGTAAATACAGTAATTGATAAAAACATAACTCACTAAACAGGAGCAATCCCAGATCACTCCTCCACCGGAGCCAAACTAAGGCTCGTCATCATCGTCTGCAACAAAATCTGCGATACCATAAAATGGTACCACAGGTAAGTATAAACCAAACAACTCTCGGGATAAAAATACATTAATGCAACCAACAATATAGCAAAATACAATTAGCCATAAAATACCATTTTTTTTCCCAGAAAAATGATTATTTCCAACACACGCCAAAAATTCCATTTTGGCCCAAAATATCCGTAACACATTTTCCCATAAAATGATTCACACAAACAATCCATTTATCGGACACTGTAGGCGGGAATCGCAGGCGGGACTCTACCACCGTCCCTGCTTACCACCATCCCTACCGCGTGCACCGTAGGCGGGAATCACAGGCGGGACACAACCACCATCCCTGCTTACCACCATCCCTATCGCGTGCACCGTAGGCGGGAATCACAGGCGGGACTCTACCACCATCCCTGCTTACCACCATCCCTACAGTTCCTTTACACACAATAAATACTTAACAGAGCACTGTAGGCGGGAATCACAGGCGGGACACAACCACCATCCCTGCTTACCACCATCCCTACAGTCTCTTTTCCTTTTACTCACTTGAAAATCCAAATCCAATAAATACATGAACATGTATGCAATCATGCGAAAATCCAGTTTTCTTTATAAACATGATCATGCATGCAATATGCGATGTACGTGAACAAGTCATAACCAACAACCACAATTCACAATGCAAACAAACACAACTCCGTCCACAATCCATCCGACCCCCGAAACTCCTCGGACTCAGTCCGGCAAAACAACCCAATTCACAGATAATATGCGTTAGTGCAAAAATATATTTAAATCACGAAAGTTCTTTAAGGAAAATACTTACAGTGCAATATAATAATTTCCGGAGGATCTCGAAGTTGCAAGTGGTGATTTCTGAGCAACACCACAGTGTAAAATACACTGTGGCCGTGGGTCACAGATACCCACTTTTCAACGAGGACAAACGAAGACCCAAAAATGGTAAGGTAGGGCCTAGGGAGGTCGGTGAAGCCAATGGTGGCGGTGGTTTGCAGTGGGTGGCGGCGGAATGGGCGGTAGAAGACCAAAATGCCCAAATCGGAAATGTAGTTGGTGGAGCTTCACCGGTGACGGATCGGAGGTGGGGTTGGGTCCAATGGGTTGCCAAGAGGTCGGGGATGAAGTGGTAGGAAGATGGTGGCCAATGGCGGTACGACGGCGGCGCAACGGCGGAAAGAGTGCCGCGGCTTCGAAGGGCTACTGGTGGTTAACGGCGGCACGGATGGAGGTGAGGTTGGAGGGGTGAGGTCGCCGGCGGCTGGGGAAGCTAATGGGCTGGGCAGTGAGGGCCACCGCCTGCTCACGGCGGCGCTGGCGTGAAGGTGGCCCGCGGCTTCGTGGGGGCGTGTGGGCTACCGGCGGCGAGGTAGGGGCTGAGGTTTGGGAGGTGAGGTCGCCGGAGGGAGGGGGAGCTGGTCGGCTGGGCGGTGTCGCGCACGGCGGCGCGACGGCGGCGCTGGGAGGAGACGATGGAAACGGGCGGAGGAGAGGAGAGAGAGAGATCGCGCGGGAGAGGAGAGAAAATAAGGAAGAAAAAGAAAAGAAAGAAAAGAAAAAGGAAGGAAAGAAAAATGGAGGGAAAAGAAATGAGGTCCAATCCTCATAACTTGGGTCACAAAAAAGATCCAACGGAGACGATTTTAGAACCACAAGTTAAATAAAATAATTTAAACGTAATGGTAAAGTCAAATTGAAATAATTAAATCCCACAGTAATTAATTTAAATATTAAAAGCAATTTAAATGCATAACAATAAATAAATATTTAGAAAGCACATAAAAAATAATTTTCACCAAATTAAAATCATAGAAATAAACTTACTAAAAAATCCAACCAATTTTAAAATAAGAGGATAAATTTTTGAACAATCAAAAATAATCCTTCAGTAAAAATACACTGAAATACGGGGTGTTACACTATAAATAACGGTATTTATAATAATTAAATTGCTTAGATATTTTTTCATATTGTATATACTTGCATTAATATTGATCTCAATTTTAATAAAGGATTGTCTCTATCATCACGTCCGTCAAGTCCTTTACGATCAATCATCTTCTTCTTGAGGCAGCTACAATGAAATAATGGTAATTCTAGAAAATTAACAATTACATATTAACACATTTATATTAGAGTTAAATATGTGATTTATGTAATTTACCTATATATTTTATTTCCTTATATTATTCTTCATTTCTGAATTTTAAGGACGGATAATAATGATTTGATAATTAAAAGTATTATTGCAAGATGCTTGACATACCCATCTGCCCCTCTGTCATCTATTGGTATTCGAGAAATTGTGAAGAATTGCGATATTGCATATGAGTTGATGAAGGGTTGGCAATCCATGACAGTAAAAATTATTTTATAGTAATAAATTAAAATATTTACACAAGCATTCCTTCTAAAAATTGATTATGATTTAATGTAAAAAGCAAAATTCTGGATAGAGGCGAAGATAAATGTGATTGACTTGACCAAAGTATTTTATTACATGTAATGGGTTGGCTGTAATAAAGGAACATGATATAAATACAATGAAAGCTTCGTTTGTATATATTGCAAAAGCCAAGAGGTCTGCAAACCACCATATGTATCTTACAATTTTAATTTATAATTGATATCTAATTTAATTTAGAATTTAACACTATTCAAATTGAAAATAATATACTCAATACATTTAAAGTGCTAGGGCATATGTTGAATTTGACGATAATACTCGAAAGCTAGCAGCTACTATGTTTGGTGAAGTAGCAGAAGAGATATTTGGTCGTTTAGTAGTTGAGTTGATGGAACATGCTGAAGAGGTATCTTTTAAAATTTTTATTAAAAAATTAAGTTTGGTTATAATGAGTTAATTAAAAAAGAAATTGGGTTTTTATTAATTATATAAAGTTATTCAAAATTTATTTTGTAGGAACATCGACTTTATTAAAAGCATTGTGGAGAAATTATCAAAAAAAATTTGGAAGATTCAAGTTTATGTAGATCCAGATAAACTAAAGGAGAAAAAACATAGGCATTTTAATGTCCTCTTTATTGAGACAATACAAGATGAAGAAAATGCTGGATCATCATCCTAGAATCAAAATTATCTCAAGCAACTTTTATAAAACTATAGACGATGTTTATTTAAAAGAGCATGTTATAGTTTCTATTAATGCTCTTCTTTTATAACATATCACAGCATGTAATTATTTATAAACTACATAAACATTACATCGTTATTTAATTAACCAAAAACATTACGTCCTTATTAATAAAAAATTACTTCTTAACAGAAATATATATATATATATATATATATATATATAAACTAAGCAAACATGCATTGCACGTTGCTTTCATCTAGTATATATAAATATATATATATATATATATATATATATATTCTAACAAAATTCTCATTTTGTACATTTAAAGACGACGCATGCACCTGCTTAAATTATTCATGCCACATGCTTAACTATTATTCTAATTAAATACTATATATCATGATCATATGTTAATCCGCTAGCTTATGTATGTGTGTCAGCCCGGCCGATGATGGTGAGAACGAAAGAGATCGATCATCATGATCTCTTTCTTTTAGCCAAGCTTGGAGTACTTCAAGAATACGAGGATCAAGTGTACGTTGCACCCTTTTTTTTTCCCCTAGCAAATAGGAATCAGATCATATATATATAAGCTGAGTACTTTATTATAATTTTTCTCAAAAGATTATTAATAAGGACAATAAAGTCTACAAAATTAAACTCCAACGCTAGATCATGTATTAAATGAGAATTTTCATTTAATCCATTTGGTACATACGTACGTACGTCGAGTCGACAGAAGCACGTACGGACGTCGCAAGGAACATCGCAACCATTGAATTATTCAACGCACATAAATTACAATGAAATATAATGACATTAATTCATGGTGACATCTAGGCCGGGTTGATCTGTACGTTGGAAACTTCTGTACATTCGACGGAAAAACATATCTGAGGCGATTTTAGGTGCTTTTTGCGATGAAACAGGGTGCTGGAAAAGGCATTTTTTCTTGTAGTGACATTACTGTAGTATAAATTATAAATAAGTACTAAGACACTAGTATAAGAACATGTAATTAGACAATATATAGTATTAAGTCTAATACATAAATAAAATAAACACTAGTATAGAATTAATAATTAATAAGTCTAGTATAGTAAGTTAATATATAACATATAATACTAATTTACTAAAATATAATAACATCGTGTAATTAGACACTAAAAATAAATCTAGTATAGAAATAAGTTAGACACTAACAACTGATATGGCATACAAGGCAGTACCTAAATTTTAAACCTGTGATTTTTTTACTTTATTGATGGGCTCATATTATATTTACTGTTTAATGCCTTTTTATAATTAAAGATTTAGTGTAAATATTTATGTGAAATGACCATTTATAGGGCATCTTGTTCATATTGTTCAAAGAGTTTTGGTTATATTTTTATTAAACTTGAAATTTGAAAGCCCATAAAAAGTTATTGTTTAAAAATGGGATAAATATGAAGTTAATTTTTTTTTAAAAACAAACTCAAATCCAACTGTGCTCCTACAAATCAGAGTCGGAGTGAGACTAGAGTCTAGCTATATATATATAAGTTGGAGTCGGAGTCGGAGTCAGAGACAGATTTAGGGGATTCCGACTCCAACTTGATTGGTGCTTACCCTAGTATGCAATATATATGAAATAATGAACCCAAAAAAAATGATAAAACTATATATGTTTCCTTGTTGTTCAAATGCTATTATTTACTACTTATAAAAGCCAAAAATATAAAACATTGCGCGCAACATGATCAGACCACACAGAGACGAACGTGTCGCGCGCATATTCATATTTTTCGGATCCGGGCAACATCACATGATATATACAAGTTGTATTAATAATTTAATTGTACTGATTTTTCAGTTTTCTTCTTTTAGTTTCTAAGGGTTTTTATTGATAAATAGTACTAAGGAATATTCATGAAACAAAAAGTGTCCTGTATGAATAAGTTGACGAAGTACTGAGTAATTCTTGTTTAAATGCAATAAGCTGGAATATACATCGTTAAGATTGCTGATCATCTCCAAGCAACCACGTCTCTTTTGCATTAAAAAATTCTTCTATTTTGTTCCCTCCACAAAGAATACACAGTGGCTGTCAATTAAATCATTTTGGTTAAAACTAATTCCAATCATTTTCCTTTTATAATATATAGAAGAAAAACCTTCAATGTGTGTGTATATATATATATATATATATATATATATATATATATCAACTCTCGTTTTTCCAAAACATATATAATTACAGTATATACTTGTGGAATAGTGGTCCAAATTTGGTCTTAAAAAAAGGAAGAAAAGAATAGTTGTCATGACTTTCTTCATTTTCACCACAAGATCATCATGAGCCAGCATGCAGCTCCCTCGAGTACTCGGGCATTAATGCTTATTTGAGAACATAATCTATCATCCATACAGCGGCGCTTATAACAAACCCTTCTTTTACGGTGTTGTTAACTTGCTTAAGACATGCTCATTTTTTATTCCTTTTAATGGTTTCATGAATGGCAAAATGAAATATATATATATATATATATATATATATATATATATATATAGATCTATATATATGCAACGGCCATGATCATTATGAGTTATATATGTACGTAGGATATGCTGAACGTGATGGCACAAAGATGATGTGTTTCCAATAAGGATCATTGTTGAGAAAGTTGTACTAAGGACAAGCATAAGCTACAAAATGGACTATTTTTTTTTCCCCTCTCTGTTTAACATATATATAGGAAAGTTCCTTCATCTTTCCGATCGATGATCAGAAAGTGATACGGCAAGGTCTCTCTCTCTCTCTCTCTCTCTCTCTCTCTCTCTCTCTATATATATATATATATATAACATAGTTTATATATAGTGTGTCTCCAAAAAAAAGGTAAGGGAAAAGCATCATTTGTAGTGATCACTATCTGCGATGAAATTGCCCTCAGATCGATGATTATTAATTAATTATTAATTATTAGCAAGACCTAGCTAGGCTAAGCCATAAATAACCCTAATTGTCATGACCACTCGGATATCATTAATGAAATTTGATCACCGAGTTTTTTTCACCACATTAATATATTGGTAAAACTATGGGGGGTGGCCAAGGGGGGTCGGCCAACTGACAAAGGTTTATTTACTAGCTGTATTTGCTGTAGATAAGGGCTACAATTACGCTGCTTATATATATATATATATATATATATATATATATTGTGGAGTTCTTAATTAATTTATTCATCTCGAAAATTTCCTTTTGACTAATTTGTAATTAAGAGTACGCGTACTTTAGAGCATTTTTCATCATAACATGTATGGATTGTACTGTACATTCCTGAGCAAGTAGTACTACTGCTCCATACGCCAAGGTGACACACTACTGTACGTAATTGGTGGTCGACATGATATTCATAGAGAAGATTTAATATTCCTGTAAATATATTTATATGTGTGTGTAGAGAGAGAGAGAGAGAGATGACAAAGCAAAGACCGTGTTAAGAAAACCAAGATGAAAGCTACAAGAGCTATAATATGAGAGACAAAGCATTGAAAAGAAAATGCATAAAAATAAGACTTATCTGCTAAATTATATATAGATATCAAGAATCCACAGCCGGCTATGCAAATGCAGGCTCTCTCTCAGCAAACTTCTAATTAGACTTTTCTCCCTCAGACAAGACTTCACTGATCAATACTCCTATATATATATATAAGATATATAGGTAAATTCCCATATGTCCTTTTATTTGTTGTCTCTTGCCTCACGCCCCCCCTCTCCTCTTCCTATCTATTATAGGACCCTCTTTCTTTCCTATAGTCTCGAGAAACAAACAGTTATTTCTTTTCATTTTTGCGAGAAACCTTGAAGCTTTACCATGGAAATCATCTACGAGGAAGATTCAAAGAGCTCAAGTACTGAAGAAAGCGATCGATTAGAACAGAAGGATCATGACAAGGGGACTGGCCGATCCTACGAATGCGTGTTTTGCAAGAGAGGCTTCACTACAGCACAAGCCTTGGGCGGACACATGAATATCCATAGGAAAGACAAAGGCAAGGCGTCTAGACCCAATATTTCAGCTCCTAATAATTCAGTCGTTTCAAGCGGAGCCGATGAAAACTATAGGAGTCTTAAATCATACCTACCATTTCAAATCTATCCCACCTCTCATTATCCCAAATTAGCTCCTGAGATAGTACCCGTAATTTATCAAATGCCTTTCTCAGCACCAACATGGGATCTGAGGCTGCAGCCACATACATATCAAGGTGCTGAGTTGTCTGTGCAATATCCACGACATCTAGATCTCTTTGATGAGGAGTACTGGGAAACAAGTCTAAGATTGCAAGTTGGTCCAACGCATCATCATGTAGATCATGATCATGATCAGGGAGAAAAGAGATCAGAAGTTGGCAGTGAACAAGGTGAATTGGACTTGGAGCTTCGACTTGGTCATTATCCATAGGATTTTGTAAGATATGTCAGAGCTTAATTTTACGGAGCAATATTGATATTTTCTGTTGTACAGCTCTGGATATATATATATATATATATTACATATTAATTCAGCATCGTATTTCTTTCATAAAAAAAGTGGGATCGGAGAAGTTATTAATGGTATTTTCTTAGTGTTGGTATTTGAATTTGAGGCCTTCTTGGCAATAGTACTCTATATATATTGAGGAATATTCATGCATGCGATAAAAATGTTTTCCACTTAATTGGATTAATTCAAGATCAAAGGAAGCCGAAAAATGAAGGCAGGCTAGGTTTCCAAGGAAGAAGGTACCATTTTTCCTCTCTATAAAGTAAAGACCTATATTAATTAAGGGTTCTATGAGATGATCATGTTATATATTAAGTTATGTTGATCACTAGCTAGCTAGCTCCCTTGTCCTATGTTTTCTAATTTGCCTTTCTTTGATCTTTCCCCATGCAAGTTTTTTGTTGAGGTAAACTAATTAATAGAACAGCTTGTCTATAGTTTCATTTCTAATGGAATTGAAATTTCTCGTGATCCCAGCATGCAAGAAATTTATATATCTCTTCCTAATTGAATTCCTTGTCAGTTATTGTTTTCATGCATGTAATTATATATATATTGCTAATTGTGACACCAACTTAAGTGAAACACATGCATGATTCATGAAGGTTTTGGGATAATACCTATTATTCCTGCTAAAAGCTCATTTGGCCGTTTGGAGGAATTAGTTACATGATAAACAGCTCAAAGATACAGCTAGCTAGCTAGGAACATGCATGGCGGAAGCATTAATTGGGATATATTGAATTGCACTACATGTTTCTGTGCACAGATCAAACAAATAAACATGAGTTACCAAAATGCATCGTGTAGACTGATCATCGACCATAAGGGTGTATCAGAAGTGGTAATATTGATGAGTGTCGAGTTTATACAAGCAGATTGCATGCAGCATGGTGGGACGTACGATCATTTCCATTAACTGTGAGGGAGAACTAATTATAATATATCAGTACTGAAAGCTGTATTCACATAGATCACGATCGAGAGTGAAACCAGCATATTAATTAGTAAAAGCTTAATTTTAGTGATCAATCTCGATCAAAATTGGGAGTTAAAGTAAGCTAATTATTATATATATATATATATATATATATGCTTATACAGCTTGGAATTTCTTTTGTTTTTTTTTAAATACTTTTGGTTCATAGATAGAATCGATCATCAATATATACTAGTCAAGATTTCTGTTGATTTTAATTGTGAGCTCTAGGCTAGCTAGGATTTACTTTTGGGAAAATTAAGATCACTCTTCATGTACACCTCCGCATGATTTTCCTCGAATATTTAACCATATATATTACTTGAATTATGCAGCATTTCGTCGTGACATGAAAATTAAATACGATTTACATATA